>NC_053494.1:186679803-187372803 GCF_905171775.1 Rana temporaria | reverse complement strand
GATGTGAACATGACCCATAAGAATGTTAAATAATGTTAAATGGACTGTAGTGTGCAAAACTGAAAACGCACTAAAAAAATGCATAGGTGTGAACCAGACCTTACAAGCGTCAGGCATTTTTTCTGCAAAAATGCTGCAGGCTTCTAGGAGAGTTAAAAAAAAAAAAAGTCCTGCGTACATGAGGCCTAAAGCTAGCCATATACCAGGGGTGGGCAATCTTGGCACTCCAGCTGTGGTGAAACTACGAATTCCATCATGCCTCTGCCTCTAGGAGTCAAGCCTGTGATTGTCAATGTCTCATCGGACTTGTATTTTCAAAACAGCTGGTGGGCCGATTTTGCCTACCCCTGCCATATACCATTATATATATATATATAGATATTTATATACACACACACATACAGAATATATATTTAGTTTTTATATACTGTGTGTGTGTATATATATATATATATATATATATATATATATATATATATATATACATACACACAGTACAGACCAAAAGTTTGGACACACCTTCTCATTCAAAGAGTTTTCTTTATTTTCATGACTATGAAAATTGTAGATTCACACTGAAGGCATCAAAACTATGAATTAACACATGTGGAATTATACATAACAAAAAAGTGTGAAACAACTGAAAATATATTTCATATTCTAGGTTCTTCAAAGTAGCCACCTTTTGCAGCAGACACATCTCTAGAACTGTTAGGCCCCGTACACACGGTCAGACCGAACCGATGTGAATGAACCGAAGTTCAGTTTCATCAGACCAAACCGACCGTGTGTATAGGCTGTTTTCCTTCGGTCCAAAATTTTAAAACATGCTTCAAAACCGAACCGATGGACCGCTGCCCCATCGGACCAAACCGATGGTTAGTACAGAAAAGCATCGGTTCAAAACCCGCGCATGCTCAGAATCAAGTCGACGCATGCTTGGAAGCATTGAACTTCGTTTTATACAGCACGTCGTGTGTTTGACGTCCCCGCGTTCTGATCCGATCGGATTTTGGACTGACGGTGTGTACACATATCAGGCCGTACGGCCACTTCAGAGGTGAACCGATGAAAACGGTCCGACGGACCAGTCACATCGGTTTGGTCCGACCGCATGTACAAGGCCTTAAGAGGAGACTGTGTGAATCAGGCCTTCATGGTAGAATATCTGCTAGGAAACCACTGATAAAGAAAGGCAACAAGCAGAAGAGACTTGTTTGGGCTAAAGAACACAAGGTATGGACATTAGACCAATGGAAATCTGTGCTTTGGTCTAACGAGTCCAAACTTGAGATCTTTGGTTCCAACCCCCGTGTCTTTGTGCGACGCAGAAAAGGTGAACGGATGGACTCTACATGCCTGGTTCCCACCGTGAAGCATGGAGGAGGAGGTGTGATGGTGTGGGGGTGCTTTGCTGGTGACACTGTTGGGGATTTAATCAAAATTGAAGGCATACTGAACCAGCATGGCTACCACAGCATCTTGCAGCGGCATGCTATTCCATCCGGTTTGCGTTTAGTTGGACCATCATTTATTTTTCAACAGGACAATGACCCCAAACACACCTCCAGGCTGTGTAAGGGCTATTTGACCAAGGAGAGTGATGGGGTGCTGCGCCAGGTCACTACCTCTTGAAGCTCATCAAGAGAATGCCAAGAGTGTGCCAAGCAGTAATCAAAGCAAAAGGTGGCTACTTTGAAGAACCTAGAATATGAAATATATTTTCAGTTGTTTAACATTTTTTTGTTATGTATAATTCCACATGTGTTAATTCATAGTTGTGATGCCTTCAGTGTGAAAATATAATTTTCATAGTCATAAAAATAAAGAAAACTCTTTGAATGAGAAGGTGTGTCCAAACTTTTGGTCTGATTATATATATATATATATATATATATATATATATATATATATATATATATATTGTAGCTAGATAGATAGAATTACAATACCTTCAATACTTAATTTTTTTTCTGAAGGAGGACCACATTCATTGTCAGAATTTTGTTAATTCAGATAAGAAATTAAAAGATTTTCCACCCTTATTTCAACTATGGTTGAAAAAGAGTGTAGATTTATCCACATCAACTGTTAGAAAGCCCAACAAACATTTTGAAAAGATCACTTTCAAATGAAATTGCAATCATGTATGGCATTGACTAATTTAACAATCCACATCTGTGTTTGCTGATCCTTCCCAGGGCTCTGAGAGCAATCCATTATCACCCACAAATATATCTCACATGTTTTGTGTATCTGTGTTGGAGGAGGTTGTCCAGAATTTCTTAATTCTTTCTGATAAACTACAATGTAGATAAACTGTGAACTATTTAGCTTTGAAAGGGAATCTATTTTGTATTTTTGTAAAATACAGTTTTTAGTTACTGCAACATTTATCTAAAATAAATGATTAGAATGTTATATTTTTTGCTTGCTGTTCCATATTTTGATTGTGGTCACGGCTGAATTAATATAATACTGTATAACAACATTGTATATTAAAAGGACTGCTACCATGTCTGCCCCATAACCCAACTGGGTCCTCATTGTTGCAGAACAATTTTTGCGTTTACCCACTTTGCGGACGTCGGTTCTGACTCATAAAAGGCCTGTCCAATAACAAAGAATTCTAAAAAAAATAATAATGGAATTATTTTTAACTAACCCTTTTTTCCCTTTTTTGCTGTTATTATTCCTTTATTTTTTATGTTTCAGTTTTGTTTACTTTATATACAAAACAATATAAATTACAATTTTCTATATATATTTGATGGGACATAAAGAAATTATTTTTAACTTTAACGTTTCACATAGCAGTGGATATTTAATATAGTAGTTTAATAATGGGTATTTTGTGTTTTTTTTTTTTATTTATTTTTTATTGATACACTGTCTTTTTGAGATAATGCACTATTAATATTATTTGTATATAAAGAAATTAGCATGGCTCCAGCCATTGCCTGAAAATGAGGAATAGTCCTCTTATTTTTGGAATATTTGTTAAAAAATTTATATGGTTTTAAGAAGACTTTACTGTGCTAAGTACTGATTCCATTGGGGGTCTTTTTAATTCCTTGTAACCTGTATGGATATACCATCTTGTTGGGTCCCAAGCCCTATTTCACAACAGCTATGATTTCTAGGGTTGTCCCGATACCGATACTAGTATCAAGACTGATACCGAGCATTTGTGCGAGTACATGTACTCACACAAATGCTCCCGATGCCTGACCCGATACTTGGTAGGCGGCAAGCGGACTCAGTGGGCGGAGAGGGTGGGCGGCATCAGTAGGCGGATCGGGCAGCCTCAGTGGGCGGAGCGGATTCAGTGGGCGGAGAGGCCACGCGGCGTCAGTAGAAGGATCGGGCAGAGTGGGCGGGCGGACTTAGTGGACGGAGCGGTCGCCGTCAGCTTGGACATCCCGACGCCCATCTTGATACACCCTGCACTTGGCCACAGTAAGCCAGCAGCTGACATCTTGTTACACCCAGCCCATATAGTTCGGTCTGGGTGTAACAAGATGTCTGCTGATACCTACTGATGCCGAGTGCAGGGTGTACCAAGATGGGGGCTGCAGCATAGCATTTAAAAATACTTTCCTCATGTCATTTATTGCTGCATTTCAGTGCCTGCCCATAAGTGCCAGCCACCTGTCAGTGCCATCAGTGCCGCCTATCAGTGCCAGCCATCAGTGCCAGCCACCTATCAGTGCCTATAACTGCTGCCTATCAGTGCCAGCCACCTGTCAGTGCCATCAGTGCCCATAACTGCCGCCTATCAGTGCCAGCCACCTGTCAGTGCCATCAGTGCCCATAAGTGCCGCCTATCAGTGCCACCTGTCAGTGCCAGTGCCCATAGGTGCCACCTATCAGTGCCCATCAGTCAGTGCCACCTAAGGCCGCGTACACACGGTCGTTCCAAACCGATGAGAATGGTCCGACGGGCCATTTCCATCGGTTCACCGCTGAAGTGGCCTGATGGTCTGATGTGCGTACACACCATCGTTCCAAAAACCGATCGGGTCAGAACGCGGTGATGTCAAACACACGATGTGCTGAATAAAACGAAGTTCAATGCTTCCAAGCATGCTTCGACTTGATTCTGAGCATGCGCGGGTTTTGAACCGATGCTTTCTGTACTAACCATCGGTTTGGACCGATCGGGCAGCGGTCCATCGGTTCGATTTTGAAGCATGTTTTAAAATTTTGGACCGAAGGACAACAGACCGATGGGCTATACACACGGTCGGTTTGGACCGATGAAACTGAACCTCGGTCCATTCTCATCGGTTTTGTCCGACCGTGTGTACGCGGCCTATCAGTTCCCATCAAACTGTCACATGGCATTAAAAAAAAATATCGGTAATCAGTATCGGCGAGTACATGAAAAAAAGTATCGGTACTTGTACTCGGTCCTAAACAAGTGGTATCGGGACAACCCTAATGATTTCCATATACTGCGCTGTTGATGGCCAAAAAAAGGCAGAAACAGCTGTATGTAGTTTGGAGTACATGGCTCTAGAATATTAGACTATATTTGTACTATACACCAGTGGTTCTGAATGTGCATCTAATTGGGCATAAAGGAATGATTTGCATTGCTCTTCCCACTGTTCTGAAATTGGGAATAATTGTATTTTTTCTGCTATATGTGATGGAATGACACATTTGAATACCTTCTGTTCTAAGAAGGCTTTACTGTGCTATTTGGACATATTTGCTGTAATGTATATTGTGTATCTGTTTTGGTAACTGCAATGTGGAAGGGAGATTCTGTTATCTCCCAAAATGTACTGGATTTCCACACATAATAAATGATAATAGTTTATGCCAAATCATCCCTACTTTTGGCACTCCTTTTTTCTTCATCTAAAACTTTCACTCAAGGTCCCTCATTGGGTAGAGGGAAACCCTATGCCAACATTTCTACACTTTTCCAGATCATTAGGACCTAAATGCCCGTACACACGATCAGGTATTCCGACAATTGTGTGATGGACGTGTTTTGTTGGATAATCCGACTGTCTTTATGCTCCATCGGACAATTGTTGTAGGATTTTCCGACAACAAATGTTGGCTGTGCATGCTCTCAAATTGTCCAACAAGTACAAACACGCATGCTCCGAATCAATGCTAAATATCAGACAACAGTAGCAGAAGTTGCCCAAAGGGTGGCGGTAAAGAGCTGGAAAACCATGAAGTTTGGTGTATGTTGGCAGAAAATGTTCTGCCGTCTGTATGCAGAACAAGTTCTTGGACAACGTCCTTCAGACAAAAATCCACGGATTTGTCCAATGGAAGTCCGATCGTGTGTATGAGGCTTAACACGTTCCTCGGATCCAGCACCACTACTTATGAAAACCCTTCTGCGGACATAGGGCTCTCTACATACAGAGTTATAATAAAATAAGCAACCCTGGGGTCGCATTACATCTCTAGTCTAGCTCACAACTGGGCGGCATAGAGAACCAAGACGTCTTTTTCATTTTCTCTCCCTCTGCACTTTTCTTTCATTAAATGATTCCACTTCATGTAGGACCATGCAGTTCACAAGCACCTCGTTATGATATAAAGGTTTTTTCACCTTCTTCTCTTAACATACCAACATACCCAAAATAACATTTTGAATAATCCCAGTGAAAAATTATTGTAATTAGAAGCCAATATTGGCAAAATTGCAGTTTACATACCTCATATCCTTTTAGTGATGGACCAACTAATACTACCGGTCTCATGGATGGCACAACATCATAAGGCGGTATATGCTCAGTCTAAAATTATAAAATTGGCGCATTAGTTAGCCCATTCAGATAACATTCAGACATTAATACGCTGACATTTAGTAACAGGAACTTACCACTTTTTGCTTCTGTTTGGCTGGAAAAGAAAAACAGGATAGTTAGGTTCTGTTTAGTAGAGCGCTCAAATGGCCTTCTCCTCAAATGTTATGATGACTTTACGGATAGCCATTTATGTTGGGTGTGTCTTTGCTAAGGGGCTTAATGCCCAAATTAATGTTCAGTTTAAGGCTGCTTTCACATTGGGGAGCGGAGGTGCGGTGACGGTATAGCAGCGCTAATCTTAGCGCCGCTATACTGTCGTATTTACCGCGATATTCGGGCACTAGCGGTGAGGTTTTAACCCCCGCTAGCGGCCGAAAAAGGGTTAATACCGCGGTAACATTTCAATGGGAAGGCGCTGTATAGGAGCGGTAAACACCCCGCTCCTATACCGCTCCAAAGATGCGACTAGCAGAACTTTTGGAGCGGTCCTGCTACCGCACCGCTTCGTTTAAAAGCCTTCGGGCTTTCAGATTGAAGTCTGCAGGGCATGATTTTTTCATGCGGTATAGCAGCGCTGTTTTTAGCGCTGTACCGCATGAAAAACGCCTCAATGTGAAAGGGGTCTAAATCAGCCAATTACATTCTCTAGAAAGCAGCTACAGAGTAGGAAAACTTGTCCCGTTCCAGAATGGTGTAGAGAAGGACTCTAAAGCCTCATACACACAATCCAACTTGTGTGATGGATGTATTGTGTCGAATAATCCGACCGTGTGTATGCTCCATCAGACAATTGTTGGCTGAAATAACGACAACAAATGTTGGCTGTTCATGCTCACCAACTGTTGGGCAATAAATCTGTTACGTTGGTTTATCCGATCGTGTGTACGCAAGTTGGTCCAACTAAAATCCGATGTATAAACACGCATGCTCAAAACCAGTGTTAAACATCAGCCAACAATAGCAGAAGTTGCCCAAAGGGTGGCGGTAAAGAGCTGAAAAACCATGTGGTTTGGTGAATGTTGGCTGAAAATGTTGTGCCGTGTGTATGCAGAACAATTTCACTGCCACGACCTTTGGACCAAAATCCACAAAAAAGTTGTCTGGAAGTCCGATCGTGTGTATGAGGCTTTTGTGGTAGCAGTGGTCTCTCTGTAGAGGTTTGGCACTCCCGCTGTAAAGCCTCATACACACGATCTGACTTCCATCTGACTTTTCAGTGGATTTTGGTCTGAAGGGCGTTGGCCGTGAACTTGTTCTGCATACACACGGCACAACATTTTCAGCCAATATTCACCAAACCATGTGGTTTTTCAGCTCTTTACCGTCACCCTTTGGGCAACAACTTCTGTTGTTGCCTGATGTTTAGCATTGGTTCTGAGCATGCGTGTTTGTACTTTTGATTTTAGTCCGATGAACTAATCGGATGATCCGACGTAACACATTTGTTGTCGGAAAGTTTGAGAGCATGCACAGCGAACATTTGTCAGTGGAAATTCCGACAACAATTGTCCGATGGAGCATATAGACGGTAGGATTGTCCAATAAAAAAACGTCCGTCGGACTGATGTTGTTGGAAAGTCTGATCATGTGTATGGGCCTTAAGATCTAGAACTCTGCAGTCAGAGTTTCAAGCTTATTGCCGAATCCAAGCTTTGACTAAACGGGGCATGTCTGACCTCTACAGAGAGACCACTGCTTCAACACAGAGAGCAAGAGTCCTGCTCTACAGCATGCTTACAAGAGATAGGATTTTCTACTCGGACGTGGAGAAAAAACTGTACAACTTTGAATGCTTTTTGTTTTGATGCACTTGGAATATGTATGTATGTAGCAGATTTAAACCGAAGGTTCATTTGAGCTTTAAAAGTAACATGTATTAAAATAGGCTACATGTATGAACTCTCTTTGTGAAAGAGACAGCAAGAGAACTTCAGATTTCAGAAAGGAGGTTAGCTATAGAAATGAAGGTTGTTTTTTTTTACAGTATATACAAGAGAACACATAGAAAGCAGGCCATGTTCACAAGAGCTTACAATCTGAAGATGAAGATGAGACTGAGCTGGTAAAAATGCAATAGTGGAGTCATACACCAGCCATGCTGACAAGTAAGACTTCCTAATTTTGAGTATTGATTGTAACTGGCCACACATTGGGAACTTTAAGAGAGAATTAGAGAATGTGATGCGCTGTAGATACATCGGGTTATATGGGAGGGCATGAAAGTGTGTATATGAGATTATATCGGTATATAGGAGAGCTGTGCTGTGCATGGCTAGGGTTGTGAAGATCCTCATTTATGGAGAGTTTTATTAGGAGTCCTTTAAGAAATACATATTGATCCCGTTGTTCCTGCCTCCGGTCTTTCTTATCCTAGGTCAGTGATGGTGAACCTTGGCACCCCAGATGTTTTGGAACTACATTGCCCATGATTCTCATGCACTCTGCAATGTAGTTGAGCATCATGGGAAATGTAGTTCCAAAACATCTGGGGTGCCAAGGTTCACCATTAATGGCCTAGGTCAACATTGTGACAAATTAAGGCTGCGGAAATTAACGATTAATTCCTTGATTAATCGGAATTTTTTTTGACCGATCAAAATTGTTTTGATCGGTACTAGTGGTGCAAGGGATCGTAAATGATCTGTGATCCGAACAAGTCACCATATGCGGATCGGCACGCCACGTGATCCGCCTAGCTCCACTGCTGCCTCAGCCAAAGGAAAGGAAAGGCTTCAACCTAGCTCCTGGAGCGGCGGCCATCTTGGTCCACCCGGCAGCGGCCTAGGTGAGCCTGGAGCGGCACGCTGACGTCATCACCCGGCCTCAACTGCTCGTGTGCGACAGGGCTTCTCTGGTAAGACTAAGCAAGCACTAATCTTCCTATACAGTGGGGAGATGTGGACCATATTACAGTGGGGATGATGTCTGTGGATATTACAGTCGGGGTGATGTCTTTGGATATTATAGTGGGGGTGATGTCTTTGGATATTATAGTGGGGGTGATGTCTGTGGATATTACAGTGGGGAGAGATGTCTGTGGATATTACAGTGGGGAGAGATGTCTGTGGATATTACAGTGGGGAGATATTACAGTGGGGGAGATGTCTGTGGATATTACAGTGGGGGGAGATGTCTGTGGATATTACAGTGGGGAGAGATGTCTGTGGATATTACAGTGGGGAGATATTACAGTGGGGGAGATGTCTGTGGATATTACAGTGGGGAGATGTCTGTGGATATTACATTGGGGAGAGATGTCTGTGGATATTACAGTGGGGAGAGATGTCTGTGGATATTACAGTGGAGGAGATGTCTTTGGATATTACAGTGGGGGGAGATGTCTGTGGATATTACAGTGGGGAGAGATGTCTGTGGATATTACAGTGGGGGGAGATGTCTGTGGATATTACAGTGGGGAGAGATGTCTGTGGATATTACAGTGGGGAGATATTACAGTGGGGGAGATGTCTGTGGATATTACAGTGGGGAGATGTCTGTGGATATTACAGTGGGGAGAGATGTCTGTGGATATTACAGTGGGGAGATATTACAGTGGGGGAGATGTCTGTGGATATTACAGTGGGGAGATGTCTGTGGATATTACAGTGGGGAGAGATGTCTGTGGATATTACAGTGGAGGAGATGTCTTTGGATATTACAGTGGGGGGAGATGTCTGTGGATATTACAGTGGGGGGAGATGTCTGTGGATATTACAGTGGGGGGAGATGTCTGTGGATATTACAGTGGGGAGATGTCTGTGGATATTACAGTGGGGAGATGTCTGTGGATATTACAGTGGGGAGATGTCTGTGGATATTACAGTGGGGAGATGTCTGTGGATATTACAGTGGGGGGAGATGTCTGTGGATATTACAGTGGGGGGAGATGTCTGTGGATATTACAGTGGGGGGAGATGTCTGTGGATATTACAGTGGGGGGAGATGTCTGTGGATATTACAGTGGGGATGATGTCTGTGGATATTACAGTGGGGGAGATGTCTGTGGATTTTACAGTGGGGATGATGTCTGTGGATATTACAGTGGGGGAGATGTCTGTTGATATTACCGTGGGGATGATGTCTGTGGATATTACAGTGAGGAGATGTCTGTGGATATTACAGTGGGGGAGATGTCTGTGGATATTACAGTGGGGGAGATGTCTGTGGATATTACAGTGGGGGAGATGTCTGTGGATATTACAGTGGGGGAGATGTCTGTGGATATTACAGTGGGGGAGATGTCTGTGGATATTACAGTGGGGGAGATGTCTGTGGATATTACAGTGGGGGAGATGTCTGTGGATATTACAGTGGGGGAGATGTCTGTGGATATTACAGTGGGGGAGATGTCTGTGGATATTACAGTGGGGGAGATGTCTGTGGATATTACAGTGGGGGGAGATGTCTGTGGATATTACAGTGGGGGAGATGTCTGTGGATATTACAGTGGGGGAGATGTCTGTGGATATTACAGTGGAGGGAGATGTCTGTGGATATTACAGTGGGGGGAGATGTCTGTGGATATTACTAGGGTTGTCCCGATACCACTTTTTTAGGACCGAGTACAAGTACCGATACTTTTTTTCAAGTAGTCGCCGATACCGAATACCGATACTTTTTTTAAATGTGTCCCCAAATGCAGCCATGTCCCCCCCATATGCAGCCATGTCCCCCACATATGCAGCCATGTCCCTCTAGCCATGTCCCTCTAGCCATGTCCCTCACATATGCAGCCATCTCCCTCTAGCCATGTCCCTCACATATGCAGCCATGTCCCTCTAGCCATGTCCCTCACATATGCAGCCATGTCCCTCTAGCCATGTCCCTCACATATGCAGCAATGTCCCTCTAGCCATGTCCCTCACATATGCAGCAATGTCCCTCTAGCCATGTCCCTCACATATGCAGCCATGTCCCTCTAGCCATGTCCCTCACATATGCAGCCATGCCCCTCACATATGCAGCAATGTCCCTCTAGCCATGTCCCTCGATGCGGCGGCGCGATGCGGCGGAAGCGGCGGGGGGGGGGGAAAGGGGGGGGGGAAGTATTCTATTTAGGTATCGGGGGTATTTGCGCGAGTACGAGTACTCCCGCAAATACTCGGTATCGGTCCCGATACCGATACTGGTATCGGTATCTGGACAACCCTAGATATTACAGTGGAGGGAGATGTCTGTGGATATTACAGTGGGGGGAGATGTCTGTGGATATTACAGTGGAGGGAGATGTCTGTGGATATTACAGTGGGGGGAGATGTCGGTGGATATTACAGTGGGGACTACATATGGTGGTGATCCAAAAAATGTATGTGCTTTATAATTAATCGAAATTAGTCGATTAATCGATTAAAAAAAATTGATTAATCAAACACGAAAATGTTAATCAGTGACAGCCCTATGATAAATACAAAAGTGTATCAAGCCTTGTCATTGAATGCCTCCAAGGTTTCTCTCATTTAGTTTCTCTGTGACTGGGGCCTGACCTCCTCTGACTTCATAGCAAAGTTTGGCTAACTTCCATATAAGTAGAAAAAAAAAAACCTGCATCAGTGGCCAAAAAAAGCACTTACACTAGACAGGAGGATATTAGCTGGCACAGACGAGTACTGTCTGGATAATAAAGGCAATGGTGAGTATTATGTCGTGTTTGCTCTCAAACATGAGTTTTACACCTCAATGGATCATTTTAGATGTACTCAGCCACTGGCTGAAAATATTTTAGGCCCCTATTCAAGTGGTGCTCAAGAATATATGCAGGGGATGCACCGAGCACCCTTTAACACTGTTCATTGTTACAAAAAAAAAATTAATAATGAAAAAAAAATTACAGGTCCGACTATTTGATTACCACCTGAAAAACTAGTTGCATTGCAGTCGATGGGGAAGGCAAAAAATAAATAAAAACTTTGGTGGATTTTATAGTAACTCTGGGCCACATTCACGTAGAAGAGCGGCGGCGTAACGTATTGTAGATATGTTACACCGCCGCAATTTTTCATCGCAAGTGCCTGATTCACCAAGCACTTGCGATGAAAACCTACGCCGGCGGCCTCCGGCGCAAGGCGGGCCAATTCAAATGGGCGTGTGCCATTTAAATTAGGCGCGCTCCCACGCCGGACCTACCGCGCATGCTCCGTTTCCGAACTCCCGCCGTGCTTTGCGTGAAGTGACGTCATTTTTTCAGAACGGCGACGCGCGTAGCGAAATTCCGTATTCCCGGACGGCTTATGCAAACAACGTTATTTTTTAAATTTCGACGCCGGAACGACGGTCATACTTTATACAGCAATACGATTGCTGCGTAAAGTTAAGGCACAAAAAAAACCGACTAACTTTGCGACGGGAAACTAGACTAGCGGCGACGTAGCGAACGCGAAAAACCGTTGTGGATCGCCGCAACTCCTAATTTGCATACCCAACGCTGGTTTACGACGCAAACTCCCCCCAGCGGCGGCCTCGGTATTGCATCTTAAGATCCGACAGTGTAAAATAATTACACCTGTCGGATCTTATGGCTATCTATGCGTAACTGATTCTATGAATCAGTCGCATAGATAGAACAACAGATACAATGGCGTATCAGGAGATACGACGTCATATCTCGTCTGTGAATCTGGCCCTCTGTGCTCAGATTATGAACACCAAACCTCGGACATGAACTATGAACAAAGCATACCCATTAATAGTGTGCACTTGTCTCAATTAAGAGCGCTAAGTGTAATTTCTGTCAGTTGCTTTGTTCCTTTGCACGAATCGCTTCTGACAAGTTTTCCTGACACCAAAAGAAAAAAAAAGGTGACAGGGGAGGGAGCTACAGCTGATTGACAGCCTCGGCTCTGTTCCTGTGTGCTGTGTGAAGGGGGGTGTGTCTCCTCCCACCAATCAGTTTTCAGAGCACTCCTCACTGAGCTCTGCAGAATGTAATTTCAGCTTTATGCCCCCTGTTTTCTGACAGCTCAGACAATCTTTATAAATTCTGGACTTTGAACAGATGTAGAGGCGAGATGGCAGATAAACAGATACAACTTATGTTGGAAGATTTGTTTAATCACCTGAGAATAGTCACTTTACTGGATACATGTAAGGGTTTACAGCCACTTTAAGGCTGGTTTCACACAGGCATACCTCCTAACTGTCCCTGATTTCGAGGGACTGTCCCTGATTTGGAGCAATGTCCCTCTGTCCCTCATTCCTCTTCATTTGTCCCTCATTTTGGTCTGATCTATACAGATGTATATAAAATATCCTTTTAATTAGGGTTGTCCCGATACCACTTTTTTAGGACTGAGTACAAGTACCGATACTTTTTTTCAAGTACTCGCCGATACCGAATACCGATACTTTTTTTTAAATGTGTCCCCAAATGCAGCCATGTCTCCCCACAAATGCAGCCATGTCCCCCCATATATGCAGCCATGTCCCCCCATATATGCAGCCATGTCCCCCCCATATGCAGCCATGTCCCCCCCATATGCAGCCATGTCCCCCCCCATATCCAGCCATGTGCCCCCCATATACAGCCATGTCCTCCCCATATCCAGCCATGTCCCCCATACCGTACATGCTGCCGCATCCCCGCTGCCGCGCCACATCCCTGCTCGGTTAATACGGGCGAGGGGAACATTACAGCATTCATTTGAATAGCTATAGTCTTTCGCGCTCCCCCTTGCTCGGGATTGGACAGCTCACCCGAGCAAGGGGGAGTGTCTATACACGGTGTGGCGGGAAAGACTACAGCTATTCAAATGAATGCTGTGATGTTCCCCGCCCGTATTAACCAAGCGGGGATGCGGCGGGATGCGGCGTAGCAGCGGGATGCGGCGGCGGGGGGGGGGAGAGTATTCTATTTCGGTATCGGGGGTATTTGCGGGAGTACGAGTACTCCCGCAAATACTCGAAATCGGTCCCGATACCGATACTAGTATCGGTATCGGGACAACCCTACTTTTAATCTATCAAAAAGTGTTTCCCAGTGCTAAACCTTTCATCTGATTTTAAAATTTCTGCATTTGTAAATTCCAAAAGCCAATATAAAGGAATAGTAGTGGTAAAACAAGCACTTGTGGGTTCAACCAATCTTATTTTTTTGTACAATTCTCCTTTAAGGGGCGTGGCAAAGGGTGTGTCCTATGCCTGCATACTTTTGCTGATAGGTGTCCCTCATTCCCATCTCAGAAAGTTGGGAGGTATGCACAGGCGTACTCCGCAATCTCCCCGCTGAGCAGGCGGATGACACTTTAGCAGATTTGTAGGGGCGCCATTAAGAATGAATGAATCTATAGCACCGCCGTGCAACACGTTTCTGTGCGTGTCAGATAACACGCAATTTTGTTTGCACTCCAAACACGCCCAGAGTATGAATGTAGCCTTAGAAATGGCCTGAAACTTGGCTTCAGAGTCTTTCTTGTGATCTTTCTTGAACTTATAAATGATAAATAAAAATGTCTTTACTTTACAGTACAAGCAGCTAGAAAGGTCAGGGATGACTTGTTTTAAAGCTTGTTTGCTGCTTGTTCAGAATATGTATAAATGACCATAGTCTGGGAACAGGTGCACTTTAAAGCGGAGGTCCACACAAAAAGTGAACCTCTGCTTTTCGTAACCCTCCCCCCCTTCGGTGTCACACATTTGGCACCTTTCAGGGGGGAGGGGGTGCACGTCCCCACCCCCTCCCCCCTTTGCCGTCCCCACCCCCGCTGTCTTCTGGGAAACACACTGGTCCCAGAAGACAGCGGGGACCAGTGAGGATGTGCAGCGTGACTTGCGCATGTGCAGTAGGGAACCGGGATGTGAAGCCGCAACGCTTCACTTCCTGATTCCCTCACTGAGGATGGCGGCGGGGGAAGCCGAGAGCCGAGCGATTGATTGGCTTAGGCTGCCGACATCGCAGGCACCCTGGACAGGTAAGTCTCCATTTATTAAAAGTCAGCAACTGCAGTATTTTTAGCTGCTGGCTTTTAAAACATTTTTTTTTTTTTTAGGCGGACCTCCGCTTTAAGGGTACAATGGGCTTTAAATGGATCCTCATGGTCACAAGAGCTCCTTTCGATTATAAAAGACTCGTTCTTATGCTAAAAACCAGCCCCTTATTAGCTTTGTTATTTTAGCTTTAGAGGGCAATACACAAATATTAATAAAAATACATGAAAAAAATCCCAAATACAAAGAGCACTAAATGAAAAAAACTACTACTGCCCTAAATAAATAAATAAATAAATAAATAAAAAACACACTCCCAAAAATAAAGTGCATCAAAAGGTCTATAAAGACAGGGATGAGGGAGTTTGGGGTGGAGGAACTTGACTGGCCTGCACCTCAACCCGATAGAACACCTTTGGGATGAATTAGAGTGGAGACTGCGGCCAGGCCTTCTCATCCAACATCAGTGCCTGACCTCACAAATGCGCTTCTGGAAGAATGGTCAAACATCCCCAGAGACACACTCCTAAACCTTGTGGACAGCCTTCCCAGAAGAGTTGAAGCTGTTATAGCTGCAAAGGGTGAGCCAACTCAATATTGAACCCTATGGACTAAGGCCCGGATTCACGTAGAACCGCGTATCTTTGTGCGGGCGTAACATATCCTATTTACGTTACGCCTCCGCAACTTTGACAGGCAAGTGCCGTATTCTCAAAGCAAAGTTGCGGTGGCGTAGCGTAAATAGGCCGGCGTAAGCCCGCCTAATTCAAATGTGGTAGATGTGGGCGTGTGTTATGTAAATTTAATGTGACCCCACGTAAATTAGTGAGTGAGTGAGAAACTTGTAAAGCGCAACACATGCGAACTGAATCGCCTCTGGGCGCGGTTTCCATTTCATGGGTAAGGAACCCCTTGACCCCAGAAGAGATGTGTTTTAATCTTTCTCCTGAAGGCCAAGTGGTCTGACTCCAGTCAGATGTTAGTTGGTAGCGCATTCAATAGCCGAGGTCCCTGGACTGCAAAATGATGCCGTCCGTAAAAGTATCCCAGTGCGCATGCTCCAAATTAACCCACAAGAAGCCAATGCTTTCGACGTGAACGTAAATGACGCCCAGCCCTATTCGCGAATGACTTACGCAAACAACGTAAAATGTTCAAAATTCGACGCGGGAACGACGTCCATACTTAACATTGGTAAGCCTCATCTACGCCTCATATAGCAGGGGTAACTTTACGCCAGGAAAAGCCTAACGTAAACGGCGTATCTGTACTGCGTCGGCCGGGCGTACGTTCGTGAATTGGCGTATCTATCTGATTTACATATTTCTAGGCGTAAATCAGCATACACGCCCCTAGCGGCCAGCGTAAATATGCAGTTAAGATACGACAAATCTATGCGTAACTGATTCTAAGAATCAGGCGCATAGATACGACGGCTCGGACTCAGAGTTACGATGGCGTATCTGGAGATACGCGGGCGTAACTCGTACGAGAATCCGGGCCTAAGCCTGGGATGCCGTTGAAATTCATGTGCGTGTAAAGGCAGGCGTCCCAATACTTTTCGTAACATAGTGTATCTCTAAATTGGCATTTAAAAAGACATCCTTAGCATCAGAAACCCCCGACGCATTGGAACCCCTTTCATCTACGGGACCTCCCACAACGCCATAAAAACACCCAGGTGGTGGAAATAAACTTTAAATATTGCAGCTGTGGCAGGATTTCATATTGTCCCCTGGTATGTAGATTAAGCCTACTCGTCTTTTACTCTGCGGTTCTGCCCAATTGCGGTCATCACAACAGAAAGAACAAGGTAAGACAAGGGCCAGCGGGGGAGGGGTGAGAAGAGGACGATGGAACATTCCTGCATTATCTGTCTTGTACAGAAGTTCTCGGCACAGTCATGAAAGCAGTTGTTTTCACGTCAGTGCGGCTGTCTTTCTAATATAAGTACACAGCTCACCGTCTCATTATGTGTGTTGACAGGCTTCTGCAGATAACTGCTTTTCTCACATCACGAGCTTCAGACATTTTTTGGAGGAGAAATCACCTCCCTGTCATGATTATATAAAAAATTCATCCCAATTCTAATTTATCTCTAACAAATCCATACTGAGGCCTTCTTTTTTTTGGCCAGCTTGCAGTCTCTGCACACACATAGGTAGATTCAGGTAGAGTTAGGCCGGCTTATCAGTAGATAAGCCGACCTAACTCAGAATCTACGCCGACCTATGTTTAAGGGTATGCTCTAAAAAAAGATATACTTAAACATATCTAAGATACGACGGCTTGCGCCGTCCTATCTTAGATTGCAATATTTTGGATGGCCGCTAGGTGGTGCTTCCATTGCGGTCGGCGTAGAATATGTAAATGAGGGGATACGCCGATTCACAAACGTACGCCCGGCCGACGCAGTACTTTTACGCCGTTTGCGTAAGAGATAGGCCACGTAAAGTTAGAGCTAGGCCCTAGTGGAATAGTACTGTTAAGTATGGCCGCCGTTCCCGCCGCAAAATTCGAAATTTTTACGTTGTTTGCGTAAGTCGTCCGCGAATCGGGATTTACGTCGTTTACGTCCACGTCAAAATCAATAGGCCCGTGCGGCGTACTTGGCCGCAATGCACACTGGGAAATGTAGGCGCCCGGCGCATGAGCAGTTTACAAGAAACGTAAAAAACGTGAGGTCAAGCCTCATTAACATTAAATACGCCCCCCCCCCAAACACATTTGAATTAGGCGCCCTTACGCCCGCCGATTTAGGCTACGCCGTCGTAACTTAGCAGGCAAGTACATTGAGAATCATGTACTTGCCTAGCTAACTTACTGGGGCGTAGCCTAAACACACTAAGCTACGCCGCCGTAACTGTAGGCACTTCTCTCTGAATCTACCTAACAGTATCTCACAAAAGTGAGTACACCCCTCACATTTTTGTAAATATTTTATAAGTCTCCAGACCTAAACCCTATTGAACATCTGTGGAGCATCCTCAAACAGAAGGTGGAGGAGCGCAAGGTTTCTAACATCCACCAGCTCTGTGATGTCATAATGGAGGAGTGGAAGAGGACTCCAGTGGCAAATTGTGAAGCTCTGGTGAACTTCATGCCCAAGAGGGTTAGAGCCGGTGATCTGACGATATGGTTCCGGCTATCGAGATGGTTCCTGTAAGGACTGCGCAGGCGCAATCCTTGCTCGCGCGCCCCCCAAGGTTCAATAAAATGTTGCTATAAAAGGAAGTATAACTGCTGTTACAAACATCCCCAGAGAGTCCAGGTTGTGAAATAGCATATACAGTGGAACCTCGGATTGCGAGTAACGCGGTTAACAAGCGTTTCGCAATACGAGCACTGTATTTAAAAAAATCCTAACTTGGTTTGCGAGTGTTGTCTCGCAATACGAGCAGGATTCAGGCCAAAGCAGTGTGCGGTACCACGTTTGGCCTGAGGTGGGGGGCGCCGGAGCCGAGCAGAGCCGAACGGCACTGATCGCAGCTGATCGGCGCCGTTTGGAAATGCAGGGAAAGGCCCGAGGACAGCTCGGCTGACCTTGACAAACCTCAGGAACGGAGTCTTTCCGAGGTTTATCTAGGTCAGCCGAGGTGTCCTCGGGCCTTTCCAGACGTTTCCGAGGCTCTCTCCCGCGCCCCCCACCTCTGGCCGCATGCGGTATTGCATGCCAACAAAGTCAATGTGGAACAAATTATTTTTGTTTCCATTGACTTCAATGGGGAAACTTGCTTTGATATGCGAGTACTTTGGATTACAAGCATTCTCCTGGAACGGATTATGCTCGTAATCCGAGGTTCCACTGTAGTTGCTATCCAGTTTGGGACAGGTTGGTTTGGTATATGGCTCCAGAGCCAGACAGTAGTCTGAATTCCTTCAGTTTAGGCTCTAGAGTCCGGTGTCAGGGAAAGAGTGGGTGGGTTCCCTGGCACCAATCCACCATGGGTTTTGCATCTTGAAGACAGCAACAGGTGGTTGTGGTTTATTAAAGTGGTTGTAAACCCTTACATATATCCAATAAAGTGACTATCATCAGGTGATACAGAGAGATTAAACAAATCCTCCTACATGGGTTGTACCTGTTTATCTGCAGCTATCTCTTCTCTACAACGGTTTGAAATGCAGAATTTATACAGCTTGGCAGAGTTCAGAAAGCAGGGGACAGGGGTCACACACCGCACAGCTCAGAGAGGAGAGTTGAGTGTAATCTGGGACCAGAGTGGAAGAAATGGATACACCCCCCCCCCCCTTTCTACACAATCTCATAGGGAAACTTGCACAGCTGAGGCTGTCAATCACCTGTTGGAGGCACCCTCCCTGTGCCCATTGATTACTTGGAAAGAAATTGGTGCGCTGACTTTGCTGAAAACCAGTGAGTAGACTTTATTTGCTCACTGTTTGAAGCCCCCCTCCTTTCCCCATTAACTTTAGATGTATTATTGGATTCGGAAAAGTTCAATTTAAAATCTAACAAATAACCGAAGTGTAAGCTGGTATATTACCCATAGCTCCCAACTGTCCCTAATTTCGAGGGACTGTCCACAATTCGGAACAAAGTCCCTCTGTCTCTCATTTTGGTCTGATCTACTGTATAGCGTTCAAAAAGAGTTTCCCAGCGCTAAACCTTTCATCCAATTTCTAAATTGCTGCATTTGTAAATTTTAAAAGCCAATATAAAAAACATCTATTTGTTCTTAGTATCAGAAAAACAAGCACAATGGCCCAGATTCTCAAAGGCGTTACGACGGCGCAACACCATTTGCGCCGTCGTAAGTCCTAATCTGGCCCCGGGTATCTATGCGACTGATTCTTAGAATCAGTTACTCATAGATACCCAATAGATCTGACAGGCGTAAGGCTCTTACGCTGTCAGATCTTAAATGCAATTTTTTTTCCCGTCGCTAGGTGACGCCGACGTCGTTTTCCCCGTCGCTTATGTAAATTAGCAAATTACGACGATTCCCGAACGTACGCATGCTCGACGCAGAGAATTTACGTTGTTTCCGTAGCCTTTGCGACGCGTAAAGTTGCCCCTGGGTCTATGGAGGCGCAGCCAATGTTAAGTATGGCCGTCGTTCCCGCGTCGAAATTTAAAAAATCTACGTTGTTTGCGTAAGACGTCCGTGAATGGCGCTGGACGCCATTTACGTTAACGTCTAAGCAAATGACGTCGGTGCGACGTCATTTAGCGCAATGCACGTCGGGTAATTTACCCGACGGAGCATGCGCAGTACACTCGGCGCGGGAACCCGCCTAATTTAAATGGTGCCCGCCCCATTTGAATTGGGCGGGCTTGCGCCGAGCGCTTTTACAATACACCGCCGCAAGTTTACAGGCAAGTGTTCTGAGAATCAGGCACTAACGCTGTAAACCTGCGGCGGTGTAACGTAAATCACATACGTTACGCTGCCCAGGAGCAACGTACTTCTATGAGAATCTGGGCCAATATATAAAAGATAACTCCAAATCCCCTTATCAGGAATAGTAGTGGTAAAAAAAAGCCCTTGTGGATTTAATGAACTTTTTTGGGGGTTAATTCTCCTTTAAGGGGGTGTGGCAGGGGGCGTGTCCTATGCCTACATGCGTTTGCTAGTAGGTGTCCCTTTATACCCATCTCAAAATGTTGCGGTATGTATTACCTATATGCAGTCAATTGGATACAAAAACGTACGACCATTGAAGCAAAATCCTCTAATGGTAATTGCTACAAATGGCGGATCTTGGATGGTTACCAGTATTCACAAAACATTTATGCTAAGTTCACGCTTCTGCATGTGGCTGCAGGTGTGGGAATCGCACCAATTCCCGCACCTGCAACTACCCACAGTGAAAACGCACTGCTTTGTGGAAGCACGGGAGGGGGCTGCCGTTCATTCTGAATGGCAACACACGCACGCAGGCCCGTCGGAACCCGACAGGCAAACCAAGCAATTGCCTGGGGCCCCCGAGCTGGCCAGGGGCCCCAAGCTAGCCAAGGGGCCCCAGCAGGGAGGGTCTTTGCCGCACCGCTGCTTCCTCCTGCAGTCCGGTCGGCCGTGTACAATAACCGCGCGGTACAGGAGAATCAGGTTCCTGTTCCCGGCCGGACTGACAGGAAGTGCACACACTGTGTGTTCACTTCCTTTCAGTCCGGCCCCGGGAACAGCAAACTGAATGCCCTGTACCGCGCGGTTATGGTACATGGCCGACCGGACTGCAGGAGGACGCAGCGATGCGGCAAGGGCCCTCCCTGCTGGGGCCCCTGTTGCGGACACCAGGATAGAGGGATGCAGCGATGCGGCAAGGGCCCTCCCTGCTGGGCCCCCTGTGTGGACACTAGGATAGAGGTAAGCCGACAAAAACAATCGCCCCCCCGCTTCTCAACTAGAAAAGTAATTTTTTTGCTTGGGGCCCCCTAATATCTTCAAACGGCCCTGCACGCACGCAAAATCGCAGTGCATGAGCAGAAATCGCATGGTCAAAAAAAAAAAGGATTTCCCTGTGGCCACGTTATTGAAAAGGTGCATGCACCTTTTTTTCTTGGCATAAGCACAAGCAAGACAGCCCATTCATTTAAATGGGCTGCCATGCCCACGCAAAAGCGGCACCCACAAAACGCATAGGTGTGAACCTAGTGTAAAGGCCTTATTAGCAGATTGTATATATTTTTTTAACTTTGGCAGGGGCGGACTGACCATTGGGGCTCTCGGGCACTGCCTGGGGCCCCATGCCACTAGGGGGGCTCATCAGGGTTGCCAGGCTCAATAAAACCAGGGACTGTATGTAAAAATCTGTGTTTTTTTTTACATCTGTCGCTGATATGTCCAATACTGATTTTAGCTGCCCTGCCTCTGCACTGCCTCCTGGCGTGGTGGCCATCTGTAAGCCCGGGGGGGGGGGGGGGGGGGCCATAATCTTCTGTTGCCCGGGGGCCCCATGAGTTGTCAGTCCGCCCCTCTATGTTGGGGAAGTGATATTCCAAACCCTATTTAACATTTTGAAACCTTCACAGCTAAAAAAAATAATTGGGGTTATGATACGGACTGTATTATCTCTAAATAGATATTTGTAATAATTAGACGCACTACAGATTATATAGCGTTGAGGACGTTGATAAATACGGGCAGACTGCCAGACAGACAACTGTAGAGATGACATTGAATGGAATTGATTGGATTTTGCACAGTTCACTGGAGTTGTGGGCTATTACGGCAGCAAGTTATGGCCGAGGACACTCAACGTTGGGGGGTGTGGCCAGTCTGGAATCACATCTAAATGCATTGCCTGAGAAGTCTCACCAGCAGATGGAGGGGTTGCTCGAAACGTACCCGATACCATTTCCCCGAGACTGGATGATGATGTGCCACTTGATTTACTGTTGGGAAAAAAGATTTTTTTTATGGTTAAACCAGTCAAATTATATGTAATGCACAATACATTTCAAAGGTTGTTCACAGCTAAGTACAGCCAAACTTAGATTTTATTGTAACTATTACACTGGTCCTAAAGTGGAGCTTCACTCTCCCAATCAACATTCACTATTTGTAATCCTCATGCTGCTAGCATTAGTAAGAAGATAGAAAATTATATCATATTTACTTGTTTTAAACATATTTTTTATTTATTTTTTACTTCCTGGTTTCTTGCCTAGGCAAATAAGGTCATACATCCCAGGAGTCTTCAGGAGGGGAGGAGGAGAAGTTTTTTTCAGCAAAGCACACTATCCTGCATGCATGCTTAAAGTGTTACTACATGCAGGACCTATGAGGTTTATTTACCAAAGGCAAATCCACTTTGCACTGCAAGTGTACTTGGAAGTGCAGTCGCTGTAAATCTGAGGTAGGGTGACCAGACATCCCCAGTTTCCAGGGACATTGTCCCCAGACCAGGGCCGTTTGAAGGAATTTGGGGGCCCCAAGCAAAATGGACATGGAGGTCCCCCAAACTCCCCCCCCCCCCGCACGCACACACACAGGCACGCAAAGCCCCTCCCCATGTTCTTTTTACTTCCCCTGGGCCCTCCCCTCCCTCCCTATATTATTTTTACACCACCCGGGTCCCCCCTCCCTACCGGGTCTTTACCGCGCGGCAGGAGATTCAGTTTCCTGTTCCCGGCCAGATTGAAAGGAAGTGAGCACTCAGTGTGCACTTCCTGTCAGTCCGTCCGGGAACAGGAAACTGAATCTCCTGTACCGCGGGGTACCTGGCTGGAGTCCAGACTCACAGGAGGAAGGAAGAGGAGCTCGACCACGCTACAGAGAAGGGGAAGTGACGACTCGAGGCAGCACTGCTGCAGGCTCTCTATAGAGCGCTCAGGTGGCTGCAGCATATAGGAAGCACAGCAAGGGCCCTGCTTGGGACCCCAGGCCAGCTCGGGGGCCCTGCTTGGGGCCCCAGGCCAGCTCGGGGGGGCCCAAGCAATTGCTTGGTTTGCCTGCCTTGTAGCGACGGGCCTGCCCCAGACCAAGTCTTTGAACAGGGCCTGGGGCAATTTCAAACAGTCAGTGCAGAATAAGAAAAAAAATCTGAATTACACACCGCCGCTCCTACTAGCTTAGGGGGGTGTATTTTTTTGCATTATCTGTGCTCTTTTCTAATGATCATGTGCTGCTGGGAGTGGATGGAATATTTCTTCAGTTTCGGGTGATTTCCCATTCAGCTCTGTTCACATGTTCTTCTGCCTTGGCTCAAGTCCCGGCCAGCCACCTGCCTGCTTATCTCCTTGCCTT
The DNA here is from genome assembly GCF_905171775.1 of Rana temporaria. Classification (NCBI taxonomy): domain Eukaryota; kingdom Metazoa; phylum Chordata; class Amphibia; order Anura; family Ranidae; genus Rana; species Rana temporaria. The sequence goes on along the minus strand of NC_053494.1, from coordinate 187,349,390 downwards.
CCCTGGCAGAGTGATCTTCGTCCGCACCCCACCCAGTAGTAGTTGGGGCCCGGAGAGTAAAGCCCCGTACACACGATCAGAATTTTTGACAACAAACTTCAAAATGAGCATGTTTTTAAAAAAAATCAGACCGTGTGTACGCTCCATCGGACAAACTTTTTCGGTTTTCTTTGGACAAAAGTTCGCTCCGCAGATGAAGAAACTTTTCGGCAACAAAAGTCCTATAGTGCAAAGTCCTATCGTGTGCATAGCTCCCAACTGTCCCTGATTTGGAGGGACTGTCCCTGATTTGGAGCAATGTCCCTCTGTCCCTCATTCTCCTCATTTGTCCCTCATTTTGGTCTGATCTATATAGTTGTATATAAAATGCACATATATGTCCCCGGATTTCATTTTAAAAATCTGGGCACCTTAATCTGAGGGGGACATGCAAAGAAAATAAAAAACAGCATTTTAGCTTGCACATGATTAGATAACATCAGCAGAGCTTCCCCTCATTTCAGAGCTTCCCCTCAGGTCTACAGCGATCTACAGCGATTGCACTTACAAGCGCACTTGCAGTGCACTTGTAGTGCAGAGTGGATTTCCCTTTGGTAAATTAACCCCCATATCTGGTCTCCCAAAGTACACAGAACATAGAAATGCAATTATATTAGTAAAGATAAAAACTTTCTCATCAGCAGTATATTGCAGTCTTGTGACTTCTATCAGTGTCTGGTTAAAGCTTGTAGGAGGAGTTTTAATTCTTCCGTGATTGTCCTCTAAGGCTGCAGGACCCCTGACCCTCTGTTTGGAGAGTGCTGATTGTCCCTGTGCTGATCACATGCACTCTCCCACTCTGTCTGCTTCAATGTCGCAGTCCTGCTAAAAATCACAGATCGCTACCATTACTAGTTTAAAAAAATGCCATAAACCTATCCCTCATTTTGTAGACGCTATAACCAATCAATATACGCATCTGATGAAGACATTTGTGTTTTTTTTTTTTCAAAACAAAAAAATTGGGGATATTCGATATAGCAAAAAGTAAAAAATATTGTTTTTTTTTTTCAAAATCGTCGCTCTTTTTCTTTTTTCTAGCGCAAAAAATAAAAACAGCAGAGGTGATCAAATACCACCAAAAGAAAGCTCTATTTGTGGGGGGAAAAAAACGTCAATTTTGTTTGGGTACAATTAAGGGGGAAAATCTGGGGCTGAAGTGGTTAAGAGATATTCATAGTGCATGCAGCTAGTGATGTCACCAGTGCATACTAGCACATTATTACATTGCCTTGCAAGTTTTTTTTTTCTTTTTTAACTGCGATTTACTACAGCTTTAAGCACAGCTTGTTTTTCCTGCAGTGCCTCTAAAATCAGCACTTAATCCAAAATGTTATGATAACTCACCCTCCATGAAATCTTCCCCTCTTCTGTTCTTGCTGAATTCGTATGTTCTCCAACCTCAGAGGACTTGGAATAAAGCCGACATCACAGCCTTCTTTAACCAACCGCCCGATCCACCAATCATTGTTGTATTTCTAAAAATGTGAATAGTTTGCAGTAAAATATTTAATATTTTGCACACACACATACATATTATATGGAGAATAGATGGAGGCTAAATGGCCTCCTGTGGGATGGGGTATGGATGGGACCCATTCTTACTATCATTTGTAGTATTTTCTAGAAGGTTGCCTTTCCTATGTGTGATCTGTAGACAACCCGGAAAACAGATATTGGATGTGAGTTTGGTGGGATCTCATTTGGTGGGATGCCTGCTAAATCTCCCCATGAAGAGGTAGAAGTCTTTTGACTTCAGCAGTGAAAGCTCCCCCCTCATGGGTTTTTGCCCATCTTAAAGTAGTTGTAAACCCTTACAGACCACTTTAACCTTCACAGGTAAGCCTAAATTAAGGCTTCCCTGTAGGTGCAACAAATATCTCCTAACACAGGGGTTAACAAATTTGCTTGGAATCTAGGAGCCAGCTAACAAAGTTAGGAGCCAGAAAACGCGCCCCGTCCCGACGAGCTTGCGCGCAGAAGCGAACACATACGTGAGCAGCGCCCGCATATGTAAACGGTGTTCAAACCACACATGTGAAGTATCGCCGCGATTGGTAGAGCGAGAGCAATAATTCTAGCCCTAGACCTCCTCTGTAACTCAAAATATGCAACCTGTAGAATTTTTTAAACGTTTCCTATGGAGATTTTAAAGGGTAAAAGTTTGTCGCCATTCCACGAGCGGACGTAATTTTGAAGCGTGACATGTTGGGTATCAATTTACTCGGCGTAACATTATCTTTCATAATATTAAAAAAAAATGGGGATAACTTTACTGTTGTCTTATTTTTTAATTAAAAAAAATTAAATTTTTTCCCAAAAAAGTGCGCTTGTAAGACCGCTGCGCAAATACGGCGTGACAGAAAGTATTGCAACGATCGCCATTTTATTCTCTAGGGTGTTAGGATAAAAAATATATATAATGTTTGGGGGTTCTAATTAGAGGGAAGAAGATGGCAGTGAAAATAGTGAAAAATTACATTAGAATTGCTGTTTAAAGCGGGGGTTCACCCTGTTAAAAAAAAAAAAAAATGTTTTTTTTTATTATACCATTACATTCGGCATCGTAGCGCGAGCTACGGTATGCCGGTCTTACATTTTTTATCCCCGTACTCACTGTGCTATGGCTCATTGAAGATTCCGGGGAATGGGCGTTCCTATGGTGAGAGAAGGTGATTGACGGCCGGCCCTGGCACGTCACGCTTCTCCGGAAATAGCCGAAATAGGCTTGGCTCTTCACAGCGCCTGCGCATAGCCTGTGCGCAGGCGCCGTGAAGAGCCGAGACCTACTCCGGCTGTCTTCGGGGAGCGTGACGTGCCAGAGCCAGCCGTCAATCATCCTCCCTCTCCATAGGCACGCCCATTCCCCGCGGGAGTCGGATTCTTCAATGATCGATAGCACAGTGAGTACGGGGATTAAAAATTTAAGACCGGCATACCGTAGCTCGCGCTACGATGCCAAATGTAATGGTATAATGATGTGAAGGAGGGTGAACCACCGCTTTAACTTGTAATGCTTAACTTGTAATACCAACGGCCACCACCAGATGGCGCCAGCTTACACATCTGGTGGTAATAACTTGTAATACCAACGGCTCACCACCAGATGGCGCCCTCTTCCAAGCCAAGTCGCCAGGACCCTATTTCTAGTCGCCATGGTGACCTGGCGACCGGGATTTGTCGAGCCCTGTCCTAAACCTACCAAGTTTAGGAGATATTTGCAGAAAGGACTGCACCTATCACTACGGTGCATGCGCGTTGTAGACAACGGCGCAGGCGCACTGAGCGTGCCTTTGGTGAAGAGGATCGTTCCGTCACTGATGCCTCCCGCGTGCATAGCGGGAGTGATGTCATTGCGGCTTCGGCCAACGACAGCGCCAGAGGCGCGATATCCGGAAGTCACTCCGGTATCATGGTGGCGGAGGAAAGAAACGAAAGACGCTTCGATCTCAGGTAATTCATAATGAGCTAGTATGCTATGCTCCGTGATCTTACTCTTCTCGAGTGCCCCCACGGAGACCCGTATTTCCTGGGGGCACTCGTGCGGGCACGCTGTAACTCCCGTGTCACTAGTTTTGATTGACAGCAGCAGGAGCCAGCCTCCTGCTGCTTTCAATCCAGCCAATGAGGACCTGAGACTGGAGCCGCTCTGTTCATCTCTGGAACGATCGGATTCAGGTAAGTGAAAGGGGGCGCTGACGCTGAACTACATACAAAAGGTTTGTTCACCTTATTGCATAGACTGAGTTAAGTTACAACTCCTTTAAAGCTCCCAGGATACTCCGAATGTTATCCAAATACACCTGTGTGTACCTGATGTTGTGGGTTAGAGCTCAGGACTGAATGGACAAAAATACAAATGTTCCCATTTATTTATTTATTTTTATTTGTGTTTTATGCTGTTTGCAAGGAGTTCATCTTTATTGATGGGCTCATGCACACCGCAGCTCAAAAAAAAAAAAAGCTCCTTCTACAGACATTTGAGCTTTTATTTCAGCTACAATAAGTTTGTACTTTTTTGTTCTCTTTTGCACGTTTTTATTGAGCTTCTTTTGTCACAATCACTCCCCTTAGCTAAGTTTTCCTATATTTTTTTGTGTGTGTTTGAGCTTCTTTGAGCTTTTTCATGCTCTTTCGCATGTTTTTGGGGACTTAGGCGTCTTTTCTGCTGGAAAGCACCTCTCAAAGACAAAGGCAAATCCACTTTGCACTACAAGTGCAAACTACAAGTGCAAAGTGCACTTGAAAGTGCACTTGGAAGTGCAGTCCCTGTAGATCCGGGGGGGACATGCAAGAAAAAAAAAACAGCATTTTAGCTTGCACATGATTGGATGATAAAATAAGCAGAGCTTCCCCTTATTTTACATCTTCCCCTCAGATTTAAAGCGACTGCACTTCCAAGTGCACTTTCAGTGCAATTTGCACTTGTAGGCCCGGATTCAGATACGAGTTACGACGGCGTATCTCCGGACTCTGATAGGTAGATTCACAAAGAGTTAGGCCGGCTTATCAGTAGATAAGCCGACCTAACTCCGAATCTACGCCACTGTATGTTTAAGCGTATGCTCAAACAGAGATACTCTTAAACAAAGCTAAGATAGAACGGCGCAAGCCGTCCTATCTTAGCTTGCAATTTTTCGGATGGCCGCTAGGTGGCGCTTCCATAGATTATGTAAATGAGCTTGTACGCCGATTCCCGAACGTACACCAGGCCGCCGCAGTCGAATTACGTTGTTTCCGTAGAGCCTTAGGCGGCCTAAAGTTATTCCACCTATGAGGTGGAATAACAATGTTAAAGTATGGCCGCCGTTCCCGCCGCGAGGTTCGAATTTTTTACGTCGTTTGCGTAAGTCGTCCGCGAATCGGGAGTTACGTCGTTTACGTCCACGTCGAAATCAATAGGCCCGTACGGCGTACTTAGCTGCAATGCGCACTGGGAAATGTAGTCGCCCAGCGCATGCGCAGTAGCAAGAAACGTTAAAAAACTTGAGGTCAAGCCTCATTTCCATACAACACGCCCCCCTCCAACCAATTTGAATTAGGCGCCCTTACGCCCGCTCGTTTTAGGCTACGCCGCCGTAGATTAGCAGGTAAGTTGATTTCGAATCATTACTAGCCTAGCTAATTTACGGCGGCGTAGCCTAAAAAGGCTAAGCTACGCCGCCGCAAGTTTAATCCTATCTACCTATGAGTGTGTGGGGTCGTATCTATGCGCCTGATTCTTAGAATCAGTTACGCATAGATTTCCATAAGATCCGACCGGCGTAAGTCTCTTACGCCGTCGTATCTTAGTTGCATATTTAGGCTGAACGTTAGGTGGCGCTTCCGTAGATTTCCACAAGGAATATGCAAATTAGGTAGATACGCCGATTCAGAAACGTACGTCCGCCCGGCGCATTTTTTTACGTTGTTTACGTAAGGCTTTTTCCGCCGTAAAGTTACCCCTCATAAAGCAGGGGTAAGTCATGTTAGGTATGGACGTCTGAAACGTACGAACAGCATCGTATTTTACGTCGTTTACGTAAGTCGTTCGCGTATAGGGCTGTACGTAAGTTACGTTCACGTTGAAAGCATTGACAGTTTGCGGAGTAATTAGGAGCATGCGCACTTGGAAACGTTTACGGACGGCGCATGCGCCGTTCGTAAGAAACGTCAATTACGTGGGGTCACAAGTAATTTAGATAAAACACGCCCACATCATCCACATTTGAATTAGGCGGGCTTACACCTACCCATTTACACTACGCCTCCGTAACTTAGGGCGCAAGTTCTTTCTGAATACGGAACTTGCGCCCTAAGTTACGGCGGCGTAGTGTATCTGAGATACGCTACGCCTGCCGATAGATACGATAAAGTATCTGAATCCGGGCCGTAGTTTGCACTTGTAGTGCAAAGTGGACTTCGTAAATAACCCCCCATTGTCTAACATTGAGGGGAGTTTCCAGGCAGAAAAAAATGAGAGCTCAAAAAAAAAGCTCAAAAGCCTGTTGGAGCCGCTTCTTTGAGATGCAGTGTGCACGAGCCCTCACTGTCATACCAGTAGCCCCATCTAGGTCTGGATGGCCAGTGAACACAGTATAAGGCCTAGTACACACGAGAGGATTTATCCGCGGATACGGTCCAACGGACCGTTTCCGCGGATAAATCCTCTCGAGGATTTCCGCGGATTTGGATCCGATGGAGTGTACTCACCATAGGATCGAAATCCGCGCCGAAATCCCATCGCGATGACGTGTCGCGCCGTTGCCGCGATGATGACGCGGCGACGTGCGCGACTCGGTCATATAAGGAATTCCACGCATGCGTCGAATCATTACGACGCATGCGGGGGATCCATTCGGACGGATTGATCCGGTGAGTCTGTACAGACCAGCGGATCAATCCGTTGGGATGGATTCAAGCGGATAGATTTGATAGCATGTCTTCAAATTTTTATCCGCTTGAAATCCATCCCAGGGGATAAAAATCAGCGGAAACAGATCCGCTGGAGTGTACACACCATAGGATCTATCCGCTGAAACCGATCCGCAGATCAATTCCAGCGGATAGATCCTCTCGTGTGTACGGGGCCTAAGACTAGGTTCACACTGCTGCGAATTCAAAATCGCGGTAAAATCGCGATTTCGCGGCTGCGATTTTGCCGCGATTTCAGCCGCGATTTAAGAGACATCTGTGCAGGGTTCAATATAAATCGCGTCCCGAAATCGCAATAAGTAGTACACAAACTACTTTTTGAAATCGGTGCAGCACTGCAGATGCGGCGTCGCACCGATTAGGACAGTGCCATTGCCGACAATTGCCGGCAAATGCTGCCGATTTGAGATGCGATTTGACATGTCAAATCGCATCTCCAATCGTACCAAATCGTACCCAGTGTGAACCAGGGCTAAAGCAGAAACCATCTAGGAGAAAAAGTCCATTATTGACATCTGATTTCCAGCTGCATGAAACTCATTGCTTTATAGCTCTGCGGCAGATGAGGGCTATATCAAAAATCCAGCTGGCAAAGGTCTGTTCTGCTGAAGAGGTTAATCATTCTGTCTTGCAAGGCCTGGCAGCTGGTCAGTTTTCCTTTTAGCCTAAACAAGCCGTAGTCTGACCGCGGATGTTTTATTAGCTAGTGACAGGTGGCAAGAGAAATCCATCCTAGATTTACCTCCTTAATGTGTAAAAAGTCCTTGGCATCGAAGGAGATGGCAGTGCCTGGTACAGGGACATCTTCGTCCAGAGCCCCGCAGTAGCTCACATTCGTCTTTACCGCAAATGCCACCGGTTTAGTCTAAAGATACATATAGACATCATGAATACAGAGCAGCAGCAATATTATACATTAAAGTGGAGTTCCACCCATAAATATAACATTACATCAGTAGTTTTAAAAAAAATTCATTAGTCCTTTAAGAAATTTTTTTTTTTTTTAGATGCCTTCAAAGTGTTGTTGCTAGGCAGAATAGTTAAAGCGGTGGTTCCCCTAAAAATAAAATGTTGACATCGCATTTAGCAAATAAATTACAGTTAGAATCGGCTTGTTTTATTTAAAAAATACCTCCGTACGTATCGTTTCCATTATTCGGTCCCACCGCCACTTCCGGGTACGATGCAGGCGGTGGGCGTTCCTAATTGATTGACAGGCATCCGAACGACGCATCCATCGCGTCACGAGATGCCGAAAAAAGCTGAACGTCGGTGCGGCTCTATACGGCGCATGCGCACCGACGTTCGGCTTTTTTCGGCATCTCGTGACGCGATGGATGCGTCGTTCGGATGCCTGTCAATCAATTAGGAACGCCCACCGCCTGCATCGTACCCGGAAGTGGCGGTGGGACCGAATAATGGAAACGATACGTACGGAGGTATTTTTTAAATAAAACAAGCCGATTCTAACTGTAATTTATTTGCTAAATGCGATGTCAACATTTTATTTTTAGGGGAACCACCGCTTTAATCTTCCCACTTCCTGCACCTAGGTGCTTAAGCTTCCTAACCTACACCGCACAGACTCCTGGGAATGTAGTGGGTGTAACTTTCCAGGAGTCTGTGCACTCCCCAGTCTCGAAGAATCATGTGACTTGGACAGTACAGGTGCTGAAACCTGATCCGAAACCTATTACACTGCTTGTGCAGCACTGAGCATGTGCGAGATCTGCAAGGCTGAAATACAGGAAGTCATACAGTCTGGCTTCATGATGCACACACTTAAGATGGCCCCAGTCAATTTCTATTTTATAAAGTGTCTAAATGCTGTAACAACCTAACAAAACGGACCTTAGTTTACAGACTAACTTTACTAGAATACATTAAGCTTGTGTATTACAGGGGTATTTATATTTAAAAAGTGAAATTGTGTCCGGAACTCCGTTTTAATAACTTTAAAACCTACATTGTGGTCTTGTCTACATAGGTTGGGGTTAACCGCCCCTCCCCCCCTCCCCCCCCCCCGAATGCTGACCCGCATGTTAATATGGCCATAGGCCAGTGATGGCGGCGAACTTTGGCACCCCAGATGTTTGGGAACTTCATTTGCCATGATGCTCAACTACACTGCAGAGTGCATGAGCATCATGGAAAATGTAGTTACAAAACATCTGGGGTGCCAAGGTTTGCCATCCTTGCCATAGGTCATGCTAGGCTAGCCATAACTTATGCAATTATCCTTCCTTCAACCATGGGTTGAACAAGAGGTGAAGGCAAATCTTCCAATGGGTACAAATGTTCTGGTGACAAATATCAAAGATAAAAATTCAAATTTTGGGAAGATTTTCGCTCATTTCCTGTTATGTCTTCAGTAGGGTGACCACGTGTCCCGGATTACCCGGGACAGTCCCGCATTTTGCGGGACTACGCCGCTGTAACTTACTTTTTTTGTTTTGAATCCTCAACGAATTCGCGGCGTAGTATATCTCTTGCGACGTAAGGGCGCAGAATTCAAATGGATGTAATGGGGGCGTGTTTTATGTAAATACATCGTGACCCGACGTAAAAAACGTTTTTTTTTTAACTGCGCATGCGCCGTCCCTGGGGGTATCCCAGTGCGCATGCTCGAAATTTAACCGGAACAAGCCAATGCTTACGACAGTGACGTCATTCTACGCAAATTCCTATTCGCGAACGACTTACGCAAACGACGTAAAAAATTCAAAATTGTACGCGGGAACGACGGCCATACTTAACATTGAGTACACCACCATATAGCACCTTTAACTATACGCCGGAAAAAGCCAAACGAAAACGACGTAAAAAAATGCGCCGGGCCGAAGTACGTTCGTGGATCGCCGTAAATAGCTAATTTTCATACTCGGCGCGGATTTCAACGGGAACGCCACCTAGCAGCCTCCGAAAAATTGCAGCTTAGATCCGACGGCGTACTAAGACGTATGCCTGTCGGATCGATCCCAGATGCCGTTGTATCTTGTTTTGTGGAATTTAATTTGTGGAATTTAAAATTACATATTACATATAATCCTTTTGTGGATCTGCCCCAATATATAAACAAATGGTTGGGGTGGCACAGCGGCTGTCAGAATACTCAAACAGTGGTTGGATCTTTTGGATGCAGTCGCTGTTCCACTAAAATGTTTCCAGCAGGCTCCTAATGCCGCATACACACGATCATTTTTCGGCATGAAAAAAACAACGTTTTTAAAAAATGTAATTTAAAATGATCATGTGTGGGCTTCACATCATTTTTCGGGTTCTGAAAAACGACCCAATTTTTTTTTGAACATGCTGATCGTGTGTGGGCTAAAACAACGTTAAAAACCCGTGCATGCTCAGAAGCAAGTTATGAGACGGGAGCGCTCGTTTTGGTAAAACTACTATTCGTAATGGAGTAAGCACATTCATCACGCTGTAACAGACAAAAAAGCGCAAATCATCTTTTACTAACAGGAAATCAGCTAAAGCAGCCCCAGGGGTGGCGTCATCCTCATGGAACTTCCTCTTTATAGTGCCGTTTTTACGTGTTGTACATCACCGTCACGCAAGTTTTCAGTCTAAGTTCCCGATCCACAAAGCACTTACCTGTAAACTTGCGGCGGTGTATCGTAAACACGTCCGGCGCAAGGCAGCCCAATTCAAATGGGGCGGGTACCATTTAAATTAGGCGCGCTCCCGCGCCGGACATACTGTGCATGCTCCGTTCGCAAATTTCCCAACGTGCTTTGCGCGAAATTACGACGCGCCGACGTGTTGAGAATCGCGACGTGCGTAACAAAAAAACTCAAAAGCAACGCGGGAAAGACGGGCATACTTTAACATGGTGGAGTAATTTTACACCATGTTAAAGTACCCCTATCTTTGCGACGGGAATCTAAAACTTGCGACGACGTAACGACGGGAAAAACCTTTGTGGATCACCGTAACTGCTAATTTGCATACCCGACGCTGGTTTATGACGCAAACGTCCCCCAGCGGCGGCCGAAGTATTGCATCCTAGGATCCGACGGTGTAATTCAATTACACCTGTCGGATCTTAGGGCTAGCTATGCGTAACTGATTCTATGAATTCGTATCAGGAGATATGCAGTCGTATCTCTTTTGTGAATCTGGCCCTATGTTTTTTCTACATGCCGAAAAACTTTGTTTTTTCAATTCCGAAAAATGATCATGTGTACGCGGCATTAGACAAATGTCAATTAAATGATCAACTTTTGTTGAATGGAGTGTGGCTGGCAGGACCACCCAATGAGAAAAGTTCTGCCTGTTTATTAAAAACTGTCTAAAATTCGCTCAGTATATGGCCACCTTAAAGCGAATGTCCGCCGTAAAAAAAAAAAATATTAAAAGCCAGCAGCTACAAATAGTGCAGCTGCTGACTTTTAATATTAGGACACTTACCTGTCCTGGAGTCCAGCGACGATGGCAGCAGAAGACGAGCAATCGCTCGTCTCTCGGCTGCCCCCACCGCCACCCTCGGTGAGGGAGTCAGGAAGTGAAGCGTTGCGCCTTTACTGCCCGGTTACCTACTGCGCATGCGCGAGTCGTGCTGCACCATCCTCACTGTTCCCACTGTGTTCTGGGAGCCGTGTGTTTTCCAGAACACAACGGGGGGGGGGGACTTGTTTGTTCCCCGACTTAGTTGGGGTAGGCGGTACACTTTGGTGGAGGAGGGTCAGCCACGCCCCAGTGACCTTTGACCTCTGGGAACCCGCCTTCTGACCTTTGACCTCTGGGGGAGGCCCCTGTTCTAATTCCTGAGTCCTAGCCTTATTCTTCAATAGGAAACCCTAACCCTGACCGTAACCCCACAGAGTCTATGCAGGGAAGTGGGTCTTAGACAGGTATCTGCACCCCCCTCCACCCTGAAAGGTGCCAATTGTGGCACCGGGGGGGGGGGGGGGAATCCGATGAGTGGAAGTTCTACTTTAGGGTTGAGCTCCGCTTAAAAGAGGAAGTAAACTTCCTCTGATGACATTTACTTACAGGTAAACCTATAGTAAGACTTACCTATAGGTAATGTAAATATCTCCTAAACATTTACTGTTTGGGAGATATTTACATTATATGCAGCCAGTGACATCACCGGAGCATGCGCTCTGAAGGAACGGCCACAGGTGCCATTCCTCCTGAGCCCTGTGCCGCATGCATGCATGCACGGGAGTGACGTCATCGTGGCTCCGTCCAATCACAGAGCCGGAGCCTGTGAACCCAAAAGCAAGACGGGTAAAAATGGAAAGGGCTATAGCGATGAAAGCGCGGCGCTGGAACAGCTTTGTTTTAAGGTCAGTTTCACATAACGTGCTAGTATGAGCTGCATACTAGCACATTATGACTTTACCTTTCAGGAACGAAAAAAAAAAAATGTCCAGCGGTACACAACTGCTTTAAGTTTGTTTTCCCAGAAGTGGATGTTGTTTTTTCTGTTGGTATTGTAGGTTTATGTTGTGTGCCGGTTTTAGATAGAAATAGGTTACTAGTGGAAGTTATCAGGCATTACTTTGGCTCTCTCAAGTTGTACTGCGGCTTGCTGTTCTCTCTCTTGGCGTATTGCTTCTCTGTCCTCTTCCAGAGATACATCAGAATCTGATGGTCTGCTTGTGTAAGAATCTGCTGAGCCCTACAAAACAGAGAAAAGAAATGAGGTCATCAAGGAGTGGAACATAAAGCTGAACTCCGGGCTGATATATAAAAATAAAACAAGGATTGCAGTTATGTATTCATTAAAAAAACTAACAATACAAATAACCGTTCTTTTTAATGCATCCAGTGTAAATACTTGATTTTGATCTAGTATCACCATTTGTAATCCATCCATTAGAACCCAGACTGGTAGAGAGAGGGGGGGGGCAGCACATGGAGCCAAACAGGGGTGCTGCAAAAATTTCTGGGTTAAAAAAAACCTGTAAAAGTAAAATAAGTCCCTAGTTAGCCCTGATGTCATTACTTTGTCCAGAGAAAAGAAAAGCACAAGCAATGCTGTATGACCCAGATGTGCGTTTAATTTGATTTTTCGTACTTCACTAGAGAAAAATGACTGGACTGGAACCGACTGGTTGCCAAGAGCATTACAAAGATCGTCCTTAACTTCAGTCTTTAACCACTTGCTTACTGGGCACATATACCCCCCTCCTGCCCAGGTGAAATTTCAGCTTCCGGCACTGCGTCGCTTTAACTAACAATTGCGCGGTCGTGCGACGTGGCTCCCAAACAAAATTTATGTCCTTTTTTCCCCACAAATAGAGCATTCTTTTGGTGGTATTTGATCGCCTGTGCGGTTTTTATTTTTTGCGCTATAAATAAAAAAAGAGCGACAATTTTGAAAAAAATACAATATTTTTTACTTGTTGCTATAATAAATATCCCAATTTAAAAAAAAAACACATTTTTTTTCCCTCAGTTTAGGCCGATACGTATTCTTCTACATATTTTTGGTAAAAAAAAAAAAATCGCAATAAGCGACTGGTTTGCGCAAAAGTTATAGCGCCTACAAAATAGGGGACAGAATTATTATTTTTTATTATTTTTTGTTTTTTACTAGAAATGGCGGCGATCTGCGATTTTTATTGGGACTGTGACGTTATGGCGGACACATCGGACACTTTTGACACATTTTTGGCGCCATTCACATTTATACTGCGATCAGTGCTATAAATATGCACTAATTACTGTATAAATGTGACTGGCATTGAAGGGGTTAACACTAGGGGGTGAGGAAGGGGTTAAATGTGTAGCCATGGAGTGTTCTAACTGTAGGTGGAGGGGGGGTGACTGGGGGGGAGGTGACCGATCTATGTCCCTATGTAAAAGGGACACAGATTGGTCTCCTCTCCAGAGACAGGACGCTGTCTCTGTGTAAAACGGCAATGAGAGATGATCTCATATGTTTACATATGAGATCATCTCTCATTGGCCGCACAGATCGCATCGCAAACGGCCACTCTGATTGGCCGTTCGCGGCGATCTGTAATTGGCTGTGTCCAAGGGACACGGCCAACACAGAGTTTCCCCGCTGCACGCTCTGGAGCGCGCGCGGGGAACGCGCAAAGGGGCGGACGTCTATTGACGTCCACTTGGATTTTGGGATCCGCGCTGTAGCCGTCATTTGACTATAGCGCGGGTCCCAAGCGGTTAAAATGATACTATAGCTTCACGTTTAAAAAAAGTAAAAATAACAAACATGTCATGCATACCTCCACTGTGCAGTTAGTTTTGCACAGAGTGGCCCCGATCCTTCACTTCTGGGGTCCCATGGCGGCTCCCGCGGCTCCTCCCGGCAATAGATAACCCCCTCTGCGAAGCTCTCTCCCGAGGGGGTTACCTTGCGGGCGTGCTCCCGTGTCATACACTCGGTGTACATAGCCACCAAGTGTATGATTTGGCCCCGCCCCACGGCGGCCGTGTCATTGGATTTGATTGACAGCAGTGGGAGCCAATGCGCGAAGTGACGTAATTTTTTTGAACGGTGACGTGCGTAACGTACTTGCGTATTCCCAGACGTCTTACGCAAAAAAAAAATTAGAAATTCGACGCAGGACGGCCATACTTTAAAATGGCTCGTCTAAAGTTAAGCCATGTAAAAGCAGGTTTAACTTTGCGACGGGAAAAATTACTAGCGACGACGTAACAAACGCGAAAACCCTCGTGGATCGCCGTAAAAGCTAATTTGCATACCCGACGCAGGAAAACGACGCGAACTCCACCCAGCGGCGGCTGAAGTATTGCAGCCTAAGATCCGAAGGCATACAAAGCCGTAAGCCTGTCGGATCTTAGCCAAAAGCCGTCGTACCTTGTTTGTGAATCACAAATTAAGATACAACGCGGCAAATTTGAAAATACGCCGGAGTATCAGTAGATACTTCGGCGTATCTCGTCTGTGAATCCGGCCCAAAGTTTCTGGCCTAGCAGCCCGGGGCAATATAACACACGTCCACCCAGACAGCTGTCTAGGTGGCACAGAACCCATATCACCCGACTCCGCCCAAATAAATAGGTTCTCCCAGCAGGCCAAGGGACCCAAGAAAAATCCTGCCCATTGGCTGAGAGACCCCATTCATTCCTAATTTGTCCTTGCAATGCATTTGTTTTATCTAATGTCACCAGCTACAGTGCCCCCTTGTGACAGAAGAGAGAAATGCAGCAATTCCAGAATTAGGGCAAAAATCAATTGACCACCTAACAATTGGCCAAGGCAACTATCACAATTTAATAGCAACCCTGCCTAAACATCAGGGTGCTACATCTAAAAAAAAAAGGAACTCAGTTACAAGATTGTTACAATTGGAGCTGCAGGTCATATACTGTATTTTGTTATATGCACAGCACCATCTAACTGCTATTTATGGACAAATAAAATACATACAATTACCTTATATACTAGATTGGACAGGTACAATGCAGAACAGGGATTGTTGAAGTTTATTTTTTATTTTTTATAATTGACTTGAAAGTTTTTTAAGTGATGTCTTCATTTGTCTGAATAACTTGGGGGAAAAAAACTGTAACTTGTTCTTCTGCACTGCATTATTCAATCACTATAGTTACAGAAAGGATATTGCAGTGGAGCTGCTTTTTGTGTGTCACATCATGTCTCTTTGGGAATTCTCTGCTTGCCTTTTTCTTAAAAAAAATAAAATAAAAGGTTCAGTAAATTCCATTTGAAGTTTACCTGTTATTTGCCCAGTGTGTAGGCAGCCATTTTGTGCAATGAGCCGTATTTAGCAAGACATTAACCACTTGATCACTGGGCACGTAAACCCCCTTAATAACCAGACCAATTTTCAGCTTTCGGTGCTCTCACAATTTGAATGACAATTACTCAGTCATACAACATTGTACCCAAATGAAATTTTCGTCCTTTTTTTCACACAAATAGAGCTTTCTTTTGGTGGTATTTAATCACCGTTGGGTTTTTTATTTTTTGCGCTATAAGAGAAAAAAGACTGAAAATTCTGTAAAAAAAATGAATTTTTCTTTGTTTCGGTTATAAAATTTAGCAAATTTTGCATTTTTTCTTCATTATTTTGCATAAATGTGAAAGATGAAGTTACGCCGAGTAAATAGATACCCAACATGTCACCCTTCAAAATTGCACACGCTCGTGGAATGGTGCCAAACTTTCCTACTTAAAAATCCCCATAGGTGACGTTGCAGAGTATTGTGGGGTATTGCAGAGTATTGTGGGGTATTGCAGAGTATTGTGGGGTATTGCAGAGTATTGAGGGGTATTGCAGAGTATTGTGGGGTATTGCAGAGTATTGAGGGGTATTGCAGAGTATTGAGGGGTATTTCAGAGTAGTGTGGGGTATTGCAGAGTATTGCACAGCACTCGTGCTGCATCCGCTCTCTCCCCCCCCTCTCCTCTCACACTGTACCGTTTGGTACAGAGAGGGGAGGGAGGAACCGGCATCATCACATGACGCCGGTTTGTTTACAAGTGATCGCTCCGTCATTGGTCGGAGCTATCAGGTGGTAAACCGCCGCTATCAGCGGTCACGGACATTTCATGGACGTCCTCCCAGAGTTAAGCAACCACCTTGTAGACGTATATCGTCTATAGGGTGGTTGGTAACTGGTTAAAGAGGAAGTAATCGTCTTCTGCAAACTTTTACTTATAGGTAAGCATATAATAAAGGTATCCCACTTTAAAGCAGAGGTTCCGCGGCCAATTCTTTTTTTTTTTCTTTGGAGCATTCAATGTGTTTTTACACAACAAATTAAAACTCACTTGTTTGGTGTACTGAAATAGGGCCTGTCCTTTTTTGTGTAAAAGAAGAACTTTAAAAAAATGATATAGTGATTTTCCATTTTGCTTGTAGGCACTGTGAAGCCCACAAGCACCGATTTCCGGGTAGCGGTAAATGCTCCTCTCCCAGCATTCACCGCTCTCACGCATGCGCAGTGTTTACGGTGAGCAGCGCCGTAAACATCATGGTTGCCATCACAACGGGCGGCTTCATTGAAAGTTCACGCCCCGTTGTGATGGCATTCACAACAGTAGAAAAAACTATCATGGCTCACGGCGTTCCGCATTGTCTCCTGGGAAACATGACACTGTGCTCCCAGGAGACATTGCGGCAAGCTCCCAGATGACATTGCGGCGCCGGGGAAAGGAGTAGGAACACCTACTCCTGCGGGAGGGAAAGCCCAGAAGTGGCAGCTAAAAACGCAAATATAGGGTATTTACATTATAAAAAAAAATAGATGTGGCTATTTAACTTGTTGATAGTGTTCTGCATGTGCCGGTATATACCGTATATAACTGTGGAAGTCGGAAGTGACGAAACGCGTCAGGGTGTGGCTACGACGGCGTAGCCAGGAAGTGAGAAGAGTGCGTTCCACCGCCTGCAATATCGTAACCAGGAAAAGGTCTCAGCAGCACTGTGCTTTCAGCACAAGCGCGGCCCCTGTGTTCGGAGGACAGCGGTGATTACCCTTTTCTTATGTTCTTTACAAGTGTATGAATTGTACGTATATTGGAAGCGGGGTGTTGGTACACAGGTTTTATATTAATTAAAGCAGGATTACACTATGTCAGTGCCTTTGTGTTTTCTATGCACCATGAATGGAGATTAACCCTTGCTGCTTCTGAGGTGATGATGGAGGTCTATTAAGAGGAATCTGTATTCAAGGCTCAGTTTATTTATTATTCTGGTGAGTGTGAACCCTAGAGGGGGAGTTGTGCCTCACCTCTGCAGTGAAGATTGGGAGTTGGTGTAGGGTGCACTACTGTTCCAACCCTAGAAGCACTTACCACTTTAGAACTGTGTTCTTGATACATTATTACTACTTTGGGACTGTTTTTTCATCATTTTATTTATCTATCTATGTGGATTTGGACTTCATCCAATATTAGCGCTGTTTTATCAATTGGACTTTTCTATGGTTCCATGGGTTTGATACTTTTTATATATATATACGTGAGTATAAGCTGAGTTTTTTTACCTCCCTCTTGCTTCTAGACAATTCTAGAGGAGGGGAAGTGGGAAGGAGCAGTCTGGGGTGTTTCAGGGAGCCCTGGTCAATCCCCAAATAGGATTGGCATGGGGCAGGCCTCCTTAAATACCTAGAGTAAGCCCAGCTGGGGAGGAGTTATCAGATGGAAGAACTGAGGATAGATTACTAGGCTGTCTGGGCCTTTGAGGGAGCTCCCGAGTCTGAAGGGGGGGGAGTGACCTTGGGCCTGGGACTCGGGTGCAGGATGAATCCTTTCAAGAACACATGAAGGATCTGAACAGGGGGCATAGGAAGGAGTCAGAGAGGACAGCAGGAGCTAGTACTACCAGGCAAATCTTCAGGAGGGACCCACTGGTTTGCGGCCAGGAGGGCTGGTGAGTGACATGGGCAGTCGGGAGGACTGGAGAGGCATGGCAGAGAGGACTAAAAAAAAACAGTCAGAGCTGGGTGTGGAGCCACTGAGGATTGCTTTGTCATGGGCAGTGAAGTCAGACAGCAGGAGCTAGTACTACCGGGCAAATCTTCAGGAGGGACCCACTGGTTTGCGGCCAGGAGGGCTGGTGAGTGACATGGGCAGTCGGGAGGACTGGAGAGGCATGGCAGAGAGGACTAAGAAAAAACAGTCAGAGCTGGGTGTGGAGCCACTGAGGATTGCTTTGTCATGGGCAGTGAAGTCAGGCAGCTGTGCCCAGGAGGGCTGGCAGGGCCTGAAGAGGACTTACTGGGAGCAGTAGTCTGCCATAGCTAGCACTGAAATACTTCTTATTTCTATTTTTGCTACATCAAAGGGACCCACGGTCCCTGCCTGAAAAAGGCAGTTGCTTAGGCCTGACTAAGTTAGAATAGGATCACTAAAGGAAAACATTTTTTTTGCTGAAATGACTGTTTACAGGGTATAGAGACATAATAGTTAACTGATTCCTTTTAAAAACGATTAACAATAGATAAAAATCAATCATATAATGTGCCTCTTAGATGCAAAAACGAAACTGAAACTAGTTTAATCTTTGCATGTTATTTTATGCCTCTGTGCTGGACAGTGCCATAAAGATTAATGGCTAGGAAAACGAAACTAAACTCTCCCATGACTTTTTTCATAAGGAGCCAGACAACCAGGAAGTGTCCAGAACAGAGTAGTATTACAGCAACATCAGAGCAAAAACGACTAATGAGGACATGAAACCAGGACTGCAGTAAGGTAAAGGAAGCTATTTAGCTAAAAAAAAAATCCTTTAGTGACGCTTAGCACGTGCTAGCTGTGCCTGGAGTTAAAGGGGTTGTAAAGGTAAAAAATGTTTTCCTAAATAGCTTCCTTTACCTTAGTGCAGTCCTCCTTCACTTACCTCATCCTTCGATTTTGCTTTTAAATGTCCTTATTTCTTCTAAAAAATCCTCACTTCCTGTTCTTCTGTCTGTAACTCCACACAGTAATGCAAGGCTTTCTCCCTGGTGTGGAGTGTCGTGCTCAACCCCTCCCCTGGAATACAGGAGAGGCAGGACACCCACTAACACACAGCTCCTTTCTCTATCTGCAACACAGAGAGCACGCCCCCTGAAAACGTTCTATGCAACGAAACGTACGTCGGAGGCGGACCCGATCACGTGACGTGCCTTTTCCCTGCTCGTGGAGCTGTTAGCTGGGACGCCAAACTATGCTACGGGGGTAGCATTTCTATTTGAAACGACCCACACACCTATCGTACCGCAAGGTAGCGGTGACAGGCTCGCAGCCCCAGTGCCGGGTAGGCACCCCTACAGTAAGAGGCCATTTCGGCTGTTTGTTTTATATTTTTTCTACTTTGTATTTTTAATACATTTTTATCAGTATTACACTATTGGCACCTCCATTGTTTTTTTGCATATCCTAACTGGGACGTCCTGGGATCCTGCATAGGCTCAATTGACTAACTTTTTAACTAAAGTAGTCTACCTCTTCTGGTAAGCGCATCCTTTTCTCATCAGCACAGATATTGGGTGGTTAAGAAGACTGGAATGTGGTGGTGGCATTTTCCTTTTTTTCACTAAAAAGCAAGATTATATCAACTAAGGCTAGGTTCACACCACGATTTTACCATCCGATAAACGGACCGTTAAATCGGATGGAATCGTATGTGACAAAATCGTATGTAATCGTATGTCAAAATTTTCACTAAAAAATCGGATCCTGATTTTAAATAATGTCTGGGAAAAAGAAGATTTTTGAAGTTATGGATATTCAGGGGAACCCCGCCGGCAATTTAAAACAAAAATGACGTGCGGTTCCCGGTAAATATCCATAACCAGACCCTTCAGGTCTGGTATGGATATTCAGGGGAACCCCGCCGTCAATTTAAAACAAAAATGACGTGCGGTTCCCCCTAAATATCCATAACCAGACCCATTATCCGAGCACGTTGACCTGGCCGGCCGCAGAAAAGAGGGGGGGACAGAGTGCGGCCCCCCCTCTCTCCTGAACCGCACCAGGCCACATGCCCTCAACATGGGGAGGATGTCCCCATGTTGATGGGGACAAGGGTCTCATCCCCACAACCCTTGCCCGGTGGTTGTGGGGGTATGCGGGCGGGAGGTTTATCAGAATCTGGAAGACCCCTTTAACAAAGGGGACCCCCAGATCCTGACCCCCCCCTGTGTGAAATGGTAATGGGGTACACTGTACCTCTACCATTTCACGAAGGAAGTAAAAAGTATTGTAAAAAAAACACACTGACACAAAAGAATAAAGTCCTTTATTAAAAAAAAAAAAACTCCAGCGCTGAAAAATCCACTCGTTCCCGGCTTCCAGCGTTGTCCTGATCCTGCGACGGGTGCGGGTGATCTCCCGCGATGAGAAGATCCAGCGTCGGGTGATCTCCGCTCCGGCGATGTGAAGATCCATCCATCCGGCGCAGCAGCATCCCGGACCTCCTCTCACCGCTGGGCACAGCCCAGCGAATGAGCGGCTGAAGCGGTGACATTTCTTATATAGAGGAGGCAGAGCCACCCGTCATGTGACCCTGCCCCCTCTGACGTACCTCTGCTACGTCACTGGGGGCAGGGTCACGTGACGGGTGGCTCTGCCTCCTCTATATAAGAAATGTCACCGCTTCAGCCGCTCATTCGCTGGGCTGTGCCCAGCGGTGAGAGGAGGTCGGGGATGCTGCGCCGGATGGATGGATCTTCACATCGCCGGAGCGGAGATCACCCGACGCTGGATCTTCTCATCGCGGGAGATCACCCGCACCCGTCGCAGGATCAGGACAACGCTGGAAGCCGGGAACGAGTGGATTTTTCAGCGCTGGAGTTTTTTTTTTTTTAATAAAGGACTTTATTCTTTTGTGTCAGTGTGTTTTTTTACAATACTTTTTACTTCCTTCGTGAAATGGTAGAGGTACAGTGTACCCCATTACCATTTCACACAGGGGGGGGGGTCAGGATCTGGGGGTCCCCTTTGTTAAAGGGGTCTTCCAGATTCTGATAAACCTCCCGCCCGCATACCCCCACAACCACCGGGCAAGGGTTGTGGGGATGAGACCCTTGTCCCCATCAACATGGGGACATCCTCCCCATGTTGAGGGCATGTGGCCTGGTGCGGTTCAGGAGAGAGGGGGGGCCGCACTCTGTCCCCCCCTCTTTTCTGCGGCCGGCCAGGTCAACGTGCTCGGATAACGGGTCTGGTTATGGATATTTAGGGGGAACCGCACGTCATTTTTGTTTTAAATTGACGGCGGGGTTCCCCTGAATATCCATACCAGACCTGAAGGGTCTGGTTATGGATATTTACCGGGAACCGCACGTCATTTTTGTTTTAAATTGACGGCGGGGTTCCCCTGAATATCCATACCAGACCTAAAGGGTCTGGTTATTGAATTTGCGGGGACCTCCGTTCGGGTTCCCTCAACCCTAGTAATAAAAAATCGGGTACATTTATCGCACAGTCATCCGATTTAGTACGATTTACATTGACCACAATATAAAAAAAAAACGGACACGATTGTAATACGATTTCAAATCAGGACCAAAAATCGTGGGCAGACACGTTTTTTGATACGATTTTAAATCGTATTAAATCGTATGCGGATCAAATCGGATGCACTTGGGGACCTAAATTAATGAATGGCAGTGAATGGATCCGTTTTGCCATACAGATTTGTACGATTTTAAAGCTAAAATCGTGAGTAAAAAACGGATGACAAAATCGTGGTGTGAATGCACCCTAGGAAGAATTTCTTTCACGTTTTGTGTACTTTGTTGTGACACATTATTCACAAGATTTGGGACTATAATGTCATGACATAGAGACATTTTTTTTAAACTTTTTAATTTAATTTACCGCAGATTTTGTATTTAATATTAATACATATTTTCTTCCACAGGATCACTATATTTACTTATCACTGAGTGGTCTAGCGCCCTCTACTTATTTCTTCAACACAGAGAGCGTCCTGACTCTCCTGCTCGCCCCCTCCCCCCACAAGGGAGGGGTCGAGCACAACACTCCACACCAGGGAGAAAGCCTTGCATTACTGTGTGGAGTTACAGATAGAAGAACAGGAAGTGAGGATTTCTCAGAAGAAATAAGGACATTTAAAAGCAAAATGGAAGGATGAGGTAAGTGAAGGAGGACTGCACTAAGGTAAAGGAAGCTATTTAGGGAAAACATGTTTTACCTTTACAACCCCTTTAAGTGATGTTCTGGAGGAGACTGGAGTAAGCCAACTGTATATAGTTGTCCCAAATGATTGATATACAATGAACCAATTGCCTGTTCTACTGGGCTCCCATATATTCCTATCCCTATCCAAGTTAAAATCCATCAATAAAAATAACTAGCAACCACATGGACTGTTCATTGTCTCAAAAGTAACTGGGAAGTGAACGCCGGGCTGGGCAGGGTGAAAGGTGGGCCACAACTTTCAGCAGCCCCTACGGGGGTAACGCTACATATCTATGGCCAGCTTAAAAATGGCAGCTCAATATAGCACAAATGGAAACCTGAATTAATTAAAAACATCAACATCCTTGTATCAATCTTGCTTTATAACCCCAATCTCGCATTATATTGGATGGATCTGCTTTAACAGCTTAAAAGTAAAGCCTAACATAAAACAAAACAAAAGTGCGTGCCTCTGTGCAGAGTTCCTGGGCAGCATGGCGGAATGTACAAAATGGACGCCTTCCAAGGATTAAGATGCGTCATGAATCATGTAATTATATCACTCAAGATGTTAAATTGTAGACGTTGCAGATTAACGGCAAGAAAGAATTTAAGCTGCTGCCATTTTCTCAACATGAACCGTCACGCTACACACCTATAATTTCACGCTGAGTGTGTTTGTGAAAACGGCTTTCAGACAAATGCAAACAGCTTTACAGAGTTCACGCGAAGATGAAAACCGTTAACCCCTTCCATTCACATGTCGCCATTGAACTGACACACATTTTTCTCTCTATCTGGTGGATAAACAAAGACTTGGCGAAAGGAGAAAAATGTGCCAAATTTTATATCACCATTATGTAGCGTATTATGCGCCAAAGTGTTGCATCACAATTCAGTAATTTGTTGCATGATAGTGGTGTGCTGTCCATCCATACACATCCACCTCTCCTCTGCCTTCTGCTGTACTGCTCCACGCTGTCTGCTCCTTCGCACTACAGTATTTACGTCACTGTGTTAATGGTGTACATTTGAGAACAATTAGTCATTAACATTGGCACATGTGCTTGATTACCGTATTTATCGGCGTATAATGCGCGCCGGCGTATAACGCGCACCCCAATTTTAAGAGGGAATTTTTTTGGAAAAAACAAATAAGTTTAGCTTGTAGCTTCAATAAGTCTGCCCCATTCAAATCTATAGGTAATGAGCGAATATAATACAACACCCTAGGTAGCAACATCAATTTAATAGAAATAACCCTGCCAATTGAGGACAGATCATATACTAACCACATTTGGAGATCAACCTCAAGTTTCTTAGATAAGGGGGAATAAGTCGAGTGATATCGAAGAGGTCAAGCGTCTCTCACACATACCTCACATACCTCAGAGTGGGACGAGCGCCCGCCGGAAAAATCACAGAGCCGTCATCTCCTCTCACTCGGCTGTCACGTCACACATGCACAGTCCCGCCTCCGCCATCGGCATTGGACCATCTCCTGTGACAGACAGAACACTGGTCCAATGCTAGTGGCGGAGGCGGGACTGTGCGTGTGTGACGTGACAGCTGAGTGAGTGCCAAGAGGAGATGACGGCTCAGTGATTTCCGGCGGGCGCTCGTCCCCCTCCGAGGTATGCTATCAGCGTATATCGCGCACCCACGATTTTCCCCTGATTTTATGAGGAACAAAGTGCGCGCTATACGCCGATAAATGCGATATTTAGGAACATTAGGAAGAACGCATATGACTTTAAAAATAATGTGGTACACCTGACCCAACAACACATACAACTTATACAATGGGATTGTTGATTTGGTGCACGGAAAATGCGACAAAATATATTTACCACCAAATTACGTGTTTGCCATTTCTAATCCCCCTACATTCCTATTGTTTTACTTATTAAAGAGTTCCACCCAAAAGTGGAACTTCCGCTTAAACCACTCCTCGCCCCCTTACATGCCACATTTGGCATGTAATTTATTTTTTTGGGGGGGGGGGGTGTGGGGGCTTCGTTAGGAGTGTGACTTCCTGTCCCACTTCCTCCTTCCGCCCAGGGACCGCTTAGGTGACTCGTCATATCGCCTTAGGCAGCCCCTCCCTGTAGGCGATCGCCTGGGACACGTGACAGGTCCCAGGCGATCGCCTGTCTACTCCTAGAGCGCAGCACTGCATGCGCAGTGAGTGCCCGGCCGTAAAAGCCGAAAGCTGTGACATGACCGCTGACATCTGATCCGCTGAATCTAGACGGATTGGATTGGATTAAAACGGTCTGTTTTCATCCGATCCCCCATACAGGAGAGTGCGGCTCTGACAGGTCTGTCCCTGCACAGTGAGCAGAGATGGACCTGTCATCCGCCTTCTCATCGGGGATCAACGCATCGATCCCCACTGAGCTAGCAGAGTCCGTCAAAACGGACATGTGTGTGTGTGTGAAAGGGGCCTTAGTGTTGCAATTCAATTTGTGGAACGGCTGATACTCTAATGCTTCTTACACGCAATCCGAAAATCAGACGAAAAATACAGATTTTTACGCCATCGTACGATAATCGGATCTTTAGTACAGAGCTTTCGAGAGCCGATCACGACAGTTCATCCGATATTATCCAATGGGACAAACACGAAAAATGTTCTCGTACGATACCAGATGGTACGATTTTCATTAAATCAGCACAGCGTCCGAAAACACAATACAAATACACTACAACGCATTACATCTCTTCCGATTTTTTATTCTGTCGTACGAGAATTTTCGTAAATTTAGTAAACTCTCCATTTTTATATATAATACTAGCATGCAAAAAAAAAAATGGACAAATCTGTGGTCCGATTTTCGGATCGTGTGTACGGCTCATAAGGCTGATCATACTCTTGGCTGCTTCACCAAGAACCGGCCGAGGTGTGAACCACTAATGGGCAGGCTGAATGTACCAAGTCGATTAATCAACTCGAGTACAACCAGCCTGCCGGATTCTCTAACGACAGAAGAAGGAAAACACGGCCCTCCAGCTGTGATTAAACTACGAATCCCATCATGCCTCTGCCTCTAAAGCCTAGTACACCCGATCGGATTTTCCGCAGGAAAAGTGTAGGACTTTTGTCCGAAGGGGATTGGCCAGGAATTTGTCTTGCATACAAACGGCACACAATTGCCGGCCAACAAATATGAAATCACGTGTTTTTTCAGCTCATTAGCGCAACCCTTTGGGTACCTTCTGCTAATGTAGTGTTCTGTGAGCATTGATTCCGAGCATGCGTGTTAGTACTTAAGGCCTCATTCACACTTAGCCGTTCGGGTCCGTCTGTCACGGACCTGAACGGTCGCTCCATGCATCGCTATGGAGCATCGGATGTCAGCGAAGACATGTCCGCTGACATCTGACCCGATCCGAACCGCTAAAAACAGACGTATGGGGGCCACCTCCCCATCTGTCCATGGCGGATCGGATTGGGCAAGATCTGATGAAAACGGACATACTGTCCGTTTTCATCAGATCGCTCCATAGGGAGACAGCGGTGCCCGAAAAGCCCCTCCCCGCTCAGAGGAGCTTGTCATCCGTCGGCTCAGCGGAGATTTGCGGCCTGATCTCCCGCTGAGCCGAAGGGAGCAGGCGGACTCCGTAGCAACGGAGTCCGCCAAGTGTGAATGAGGCCTTAGACTTTTTTCCGACACACGCTCGGAAAATTTGACAACACACAATTGTTGGCGGAAAATTTTAAAGCATTCTATCCAACATTTATCTGTGGAAAATCTGACAACAACTGTCCGATGGAGCATACAAAACAGTCGGATTTTCCTCCAACAGCCTGTCATCACACAATTCCGAAAATCGAATTGCGTGTACGAGACTTAAAGCCCCTTTAACACTGAGGTGCTTTTCAGGTGCTTTCACACAAAAAAAAAGCACCTGAAAAGCTCACAAAAACCTCAATTAAAATCAATGAATGCTTTCACACTGGGGCTGTGCACTGGCAGGGTGGTGAAAGAAGACCCATCTCCATTAAAATGTATGGAAAGCTCTTCAAAAGCGCTCAGTGTTTTACTGGCAGTTTAGAAGCGCCTCAGTGTGAAAGGGGCCTTTAAAACATGTCTCTGAATGTCAGGGTCTTGCAACGTCTCATGAGAATTGTAGTTTCACCACAGCTGGAGGGCCGAGGTTCCTCCCCCTGTCTAAGGCCCCTTTCACACTAAGGCGTATTTCAGGCGTTTTAGCTCTAAAAATAGCGCATAAATAACGCCTGAAATAATCCTGCCCCAGGGCTTTCACACTGAGGCGATGCGCTGGCGGGAGGAAAAAGAATCTCCTGCAAGCAGCATCTTTGGAGCGGTGAGAGGAGCAGTGTGTTTACCGCTCCTTCACAGCTCCTTCCCATTGAAAACAATGGGACACCGCAGTAATACCGCCGGCAATGTGCCTCAGCAGAGGCGCATTGCAGGTGGTATTAACCCTTTTTCGCCGCTAGCGGGAGTTAATACCGCACCGCTAGCAGCCGAATACCGCGGCAATACCAACGGTATAGCGCCGCTAAAAATAGTGCCGCTATACCACCACCGTACATCCTGCCCCAGTGTGAAAGGGGTCTTACAATTATTGCTAGTCACTGAATCCCCCCCCATCGGGAGCAGACAATGGCTCGGCAGGAGGGATTGCCCTGTCAGCACAGTCTCTGTTGATGATGGAAACGGCCCCATTGTGTATGGCTGGCCTTAGAAGCGCCCCTTTTTTCCTTTTATGTACACAGGAAGTTGCAGGTGATAAACAACACTGAGATGCATAAAAGTAGTATTTTCTAAAAGAAAAAAACCAAGGCAAAGTTGTGTAATAATACGCAGCGCTTTAGCAAACTAATGCAGTCAGGGGTTGGATCCATTTAAACTAATGGAAAGAAAAACTTTGAGCAGCGCCGCCGGAACAAAGAATAAGCCAGTTTACTTTCTGTCTAGTTAGGCGTAATTTCTTCTGTGTCCTCCTCAGTCCTATCAATACACAGCCTACCTCCGCCCCCTCATTTCATCAGCATACAATCCTCTGGAGATTACTACCCACTCCATCCAAATCACATCAGCGGCACGATGCAAGTCACTGGGAGAGATGGCTCGCTTCAAGAATTCGCTCCTATTATTCCGCAAATGTCTGCTTACATAATGCGTTATGTTCATTCCGCTATTCATCATTATTTCTCCACATTTAAGTCAAGGTCGGCACGCACGTTGCATTTTCTTTACTTTCTGACAGATTTGAAGATTTTTTTGTTCTGTTGCTGACACATCTGCTTTTCTGGCTAATTTCTGTCTTTTTTTTTTTTGTCATTTGTCCCTGAGGCCTCATTCACACTAGCAGAGCTGTTTTCATGTGGAATGTACTAAAATAAGTGTAATTATTAACAGCTTCATGATTCTACATGTAATATAGTGGCCTGCGGGACCTACACTGGCCTGCGGGGCCTACACTGGCCTGCGGGGCCTACACTGGCCTGCGGGGCCTACACTGGCTTGCGGGGCCTACACTGGCCTGCGGGGCCTACACTGGCCTGTGGGGGCCTACACTGGCCTGCGGGGCCTACACTGGCCTGTGGGGGCCTACACTGGCCTGTGGGGGCCTACACTGGCCTGCGGGGCATACACTGGCCTGCGGGCCTACACTGGCTTACGGGGCCTACGGGGCCTACAGACATAAGATTGTTGCTTGACCAGTGAAGACCTTCTTATGTCACCTCTGATGTCACCTCAAGGACTTCCTACAAGCAGGAGATACCTGCATTAAAGCCCAACTCTCCTTCCACGTCTTTCCCCCATCCCCCTCATTAACACACTCTCCGCACCCTTTAACCACTTGATCACTGGGCACGTAAACCCCCTTAATAACCAGACCAATTTTCAGCTTTCGGTGCTCTCAAAATTTGAATGACAATTACTCAGTCATACAACACTGTACCCAAATGAAATTTTCGTCCTTTTTTTCACACAAATAGAGCTTTCTTTTGGTGGTATTTAATCACCGTTGGGTTTTTTATTTTTTGCGCTATAAGAGAAAAAAGACTAAAAATTCTGTAAAAAAAAAAGATTTTTTCTTTGTTTCTGTTATAAAATTTAGCAAATTTAGTATTTTTTCTTCATTCTTTTGCATAAATGTGAAAGATGAAGTTACGCCGAGTAAATAGATACCCAACATGCCACCCTTCAAAATTGCACACGCTCGTGGAATGGCGCCAAACTTTGCTACTTAAAAATCCCCATAGGCGGCGTTGCAGGGTATTGTGGGGTATTGCAGAGTATTGTGGGGTATTGCAGAGTATTGTGGGGTATTGCAGAGTAGTGTGGGGTATTGCTGCAGAGTAGTGTGGGGTATTGCTGCAGAGTAGTGTGGGATATTGCAGAGTAGTGTGGGGTATTGCAGAGTATTGTGGGGTATTGCAGAGTATTGCACAGTATGGGTATGGGATGGCTGAGCAGGGATGGATGGCTTGCTGGATCTGTGACTGCATGTGTCACAGATCCAGCCCACAGCAGCTGCTGCTGCATCCGCTCTCCCCCCCCCCCTCTCCTCTCACACTGTACCGTTCAGTACAGAGAGGGGAGGGAGGAACCGGCGTCATCACATGACGCCGGTTTGTTTACAAGTGATCGCTCCGTCATTGGACGGAGCGATCACGTGGTAAACCGCCGCTATCAGCGGCGATTTACCGTGATCCGTACCCGGCGGTCACGGACATTCCCGTGTGCGCGCCCCAGAGGGCGCGCGCGATTCTGGGAGGACGTCAATGGACGTCCTCCCAGAGTTAAGCAACCGCCTTGTAGACGTATATCGTCTATAGGGCGGTTGTTAACTGGTTAAAGCCCAATTCTACACTAGGGTTTAAATGCCGGTTAGAGGGAAAGGATTATCTTATTCCTCTCTCTGACTCCCCATTTCCAGGTGAGCTATTGGCATTCTAACATAAAATGCAAGGCTATTGGTCAAGCATTGTTCGCACAGATAACAGGCACCTACCAGAGGGAGGAACAATGTAAGTAATACACCTTAGTACTCTACCTCTAGACTTAAAGTGATTTTAAAGGCTGAAGTTTTTTTTACTTTCATGCATTTCCCCCACAGCCGCCCAAATATTCCAGCCCCCCCAATATTCACCTGAGCCCCATCTTGATCCAGCAATGTGCACGAGAGACTCGGCTGTCCTGGGACTCCATGGCCCAGATTCTCATACATTCGCGCTGCTCCTGGGCAGCGTAATGTATGAGCTCTACGTTACACCGCTGCAGGTCTACAGGTTTAAATCCTGATTCTCAGAACACTTACCTGTAAACTTGCGGCAGTGTATCGTTAGATTGCTCGGCGCAAGCCCGCCCAATTCAAATGGGGCGGGCACCATTTAAATTAGGCGCGCTCCCGCGCCAAGCGTACTGCGCATGCTCCGTCGGGTAAATTACCCGACGTGCATTGCGCTAAATGACGTCGCCCCGACGTCATTTGACTAGATGTATACGTAAATGGCGTCCAGCGCCATTCACGGACGTCTTACGCAAACGACGTAATTTTGATTCAATTCGACGCGGGAACGACGGCCATAGTTAACATTGGTTGCCCCTGCTAATAGCAGGGGCAACCTTACGTGTCGGGTACGCTACGCAAACGACGTTAATTCGCTGCGTCGACCTCGCGTATGTTTGGGAATCGCCGTACTTACCTCATTTGCATAGACGACGGGGAAAAGCGACGATGCGACACCTAGCGGCGGGAAAAAAAATTACTTTTAAGATCTGACAGCGTAACAGCCTTACGCTTGTCAGATCTAATGGGTACCTATGCGCAACTGATTCTAAGAATCAGTCGCATAGATACCCGGGGCCAGATGAGGAGTTACGACGGCGCTAATGGTGTTGCGCCGTCGTAACGCCTTCGAGAATCTGGGCCCATGTCTTCATTGGCTGAGGCAGCAGCGGACGCCCACTGTGTCTATGTAAGTGTACATATTTATGTTTTTCATTTTCCTTGCATGTCGCCCTCAGATCTACAACGACTGCACTTCCAAATGCACTTAAAGTGTACTTTTAGCGCAAAGTGGATTTGCCTTTAGTAAATAAACCCCTTCGTGTCTTCCCTGGGTGCCCCAAGGGAAAGCTGCTTTCTCTTGGGGCACTGCTCAAGGGGGAAGAGCCAGGAGTGCAGAGGAGGGACCAAAAAGAAGGGGCTGCTCTGTGCAAATCCATTGCACAGAGCAGGCAAGTATGACATGTTTATTTTGTTTTTTTTAAACAAGCTTTATTATCAATTTAAAGTGATTGTTATTTTAATAAAAAAAAAAAATACTTTACAAACTGCTTAACTGCTCTATGCAATGGTATTGCACAGAGCAACCCTGAACCTCCTCTTCTGGGGTCCCCTGTCAGCGCTTTCAGCTCCTCTTCTGTGTGTGTCCCCATAGCAAGCTTCTTGGGGCACACATGCAGGCTTGCTACCAAACTGGGCTGTGTGCATCCAAAGACACACACACAAGGCACAGCTTGGCCCCGCCCCCCCACAAAGGATTTGATTGACAGCTGCAGGAGCCAATGGTTCTGGCTTCTGACGCTGTGTCCTGTGAGTTATATACCAGCGCCGCTGTAGATAGGCACAGAGCTGGGTCAAGATAGGACTTAGACAGGTATATAGGGAGGTGAGAGGGAGACCCAATAACTGGGAAATGTTTTACCTTAATGCAGGTAAACATGTCCTGTCTTTAGAATCACTTTAATGAGAATTTAGCCAATATTATATAAAGAAATTAGGTGTACATTTGTACATGCTGCTACAGTTGAATATATAGAAAGACTTTTTATTTTACACCATCCGTGTTTAACCTCCTTAACCAGCGTCACAACAAGTTCTCGATACAGCGCCAAGGTGGAAAGCCGTATGATTTTCACATGCGATATTTACAGGCAGCCGGAGAAGCATTAAACATTCAGCAGTTCTCCCCGTGTTGTTGCTTTGCACAGGGTGAGGCCGGCTTTCACAGCCTACGGAATAATTTGATTCAAATGCTGCACAATTGTATAGGTAGAGATTACAGTGGAACCTGTACTTACTCCATGGGACGCTGTTACATATGAAAGCTAATTGATCCTCTTCAATTTGTAGCAAATAATCTTCCTGGAAAAGCCTCCAAGTAGCTTGAAAATAATACTAAGTATGTTCCTTCCATTCAGACATTGAGCTGAACACAACACTCCCCTTCCACCATTAACCCCTACAAACCTGGCCACATACACATTCACATGTTATATTTTTAGTTTTGATTGGCGTTTTCAGTTGTATTTGTGAACGGCAATATTACAAAAAGAAAAATCTCCCATAGTAACATAGTAGGCAGGGCCGGTGCTACCACTAGGCAAACTAGGCAGCCGCTTAGGGCGCCCTGTTGCCTAGGGCGCCCAGCCACTGGTTTTCCTACTCTCTTCTCTCTGCAGCAGGCAACTAAGGCCCCTTTCACATGTGTATGTCCGCATTTTCATCCATCCGTTGCGGATGATAACGGGACATACATTGGTCCCTATGTGATTGCGGGTGTCAGCGGATGACCATCCGCTGACACCCATAATCACCCGCCTCCACAATGTTCCGACAGACTTTCTTCCGTCTGGCAAGTCGGATCGGATGAACACGGACATGCGGTCCGTGTTCATCCGATTCCCTATAGGGGAGAGTGGAGGAAAGACAGGGCGGTCCTTGCACAGTGTGCCAATGCTAAACACCGTGCCCCTGATGACGTCAGTGTGACAAAACGATCGCCGGGCGACACGCACACGCATTGCGCGGTTTTCTTCCCCATAGGCGGACACACAGAGGCGGATCATTACTGATCCGCCCGTGTGAAAGGGCCCTAAGTCTCAGCATCAGCAGGCAGCCACCGCTCCATTCGCACATAGTGTCAGAGGCGCAGCAGTGGCGTAGGACTGTGTCTGTGTCCCGAATGAATATAAGCAAGCAAACATTCATTGATGGGCACTGGTAGGCTGCATTGATGGGCGCTGGTAGGCTGCATTTGATTGGCGCTGGAGAGGCAGGCTGCATTTGATATGGGCGCTGGTGAGGCTGCATTTGAGCGCTTCATTAAAAAGGTGAAGTTTACATGGGCAGGAGGGAAGGGGGTAGATCAGGGGTGGGGCCAGGGGCGGCGGCAAAATGAGGTTTCGCCTAGGGTGTCAAAAATCCTTGCTCCAGCCCTGATAGTAGGTGAGGTTGAAAAAAAGACACAAGTCCATCAAGTCCAACCTATGTGTGTGATTATATTACAGTATTAAGGCCCATACACACGATCAGACTTTTGGACAACAACGGTCCGACGGACGTGTTTTATCAGACAATCCTACCATCTGTATGCTCCATCAGACAATTGTTGTTGCTTTTTCAACGGACAAATGTTTGCTGTGCATGCTCTCAAACTTTGACAACAAATGTCCAATGGAGGATAATCCGATCGTGTGTACACAAGTCCATCGGACTAAAATCCAAAGTACAAACACGCATGCTCAGAACTAATGCTAAACACCGTGCCCCTGATGGCGACAGTGTGACGAAACAATCGTCGGGCGACACGCACACGCATTGCACGGTTTTCTTCCCCATAGGCGGCCTGACGCCAAACGGAGCTACTTTATTTTTATTTCCTTGCAAGGATATTTATTACCTCTCGCTGATTAGGAGAGTCTGTATTTTATTACCACTATTAAATCCTCTTGATTTTTAAAACGCCTGCACTATGGAAATCTTTTTTTGTTTCTTTTCCATTGCGGCATCCCCACCCCCACTTTGAGTGTGTATCTCAATCAGGGCTGGACTGGGACACAAATTTGGCCCTGGACTTCATCCAGACTGGCCCACTTTGACAGGTCTCTCCCATGGCGGCCGGACAACTCCCGCTCCTCTGTTCCTCCTCCTGCTTCTTTGTCCCCCCAGGTGAGCGCTGTGGGGAGGGAGAGGAGCACTGCGGGAAGGGAGAGACAGAGGAGCGGAGGGGGCAGCGGTTCGCTGTCACTGAAGCCGGCCCACTGAGCCATCGGCCCACCGGGAAACTCCCTGTAGTCCCAATGGCCAGTCCATCCCTGATCTCAATACTATATACACACACCTGCGGTACTCCTGTAAGGACTTGTGAGCTGTGGTTTGGAGCCATTGAAGGTGTGAGAGACGGAGGATCTTCTCAGCTGCTCTGCAGGATAACCTCATCGTATATAAGCCTGTTTTGATCCCCCTGAGAAGGGCGGTCACAGGCTTTCTGGTAAGCCTTCAATTTTACTATCAGGTGATGGGCTGATTTCACGTCTCTCTGGAACTACTCAACACACACTGGTAGCTGGATTCAGGTAGCCGGGCGCATCTTCGAGGCGGCGTAGCGTATCGTATTTACACTACGCCGCCGTAAATCAGAGAAGCAAGTGCTGTATTCACAAAGCACTTGCCTCCTAAGTTACGGCGGCGTAGCGTAAATGCGGCCAGCGCAAGCGCGCCTAATTCAAATGAGGATGAGGGGGCGTGTTTTATGTAAATGATTGGTGACCCGACATGATTGACGTTTTTTACGAACGGCGCATGCGCCGTCCGTGTACATATCCCAGTGTGCATTGCTCCAAAGTACGCCGCAAGGACGTATTGGTTTCGACGTGAACGTAAATTACGTCCAGCCCCATTCACGGACGACTTACGCAAACAACGTAAAATTTTCAAACTTTACGCCGGAAGAAGCCATATGTAAACAACGTAAAAAAAATGCGCCGGGCGCACGTACGTTCGTGAATCGGCGAATCTAGTCATTTACATATTCTACGTCGAACTCAACGGAAGCGCCACCTAGCGGCCAGCGGGAAAATTGCACCCTAAGATATGACGGCGTAGGAGACTTACGCCGCTCGTATCTTAGCCTAATTTAAGCGTATTTAGTTACAGAATACGCTTAAATTAACGCCGGCGTAGATTCAGAGTTACGACGGCGTATCTACTGATACGCCGGCGTAAACGTACCTGAATCTGGCTATGGATGTTCATAGCCTCCTTTTGAATTTTCCTTTCTGGATTTCCATTTGCTGATCTATTGGACTCATTGTTTCACTGACTATTCACTATTTCAATATATTATATGTTATTTGCATATATCTTAAGATCTTCACTCCATTGTTTTTTGATTGTCACGTATTTTTCATTTTTTACGTTTATTGATTTATTCATTTTTTACTTAATTTCCAGCGCTACGCTGTTTTTACATATGCTTCTTTTGACTTGCTATCAAGGTTTTGGTGTTTAGCTGCAGGATCCCTCAGGGATTATTAATATTACCCTCAGGGATTATTAGTATATATTTCACTTGATTTCATTTATTCTTTACCAAGCGCATTTTTTTCCTTTTCCCTCTCCCATCCTATACACAATGCTAAACATCAGCCAACCTTAGCAGAAGTTGCCCAAAGGGTGGCGGTAAAGAGCTGAAAAAACACGTGATTTGGTGAATATTGGCTGAAAATGTTCTGTCGTATGTATGCAGAACAAGTTCACGGCCAACGCCCATTCGGACAAAAATCCACGTGTATGAAGCTTAACATTGTATATCCCTGTATGTTGTGGTCGTTAAGGTGCTTATCTAATAGTCTTTTGAAACTATCGATGCCCCCCGCTGAGACCACCGCCTGTGGAAAGGATTCCACATCCTAACCACTCTAAAGCCTCGTACACACGATCAGATTTTCCGACGGGAATTGTGTGATGACATGCTTTTGTCGGAAAATGCGACCGTTTGTATGCTCCATTGGACAATTGTTGTCGGAATTTCCGCAGACAAATGTGGGATAGCATGCTTTAAGATTTTCTGACAACAAACGTGTGATGTCGGATTATCCAATCGTCTGTACACAAGTCCTTCGGAAAAAAACACCAAAGTACAAACACGCATTCTCGGAAGCAATGCTAACCCCAATGCAACATTAGCAGAAGTTGCCCAAAGGGTGGCGCCAAAGAGCTGAAAAACCACATAGTTTCCCAGGACGGAGAATCAGTGTGACAACGCATGGATGGGGGGTGCCCCATATGGATGGGCTGCCTCTGCTCTACTAGGTTCAGATGATTTTTGAACAATACTAAAACCAAACAGTAAAGTTAGCACAAATTTTTTGTAGAATGTGAAAGATGATGTTACGCCACGAGAATCGTGATCTTTATTCTAAGCAAAAAAAATTGAGATTCTCATTTTAGCAAGAATCATGCAGCTCTACTATATGCTACATCATCGGTCGGTGTGATGCTGCAGCTGTCCTATATCAGCATGATCACATGACGTCTGATCAATCTGTTCTCAGTCTGCTTAGAGCAGAGAGCAGTGATTGTAAGTCACTGCTCTCCACTCTGCACTTTCTGAAGAGCCAGCTGGGTGAATGAAAAAATAACTGTGCCATGCATGACCAGCTTTAGTCACATTGAATAAAAATTCGGATGTTTTTTACTGGTGAATAATATATGGGAAGGTCACACAACATTAATTTTGAATACATGTTACAATAACTTAAAATATTTACCATATTATTAACTTGCTATTGATTCCTTTTACATATTTGTGCTCTCCATTTTTTATAAACACACTGGGGCAGATCCACATAGATCTGCACCCGCGCAGCGTATCAGAGATACGCTACGCCGCCGCACCTTACCTGGCGTTCTTTCAAATCCTCAAAGATTTTGCGCTGTAAGTTACGGCGGCGTAGTGTATTTCAGGTGGCGGAATTCAAATCGGCGATTAGTTTAATTTAAATGAAGCGCGTCCCCGCGCCGAATGAACTGCGCATGCTCCGTTTCGAAATTTCACGCCGTGCATTGCGCGAAATGACGTCGCAACAACGTCATTTTTTAAACTTAGACGTGACTTACATCCATCCCGATTCACGGACGACTTACGCAAAAAACAGAAAAAATTCAAATTTCGACGCGGGAACGACGGCCATACTTAACATGGCAAATCTAACTATACGCGGCAAAATACCAGCTTTAACTATACGCCGGAAAAAGCCAACTAGAGACGACGTAAGAGAATGCGACGGCCGCACGTACGTTCGTGGATCGTCGGAAAAAGATAATTTGCATACCCATAGGAAACCATGTTAAAAAATTTCCTTGCATTTCTGCAAAATGCTCCAAAAAAAGCATTAGGCTCCATTCACACTAATGCTTTTTTTTGATGCATTTTGCATTTTGCAGAAAAGCAGGGAAATTTTTTTAACATGGGTCCCTATGGAACATGTTCACATCAATGCTTTTTTGTGCCTCTGCGTTTTTGGAAAGGGTCGGGGACTTTTTTTCGCGCAAAAAGCAGCGTTTTGCATGTAATAGAATTCAATGGACCCGCATCCAAAACGCAAGTACCGAGTTTTTACCGCGATTTGCGTTTTTTTTTTTTAACTTGTTTATAGCTGGTTGTTAAAAGAAATTTAAAAAAATGTAAATTGATGTCAAAATAAATTAAAAACGCAAATCGTGGTAAAATCGCTGGGAAAAACGCACGTCAAAAAACGCAACAAGCACCGCAAAAAGCACTGTAAAAACGCTAAAAAGCAACATGCATAGGTGTGAATCGAGCCTTAGGCTGTATGCACACTAGCGTCTTTTATAAGCTCTTAGCAGCTGTTATTAGCATTTTTTCCTGCTCTAGTGTCCATGCACACTACTTTAGGCTATAAGGCTCCATTCACACTAATGCTTTTTTTGGTGCATTTTGCAGAAATGCAGGGACATTTTTTAACATGGTTTCCTTTGGAACATGTTCACATCAATGCTTTTTTATGCCTCTGCGTTTTTGGAAAGGGTCAGGGACTTTTTTTCCAGCAAAAAGCAGCGTTTTGCATGCAATAGAATTCAATGGACCTGCATCCAAAACGCATTTTGCCGCGATTTGCATTTTTTTTTCAACCTGTTCATAGCTGGTTGTTAAAGGAAATGTAAAAAAAAAAAATTACTGGCTAAAAAAAAAAAAAACGCAAATCGCGGAAAAATCGCGGTAAAAACGCACGTCAAAAAACGCAGCAAGCACCGCAAAAAGCATTGCAAGAACGCTCAAAAGCAACATGCATAGGTGTGAATCGAGCCTAAGGCCTGATTTAATAGGAAACCATGGTAAATGGACGGTAGTGCAAACCTGCAAAAAGCACTACAAATGTCATAGGTGTAAATGCAGCCTGAGGCCTGATTCACACCTATGCAGGTTGCAGTTTGCATATTCCAGGTGCATTTTGTGTTTTTCAATACATGCTTTTCATCCATGGAAGTCTATGGAACCAAAAACCAGAAAAAAGTCCCTGGCCCTTTCCATAAAATGCACAGATGTGAACTACATCCATAGGAAACCATGTCAAATAGACTGTAGTGCAGTGGCGGCCCGTTCATAGGGCCCCCCCCCCCCAGTCCTGTAGTCATAAAAAAAAAAAACGGGCCCTTTAAGACATTAAAAATGTCGTTCTGCAGCGCCACCCCCTCTGGCTCTCGCAAATAACATACATTCATGCATTGCATGAATGTATGTTATTGTGGTCAGTAGGGTTGTCCCGATACCACTTTTTTAGGACCGAGTACAAGTACCGATACTTTTTTTCAAGTAGTCGCCGATACCGAATACCGATACTTTTTTTAAATGTGTCCACAAATGCAGCCATGTCCCCCCCATATGCAGCCATGTCCCCCACATATGCAGCCATGTCCCTCTAGCCATGTCCCTCACATATGCAGCCATGTCCCTCTAGCCATGTCCCTCACATATGCAGCCATGTCCCTCTAGCCATGTCCCTCACATATGCAGCCATGTCCCTCTAGCCATGTCCCTCACATATGCAGCCATGTCCCTCTAGCCATGTCCCTCACATATGCAGCCATGTCCCTCTAGCCATGTCCCTCACATATGCAGCCATGTCCCTCTAGCCATGTCCCTCACATATGCAGCCATGTCCCTCTAGCCATGTCCCTCACATATGCAGCCATGTCCCTCACATATGCAGCAATGTCCCTCTAGCCATGTCCCTCACATATGCAGCCATGTCCCTCTAGCCATGTCCCTCACATATGCAGCCATGTCCCTCTAGCCATGTCCCTCACATATGCAGCCATGTCCCTCTAGCCATGTCCCTCACATATGCAGCAATGTCCCTCTAGCCATGTCCCTCACATATGCAGCCATGTCCCTCTAGCCATGTCCCTCACATATGCAGCCATGTCCCTCACATATGCAGCCATGTCCCTCTAGCCATGTCCCTCACATATGCAGCCATGTCCCTCACATATGCAGCAATGTCCCTCTAGCCATGTCCCTCACATATGCAGCAATGTCCCTCTAGCCATGTCCCTCGATGCGGCGGCGCGATGCGGCGGCAGCGGCGGGGGGGAAAGGGGGGGGAAGTATTCTATTTAGGTATCGGGGGTATTTGCGCGAGTACGAGTACTCCCGCAAATACTCGGTATCGGTCCCGATACCGATACTGGTATCGGTATCTGGACAACCCTAGTGGTCAGCTGCCACTGGTCTATTCAGCTGGCCGTACATAGAGGGCTTTCACACTGAGGCGATGCGCTGGCAAGAGAAAAAAAAATCTCCTGCAAGCAGCATCTTTGGAGCGGTGGGAGGAGCGGTGTACCGCTCCTTCCCATTGAAAACAATGGAAAACCGCGGCAATACCGCCCGCAATGCGCCTCTGCCTTTTTCGGCCGTTAGCGTAGGGGGAAAATACCGCACCAATTCCATGGCAATTCAGACGGTATAGCGCCGCTATTTTTAGCGACGCTATACTGCCACCGCACGTCCTGCCCCAGTGTGAAAGGTGCCCAACTTAACCCCCTTGATCATCCCCTAGTGTCAACTCCTTCCTTGCCAGTGACATATATACAGTAATCAGTGCATATTTATAGCATATTTATAGTCTCAATAATATTGTCAAAAGTCTCCGATGCGTCCGCTGTAATGTCACAGTCACAATAAAAATTGCAGATCACCGACATTACTAGTAAAAAAATAATAATAAAAATGCCATAAATTTTCCTTTCCTTTCCATACAGTCGATTTGTCTCAATTATCCGTAAAAAGAAAAAAAAAAGAACAACGTTTTGGTGAGAAAAATTCCACCAGTATACAGGCAGTTTTTGGGCTCTTTCACACTGATCTGGTGTGGTTTGGCCGCACCGTGGGTGCAAAGCAGTGTACGCCGTTTTAATGCGGGTTACCTGCCCTTTCCCATTGACTTTTATTAGATCGGCCATTTTTGGTGCATTTTCTGAAAGCGCACCCAAGTCTTGCATGCTGCATCTTTGGTGCCCTTTCAGAAAATCAGAACGTTTATGGGAAAGCATGGGTACACTGCGCTGCACCCCACATTGTGGGCAAACCACAGCGGGGCAGTTCATTTGAAAGTGGCCTTAGACAGCACTGTTAGTAAGTACTATAATATCTTTATTATTATTATACAGGATTTATATAGTGCCAACAGTTTGCACAGCGCTTTACAATATACAGTGGAACCTTGTATTACGAGCATAATCCGTTCCAGGAGAATGCTCGTGATCTAAAGCACTCGCATATCAAAGCGAGTTTCCCCATAGAAGTCAATGGAAGCGAAAATAATTAGTTCCGCGTTGACTTCTATGGCATGCAATACTGCATATGGCCAGAGGTGGGGGGGGGGGGGGCGCCGGAGAGACTCGGAAACACTCAGAAAGGGACAGCTCGGCTGAACTCGGAAAGGCTCGGGAACTGAGTATTTCCAAACAGCTCTTGTGATGGAGTTAATAAAATGATTATTTTGTGTTTATGTTACTTCTCTCCTAAACCACTCAAATGTTGCTTTTCTTTCTTATATTGCTTTATTTCTTTTATTTCTTGATCATATATATATATATATATATATATATATATATATATATATATATATATATATGTGGGTATATACAATAGTTTTATCTTCCTTGAATAAAGTTATGACAGAGTTACAGTAAATCTCAGCCTGGAAGGAAAACTGAAGACAGATGGTCCCTTCTACTCCTTACTCCAAACTCCTCCCTTCTACTCCTTACTCCAAACCCCCTCCATCGAGTGAAGCAAAGATGGCCCTTGTGAGTCTGGGTAAAGGAGCTCGTGTCAAGAATAAACGTCACAAGAAGAAAACCTTATATGGACTAAGCGAATCAGATGTGCTCATATGAATTATGTCATTCTGTCTATAAAGCTGTGATAATAAAAAAGGTTCCGCCTCTTTACGGCTGGACACAGACGGAAGCAGACTGTCCCTCTCTTTCTGCATGCTTTCATAATTTGGGTCAGAGGCAGTTTAGGTTGCCCTAGAGTTGTGCTAGGGGCCTATCCTTATCACTCTGATCGGCTCCGGCGCCCCCCCCCACCTCAGGCCAAACGTGGTACTGCACACCACTGTGCCTTAAATCCTGCTCGTTTTGCGAGACAACACTCGCAGACTGAGTCAGGGATTTAAAAAAAAAATGCTCGTATTGCGAGACGCTCGTTAACCGCAATCCAAGGTTTCACTGTAAAGGGAGAGAGTACGGTTGCATTACAATACAAGAGGGTTAAGAGGGCACTGCTCATAAGAGCTTACAATCTAATAGGATGGGGCAAGTGGTACAAAAGGTAATAATGGGGGGGGAGATAAGCTGATGGAAGAATTAAAAGTTTAGATGTGGAGGCGAGATAGGCTTTCCATACAGAGGCCCACCCGGTAAAAGTGCCCGGTGATTGGTATTTTATGGTTAGGTTCACACACAGGCTGTTTCTCAAAAGCAATCTGTGGTGGATCGCTTTTCAAAATGCACACTGTAGGGCATTCAGGAGGTGATCCTGACACATCCTGAATGATTTTTTTTTTAAACAGCAATTTTTTATGGGACTAACACACCACAACTGTGAGCCAAGTGCTTAGCTTGCAGTTGTGGCAAAGCCCCATGGACTAGAATGGACAAGCTTGACAGGAGGTGCCACCAGTCAGCTGAACATGCCATGTTATATTTGCTGTAATGCGAAGCATTCCGGCTTTACCCGACTGTGTCCTCCAATGAAGAAAAAAGCATCCAAGAGGCGCTGGCATTTTGATGTGAGTTCAAAGTAGTCAGAGGGCAAAGACATTTGAGGATCTCACTGGCTCAGGTCAGGCTGCTCACAAGTCTGCCCTCCAGTGGACACCCCAGAAGGTTACCAGAAACAACATGCACAAATGGAAGGAGCATGAAAGAATCCAAATGAACTTAAAGCGGAATTCCGGCCACAATTTCACTTTTTAAATATAAATACCCCTGTATTACACAAGCTTAATGTATTCTAGTAAAGTTAGTCTGTAAACTAAGGTCCGTTTTGTTAGGTTGTTACAGCATTTAGACACTTTATAAAATAGAAATTAACTGGGGCCATCTTAAGTGTGGGCATCATGAAGCCAGACTGTATGACTTCCTGGATTTCAGCCTTGCAGATCTCGCACATGCTCAGTGCTGCACAAGCAGTGTAAAAGGTTTCAGATCAGGTTTCAGCACCTGTACTGTCCAAGTCACATGATTCTTCGAGACTGGGGAGTGCACAGACTCCTGGAAAGTTACACCCACTACATTCCCAGGAGTCTGTGCGGTGTAGGTTAGGAAGCTTAAGCACCTAGGTGCAGGAAGAGGGAAGATTAACTATTCTGCCTAGCAACAACACTTTGAAGGCATCTAAAAAAAAAAAAAAAATTCTTAAAGGACTAATGACATTTTTTTAAAACTACTGATGTAATGTTATATTTATGGGTGGAACTCCACTTTAACCGGTTAATGGCACGGCTGGGCAAAGTGACGTATATATTTACGTGACCATGGGATGTGCAGACTTGATGTCCGCCGGTGTCCCACGATCAAGTCACAGA
Source organism: Rana temporaria (assembly GCF_905171775.1). NCBI lineage: Eukaryota > Metazoa > Chordata > Amphibia > Anura > Ranidae > Rana > Rana temporaria. Next base: position 187,307,432 of record NC_053494.1, on the reverse strand, counting down.
GCTGCAGAACGGGGAGAGGCCAGTGTAAATAAAGCATCTCCCCGTTCTGCCTTGTGACACTGACACTGATCGTCTGCTTCCCCTCATCGATCAGTGATGTGTGACTCGTAGCCCAGCCCCCACACAGTTAGAATCACTCCCTAGGACACACTTAACCCCTTCCTAGCCCCCGAGTGTTTAACCTCTTCCCTGCCAGTCACATTTATACAGTAATCCGTGAATTTTAATAGCACTGATCGCTGTATAAATGTGAATGGTCCCAAAATAGCATCAAAAGTGTCCGCCATAATGTCACGATAAAAAAAAAAAAAACGCTGATCGCATTACTAGTAAAAAAATTATTATTCATAAAAATGCCATAAAACTATCCCCTATTTTGTAGACGCTATAACTTTTGCGCAAACCAATTAATATACGCTTATTGCGATTCTTTTTACTAAAAATATGTAGACGAATACGTATCGGCCTAAACTGAGAAAAATAAAAAAAAAATTAAAAAATAAATGGGATATTATAGCAAAAAGTTAACATTGTGTTTTTTTTCAAAATTGTTGCTCTTTTTTTGTTTATAGCGAAAAAAATAAAAACCGCACAGGTGATCAAATACCACCAAAAGAAAGCTCTATTTGTGGGGAAAAAAGGACGCCAATTTTGTTTGAGAGCCACGACGCACGACCGCGCAATTGTCATTCACAGGGGATATATGTGCCCAGTAAGCAAGTGGTTAAAAAGTTTTATTATTATGGTTATTTATTATTATTATTATTATTATTATTATTATTATTATTATTATTATTATTAATTCAATGTCTTTAGATGCGGCATTCGTTATTTCGGATAATTTGTAACTTCAGATAAATTTGCATTCGTTATTTACCCTAACAGCCAAATTTGAAAGTAAATTCCAATACCTAGAATTTAATAGTTATTATTAGTTAGTTATTGTTTAAAAATGTCAGATTTTCTTTCTTATTTTCGAATTTACAAGTTTTACGAAAAAAACGAAAAACAAACCAATTTTTCGGCAGTGCACATATCTACTGCGAATACAGGGGACACAGGTATCAAGTCTATTAGCACATAATCACAAAACCTTAATAAAATACTAGCACTAGCAAATGCCACGTCCATACTAATATATATAATCTATCTACGTATCTATCTGAGATAAAGCAATTTAGGTTAAATTCCACATTTAGCTTTTCTGGTGTCATTCGCTTTGACTTAAATGACTAATTAAATTACCCCCCCCTCCAGTGCTTCTTAACCCAGTATTTCTCAACTCCAGTCCTCAAGGCGCCCCAACAGGTCATGTTTTCAGGATGTCCCTCAGAGGAAACAGCTGTGGTAATGTGATGGATTATACTAAAATTCCTATTTTGTGTTAAGCCAATTCTTTTATTAGAACCACTGAAATGTTTTCTCTTCGTATATTCTTTTAATTTCTTTTATATTTTTATACTGTTTTTATATTCATTATCTATATATGCATGTGTGAAAAATATATATCACAATAGTGTTTGTTTCCCTTAAAAAGTTTATATCAGATATGATATTAAGTTTTAAAGTTACAACTCAGCATTGGAAATGGAAGACAAAGAACTGAAATCAAGAACAGATGTGTCCAAACCCCCCCCCCCCCCTTTTTTGTCCTTGTTTTACTGAAGGAACTTCTATGCCTGAATGACACGTGGACTGTTTGTACTACGAAGAGCCCTATACCAAATATGGCTTTGCCCCTGAAACCTTGGGTTTGAGGTCCCTGTATTACACGAAGACTACATGTGCTGTGGAATGTGTGCCGTGTACAAAGAACAGACGTCACAGGGGGGGCGTGTAAAATGGGAGTGAATTGTATGAAACTGACCAATGAGAATGCATGTTTTGTGATGTCATATTGTTAATAAAGGAAGCCGTGCGGGCTACAGCCCCCCTCTCTTCGCACAGGAATCCAAGCAGACTGGTCTCATTTCTTGTAATTTGGCCAGCAGGCAAAGTAGCTGTTCGCCCTGAGAAATTGTGTCAGGGGTTTCATCTTTATCAGTAATTATTAGGGTTGTCCCGATACCACTTTTTTAGGACCGAGTACAAGTACCGATACTTACTACTTACATAAAACACCCCCCTCATCCACATTTGAATTACGCGCGCTTACGCCAGGCCCCATTTACGCTACGCCACCGTAACTTAGGAGGCAAGTGCTTTGTGAATACAGCACTTGCCTCTCTGACTTACGGCGGCGTAGCGTAAATACGATACGCTACGCTGCCTGAAAGATGCGCTGCCCTACCTGAATCTAGCTATAAGTTTACATTTGAGCGATATGTCATGCGATTTGGGAGATCAAATCGCATGACAAGTCGCAGTCTATTGGCGGCAATGGCACTGTCCCAATCAGTGCGGCGGAGATTTTGCGGCGCCGCACCTATTTGCAAAAGTATTTCCTGCACTACTTTTGCCGATTTCAGGTGCGACTTCAAAAGACATCTGTGTATGAAGCCACAATGATGTCTATCAAGTAGCAACTGAAATCGCGCTGACCTTGCTACTTCAAGTGAAGTAGCGCAATTTCAAAGTAGCATCAATGTGAAGCAGGGCTAAGGGCCAAGTCACACCAGATACAGTCCAGTGTGTTTTTAATCTGCATCAAAAACGAATGGACAATAGTTAACATGGATTCTAATTTCCCTATTTCACACCAGTGCAGTGCATTTCTGTGCACTCAACCAAAGTAGAACATATTTGTTCTGCATGGAATGTACCTGGACAGCAGCAAAATGCATATAAAACACAGCAGAACGCATTAAAGCGGAGGTTCCGCCGATTTATTTTTTTTAAATACGGCAGCTCCAAATACGGCAGCTGCTGAATTTTAAAAAATTGACATTTACCTGTCCAGCGCGCCCGCGATGTCAGCGGCCGAGGCTGAGCAATCGCTCGGTCCTCGGCTGCTTCCGCCGCCATCCTCGGTGAGACGGCTTCACTGCCTGATTCCCTACTGCGAATGCGCGAGGATCGCGGCGCACCGTCACTGGTCCCTGCTCTCTCCTGGGAACAGTGTTTCCCAGAAGACAGCGGCGTCACAGGCTGGATTCCCCGCAGGGATCAGACCCAGAAGTGGTGCAAATACCAAATACAGGCTGCGCCGTCGTATCTTAGGGTGCAATTTTTCCGCTGGCCGCTAGGTGGCGCTTCCGTTGTTTTCGGCGTAGAATATGTAAATGACTAGATACGCCGATTCACTAACGTACTCTTGCCCGTCGCAGTAAAGATACGCCGTTTCCGTAAGAGATACGCTGCGTAAAGATAAACATGCCCCCTAGGTGGCGTAGCCAATGTTAAGTATGGCCGTCGTTCCCGAAATTTTTAAATTTTACTTCGTTTGCGTAAGTCGTCTGTGAATGGGGCTGGACGTAATTAACGTTCACGTCGAAACCAATGATGTCCTTGCGGCGTACTTTGGAGCAATGCACACTGGGAAATTCCACGGATGGCGCATGCGCCGTTCGGGAAAAACGTCAATCACATCGGGTCACCAAAAATTAACATAAAACACGCCCCCTGTTCCTCATTTGAATTACGCGCGCTTACGCCGGCCCCATTTACGCTACGCCGCCGTAACTTAGGAGGCAAGTGCTTTGTGAATACAGCACTTGCCTCTCTGACTTACGGCGGCGTAGCGTAAATACAATAAGCTGCGCCGCCGTAACAATGTGCGCCCCTACCTGAATCCGGCCCTCTCTCTCTCTCGTGAGAGGGGATGAGTCATAAGAGGGCTAATGAGAGCTGCAGAGCCGGAGGTGTGTCTGTGTAAATCCAGGAAGTGAACAGGCAGCAGCTTCATCTGCCCACAGTTAAAATGGTTACAGCCAGATTCAGTGGAGGGAGATTTCTGCAGCATATTTGGCAAGTACAGAATCACAGTATATAAAAAATAATATGCAAAGTGGTCGGAGGGAAGCTTCAGAATGGCAAAGATGTTTTATTACAAATTATGTGAGCAGACTGCAGTTCCTCTTTAACTGTATCAAGTCACAAGGTTAGAGGCTGCATCAGGGGCTGATCAGTCAAGAACTACATGATTGTGTTATCTCTGAGCCAGAATCTCAGTTCAGGGAGCAGATGCTGACAAAGATGGTGCCACCATTCAGGAGAGAAAATGAGGGCATTGTCAGGGTAGTGATGTGATCTTGGTGAAACCTAAAAACAACCATCCGTGTCGCACGTTGTTTAGCATTTATATGACGATAGGTCCTCTTTAGGTTTCCTAACAATACAAGGTCAACGTTAAAGTGGCTGAGTGTGGTCATATGATAAGATTAATAATTTTTCCATGTAATACAAACATATCACTCCATTCACTGCCAGCTCTGAAGTGTCAGACGCAGAGGGTGGCGGCACTCCGGAGCTCCTGGTACACGCAGTCCGGCGCTCTACATACACACACTGATCGGATCGCCCCCCAGTGATCGTATTGTGGAGAGACAGACGATCGACAAGTCTGCAGATCATCTTTGTTAGGGATCGTTTACACTCGCTTCAAAATGTGGCATTAGACACATCTGAATACCAATCAATGCACCTGTCCCTAAATAAATTGGTTAGCTTCCAGTCAGTGGCGGCTTTTTTTTTGGGAGGGGGCAGCAAAACCACCCCCACTTGCTGTGTGTTGGTCGGTCCGGCACTTACCCTATCTAGGTGGCAGGCAGGCCCAGATTTCCCACAAGGCCACTGAGGCCAGGCCCTGGGGCGGCAGGGCGCCAAGGGGCGGCAGTGGCATGGAGTCCCCCGACGCCCGGAACATACAGTTAAGGGGCGGTAAGTTATGGGGGAATCCTAGGACTCCTGTTTTGGAGGTGACAGGGTCAATAAAGAGTGAAAAAAAATTGATAAAAAATAAATAAATAATAATTAAATCAATAAAATAAAAATGTAAAGAATAAGAAAAATAATAAGGAAAATAATAAGAAAATTATATAAAAATTAAAAAAAGGAAGCGACAAGCTACAAAAAAAAAATGTTGTAAAAAAGTAAAAATAAAAACTAACTGTGCCGCCCATTCTCCGTTGATTTTGGGGGGGGGGGGTTCGGTTGGCGGGGAGGGGGTGCATTGCGGAACCTGGCCTTGGGGTGGCAGAGAGAGCGAATCCGGCCCTGGTGGCAGGCAGCGTCTTCTGTGTCCTTGCCTCCATCAATGGCCGCCTCCGTCCCCTCCCCTCCCCTCCTCTTAGGCGTCCAATAGGCTGGATTCACAGCATGGGAGCACTACAGTATAGCGGGAGGTAAGCGGGGGGCCGGAGAGAGAGTAGGATCAGCAGACCAGACGATCAGCAGAGCTGAAGGTTACTACTGAGCAGGGGATCAGCAGAGCTGTGGGTTACTACTGAGCAGGGGATCGGCAGAGCTCAGGGTTACTAGTAAATACACCGCTCCTAAAGCGCCCCTGCCCATTGAAATCAATGGGCAGCGGCGCCAAACCATTGGCAAAGCGCCGCTTTGCTGGTGATTTTAACCCCTTTTTCGCCCTCTAGCAGAGGTTAAAAGTTCCCCGCTAGTGACCACATAGCACCGCAAAAATAACAGTAAAGCGCCGCTAAACATAGCGGCGCTTTACCGCCGATGCCCCCACTGCCCCAGTGTGAAAGTAGTCTAAGGGGGTAAATCTTCCAGGGCTGAAGTGGTTAAAAAAACAACAACAGATTGGCTGGATGAAAATAGAAGAAAAAGTCTAAAAAAGGAAACTAATGCAGTCATCACATCTAAGAATTGGTAATTACACACTCCTGTAATCTGGCATGTCGGCAGGAGCGGGTACTGTGGATTCGATGTCCGCCGGCACCCGTCGAAGAGGCAGAATGGCGGTCTACCGATGTACACAAGGCCGATCGCCGTTCTAACACGAGGGGAGGGATAGATCCTGTGTTTCTCCAAAAGAAGGGACAAGAATCTATATCACCCCCTAATACAAGCACTCCTTCCCAGTCAGTGTCATTAGTACAGTGACAGTGCATATTTTTAGCACTGATCACTGTATTAGTGTCACTGGCCCCCAAAAAGTGTTCATTAGTGAATAAGGGGGGGGGGGGGGGCTCGATCACACCGTTTCTCAGCAGATCTTCTGAGATATCATCCTATCATCTTTTATGCGCTTGAGGAACACCACAACATCAGACCACCAAAAAATAGTCAACTAAGTGTAGTATTTCATTAAACCAGATAAAATATGTAAAAGTATCTCACTCACATATAAAAGTGCCCAGCCTCGGTGCCAAACGTAACCAGCCTTGTCAGGAACTCGCACCGCCATGTCTTAGATCTGGGAACCGTTGTGCGTTCCAAACACTGGGCTGGACGTGATGTCAGAACGGACCCAGTGGCTGTGTTCTGTCAATATCTCCAACCCATCAGAAACTCCAACCATGTCACTTCCATTTTTTTTAAAACCTTAGTAATCTAAGATTTTGACGAATTGGTGGTTGGACACAACACTGACGACCGGATACGGTACAGGAAGACTGAGCTGTTTTGACAGCACAACGGCTAACAAGGACAAAGTTGTCGCCTCGGCCATTTTGTTGGACAGTATTGGAGCGGAGGAAGAATCTCCACTCATAATATCCTGCACCGGACTCTATTTAGTTGCCGGTGTTGTGTCCAACCACCAATTCGTCAAAAACTCCAATTACTGCTAATTTTAAATAAACCGGAAGTTAAAGTGGAGGTTCACCGGTAATATGCTGTTTTTACCCTTAGATTCATGCTCATTTAGTCTAGGGGAATCGGCTAGATGTTTTAAAATCGAAGCTGTACTTACCGTTTTAGAGGGCGATCTTCTCCGCCGGCTTCCGGGTATGGGCTGCGGGACTGGGCGTTCCTTCTTGATTGACAGTCTTCCGATAGGCTTCCGACGGTCGCATCCATCGCGTCACGATTTTCCGAAAGTAGCCGAACGTTGGTGCGCAGGCGCAGTATAGAGCCGCACCGACGCTTGGCTTCTTTCGGCTACTCGTGACGCGATGTATGCGACCGTCGGAAGCCTGTCGGAAGCCTGTCAATCAAGAAGGAGCGCCCAGTCCCGCAGCCCATACCCGGAAGCGGCAGAGAAGATCGCCCTCTACAACGGTAAGTACTGCTCGGATTTTAAAACAACTAGCCGATTCCCCTAGACAAAATGAGCCTCAATCTAAGGGTAAAAATGCTGGCCGGTAATCTATACGTGGAAAGTCACAGTCTCAGCCCTAAGCTCTCCTCTAGACCAGGGGGGTCTCCAAACTTTCTTGACAAAGGGCCAGATTACTGTCCTTCAGACTATATGCGTAGGAGTAGAAAATGTCCTGGCATCAGTGGGAATAACCAATGGTATGGGGGGGGGGGGGGGGGGGGGGACTAGTGCACGATCATTGGTGTCAATGGAAGGATAGTGCCTCATCATTGGTTTCTGAGGGAGGAGTAGTTCCCCATCGTTGGTGACAGTGGGAGGAATAGTGTGCCAAGGGCCTGAAAAAGTCAAGCAATGGGAAACAGTCTACTGTCCTCAGTCCATGCATAGGACCCAGCTATACATGGAAAACTGTATACTGTTCTCAGTCCATGCATAGGACCCAGCTATACATGGGAAACAGTCTACTGTCCTCAGTCCATGCATAGGACCCAGCTATACATGGAAAACTGTATACTGTTCTCAGTCCATGCATAGGACCCAGCTATACATGGGAAACCTTCTACTGTCCTCAGTCCATGCATAGGACCAGGCATGGGGAACCGTCTACTGTCCTCAGTCCATGCATAGGACCCAGCTATACATGGGAAACCGTCTACTGTCCTCAGTCCATGCATAGGACCCAGCTATACATGGGGAACCGTCTACTGTCCTCAGTCCATGCATATGACCCAGCTATACATGGGAAACAGTCTACTGTCCTCAGTCCATGCATAGGACCCAGCTATACATGGAAAACTGTCTACTGTTCTCAGTCCATGCATAGGACCCAGCTATACATGGGAAACCTTCTACTGTCCTCAGTCCATGCATAGGACCAGGCATGGGGAACCGTCTACTGTCCTCAGTCCATGCATAGGACCCAGCTATACATGGGAAACCGTCTACTGTCCTCAGTCCATGCATAGGACCCAGCTATACATGGGGAACCGTCTACTGTCCTCAGTCCATGCATAGGACCCAGCTATACATGGGGAACCGTCTACTGTTCTCAGTCCATGCATAGGACCCAGCTATACATGGGAAACAGTCTACTGTCCTCAGTCCATGCATAGGACCCAGCTATACATGGGAAACAGTCTACTGTCCTCAGTCCATGCATAGGACCCAGCTATACATGGGAAACCGTCTACTGTCCTCAGTCCATGCATAGGACCGGACATGGGGAACCGTCTACTGTCCTCAGTCCATGCATAGGACCCAGCTATACATGGGGAACAGTCTACTGTCCTCAGTCCATGCATAGGACCCAGCTATACATGGGAAACTGTCTACTGTCCTCAGTCCATGCATAGGACCGGACATGGGGAACCGTCTACTGTCCTCAGTCCATGCATAGGACCCAGCTATACATGGGGAACCGTCTACTGTTCTCAGTCCATGCATAGGACCCAGCTATACATGGGAAACCGTCTACTGTCCTCAGTCCATGCATAGGACCGGACATGGGGAACCGTCTACTGTCCTCAGTCCATGCATAGGACCAAGCTATACATGGGGAACAGTCTACTGTCCTCAGTCCATGCATAGGACCAAGCTATACATGGGGAACCATCTACTGTCCTCAGTCCATGCATAGGACCCAGCTATACATGGGAAACCGTCTACTGTTCTCAGTCCATGCATAGGACACAGCTATACATGGGAAACAGTCTACTGTCCTCAGTCCATGCTATATTCCTTGACTATCCTTACCTGCTTGTTGCCCCGACCTTTGGCTATCTCCTCCTGACTATCCTTTTTTGTCGCAGTGTGCTGCTTCCTCTCTACCTTAATGTAGTCTACCATGAGCATGAGCTGGGAGGCCCTGGGGATCGCGACCTGGAGCCAGACTGCAGCTAAATCCATCACCACCACTAGGGGCCTCTGGTGAACACCCACTGTGCCCTCAGTCGGTGCCCTCAATCCCAATTTCAGCCGCGATTACATTTACATCAGTGGAGGTTTCTGCACAGATGTAAATGTAAATCGTGGGCCGAAATCGCAAAAAGTAGTACAGAAACTACTTTTTGAAATCGGTACAGCGCCGCAGAAACGAATGCAGCCATCCCATCTAAGAATTGGGAAGCTACAATATAATAAAATGTTTGCTTTTGGGTTTAATACCTCTTTAAATAATGTACAATTTTCTTGCATTTTAAAATCAGGCCTGCCAACTACAGGCAACTAATCAGATTTCAGTTTACTGTAGATAGCTCAGTAAATAATGGCTGAGAATAAAAAAAAAAAAAAGTTTTATTTTTATATTTTTGAAAAATGACTAATACTAATAATAAATATAATAATAATAATATTAATATTTGCAGCTGCTGTACACAAAGTGCCGTTCACTTAACTGAATAAAATAAAATAATTACAGCGCTCACAAAAGTGTATACATCACAAATGAATCAAATAATAAGTGAATCAATCAAAAAATAGTATACATCACAAATTAATTATATTTTGATTGATTTTTTCACTTATTATTTGATTAATTTGTGATGTATACACTTTTGTGAGCGCTGTAATTATTTTATTTTAATGGCTGAAGATGGTTTGCTATGGACTATTACCCATTGCCCATTGCTCTTCTCCCAGCTGAATAAGACCCCAGGCTGGATTTGGGCCAAAGTCACCTTAGGCCCGGGTTCAGGGCCGGCGCTAGCACAAGGCAACATGGGCACTTGCCTTATGGCGCCAGCGCCGCCCAGGGCGGAAAATTGACCGGGACACAGTCGCCTGCCCGACACAGGCGTTGCTAGGTGGGTGCAGTGACACAGACACCCGTGGATAGCGGCACCGCTATCACCGCCCGTTGCCCTGTTGATCTGACCTCGCTCTGTTTCGGTGGAGCGGACTGAAGCCGCCGGCGCCTCCTCCTCGCTCTTTACATACAATGAGGAGGAGGAGCCAGGGGACACACACCGCTGTGTGTATACATCTGCTGCCGCACTGTTCTAAGGTCTGTACTGTACACTTTATTACTCTATTATAAGTAGATGGACATGTGGGGGGGGGGCGCTATGGGAGGGAAGAGGGGTGCCTATGCTGATGGTGGGTCTGAACAAAGGGGGGTGTCTATACTACGGGGGTCTGTACTAAGGGGGGATGTCTATAATAGGGTTGCCACCTCATCCCTTTAAAACAGAACACATATGAATTACACAGGTTCTGTGGCTAATTAAGGTGGTAATTAGACTCATTTGGTGCCTTACCTGCATTAAATCAGCCACAGAACCTGTGTAATTCATATGTGTTCTGTTTTAAAGGGATGAGGTGGCAACCCTAGTCTATACTGATTGGGGTGTCTATATTGATGGGGGAGTCTGCACTATGGGGGATTCTATACTAGTGGGGGGGGGGGTCTGCACTAAAGGGGGAAATCTATACTGATGGGGGTTCTGCACTAAAGGGGGGAAATATATACTGATGGGGGGTCTGCACTAAAGGTGGGGGGTCTGCACTAAGAGGGGGGATTCTACACTGATGGGGTGTCTGTACTGAGGGAGGGGGTCTATACTAACGGAGGGTGGTCTGTACTTAGTGTGGGGTCTATACTGATGGAGGGTGGTCTGTACTGAGGAAGGGGGGTCTGTTCTTAGTGAGGGGGATCCATACTGCGGGAGGGGGGGTCTGTAGTTAGTGGAGGGGGGACTGATACATATACATATATAATGTATGGTGTGTGTGTGTGTGTGCTCGTGTGCGTGTCGGGTGGGGGGGGGAGCGCTAAATGCACCTTCGCCTGAGTTGGCAAAAATCCTTGCACCGGCCCTGGCCGGGTTCACATATGTACAGCGGGGGTTTCCAGCCTGGGGTCCGGTGCATTCCTGTTCACGGGTTCAGGTCCGAATTTTTGCCTGACTTCGCACCAGAACCAGACCCAAAAACGCACAGGACCCCTTTGGAATTCGCACCGCAGCCACACTACATGTATACATCCTGAAGATTTGTGCAAAGAAGGGGCAACACAATACAAGAGGCCTGCATGTGTAAATAACTGCCATTTGTCGCCAATAAGCCTTCATTTATACCACTAAAAATAAGCGTACCCGAAAAATAGAATAAATTCCATTATTTTGAAAATAAATGGCTTGTAGATGATGGAGACACAAGGCCAGCGTTTCTGATTTTCCCTCCAAGAGCAACTGCTACTGCTGCTACACAAAGAGTAGATCTCAGGAGACAAGGCGAAGATCCCTCCCCCTCCCCCCCCCCCCTCCTCCTGCCTGTCCTCCCCCTGAAAAGGATGCAAACAGAATGGTTTCTGCACATCCTTTGCAGGCAGCTTTCAAGAAACACGCTCGCCCTCCTTATTCCCCCTTTTTCCCCCCACTTTTCCCACTGCTGTCCAAATGAACAAAGCTTCAAATAAAGCTTCTCTAGCACCCGGCGATTGCAATGCATCACTGCTTCGGATTGCATGCAATGCTAAATTTTGGGCTGACATACATTTCTCACAGTGTAAAGCACCATATCTGCTGATAGAGGGGGGGGGAAAAGAACGCAGAGGCAGCGCGGATATGCAATCCGCTCCCTTGTGGTTATCACACCAGTAAGTTTACACATCTGCAATGACGTACACACCGGGCTCATTTATGAAAATCTATTTTACTTACATAAGGGTGTTTTTTTTATTATTTTTTTGCTTTTTTTTTTTTTTTCTGTCCCTTTTTTTGTGCCTTGGACATATACAGCATTATCGCTGGTGTCCCTTGAATTTCAAACCAATAATTCAACCGTTCGGTCCCGAGTGCCCCCCTGTTACACTGGCCTAACAACGACACCCTGATCCAAAACAGGGGTTTAGATACCTATAGACATTATTACCTTGTCCACAGGCGACGGAGTGTAAGCTCTTTGAAAAAAAATAAAAAATAATAATAATTCACAGCAACAGCCGACGTATTGAAATGCTAATTATTATCATCAGTGTTATTCATTAATGTCTAGAGCTTGGATGCAGCTATGTACAAAGTTAAAACAGACATATAATATGTACATTATAACAATAAAACACATAATAGTAATAATAAAAAATACTAATGATAAAAAATAATAATAATTCACAGCAACAGCCGACGTATTGAAATGCTAATTATTATCATCATTATTATTCATTAATGTCTAGAGCTTGGATGCAGCTCTGTGCAAAGTTAAAACAGACATATAGTACATTATAACAATAAAACACATAATAATAATAATAATAATAATAATAAAAAATAATAATAATTCACAGCAATAGCCGACGTATTGAAACGCTAATTATTATCATCATTATTATTCATTAATGTCTAGAGCTTGGATGCAGCTCTGTGCAAAGTTAAAACAGACATATAGTACATTATAACAATAAAACACATAATAGTAATAATAAATAATACAAAATAATAATACAAATAAAATAAATCTATAGCAAAACCCAACCCACGTTATTCTACAGGCATGGTTGCAGGACAAATATATGACCATTGTGGATGATCCTTAATAGTACTAAATTAAAAGGAGCCATTATAACCTTAAATATTTCTGAAAAAAAATGCAAAAAAACACAAAATATTTTTAAAAAATAGAAAATACCATACAAAAAAAAAATACAAAAATCTAAAAACAGTTTTTTTTTTTTTTTTTTTTTTTAATGGACCGGTAGGTTCCAAATGATTCCTATTTCTATAGCAAGGCACACAAGCATCTATTCTGTCTGCATGAGCTAGGAAGGATGCAAGAGAAGAAGCAGAGAGATGCTTACCGCCTCCGAATCTTCAAATCCATGCAGGTACAAATTGTCGTACATGGAGGTCCAGAATCCAGTGCACCTTCCAATGCAGAAACCAAAAAAGGAGCTAGCACAGCACTGCCAGGGAAGGGGATAGAGAGAGAGATAGGCAAGGCCTCAAGATAGCACCAAGGCTGCGCTGTCAATTTTTGGTGTGTGTGTTTGGATGCCCCAGCCAAGATGCTGTTCATTCATATTACAGAGGGAAGGTGATCCCTAGAGGCAGTTTAGAGCTGGCATTTTTATCTGTCTTCCAAATTCAGAGCATGAAACAAACCCTTCCCCAGCAAGGACTGGTGAGCGGAGACCTAGGAATGCGGGCTGTGATTGGCTAGATTCGCTCAGCTGGAAGTACATCTGCTTTGATAGTGCAAGCACAGGGCTTACACTGTAAAATGCAAGATTCCTCCCCCTCCCTTCCTTTTCTCTCTGTGTTAATTCTCACTTAAGACTGTTTTTTTGTTTTGTGTTTTTTTACCCCCTTTTTTTTATTAAAGTGTACCTGTTATACAGACAAGGCCAAATTGCCAACATTTAAACGAATTTCCAAGGAAACATTGACGCCGAGCCAAGCCGTCTCTGTTAAGTTCATGGACCTGCGCCTTTCTATCACGTTCAATAATACGGCAATAAAAATGGGTCATTTCATTAAAAACACCCAAATGTAAAATTTTAAGATACCCCTAATGATATTTAGTTTACTAAAGCACTGTGGGGCAAATTCTCGTAGATCGCTGCATCTCTGCGGCGGCGTAACGTATGTCATTTACGTTTACGCTGCCGCAAGTTTTACGGGCAAGTGCTTGATTCACAAAGCACTTGCCTGTAAAGTTGCGGCAGCGTAGCGTAAATCCCCCGGCGCAATTCAAATGATCCGGGTAGGGGGCGTGGATCATTTAAATTAGGCGCGTTCCCGCGACGAACTTACTGCGCATGCGCCGTTCCATAAAATTTCCCGACATGCATTGCGCTAAATGACGTCGCAAGGACGTCATTGGTTTCGACGTGAACGTAAATGGCGTCCAGCCCTATTCACGGACGACTTACGCAAACGACGTAAATTTTCAAATTTTGACGCGGGAACGACGGCCATACTTAACATTGACTGCGCCTCATATACCCAGGGGCAACTTTACGCGTTGCAAATCTAACGTAAACGTCGTAACTTCACTGCGACGACCGCGCGTACGTTCGGGAATTCGCGTATTTTGCTAATTTGCATACTCGATCGGGAAAACGACGGAGGCGATACCTAGCGGCGGAAAAAAAATTGCATTTAAGATCCGACAGCGTAAGAGCCTTACGCCTGTCGGATCTAATGGTTATCTATGCGTAACTGATTCTAAGAATCAGTCTCATAGATACGACGGCCCAGATTAGGACTTACGACGGTGCACATGGCGTTTGCGTCGTCGTAAGCCCTTTCAGAATCTGGGCCTGTATATCTTAACCACTTAACCCCCGGACCATATTGCTGGTCAAAGACCAGAGCACATTTTGTGATTCGGCACTGCGTCACTTTAAATGACAATTGCGCAGTCGTGCGACGTGGCTCCCAAACAAAATTGGCGTCCTTTTTTTCCCACAAATAGAGCTTTCTTTTGTTGGTATTTTATCACCTCTGCGTTTTTTAATTTTTGCGCTATAAACAAAAATAGAGCGACAATTTTGAAAAAAAATTATCTCTTTTACTTTTTACCATAATAAATATCCCCCAAAAATATAAAAAAAAAATATTTTTTTCCTCAGTTTAGGCGGATACGTATTCTTCTACATATTTTTCGTAAAAAAAAAATCGCAATAAGCGTTTATTGATTGGTTTGCGCAAAAGTTATAGCGTTTACAAATTAGGGGGCAGTTTTATGGCATTTTTATAATTGTTTTAAATTTTTTACTAGTAATGGCGGCGATCAGCGATTTTTTTCGGTACTGCGTACATTATGGCGGACACTTCGGACACTTTTGACACATTTTTGGGACCATTGGCATTTTTATAGTGATCAGTGCTATAAAAATGCATTGATTACTATAAAAATGCCACTGGCAGGGAAGGGGTTAACACTAGGGGGCGGGGAAGGGGTTAAGTATGTTACCTGGGTGTGTTCTAACTGTAGGGGGAGGGTGGGACTGACTAGGGGAAATGACTGATTGCTGTTCATACATTGTATGAACAGACGGTCAGGCATTTCTCCCCTGACAGGACCGGGAGCACGGCACACGCACGGGAGTCAGGGACGAGCGGAGGGGGGGTGCGCACGCCCCTATTGGCTGCTGGGCGAGGTGATGTATAGCTACGTGCTCTCGCCCAGCAGAGCCGACCTCATATGTGTTTCTAACTGTAGGGGGCGGGGCTGGACGTGTGACGTCATTGATCACCTTTCCCTATATCAGGGAACAGGCGATCAATGACAGCGCCACAGTGAAGAACGGGGAAGCTGTGTTTACACACAGCTCTCCCCGTTCTTCAGCTCCAGGGACCGATCACGGGACTCCGGCGGCGATCGGGCCCCGCGGCCGCGGTCACGGAGCTTCGGACCGGGTGCTTGTGCCCAGCCATGCCATTCTGTCGACGTATATGTGCAGGAGGCAATCCTTAAGTGGTTAATAATAATCCTGGATGGCCTGGCTCGCACTGTGCACAGGTGAGCATTCATGTTGGGACAGGAAAGGGCCATCCCCAAACTGTTCCCACAAAGTTGGGAGCATGAAATTGTCCAAAATGTCTTGGTATGCTGACACCTTGAGGTCTCATGCACACTGGACGTTTTTACAGCTGCTGTTTTTGGCTTCAGACGTTGTTACTACAGTTAATAAACTTTCCAGCATGTTATCCTATGTGTCCATGCAGTACACCCCTCCCATTTTTTTAAAATGTTTTATTCTATCTTTTCACACACTGAAGAAACGACACTTTGCTACAATGTAAAAGTAGTGAGTGTACAGCTTGAATGACCGTGTACATTTTTCTGTCCCCTCAAAATAACTCAACACACAGCCATTAATGTCTAAACCGCTGGCAACAAAAGTGAGTACACCCCTAAGTGAAAATGTCCAAATTGTGCCCAATTAGCCATTTTCCCTCCCCGGTGTCATGTGACTCGTTAGTGTTACAAGGTCTCAGAAACGTACGTCCGCCCGGCGCATTTTTTTACGTCGTTTACGTTAGGCTTTTTCCGGCGTAAAGTTACCCCTGCTATATGAGGGGTACCCTATGTTAAGTATGGACGTCGGGCCAGCGTCGTATTTTCCATCGATTACGTCGTTTGCGTAAGTCGTTCGCGAATAGGGCTGGGCGTAATTTACGTTCACGGTCCAGCTAGACCCATCCTGGTTGTCCTTGAAAGCAACCAACAACTTACCCATCATGATGAACGGAGTCACTTGGGTGAAGGTACAAATATTTGACCAAGTAGTGGAGCGATTAGTGGTGTCCTCGGTACACATAGTTTTAGGCATGAACATCCTAAACTACTTAGATGTGCCCCACTTGCTCTGTGCCCCCCACCCCAAAGCACCTTGTGCCCATGTTGATGGGGACAAGGGCCTCTTCCCGACAACCCTAGGGCTGTGATTATCGGGGTCTTTTTTTTGGTGCCTTGTTTTTGCCAAGCGATTTCCACTGTTTTATCATTGTTGTAAAGTTGTCAATGCTAAAGACAGCATCTGTCAAAGGGAGGGGAGGTACAGTTTGGCCTCCCTGAAGGGAGTGTGGAGGACAGGAGGAACTTGCTTCTTAGCCCTCCGTAGGGGTCATCAGATGGGCAGCTGTCTGATTGGACGATGCTGTCTCAGATGATCTGCATTAAATTAGCCTCAGAACCTGTGCAATTCATATGCGTTTAAAGGGATGAGGTGGCAACCCTGGCTACAACTCCTTGTTGCATCACTGCCTGCAAGCCGCCTCCTCTGACAGGTGCTGTCGGCATGCGAGTGGCGCTCTCCGGAAGGGCTGCATAGTTCTCTGTGAGTGCCATTACCAGTTCACCGCTTCCGCCTAGACTCTGTACTGTGTTATTGGAACTTTCATGTTAAAACGACTTCATTGCAACATGGATCTCCATGCGATTTCTTTCATTCAACCTACAGGCAAGAAATCTGTGGGCATGGTCAACTTCATTTTGGTTTAAGCAAACTGATTAACTCGTTAACAAATTAGATACTTGCCACACACGGAAGTGTTTTTTTGTTGGTGACAAGTCTTCTATGGAATAATACAAGGGTTCGTCAAAAAGTTTCCGAACTTCTTTTTAACTCTATTAAATATAAAAAAGTGTGGAACCTTTTTGAAGACCCCTCGTACATTTATTAAAGGGGTTGTAGCGGTTGGGCTTTTATTTTCTAAATAGGTTCCTTTAAGCTAGTGCATTGTTGGTTCACTTACCTTTTCCTTCCATTTCTCTTCTAAATGTTTGTGTAGCGCCCCCTTACTTTCAGTATGGGTACTACGCTAAAGTTAGTGGGAAATGGGAGAGTTATTTTGCTCCCATTCGTAACTTGCTAAATTGTGGGCTGCTGTCATTTCTGAACTGTCCTGTAGGTCAGTCTGCGCTCCAGGGGTGTTGTCACCACCCCTGGTCGACAGGTGGCGCTAGAGAGGTTCTGGCAGAGCCGCTTTTCCCCAGCAGCCAATTAGAGGAGTTTTCCCTCGCAGAGCATGCTGGGGGAGAGTATATCTGTGGCAGACGCCATTTTTCTTGTCCTTCGCGGGTTCCAGGTGCGGCACCCACCTTCAGGGTGTGCGCATCCAACGGACCCCGGTGATGGCCTACCAGGCCAGGGTCGCATTTTACACGGAGTTCCATGTTCCTGAGAGGGGCCCCAGTGACTTACTGGGTTCCCAATTTTGTTGAGGACATCCCAGGCAGGATGCCATTCGATGGGGGGGTCGGCTTGAGGAGAACCCGAGGGCAGGTTGTCCGACAGAGCTTGAACGAACCATCGGGGATCTGGTGACCGGAATGTTGACAGGTACACTATTGCTGTCATCCGGTGACCTATGCTTGGTCTACTGGGAGGATTCGCTCAATTTAAATTTGTCCATTTAGCTCATTCAAGTAATTGGCCTGTGGCAGAGGCCTGTTCCTCCCAAAGACCTAGAGTGACACTTCGGCTGCCAGACTTGTGGCGTGGGTCTGTCCGGGGGCACTTCGCCCATTCTGGCTAGAGTGGCGGCGGATTGCAGTTGATGCTGCTGAGAGCAGGATTGCTCGGTTCATGTCCAGGCCTGATACTGCAGAGTTCTCTCTTGCTTCATTGACCTTTTCTCCTCATTTGATGTTGGTGTTGGCCATGTTGGGCCTGGAGGTGGAGCGTTTGAAGGCCTTTATTCGCTGACTGGACATTCGCTCACTGCTCTACTCGTCAGATACACCCCTAGACAACACTGAAGTAACTTGATATGCCGATCCCAACAACAACCAGCGGCTCCTTCGGGGGTAGCGATACATTTGTTTTCTTTGTTTGAATTTCTCACTTCCTGTTTCTCCTCAGTAAGCTTTCCACCATCATCCAAGCGGTGAATAGTCATTTAGAACAGGTTACTGAGGAGGAACAGGAAGTGAGAAATTCAGACAAAGAAACCAAAGAAAAAAAAACATTTAGAAGGGAAATGTAGGGAAAAGGTAAGTGAACCAGCAATGCACTAGCTTAACCACTTCCCGACCGCCGCATGTAAATGTACGTCCACAGAATGGCACGTACAGGCACATGGGCGTACATGTACGTCCCCGCCTTCTAGCGGGTGGGGGGTCCGATCGGGACCCCCTCCGCTACATGCGGCGGTCGGGTTCCCTCGGGGAGCGATCCGGGACGACGGCGCGGGTATTTGTTTATAGCCGCTCCGTCGCGATTGCTCCCCGGAGCTGAAGAACGGGGAGAGCCGTGTGTAAACACGGCTTCCCCGTGCTTCACTGTGGCGGTGTATCGATCGAGTGATCCCTTATATAAGGGAGACTCGATCGATGACATCAGTCCTACAGCCACACCCCCCTACAGTTGTAAACACACACTAGGTGAACCCTAACTCCTACAGCGCCCCCTGTGGTTAACTCCCAAACTGCAACTGTCATTTTCACAATAAACAATGCAATTTAAATGCATTTTTTGCTGTGAAAATGACAATGGTCCCAAAAATGTGTCAAAATTGTCCGAAGTGTCCGCCATAATGTCGCAGTCACAAAAAAATCGCTGATCGCCGCCATTAGTAGTAAAAAAATAATAATTAATAAAAATGCAATAAAACTATCCCCTATTTTGTAAACGCTATAAATTTTGCGCAAACCAATCGATAAACGCTTATTGCGATTTTTTTACTAAAAATAGGTCGAAGAATACGTATCGGCCTAAACTGAGGGAAAAATTTTTTTTAGATATGTTTTTGGGCGATATTTATTATAACAAAAAGTAAAAAATATTGCATTTTTTTCAAAATTGTCGCTCTATTTTTGTTTATAGCGCAAAAAATAAAAACCGCAGAGGTGATCAAATACCACCAAAAGAAATCTCTATTTGTGGGGAAAAAAGGACGCCAATTTTGTTTGGGAGCCACGTTGCACGACCGTGCAATTGTCTGTTAAAGCAACGCAGTGCCGAATCGCAAAACCTGCATTTAGCTGCCTAAAGGTCCGGGGCTTAAGTGGTTAAAGGAACCTATTTAGAAAATAAAAAACGCACCTTTACAACCCCTTTGAATTGATCTATAGACCTAAATCAAGGGGCGGTTGTGGATAAATGGGGATTATGGGTTTTTGGCCAAAAGAGGGGACAGCTGAGAGCAATGCACATCCACCATCAATAACCAGCTAAACATCTCATTGCCCCCCTCTTCCCCCATTGTCCAAACTCCGGCTCTCAGCTGACAGAAACAGCAATTATAGCGCCACGGATATCCTTCTATTGATTACATTGTTTTTCACAGGCTCCAGCTTAAGGTATAATTGAAGTCGGGACCAATTAACTTTATGAGACCATAAAATGACTTTTTAGAAACATTTGTCATTTTTCTTCCCAGCACATTCATTTACTTGTAGCAGCCGCATAAACTTTCGCCAGCGTCTGCTGTGACGTGGCGAGCCTTGAATGTAAGCGCTGCTCATTTTTCTCCAATTTTGTCAATATCGGGCTCGTTTCAGATAGACTTTGACAAATTGGATGGAGAAAAGCAGAGCAGGGGTAGAAATCGCAGGTATTTAAAGGAGGACACCAGTCTAATAGAAAACTGGGGTCGTGTATTAGAATGAGGAGCTCTTGAAGTTATTGAATGGGACCCATTATTACAATCATATCTTTCCAGTACAAATCACCAAGATGCTAAAATCCAGAAGATTTGTGACACCCTCCCCCACGTAGATTAAAGCTAGAATCCACACAAACAGCTACATACACAATAAGCTCCATTACCTGTCAAAGGATACATAATTCTTGCTATCCTGTCCTGAAATTTGCACACCTCTGCAACACAGCACATTCCAGTGTTGCCAAACTACCAGATTGAAATTTACTGGAACGACACCTGAAATTTACTGGCACAGCCACGTTTTTACTGGCATTTCACAAAAGTTACTAAAATTAAATTTTAGGTGCAAATTTCAGTATTTAGGCTACAAACAAGAACGCTAGGCAAATAGCAAGGCAGATATTAAGGTAAAAAAACATATTTTTGTTACTTTCGATATAATAAGGACAAATTTAGTCACATCACCCCCCTGCCTCCATCCCCCTCTGCCACCAACACACCCTGCCTTCACCCCCCTCTGCGGTGCCACAATCTCCCCCTGCCTCCAATCTCCCCAAGACCCCCTGCCTCCAATCACCCCGTCTCCATCGT
This sequence comes from Rana temporaria, assembly GCF_905171775.1. Taxonomy (NCBI): domain Eukaryota; kingdom Metazoa; phylum Chordata; class Amphibia; order Anura; family Ranidae; genus Rana; species Rana temporaria. The sequence continues at coordinate 187,286,627 of NC_053494.1, read as the reverse complement.
CACCTGCCTACATCCCCCTCTGCGGTGCCACCAACAACCCCCGTCTCCATCCCCCACCCTCTGCGGTGCCACCATCCCCCTCTGCAGTGCCACCAACACCCTCTGCCTCCAATCACCCCCTGCCACTAACACCCCCTGCCTCTATCCCCCTCTGCGGTGCCACTGCAGCCACCATCACCACTTGCCTCCAATTTCCATGCGCAGTTCCAAGCCGAACCGATCTCGGCTATTTTTACTGGCACATTCCCTCAACCACGGACATTTACGAACGGGGAAAAAAGTTCCTGTTTTTACGAACTGTCTGTAAAAATACGGACGGTTGGCAACACTGGCACATTCCCATCTGGCAGGATACCAGACCTGCTTTTTCCATCCTACAGTCATGTAATACTTACAGGTCTTGTCCCTCCCCCATTCTCTACATTTGTCCCTTCCCCTACTTGTGACTGGATAGTGAGAAGCGAAGCAGCACAGCGATAAGCCAATAGGGGAGATTTACTGGTGCAGCTGTGCATAGTAATCAATCAGCTTTTAAGTTTTGCTTGTTCAATTAAAGTGGTTGTAAACAGATTAACTACTTGCCGACCTGCCGCCGTCATTCTACGGCGGAAGGTTGGCTCTCCTGCGTGAGAGCCCGTCATACTACGTCGGCTCTCTCGCAAGCTACCAGGGGCGCGCGTGCGACCCCCGCTTGCCCCCGACTGTAAACACACAGCTCCCGGTCCTGTCAGAGGGGGAAACGCTGATCCTCTGTTCATACAATGTATGGACAGAAGATCAGTGATTTCCCGTAGTTAGGCCACCCCCCCACAGTAAGAACACACCCAGGGACATACTTAACCCCTTCCCCGCCCCCTAGTGTTAACCCCTTCACTGCCAGTGGTATTTTTATAGTAATCCAATGCATTTTTATAGCACTGATCGCTATAAAAATGCCAATGGTCCCAAAAATGTGTCAAAAGTGTCCGAAGTGTCCGCCATAATGTCGCAGTACCAAAAAAAATCGCTGATCGCCGCCATTATTAGTAAAAAAAATATTAATAAAAATGCCATAAAAATACCCCCTATTTTGTAAACGCTATAACTTTTGCGCAAACCAATCAATAAATGCTTATTACGATTTTTTTTAACGAAAAATATGTAGAAGAATACGTATCGGCCTAAACTGAGGAAAAAAAGAGTTTTTTTATATATTTTTGGGGGATATTTATTACAGCAAAAGGTAAACAAATATTTGTTTTTTTCAAAATTGTCGCTCTATTTTTGTTTATAGCGCAAAAACTAAAAACCACAGAGGTGATCAAATACCACCAAAAGAAAGCTCTATTTGTGGGAAAAAGAGGACGCCAATTTTGTTTGGGAGCCACGTCGCGCAATTGTCAGTTAAAGCGACGCAGTGCCGAATCGCAAAAAGTACTCTGGTCTTTGACCAGCAATATGGTCCAGGGGTTAAGTGGTTAAGGCTTACCTGTAGGTGCTTGAAATATCTCCCAAACCTGCACGGTCTAGGAGATATTTGCAAATCGCTGTACGGCGATTTCTTCTGCACATGCGCCGGAGTTCGAAAGGGCACGCTGTGCCGTTTCTAACTCGGGTCAAGCCAAAACCTTTTTTCTTCATATTGGATAAAGTACAGTGCCTTGAAAAAGTATAAGTCGCTAAAGCCGCCGACATTCTTCTCTTTAAAGTGAGCCTGTCAGTGTAGAAAGTGACCTTTATATATATTTATAATTATATATATAATTATAAATGTTATTATTATTATTATTATTATTATTAAAGGACCCAGGGGTCCCCAGGGCCCCGGATGGCAACCCCCCTTTTTTTTATAAAAAAAAATAAAAAATGTTATATTATTTTATTTCTTTTTTTTTCTATTTATTTCTGATATATATATATATATATATATATATATATATATATATATATATATATATATATATATATATATATATATATATATTATATTATATATGAAATCGTGTGTACGCGGCATAAGGCTCCGCTGAGAATACAGCATGGCTTGGGTAGCAATTCTATGTCATCTATTTATTTATTTTTTAAAGTGGAGTTATCCTTTAAAGACAGGGATCAGCAGAGCAGCCAATCAGCTAGTATTTTAACCACTTGTCTACTTGCCACATGGGTCCCCAGGGCCCCATGTGGCAAACACCCTTTTTTATTTTTTTTATAAATGTTTATTTTTTTATTTTTGTTTATATATAATTAAAGGGCCCAGAGGTCACCAGGGCCCTGGATGGCAACCCCCCCCCTTTTTTTTTTATAAATGTTTATTTTTTTTATATATTTTTTTATTTTATTTTTTATTAAAGGGCCCAGAGGTTTCTTTTTTTTTTTTTTTTATTAAAGGGCCCAGAGGTCCCGGATGGCAACCCCCCTTTTTTTGTAATTTATTTTTATAAAAAAAAAAAATTATTAAAGGGCCCAGAGGTCCCCAGGGCCCCGGATGGCTACACCCTTTTTTTAATATATATTTTTCTTGTTAAGGGCCCCCCCGCTTCTCAATTTGCGGCAGCCCCCCCGCTTCTCAATTTCAGGTGGCAGCATCCCCCCCGGTTCTCTGCTCCAGGGGGCCCATGCCTGAAGCTGTGTAAGGGGCCCCATAATTAAAGGACCCAAAGGTCCCCAGGGCCCCGGATGGCAACCCCCCTTTTTTTTATAATTTTTTTTTTTTTATATTATTTTATTTCTTTTTTTATTATTTATTTATTTTATATATATATATATATATATATATATATATATATATATATATATATATATATATATATAAATATATATATATATATATATACACACACACACATAAATATATATATATTTTTTTTTATTAAGGGGCTCAGAGGTCCCCAGGGCCCCATGTGGCAAACACCCTTTTTAAATTTTTTTATAAATGTCTTTATTTTTTCATTTTGTTTATATATATATTTTTTTTTCTTTTTAATTAATTAAAGGACCCAGAGGTCCCCAGGGCCCTGGACGGCAACCCCCCCCCCCTTTTTCTTTTATAAATGTTTATTTTTTTATATATTTTTTTATTTTATTTTTATTAAAGGGCCCAGAGGTCCCGGATGGCAACCCCCCCTTTTTTTATATATATATTTTTTTTTTATATTATTTTATTTCTTTTTTTTATTATTTATTTATTTTATATATATCTATATATATCTATATATATATATACACACACACACACACACACACACACACACACACACACACACACACACACACACACACATAAATATATATATATATTTTTTTTTATTAAGGGGCTCAGAGGTCCCCAGGGCCCCATGTGGCAAACACCCTTTTTAATTTTTTTTATAAATGTTTTTATTTTTGTTTATATATATATTTTTTTCTTTTTAATTAAAGGACCCAGAGGTCCCCAGGGCCCTGGACGGCAACCCCCCCCCCTTTTTTTTATTTTTATAAATGTTTATTTTTTTATATATTTTTTTATTTTATTTTTATTAAATTTATTCTTGTTAAGGGCCCCCCCGCTTCTCAATTTGCGGCAGCCCCCCCGCTTCTCAATTTCAGGCGGCAGCATCCCCCCCCCCGGTTCTCTGCTCCAGGGGGCCCATGCCTGAAGCTGTGTAAGGGGCCCCATAATTCCTGATGGCGGCCCTGGCCCTATGGATGACCAGCGTTTATCCATATCCAGGTCACTGCCCATAGTGTGGACGAGGCCTGAAACAGGAGGGAACCCGAGTCTCAGCGCAGCCTACGCAGCCCAGATTCTGCCATCATCACATTTCAGTGTGACTGCGATTCACAGTTTCACAGTAAAATTAAAATGAAGTTAATGCAAGGTCTCGTTATCCATTCTCTAGCTGTTACCAGAATATTCCTTTTGTACCTGGTGGGTAATGATGTCTTTATCTGTAGCTATTAATAGACCGGACCAGAGCTTTCTGTTCTGTCTACAGCCAAAATATGAAATCAGGAGCAGACGCATGAATACTGATAAGTCGCTAAAGCCGCCGACATTCTTCTTTTTAAAGTGAGCCTGTCAGTGTAGAAAGTGACCTTTAAAGCTGGACATACATAGATCGGAACCTGGGCAGTTCAGCAGGGACCCGCTGAATTTTCAGTCCATGTATGGGCGCCCTGGTTGTACAGAAGTCTATCTACTGAACTTCTATACAACCAGCCTGTCTGCTTTCAATACAGAAGTCATTTTGCAAGTTGCCTCTCAAGACGCCTTGAGATCGCCTTGCCGAGTCGCCCCCAATGTCGTGCCGCCTGTGTGTGAACCGGCTCTTATTGCGATTTTTTTTTTACCAAAAATGTGTAGAAGAATACGCATCAGCCTAAACTGAGGAGAAACATTGTATATATATATATATATATATTTTTTTTTTTAAAGGATTTTTATTATAGCAAAAATATTTTTTTTTTCAAAATTGTCTCTCTTTTTTTGTTTATAGCGCAAAAATTTTTAACCGCAGAGGTGATGAAATACCACCAAAAGAAAGCACGACCGTGCAATTGTCAGTTAAAGCGACGCAGTGCCGAATCGCAAAAAATGGCACGGTCATTGGGCACCCAAATCTTCTGGGGCTGAAGTGCTTAAGGGTGAGTGTAATGATTATTACTGGGTCTTTTTTTTGGGGAGGGGGGGGGGGGGTTTGCTGAGACATGATGCCCTACAAACTGCCAACCCTATCCTATGCCCTCCTAACCCCCTGTACACTTCCCTACTGACAGTTATACACTCCTCTGCTAACTTTGCATCCTCTGCCCCCCCCCCCCCCCACATTTTTTTACTGCACCCCAAATTACACAGGCTAGATCTGGCCCTGTATTTTAGGGTCCCCATCAGAGTCCCCCCCTTACCTCAGAAGTGTGGCTGTTGGGCGGTAAGAAATCTGGGCTGGATATGACCCCCTTAGTCTGAAGACCCCTACATTAGAGTATAGGTGCATTTTCGTGAAAAAAGGACTTGGGTGACAGATGTGACCCTTAACCACTTGAGATCCGCGCTATGGTCGAAAGACGTCCACAGCGCGGCTCTCAAGTGCCGGGTGGACGTCCCTGGACGTCCTGTTGTTGTTCCCTGTGCGTGCCGCTGGGGGCGCGCAGCGGGGAAACAACGTGCCCGGCGCATCGCTCGGGAGGAGACCGATCTGTGTCTCTTTACATAGGGACACAGCATCGGTCACCTCCCCCAGTCATCCCCCTCCCCCCACACAGTAAGAACACAATGAGGGAATACATTTAACCCCTTCCTCACCCCCTAGTGTTAACCCCTTCACTGCCAGTCACATTTATACAGTAATTAGTGCATTTTTATAGCACTGATCGCTGTATAAATGTGAATGGTCCCAAAATTGTGTCAAAAGTGTCCGATACGCCCGCCGCAATATCGCAGCCCTGACAAAAAAAAAATCGCAAATCGCCGCCATTACAAGTAAAAAAAAAAAATCATAAATCTATCCCCCATTTTGTAGGCGCTATAACTTTTGCGCAAACCAGTCGCTTATTGCGATTTTTTTTTTTTTTTTTACAAAAATACGTCGAAAAATACGTATCGGCCTTAACTGAGAAAAATTTTTTTTTTTTTTTATTGGGATATTTATTATAGCAACAAGTAAAAAATATATATTTTTTTTTTAAATTGTCGCTCTTTTTTTGTTTATAGCGCAGAAAATAAAAACCGCAGAGGTGATCAAATACCACCAAAATAAAGCTCTATTTGTGGGGAAAAAAGGACGCCAATTTTGTTTGGGAGCCACGTCGCACGACCGCGCAAATGTCAGTTAAAGCGACGCAGTGCCGGAAGCTGAAATTTCGCCTGGGCACAAAGGGGGTTTATGTGCCCAGTAAGCAAGTGGTTAAAAACAAGTCGGCGTTTCTCATATTTCTGCCCAGACATACTCCCCTTACATTGTTTCTTCGATATTTTTCTTCCCATATTGTATTCACAAAGCCCAGCTGTAATATGGAGGATTTCAGCTGCAGACTGAATCTTCTCTCACGATTGGCGCTCCCCATATTTGCAGCGACGGAGGAGCCGTAGTCTCACTTCTGTTATAAGGCTGACACCAGAGCATTGACTGTTGATAAGACTTCAAAGAAGCACGGTTTCTTGGTAGTATAATTAACGCAGACTTCACATGAATATTTAATAACAGTGAGCACTGGAACACTCACACTTCACATAAACATACTTAAGGGTCAATTCACTAAGATGCACGCTCTATTTTTACTGCGATCATTATTTCACCTCGCAGTATGTCTCAGCAAAATTCATAACATAAATATCACATATGTGCGGAATTATTATTATCATTATTTAAAGTTGAACTCCTGGCAAACATCTAATTACATAAATTAAATCTAAACTCCAGGCGTTTTTTTTTTTTAGTTTTTTTATTGCATAGCAACATTGGTCCAGCTTGGACCAATGGAAGTACACAAAGTCCATATCTGGGGGGCCGCTGGGGGAGCGGAGAACCACTGAAGAGTCACAGCCACTACAGTGACGGCTGCGATCTTCTAGTGAACAAAGTGAACACAGGGGGGCGCTCACGTGGCACAGCCCCTATTTACAGATCATAGTCAAAGAAGAAGGAAAGGGAGAGGACAGAGGCGGCTGGTGCGCCAATTTTTTTTTGGGGGGACGCAAACTGAAAAAAAAAACACATCAATTGCAGCCACTGTGCTCATCAAATGCAGCTACTGTGCCCATCAATTGCCACCACTGTGCCATAAAATGCAGCTACTGTGCCCATCAAATGCAGCTACCATGCCATCAAACACAGCCACTGTGCCCATCAAACGCAGCCACTGTGCCCATCAGTTGCCGCCACTGTGCCATCAAATACAGCCACTGTGCCCATCAAACACAGCCACTGTGCCCATCAAACACAGCCACTGTACCCATAAATTGCTGTCACTGTGCCATCAAACGCAGCTACTGTACCCATCAATTGCCGCCACTGTGCCCATCAATTGCCACAACTGTGCCCATCAATTGCCGCCACTGTGCCCATCAATAGCCGTCAGTGTGCCCATCAATTGCCGTCAGTGTGCCCATCAATTGCTGCCAGTGTGCTCATCAATTGCTGCTACTGTGCCCATCAATTGCTGCCAGTGTGCCCATCAATTGCTGCCACTGTGCCCATCAATTGCTGCCACTGTGCCCATCAATTGCTGCCACTGTGCCCATCAATTGCCGCTACTGTGTTCATCAATTGCTGCCAGTGTGCTCATCAATTGCTGCTACTGTGCCCATCAATTGCTGTCAGTGTGCCCATCAATTGCCAATACTGTGCCCATCAATTGCTACTACTGTGCCCATCAATTTCTGACACTGTGCCCATCAATTGCTGCCAGTGTGCCCATAAATTGCCGCTACTCTGCCCATCAAATGCTGCCAGTGTGCATCCCCCGCCCACCCGGCACTTACCTGTCTCGGTGGGGCAGCGGGTAGCGGCAGCGATGTCCTCCACGCTCCTTGATGTCTTCTCCCATCTTCTCTTCCCAACCTCTATGATTGGACACCTGATAGGTGTCCAATCACAGCACCTGTCGTTTCAGCTGACAGGAAACAGACCCGAGCACCTGATTCGCTTTCCTAACGCAACAATGAGTGAACTGCGAGCACCCACCATGGTGCCCACTGTTCACCTTTGTGGATGCCTATTAGAGCCTATGGCTCTAATCGGGTGCTTCCAAAAAAGACCCTGCAGCTGTAATTCAGAATTACAAAAATGGGCCAGGCACCTGAATAGGGGGTGGCAGCGGCGACCATAGATAGATTCATGCAATGCATGAATTCATTTATGGTGATAGACAGGTGGCTGGAGAGAGGAGGCTGCACCCTGTGCACCCCTTTATGGACGCACCGCCAATGGGGAGGAGCTGGGTCAGCACAGCGTGTAATTAGACACTCCCAGCAGGGGATTGGACTGTGATGTGTAAGACGAGGGAGCAAGGGGGGTTACATATACCAAGCCTTAGTTTGTTGGGGTGCCCTTCAAAATGAATGGCACTGCAATGCATGTTACAGTATGTGCAGCCCGGGAGTGAAAATCGGTTCTAAAAGGTAACATGGCCAAAAATATGGGGGCTGATATTGTTGACTTGTCCTAAAAATACTAGCTGCTTGGCTATCATGTAAGGAAAGACTGAAAAATGACATGTGTCAAAAAAAAAAAAAGCAAAAATAAATACAAATTGAAAGAAATCAAAATAAATGTATTACAAAATACAAATTAAAGACCTTGCGTCTTGCGAACCTGAGAATGACTCAAAGGAAAGCAAAGAAAATTCTAACATTTGATCCAATTTTTTGAATCCCCAAAATGCAAAAGGATGCTCCCTGGAACAACAACCCACAGTGTTGGGTATTTAAATATTGATAACCAATTATTTTTTGTGCATGTAGAAGTACATTTAGGGGTAGATTCACGTAGATCCGCGTATATTTGCGGCGGCATAACGTATCCTATTTATGTTACGCCTCCGCAACTTAGACGGGCAAGTGCTGTATTCTCAAAGCACTTGCTCCGTAAGTTGCGGCGGCGTAGCGTAAATCGGCCGGCATAAACCCGCCTAATTCAAATGTAGGGCAGGGGGGCATGTTTTATGTTAATGTCCTGTGACCCGACGTGATTGACGTTTTTGCCGTCCATGGAATTTCCCAGTGTGCATTGCTCCTAATACGCCGCAAGGACGTCATTGGTTTCGACGTGAACGTAAATTACGTCCAGCCCCATTCACGGACGACTTACGCAAACGACGTAACTTTTTCAAATTTCGACACGGGAACGACGGCCATACCTTACGCCACCATATAGCAGGGGAAACTATACGTCGGGAAAAGCCTAACGTAAACGGCGTAACTGTACTGCATCAGCCGTGCGTACGTTCGTGAATTTGCGTATCTAGCTGATTTACATATTTCGACGCATAAATGAGCGTACACGCCCCTAGCGGCCAGCGTAAATATGCTGTTACGATCTGACGGCGTAAGAGACTTACGCCTGTCGGATCTAAGGGAAATCTATGCGTAACTGATTCTAAGATATAGGCGCATAGATACGACGGCGCAAGTCAGAGATACGACGGCGTATCTGGAGATACGCCGTCGTATCTCCACTGAGAATCTGGCCCTTAGATTATAATTTTTTTAAGCAATCTAATGAGTAAGCTAGAACCTAATGCCTGTGAAAGACCATTTCACATTTTCACAGCTCTTACTGTGAAGAAGCCCTTCTGTATGTGAAGGTTAATGTTCTTTTCCCCCAGCTACGAAGAGTGCCCCCTTGTGTTTTGTATTGACCTTAACGTGAACAACTTTACATCAATTTTACTATAGAGATCATTTCTATATTTACATAAAAAAATAATATTTTAGTTCAAATCAGAAATATCAGCAAAGAGTGCCATCCAACATGACACAAGGCATAGACATTCGGGAAAAAAATGGGCAAAACAGTCAACAATATAACATAAGAATCCTGATTCAGAAACCTTATGTCGAAAACTACATACAATGTATAAACAAAATGGCTTGCACTACCAATAAATAGATCAAAAGAAGCATCATCGTTAAGGATGAGCCAAACACCCTCCCATTCGGTTCGCACACCAGAACCTTCGAACGGACCGACCGTTCGCGCGAACATTTAGAACCCCATTGACGTCTATGGGACTCGAACGTTCGAATTCAAAAGTGCTCATTTTAAAGCCCAATATGCAAGTTATTGTCGTAAAACTTCTTTGAGAACCCGGGTCTTGCCCCAGGTAACATGTATCAATGGATACGGTTGTTTTTTTTGGAGCAGTGATTTTAATGATGCTTAAATAAAAAAATAAAAAAATACTTTAAATATCGTACCTGCTGGGTGTCTATAGTATGCCTGTGAAGTGGCACGTGTTTAGAACTGTCCCTGCACAAAATGAGATTACTATAAGAAAAAAGTAATTTAAAACTGCTTGTGGCTTTAATGTAATGTCTGGTCCCTGAAAATCATTGAGAAAAATAGCACAGACACAGACAGTACACACACCACGTAGTTTTAGGTGCACACTGCAGAGGACACGGGCAATACACCATGTGAGAATACTGCAGCTAGCACAATCACCTGCCTGCCAGTAAATTAGGAAGAACTGATCTAGCTGAACTATACAGTGTTTAAATATATATACACAACACCTGGGATGCATATATATCCTCTACACACTGTGGGCCAGATTCACAAAGAGTTACGCCGGCGTATCAGTAGATACACCAACGTAAATCGGAATCTAAGCCCGTCGTATGTTTAAGTGTATTCTCAAACTGAGATACACTTAAACCTACCTAAGATACGACGGCCTGGGTGCAATATTTCTGCTGGCCGCTAGGTGGCGCTTTCATTGAGTTTGGCGTAGAATATGCAAATGAGTAGATACGCCGATTCACGAACGTACACTTGCCCTTCGCAGTAAAGATACGCCGTTTCCGTAAGAGGTATGCCGGCGTAAAGATAAAGCTGCCCCCTAGGTGGCATAGCCAATGTTAAGTATGGCCGTCGTTCCCGCGTCGAAATTTTACGTCGTTTGCGTAAGTCGTCCGTAAATGGGGCTGGATGTAATTTACGTTCACGTCGAAACCAATACGTCCTTGCGGCGTACTTTGCCGCAATGCACACTGGGATATGTACACGGACGGCGCATGTACACGGGTCACCATTCATTTAAATAAAACACGCCCCCCTCATCCTCATTTGAATTACGCGCGCTTACGTCGGCCTCATTTTCGCTACGCTGCCGTAACTTAGGAGGCAAGTGCTTTGAGACTACAGCACTTGCCTCTCTGACTTAAGGTGGCGTAGCGTAAATAGGATACGCCGCCTCAAAGAGTAACTTTAACTGACCAGCCTGCCTGCTCTATCTACCTACTAAAAATGACACTCTCTCTCTCTCTCTCTTTTAACCACCGCAACACACTACACAAGGCCGACCTGCAGGCGGCCTTTTATAGTGTGGGGTGTGTACTAAACCCCCTGAGCCATAATTGGCCAAAGCCACCCTGGCTTTGGCCAATTATGGCACTCTGTTTTTTGCAAGCTGTGATTGGCCAAGCATGCGGGTCATAGTGCATGCTTGGCTAATCATCAGCCAGCAATGCACTGCAATGCCGCAGTAAATTATGGGCTGTGAAACGTAAATCGAATTTGGCGCGAACGGCCCAAAACGTTCGTAATTCGACAAACGATCGAACATACGATGTTCGAGTCGAACATGAGTTCGACTTGAATACGAAGCTCATCCCTAATCATCGTTAAAGTGTAAATACACCCACAACAGTGAAATCTGTCTGTATATGCAGAATAGTATGCTTGTTATACTCTGTGCAACATAAAGGAGAAGGAGTTTGGCTGGGCTTGACCTATGGATCACCGGAGTGCATTTTGTTTTGCACTCCTGTGACCCGTTTTCAGCAAAGAGCGGTCTGAAGTCCGCTCTGTGCTGACATCACAGAAATCAGTCCAGGCACCCAGTTATCCCGACCACGGAGTCTGGATCCGCCAGGTGCCTTGACTGCCACTCGTCTCAGGCTCTCAGCGAGCCGCTAAGAGCCTGAGAAGGCCACTCCCCGCCCCTCCACAGCTCATCGCTCCAGTGAGGAGGGAGCAGAGAGGAGAGCTGATTGTCAGCCAGCAGCTCTCTGCTCGGGGATCTGTGAGAACCAAGCCATTAGCGGTGTTCGATGGCTCGGTTCTCAGTGCAGAGGCGCCGGGGGACAGATGCAGGTAAGTATGAAACTGAAAAAAAAAAATGTTACTTCTCTTTTAAGCGATAAATCCTCTGCATTGTGTAAAAAGGCTCTTTGATCCTGTATGCACAGATCCTCCTTCAGGGTCTCTCTGGGCATGTCCAGATAAGCCACAGTCAGAGTAGTAAAGCTGCACATGCTCAGTTTGGTCTCTATTGCTGGACATAACATTTCTTTGTTGAGCTGAGATTTCCAGGTCACATGATATTGACATCACACATTCGGGTGTGTATACAGATCCTAAATGACAGCCCAGTCCCTCCCTCCTCCTCCGTGCCAAGTAACTAAAAAAGAACACAGTGGGTGGGATGTCACATCTTGATTGATGGATGATCTGCCTCCCAGACAGCATGAGGACACAGACTATAATGGAAATCTCCTCCTACCTGAACACTCAGCACTCAGGCAAACCCTGCAGTTTATCACGTGACTGTGGTATCCAGGTCAGCCAAAAAGATTGTGACGTTGGTGAAGCGCAATATATATCTTGGGTCATGGTTAATGAAAAACTGACCAGTTTCCATAAAGATAAACAAGCTAGGTTTGACAAGGTGTGGAACCCTTTGATTGCGTACCTCAGAGCTCCATAGATGTTGAGAAATGGTGTGGATGGAGGTCACCAACTCAGGTCTTTACCCTTTCTTTCCTTTTGTCAACCCCCCCTTTTTTTTTCCTTCCATTATTGTTTTGGTTATGCATTTTAAAGAATCTATAATTGGATGCTGACAGGAGACAATGACAATGACAGGCCTCTGCAGAGGCGCATTGCGGGCGGTATTAACCCTTTATCGGCCGCTAGCGGGGGTTAATACTGCACCGCTAGTGGCCGAATCCCGCGGCAATTCCGACGGTATATCGCCGCTATCTTTAGCGGCGCTATACCGCCACCACGCCTCCCGCCCCAGTGTGAAAGGGGCCAAAAACAGGGCATATTTTTTTCTTTCTTCTGGATGGATCATTCAAAGTTGAACTTCGCGATAAGCAAATATTGTCCAAACGCCAAGAGGCATGTGTATTCTTACTTAAATCTCGACAGATCTTTGCAGTTATCCCATGTGAAACTTTTCCTCTGTAATAAAGACCACTTATTGCTGCTTTCTCTCCTTGTGCAATGTGACTGGTCTCGTCCCCACCCCTCCTGTAGTTTTCTATAGCAGGCCTGTAGTGAGTGGAGCCTGCTAGGCCCCTCCCACAGCTCTGCACGGCTAATAACGGGGTTTGCAAAGGCATTTGATGCACACAAATACAGTATTTCAATGAAAGTTTTTGTGCTTGGAGTGCAGCTTTAAATGCAGAGAAAAAGGCAGAGATGTATAGCTATTCGCAGATGACGGAATTCGGAGCTTTGCTTGAATCCTGCTTTCATACAACAAAGAAAGGGACTCTTTATTTCTGTATGACAATATGTCTAAGGAGGAAAAAAAGGACTCTGTTGAAAAGCAAGTCAGATGTGTGGGGGAGACACAGTGACATGACTCACCGCTCCTCTGTCTTTAGGCTGTTCAGTTTCTATGCAGGTTTCACCTTCTTTACAAAACATCTCATCGTAACTGCAGGAGACGCTGGTTCTGCAGACAACGCGGACGTGCAGTGGCACCAATCGGGTACTATGACCTTTACAGAGGAGCTGCAGGAACCCAACTCAATCATACAGACTTGCAAAAAAAAAAAAAAAAAAAATGTATGCATTTTTTTTTTTGTTTTTTGCACCACCAACAATTAAAAACTAAGGGGGTAATCCACAAAGACCCGGCGCAACGTAACTTTTGGCATTTAAGTTACACCACCGCAAAATCTCTAAGTAAGTGCCCGATCCACAAAGCACTTACCTAGAAATTTTGAGCGGTGTAACTTAAATCCGGCCTGCGCAAGGCGTTCCTAATTTAATGGGGCGAGTCCCATTTAAATTAGGCGCGCTCCCGCGCCGGACGTACTGCGCATGCTCCCGACGTCATTTTCCCGACGTGCTTTGCGCGGTTTTACGTTACGCCGAGTTTTGTGAATCGCGCCGGGTAAAAAAAGTTGCGTCGAAAAAAAAAAAAGATACGGCGGGGAAAAAAAAAGATACGGCGGGAAAAAAAAAGTTAAAAAAAAAAAAATGACAGCGTCGCGGGAAAGAAGGGACTACTTTTACATGGTGTACTAACTTTACACCTTGTAAAAGCAGCCCTAATTTTGCGTTTGCAAACTAATACTTACGGAGAAAAAACGAAGCGTAAAAGCTTCGTGGATCTCCGTAAGTGCTAATTTGCATACCGAAGCGGCATTTCGACGAGAAATGCCCCCAGCGGCGGATGCGGTAATAAGTCCCTTACACATGTCGGATCTTCTGCCTATCTATGAGAAACTAATTCTGTGGATCAGTTCCAAAGATAGAAACAGGGATACGACGGCGTATCAGTAGATACGCCGGCGTATCCCTTTTGTGGATTACCCCCTAAAAGTGACACATTTATCCACCCAACTGCTTTGCAAATTGAATTAAACTCTAAGGGCCAGATTCACGTACAATTGCGGCGGCGTAACGTATAGCATTTACGTTACACCGCCGCAAGTTTTACGGGCAAGTGCTTGATTCACAAAGCACTTGCCTGTAAAGTTGCGGCGGCTTAGTGTAAATCCCTCCGGTGCAAGCCCGCCTAATTCAAATGGGGCGTGGATCATTTAAATTAGGCGCGTCCCCGCGCCGAACGTACTGCACATGCTCCGTTTTGAAATTTCCCGCCGTGCTTTGCACGAAATGACGTCGCACCGACGTAATTTTTTGATCGTCGACGTGAGTTACGTCTTTTCCTATTCACGGACGACTTACGCAAAAAAAAAAAAAAAATTTGACGCATGGAACGACGGCCATACTTTAAAATGGCACGTCTATCTATACGCCAAGAAATAGCAGCTTTAACTATACGCCGGGAAAAGCCGACTAGCGACGACGTAAGAGAATGCGACGGCCGCGCGTACCTTCGTGAATCGCCGGAAAAAGCTAATTAGCATACCCGACGCGGAAAACGACGCAAACTCCACCCAGCGGGCGCCGAAGTATTACACCTACGATCCGAAGGCGTACAAAGCCGTACGCCTGTCGGATCGAAGCCAGAAGCCGTCGTATCTTGGTTTGAGGATTCAAACTAAAGATACGACGCGGCAAATTTGAAAATGCGCCGGAGTATCAGTAGATACGCCGGCGTACTTCTTCTGTGAATCTGGCCCTAAAAATACAGGCCCGGATTCAGATAGATTCGTCTATGTGCGGGCATAACATATCTCAGATACGTTACGCCACCGTAACTTTGGGCGCAAGTTCCGTATGCAGAAAGAACTTGCGCCCTTAGTTACGGCGGCGTAACGTATGTGTGGCGGCGTAAGCCCGCCTAATTCAAATGGGGATGTTGTGGGCGTGTTTTATTTAAATTTCACTTGACCCAGCGTATTTTACGTTTTTTGTGAATGGCGCATGCGCTGTTCGTGAAAGAATCCCAGTGCGCATGCTCGAAATTACGCCGCAAAGCCTCATTGGTTTCAACGTGAACGTAACTTACGCAAAGCCCTTTTCGCGAACGACTTACGCAAACGACGTAAAATTTTCAAAACTCGGCGCGGGAACGCCGCCCATACTTAACATTAGCTACGCCTCATATAGCAGGGGTAACTTTACGCCGGAAAAAGCCTAATGTAAACAACGTAAAAAAATGCACCGGCGGAACGTACGTTTCTGAATCGGCGTAAATACCCAATTAGCATATTTCTCGCGTAACTATATGGAAGCGCCACCTAGCGGCCAGCGTAAATATGCAGCCTAAGATACGACAGTGTAAGACACTTACGCCGTTCGGATCTTAGGGAAATCTATGCGTAACTGATTCTGGCGCATAGATACGACGGCCCGCACTCAGAGATACAACGTCGTATCTCGTATCTGAATCCGGCCCACAAATTCTAGGGAGGTAGTAATTTTTGGCAGAAGACACGTGAAGTATTTTCTGCAAAAAAATAAACTACTTCCTCTTTCACTAGTAATTTTTTTTCTGTATAAACTGTACGCCGCATGCGCCATGCAGTGTACACCCTCCACTCATCCCCAGCATCTGTATTTGCTTTCGTGTTTCAGGTTACATTAAAGTGGATGTAAACCCAGATTTTTTTATTTAATTTTTTTGCTGTTACAATGTAGGAGTATAAGATTTCCTATCATCTGTGCCCAGACTTGTCACAAAGAGTTAATCCAGCTCTGAGCAATCCTCTTTTCTTTTTTCAGTGAGATAAACAGACAAACAGGAGAAAAGGTGACAGGTAAGGATACATGCAGGAGGCATCTATAGCCTTATAGATCAGCACTATGGCCGTAGTTTAGAAAGGATGAGAGCGGCTTTACATCCACTTTAACAATTATTGGCACTAAAAGTGCGACTAGTTAATTTTAGGTGTAAAAAAGGTGGCCATATATAATCTGATTGTACAATTTCTGTACAATCTCCTTTATATTTAGCAAACCTACATAATAGGAGGACACACCTATCTATCCAATCAGGCAGGCCCTTGCACTACATACCCTGTTTCTCCGAAAATAAGCCCTACCCCGAAAATAAGACCTAGCGTGAGGTTCTGGGATGGCTGCAATATAAGCCCTACCCCAAAAATAAGCCCTAGTTAAAGTCCTTGTAAAAACATATAATCCGTTCTGTAAAAAGATTATATATTGTGCAGTGTGTCTCCCTTTTGTAACTGTAACGTTATTGTGGAAAATACCTTATTTACAGCACTGCTGGGCGCTCACGTGACCCGCCAGAGCTCTTCTCCTCTCCTCCCGGCTGATGTCAGCTGTTTTTTTTTTTATAAAACTTTATTAAGCCCCTACCCACTGCAGTACTCAGAGTGGGGCTGACGTCATTGGGGATCTTGGCCCCTCCCTCTGCACTATTTGGAGTAGGAAAGAAGAGCTCCAGCGGGTCACGTGAGCGGCAAGCAACACTGTAAATAATTTATTTTCCACAATAATGTTACACAAGGAGACACACTGCACATGATATTATCTTTTTACAGAACGGATTACATAATTTCATAAGGTCTTTAAACAAAGGTTTATTTTTGGGATTACAGAATTTCACAATGCTGACTCCAGAGCTGACAGGGGGAGAAACTTTTTTGTACATACCATAAATAAATAAGACATCCCCTGAAAATAAGCCCTAGTGTGTTTTTTGTAGCCAGAATTAATATAAGACCCGGTCTTATTTTCGGGGAAACACGGTAGTTGATGGCAGATCTAAAGGAAATTGTACAGTGCTGGTCCGTTGCCTGCTGGGAGCCGGGCGTCATGCAGTGGGCAGAGCAAGCCGGGAACAACCTGCACTGCCACCTTCCGACCAACAGAGGGTGTTTTCTCCCCTTTTCCCAGCACCACTACTCACTTTCCCCCTCCCTCCCGAGGTGACAGGCTGCAACCACCACCCCCCAGTTTTCGCCACAACCCCCCGTTTTTATCCAGTTTTCGCCACAACCCCCCCGTTTTCGTCCGCCACAACCCCCCAGTTTTCACCACAACCCCCCACCGTTTTTGTCCACCACAACCCCCCAGTTTTCGTCCGCCACAACCCCCCAGTTTTCGTCCGCCACAACCCCCCAGTTTTCGTCCGCCACAACCCCCCAGTTTTCCTCCGCCACAACCCCCCAGTTTTCGTCCGCCACAACCCCCCACTTTCGTTCGCCACAATCCCCCAGTTTTTGTCCAGTTTCCACCACAACCCCCCGTTTTCGTCCGCCACAACCTTCCCCCCCGTTTTCGTCCGCCACAACCAAAGCCCCCCCCCCCCCGTTTTCGTCCGCCACAACCCCCCAGTTTTTGTCCACCACAACCCCCCAGGTGATAGGCTGCAACCACCACCCCCCTGGTGACCAGTTGCAACCCCCAAATTCCTCCCCCCCCCCAGTTGACAAGCTGAAAATCCCCCCTCCCCACACTAGACATGTGCACACTGAAATATTTTGTTTCGGAGATTCGTTTTCGCCCGAAAAATAAATTTATTTAGTTACTCCCGAAATTCCTTTTTATTTATTTAGTTTCGTTAAAAAATGCATTAGTCCGAAAATCCAACTTAATTTAGGTCGAATCTGTCAATTGAAGGCTTATGGTGTCTGTAGAATGTTCGACAGAGCAGCTAAAAGATTCGACACGGCAATCGTACATTTCCGGTCGAATGTTCCGCCTACAAGCTATAGAAGAATTCTAAGGTTGTATGACTAGTAATAATTATATTTATAAATTATTATTACTAGTCAACCAACATTCGGGCCGAGCATTTGACAGGAAAAGTACGATTGCGGCGTCGTACAGTTTAGCTGCTTGTCGAATCTTCCAGTGGCGGCTGGTGCTCAAAATTTTTGGGGGGGCGCAAAAAAAAAAAAAAACAACCAAACAATTGCAGCCACACTGTGCCCATCAAATGCAGCCACTGTGCCATGCCATCAATTGTTGCCACTGTGCCAAGCCATCAATTGTCGCCACTGTGCCAAGCCATCAATTGTCGCCACTGTGCCAAGCCATCAATTGTCGCCACTGTGCCAAGCCATCAATTGTCGCCACTGTGCCAAGCCTTGAAATGCAGCCACTGTGCCATGCAACGCAGCCACTGTGCCATCATTTATCACCACTGTGCCCATCAATTGTCACCACTATGCCATGCCATCAAACGCAGCCACTGTCCCATCAATTGTCGCCGCTGTGCCATCAATTGTTGCCACTGTGCCATGCCTTCAAATGCAGCCACTGTGCCATGCAACGCAGCCACTGTGCCATCATTTATCACCACTGTGCCCATCAATTGTCATCACTGTGCTATGTTATCAAACACAGCCACTGTGCCATCAATTGTCGCCACTGTGCCATCAATTGTCGCCACTGTGCCATGCAAAAACGCAGCCACTGTGCCATCAAACGCAGCCACTGTGCCATCAATTGTCGCCACTGTGCCATGCAAAAACACAGCCACTGTGCCATCAAACGCAGCCACTGTGCCATCAATTGTCACCACTGTGCCCATCAATTGAGCCGCTGGCTCTGGTAGGCACTTCCAAAGCCAACCGGCTGCCGTTATTCAGATGGCTGGTGCTCCCCAATGCATGAATGCATGAATCTATGTATTGTATTCAGTGGTGGTGCGGGAGCCAGAGGGGGCGGTGCTCCGGCGCCCTCTATGGACGCACCGCCACTGGAATCTTCTTAGAACTTTTGTTTGTAAAAACGATAAAAGAAAATTCCTGAAATTCGGACGAAAATACATTCGGACTAAATGAATGCACATGTCTACCCCACACAAACAACCACAGAATCCCCCACCCCTCGGTCCGTGAAGGGGACTTCTGAGGGGCTGTTCCCTGGTGCCGGGGAGGTTGAGGACCGCTGCCATGTGTCCACATCCCTATAAGTCATAAAATACTATAAACATTATTAGTAGTCATGGACTTTATGTGGACATATATAGAGAGACTGAGCATCATAAAAAATAATGTTATTTTATTCCATTCAAAACATTTGCAAAATATGTTAAAATACTCTCCACTTAGAGGTTCACAACATGTATAGATTGCAAACACAATTCACATGTAGACTCGACGCGTTTCGGAAATCCTTCTTCAGGACCACATGTGAGAGACTCAATACATTGGGCCCACACTTGATCTTTGTAGAAAGGTACCAAATGATACAATTAACTGGAATGTACAACATGTATATGTTTCCCAAGGAGGTGCATCTTACTGAACAAAGCTGGAACCATTGCCTCTCCGGTAAGGATACCCATAAATAGCCAAGAAACGACCAAAGCACAGTCTTCAATATGGGGACCCCCAAGGGTATAGCTGTAATATCACAACATAAAAGGGTCACCGTATAACAGGATGGTAGTCAAAGCTTGTATGTTCAAACAACAACAGGGGCTCCCGGTCCTTGCCCATCAAAAAAGGACAGATCTCTAGGTCCTGCATTATTCACATCATTCCAATATATCCTGGAATGATGTGAATAATGCAGGGCCTAGAGATCTGTCCTTTTTCATGGGCATAGACCGGGAGCCCCTGTTATTTGAACATACAAGCTTTGACAACATGTCAGCGCATGCAAAGTCATACAAGGAGTCTTTGCCATGCAGTAGTCTACTAAAAACAGAATGTATTTCCATGCCTCATTCCATCACAAATGCTAAAAATAAGGGGAATATTCCTAATTTTGAGACAAAGGGTGGAGCAATCCAAATCTTTTCTTTAGGTCCCTGTGACCAATGGCACATCCACATCCAAAAAAAAAAAAAAAAGACTTAGTAGCTGGATCACCACAAATAAAAGGAAAGAAAGCCTAAAAAATTAAAACAAATGCATCCATCATATCTAAGAATTAGGAAGCTGAAATATAATGAATGTTTGCTTTTGGGTTTAACACCACTTTAAAATGATAGCACCATTTACTCTACAATGCTTTCAGAAATTTCAGGCTTGTTGGCCATCTGCAGTACATGGAAGTGATGGCTTCAATGGAGTAAGGAACCTTTCAAATCCCCTGTCAGTTTTTCAGGTGGACTTGATCAGACCACCGATTGTTCTCTATGGGCTGGCAGATGTCGCCGGGCATCCGATATAAAATTCACCAAAAATAGACATACAGTATTGCGATACATTCACCATCCGTCCAGCGGATTGGATGACTATCAGATGGAAATGGATATGCAGTCTGTTTCCATCCAACGGCACCATAGAGGAGAGTGGGCTGTGTCAGCATCCACTCTGTATAGCAAAGCAGACACGGACCTGAGCAAGCTGATTCCGCTTGGGCGGATGCTCTCCAAATTATAACCCAACAGGTCATGGAGAGGTGGGCCAAAAGGAAGCACTTTTTGGCCCACCTCTCCATGCAAATAGTACAGCCATCTTAGAACAGAAGGGCCCGGATTCTTAAGGCACTTACGCCGACGTATCTTTATATACGCCGCGTAAGTGCACAGATGCGCCGTCGTATCTATGCGCCCGATTCTTATTACAAGATACGCCTGAAATGTGGCTTTATCCGACCGACCTAAGTTTCCTACTCCGTCGGAGCCTGGGCGCATATTTACTCTGGCAGCAAGGGGCGCTTCCATTGATTTACGCGTTGAATATGCAAATGACCGAGATACGCCGATTCACGAACGTACTTGCGCCGGTCGCAGTAGTATACTCCGTTTACGTAAGGCGTACGTCCGGCGTAAAGTTATTCCACCTATAGGAGGCGCATCCCATGCAAAG
Organism: Rana temporaria; assembly: GCF_905171775.1. Lineage (NCBI taxonomy): Eukaryota > Metazoa > Chordata > Amphibia > Anura > Ranidae > Rana > Rana temporaria. Next base: position 187,265,557 of record NC_053494.1, on the reverse strand, counting down.
GTATAGACGACGGAACAGCCGTCGTATTTTACTTTGTTTACGTAAGTCGTACGTGAATGGGGCTGGGCGTAGGTTACGTTCACGTCGTAGGCATTGAGCCGTCGTATCTTAGGGAGTAAATTCGACGTGAATCTGAGCATGCGCGCGCATGCGCCGTTCATTCGACCCATCATTTGCATGGGGTCAAGCTTCATTTAAATGGATCACGCCCACTTCCTTCCTACTTTGAATTACGCGGGCTTATGCCGGACAATTTACGTTACACCGGTGCAACGTTGGGAGCAAGTGCTTTGTGAATACTGTTCTTGCCTTTCAATATTACGTTGGCGTAGCGCATATGCGATGCGCTACGCCCGCACAAATATACGCCACCCTACGTGAATCCGGGCCAAGGTATTTGCATGTCTCATTCCATCAAAAAGCAGTACAATTCCTCATTTTAAGATAGTGGGTGACATCCATCCATACATCCTCAGTGGGGAGCGTTTTAGGTCCCCTTTGGCCTCGCCATAACCCATTGGATTAGATGGATTCTCATGGGTTGCAATGGGTTACAGAACTTTGCTCACATCCTTGACCTTTCCGAATGTCATTGATATTATAGATGGGACATTCCTTCGATCAATGTTCTTTTCCATACATTCGGGTGAAGGCGGCTTATCGTTATTTCTGCTGTTTTGCTACATTTGTTCCAGTATATTAATAAAGGTTAGAGAAATCTGAATTCTTTCTACCCATCCTCCCAGAAGATAGCACTAGCTGAGGTATGCTGGCACCATTTCTTACAGGGATGCAAATTAATCTTACTGACCCAGATAGAGATCCTCCAACTTGTACTAGATATGCGCACATCCCACAAAGTCAGCCCAACGTGGTCTCTACAACGGCTCTGTCGCCTTATAATCTTATGGGATATGCTGCTTGTGATTTTTTTTGCTGACGGTGACCAGTCTTTGAAAAGTGGCTTAAAGGGATCGTGTTGGAATGAAAATGTTGGCGTTTGTTTCTGGAGGTGCAAATTTCCCAGCTTTGCTTAAAGTATAACTAAAGGCAAAACTTATTTTTTTTTAAGTTTTAGATTTTGTTTGGGATTGGGGAATATTTCAATGGGGGACACCAAGTCTGGTGATCTGGGAGTCCCCAAGGAATTTCCTTAATTTGTAGGGATTTTCTCTCACTTCCTGTTTGGCTATGGTACAGGAAGTGAAGGAAAATCTCTGCAATGGGACACAGATGGCAAAATAAAATGTGACGGTGGTTATAACCCTCTATACCAGTGGTTCTCAACCTTTCTAGTGCCGCGACCCCTTGATAAAATTTCCCAAGTTGTGGGGACCCCCAATAGTATAATTATTTTCATAGCGTGGGTTGTCAGCACCCAAGGCAAAACATGTAATTTTGCGCCCCGTTATCCTAACCCATGGACATTTCTGGCTTCCTGAGTCCCTTCCACTCGTACAATATTAAAACCCCTTATTGTACATTTTAGGATGTACCACTCTTTTTGTTTGTTCCTCCCCCTTCCATGTATTCTGTATTTGTATTCCTTCTCTTACTCCTTGGTGGTTGGGGGGGGGGGGGGGATGAGTGGCAATGCTGGGGGGAATTCTGATCAGCCAACTTAGGTGCTCTTCTGATCTGAGAACTGTAGTGGGGACTTTTAATGGCAACTCTAATCACAGGTAGAGTTACTCACTATGTCTCACAGCAGTGACACCTATGCCGAAATCAGGGGATAGGGTCTCCTCCAGCCCCTCCCACTTCACATTCCTCACCAGTCAGCGGACCTCTAGTCTCTGCCCCCCAGCCTGAACTGAATGGGCAGCTGCGAAGATGCTGAGTGGGTAGCCGCGAGCTCCAGGGACAGCCCTGCTGGGCGGATGCAAGAAGGCTTGGAGAGCAGCGCGGGCTTCAGGAGCAGTCCAGGATTTGGTGACCTCTGGCAAATTGTCATTTGACCCCCGAGGGGGTCCCGACCCCCAGGTTGAGAACCACTGCTCTATACAAAATGAACATTACTTTAACTATGAACATTTATGCCCTGTACACACGACCGGTTTTCCTGATATGCCAAAACTCAATGTTTTTCCCGACATGATTCCTCTCAAGCCTGCCTTGCATACACACGTTCATTCAAAAAAACTCTCAACCAAAGCGTGGTGACGTCCAACACGTACGACGGCACTATAAAGGGGACGTTCCTTTCAAATGGCGCTACCCTTTGGGCTGCCTTTGCTGATCCTTGTGTTAGTAAAAGTTTTGTTGAGAGACGATTCGCACTTTTCAGTCTTTGTGCTTTTGAGTGCGTTACAGCGTGACGAATGTACCATCTCCATTGCGACCGATAGTTTTAGCAGAACGAGCGCTCCCGTCTCATACTTGATTCTGAGCATGCGCGTTTTTTCCCCTTCGGAAAAGCATACACACGATCGTTTTTTGCCACAAAAAAAAAGACTGACGGGAAACACGACGGGAAAAAATAGAGCAGGTTTGAATTTTTTGCGGGCAGTTTTCTCGTAGGGAAAACTGCTATGGAGCATACACACAACCGGTTTTCCCGACCAGTCTAAAAAATGGCAATTTTCTCGTCGGAAAAACGGTTGTGTGTACGAGGCATGTCTTTAACGAAGTAAGTGAATGAACTGGAACAAGTATGCAGCTAGCGAAGCCCTGACGTGAAGATTTTGGACCTGAATATTTGTTTACTGACTTGCTAAGCAAGAAGGAATGTATGAATGAAAATGGCATCCCCAAATCTGGAGCTTCAAAGCACAATAGCTGCCTAAAGGTCCGGGTCTTAAGTGGTTAGGGCTGGGTTCACACTTTTGCTATGCGGGAAACCTGCAAATCTACTGCGGGTTCCCCCATTGCACCCGACTCGCACGGCAGTTCACACTGCCATATGCGAACTGCTGGGGAGTGTCAATACAATGTTAACGACACCCCTAGTTCAGTTGGTTTCCGCAAAATTTATAGCGTTTACAAAATAGGGGATAGTTTTATTGCATTTTTATTAATTATTATTTTTTTACTACTAATAGCGACGATCAGCGATTTTTTTCGTGACTGCGACACTATGGCGGACACTTCGGACAATTTTGACACATTTTTGGGACCATTGTCATTTTCACAGCAAAAAATGCATTAAAAATGCATTGTTTACTGTGAAAATGACAATTGCAGTTTGGGAGTTAACCACAAGGGGGCGCTGAAGGGGTTATGTGTGACCTAATATGTGTTTACAACTGTAGGGGGGTGTGGCTGTAGGTGTGACATCATCGTTTGTGTATCCCTATAAAAGGGATCACACGATCGATGACGCCGCCACAGTGAAGAACGGGGAAGCTATGTTTACATACAGCTCTCCCCGTTCTTCAGCTCCGGGGACCGATCGCGGGACTCCAGCAGCGATCGGTCCCGCGGTCACGGTGCTTCAGGCCCGGGTCGCGGGCGCGCACGCGACCCCACGCCTGGGCTTAAAGAGCCCCGTACCTGTACGTGGATGTGTCCAGCCGTGCCATTCTGCGGACGTATATCGGCGTGAAGGGGTCTTTAAGTGGTTAAGGTGAGTTTAAGGTGGTCAGATGAGACTTTAATCTAATTATTTGGCCTCAACACCAAACGATATGTCTGATGGAAATCCAATACAGCTCACCATCCAGATAACACCATCCTATAGTAAAGCATGGAGGTGGTAATATTCTGTTATGAGGGTGTTTCTCTGCAGCAGTGACTGGAGCACTTGTCAGGATGGATGGAAGAGGGATTGGTCAAAATACCATCAAATTCTCATGGAAAATCTGCTCCCCTCTGCCAGAAAGGTTTACCTACCAACATGAGAATGACCTAAAGCACACAGTGGTTGAAAGAGAAACAGGTGAATGTCTTTGCCTGGCCTAGTCAGAGGCCAGACTTAAACCCCATTGAAAATCTGTGGAATGACTTGAAGACTGCAGTTCAAACGGTCACCATCAAATTTAACTGAACTTGAGAAGTTCTGCAAAGTGTGCAAATACTGCAAAGTTAGTAGAGACATATCCCCTCATCAGTTGATCCCTCACAGTCCCTACCTTTTGTTTTTACCAGCCCCTTCCTTTTAGATCGTAAGCTTGCAGGAGCAGGGCTTCTCTAACCATTTTGTTTTGAATTGTACTGTTGGTGTAGTCGTGTCTCCCTGCATTGTAAAGCGCTGCGCAAACTGTTGGCGCTATATAAATCCTGTATAATATAATTATTATCAGGGCTCAAAATTTCAAGTCCTGTGCTACTAGCCAGGCCTCAAGGGTTACTCGCCACCAGTTGTCTCACCCAGCCCGCCCCTAATTCCGCCCCTAAACACGCTCTCATAAAATGACACTCAAATGGATTATGCAGAATTCGGTTATTAAAATAAATATTAACAACAACTGTATCTGTGCCCACCAATGCAGGCTGCGTGTGTCCACCAATGCAGCCTAGAGCCTAGTGCCTACCAATGCAGCCATGTGCCCACCAATGCAGCCGGGTGGCCCCCAATGCAACCGGGTGGCCCCCAATGCAGCCGGGTGCCCACCAATGCAGTCTTGTGTCCATCATGCAGCCATGTGCCCAGTGCCCACCAATGCAGTCTTGTGTCCACCTTGCAGCCGTGTGCCCAGTGCCCACCATGGAGCCTTGTGTCCACCTTGCAGCCATGTGCCCAGTGCCCACCATGGAGCCTTGTGTCCACCTTGCAGCCGTGTGCCCAGTGCCCACCATGGAGCCTTGTGTCCACCTTGCAGCCGTGTGCCCAGTGCCCACCATGGAGCCTTGTGTCAACCTTGCAGCCGTGTGCCCACCATGGAGCTTTGTGTCCACCTTGCAGCCGTGTGCCCAGTGCCCACCATGGAGCCTTGTGTCCACCTTGCAGCCGTGTGCCCACCATGGAGCCTTGTGTCCACCTTGCAGCCGTGTGCCCACCAATGCAGTCTTGTGTCCACCTTGCAGCCGTGTGCTCAGTGCCCACCATGGAGCCTTGTGATCACCATGCAGCCGTGTGCCCACCAATGCAGTCTTGTGTCCACCATGCAGCCGTGTGCCCAGTGCCCACCTATGCAGTCTTGTGTCCACCCTGCAGCCGTGTGCCCAGTGCCCACCATGGAGCCTTGTGTCCACCTTGCAGCCGTGTGCCCAGTGCCCACCATGGAGCCTTGTGTCCACCCTGCAGCCGTGTGCCCAGTGCCCACCATGGAGCCTTGTGTCCACCCTGCAGCCGTGTGCCCAGTGCCCACCATGGAGCCTTGTGTCCACCCTGCAGCCGTTTGCCCAGTGCCCACCATGGAGCCTTGTGTCCACCTTGCAGCCGTGTGCCCAGTGCCCACCATGGAGCCTTGTGTCCACCTTGCAGCCGTGTGCCCACCATGGAGCCTTGTGTCCACCTTGCAGCCTACCTGTGCAGCCGAGGAGAGGAACAGGAGAGCTGCCCAGGTGATCAGAATGCAGTGGGGGAACACAGTGATAACAGAGTTAATTTCAAGTGACGGGTGATCTGTCAATCAAAGTCCCGGGACCAGGGGGCGGGGCTGTATCTGACAGCGAGCGGCGGGGAACACGGCTATTGAAATGAAAGCTGTTATCTCTGTTCCCCCCGCTGCGCTCTGAACACCTGGACGGCTCTCTCTTTTCCCCCTCTGGCCTCGGTGATTGCTGGAAGAAGGACTCCCATTTGACACAGGCTTACGGCTCGCCCCCTCGACTCCCAGGCAGCCCTTCCTCGCCAGACCTCAGAATCCACTCGCAAAATGCGAGCAGGCGAGTGGATTTTTTAGGGCTGTTATTATTATTATTATTAATAATAATAATGATATCCCAACAGACTAAAAGCTGCAATTAAAGCAAAATGTGGTCCAACAAAATACTGACATAAGGGGGGTGATCCTTTTTCCAACTCAGTGATTCTGTTTTTTTTCTGACATATTGGTGTTATATCTTTTACTTGGGTGTTATAAGTTGCACTAGTAAATACAGCTGGATAAAACATAAACTGTGTCTGTCTTCATTTCAGGCTGCAAAGCAACAACATTATTTTAAAGGGGGGTTTCTACCCCCACTGTAAATCATAAAATTATAAAAAAAAATACAATTTCATTGGCAGATAAAACAGTTCCCATAAATGTAATTTACTGTGTATTTGTCTTTGTCTTGGGTTCAGCTTTAACATCTTGTATATGAGTGTGGAGTGTTCTGTTGATTGAGAGCACAGATTGTCCAGGCTGCGCCGCTGCATGCAGTACAAGCGGAGAACATCTCATCCTTCTCCTGTAATATTTCTTCCCTCCTCTACTGTAAGGGAAGTGCGTGATTCTTTTTTGGCTGGCTGCGGCTCTGATGGCTGCTAAAATTAACTTTCTAAATGACACTGATGGCAAAACAGACAGCTCCAGATACGTCACAGCCAAAGTCCCAGAAATAGGTTCAGCGAATAGTAACGGCAGTACAGCGTTTGCACTAAATGAATTCAATATTTTTGGCCGGGGTTCATTAAGCATTGCTGATCTTCTTCATTTAGAGATACAAAAGCTAAAAATAACTGCTGAAGGCCAATCGGCTCATTATTGAAACTGCTATCTGAACAACTTTCCTACAATTCATTTAAAGCTGAACTCCAGGAAGATATAAAAGACACAAATGAACGCAGTTCTGTAATCAGTAAGAAAAGTCAGGTTACCAGCCTGAGTGCGCTGTCTGGCAGGAGGGTGTAAATCTCAGGACTACCTGGTCAAAAGTTAATTGGCTCCTGTCTTAAAGGAGTTGTAAAGGAAAACATTTTTTTTGCTGAAATGACTGTTTACAGGGTATAAAGACATAGGGGCAGATCCACAGAGCGAGTACGCCGGCGTATCTACTGATACGCTGGCGTACTTTCAAATTTCCCGCGTCGTATCTTTGTTTTGAATCCTCAAACCAAGATACGACGGCATCTGGGTTAGATCCGACAGGCGTACGCCTTCGGATCTAAGATGCAATACTTCGGCGTCCGCTGGGTGGCGTTCACGTCGTTTTCCGCGTCGAGTATGCAAATTAGCTATGTCCGACGATCCACGAACGTACGCGCGGCCGTCGCATTTTTTTACGTCGTCTCTAGTCGGCTTTTTACAGCGTATAGTTAAAGCTGCTATTCTGTGGCGTACTCAATGTTAAGTATGGCCGTCATTCCCACGTATAATTTTTTATTTATTTTTTGCGTAAGTCGTCTGTGAATCGGGATGGACATAATTCACGTCCATTTTTTAAAAAATGACGTCCTTGCGACGTCATTTAGCGCAATGCACGGCGGGAAATTTAGGGACGGTGCATGCGCAGTTCGTTCGGCGCGGGGACGCGCTTCATTTAAATGAAACACGCCCCCTAATCGCCGATTTGAATTATGCGCCGTTACGCCGCGAGAGATAGACTACGCCGCCGTAACTTACGGCGCAAAATCTTTATGGATTCGAACCAAAGCCGGGAAAGTTACGGCGGCGTAGCGTATCTCACATACGCTGCGCAGGTGCAGATCTCTGTGGATCTGCTCCATAATAGTTAACTGATTCCTTTTAAAAATGATTAAAAATAGATACAAATCAATCATATAATGTACCTGTAGTTTCTAGTTTCGTTTTTGCATGTTGTTTCCTGCTTCTGTAATGTACAGAGCCACAGAGCCAATACAGGGCAGTGATGGTTTGGAAAACGAAACTGATTGGTGCTGAGGGGTTTTAGACACACTGGCCCGGATTCAAAGACATTTGCGCTTTATTTGCGGAGGCGCAGGGCAACGATTTTGCCCTGCGCCCCCGCAAATTTGCTCCGCTGCCCTCGATTCACGGAGCAGTAGCTCCGTAAATTGCGAGGGCGCGCCGGCAAAATTGCCCGTCGCTAGAGCACGCAATTTAAATGATCCCGTAGGGGGCGGGAATCATTTAAATTAGGTGCGCTCCCACGCCGAGCGTAGAGCGCATGCTCCGTCGGGAAACTTTCCCGACGTGCATTGCGGCAAATGACGTCACAAGGACGTCATTTGCTTCAAAGTGAACGTGAATGGCGTCCAGCGCCATTCACGAATCACTTACGCAAACGACGTAGATTTCAAATATCGCGACGCGGAAACGACGGGTATCCTTTAGCATTGGCTGCCCCTACTATTAGAAGGGGCAGCCTTACGCTAAACACGCTGTACGGAAACGACGTAACTTGTGTACGCAGGGCTCGCGCAACATTGTGAATCTGTGTTAGTATGCAATTTGCATACTATACACTGAGCACAATGGGAGCGCCCGCTAGCGGTCATCGCAAGAATGCAGCCTAAAATATGCGTGGCATAAGAGCCTTATGCCACGCAGATTTTAGGCTGCAGTCGGCGTTACGATGTTCCTGAATCAGGAGCATTCGTAACGCCGGAGCAAGTAAGCAATTGCGCTGTGTAACCTATGGTTACACAGGCGCAATTGCTACTTGAATCTGGGCCACAGTAATCACACCTCCTTGATTAGTGACCACAGAGAGAAAGCTCCCAGCACTGTGGTTATCAGGAAACAGACAAGCAGGAAGTGTGGAGATCAGAGAAGAATTACAGCAACTTGAGAGCAAAAACGAACAATGAGGACATGAAAACAGCACTGCATTAAGGTAAAGGAAGCTATTAAGATAAAAAAACATTTCCTTTACAAACCCTTTAAGAGTTCCTCTGTGTTGGACAGGCTGAGGAAGGCTGCTCTAACTGATACATCTGCAGGAGTGCTTGTGCTTTAAAGCGGATGTTCCGCCAAAAAAAAAAATATTAAAAGCTAGCAGCTACCAATACTGCAGCTGCTGACTTTTAATATAAGGACACTTACCTGTCCTGGAGTCCAGCGCCGTCCGCAGCAGAGGACGAGCGATCGCTCATCACCCTGCTGCTCCCCCCTCCATCCACGCTGAGGGAACCAGGAAGTGAATCGCTCCGGCTTCACTGCCCGGTTCCCTACGGCGCATGCGCGAGTCGCGCTGCGCCCGCCAAATGGCTCCCGCTGTGTGCTGGGAGCCGAGTGTTCCCAGCACACAACGGGGGGGTGGGGGAAGGCGACGGGATGTGACGCAATGCCCGTCTTTTGCCTGTGAATGCCGGGCCAGAAGTGGGTGCAAATACCTGTCTTTAGACAGGTATCTGCACCCCCCTCCCCCCTGAAAGGTGTCAAATGTGACACCGGAGGGGGGGAGGGTGCCGATCAGCGCGACTTCACTTTAGGGTGGAGAACCGCTTTAAAAAGCACAGTCGTGCTGGCTGGATCATTGAGTGAAAATAAAAGAAAGAAAGCCTATAAAAGAACACAAATGCAGCCATCACATCTAAGAATTGGTAAGATGCAATATAATAAATGTAAAAGTAGCCCTAAGACCTTGTTTACACTTGTGGTTGGGGTGGTGGGCAGGGGGGGTAAAAATAGGTGGTCAAGCCAACATGGTGGTCGGAGGGCGTGGTACTTTTGCCAGGGACATGATGCTTTGCTTCGCTGCTGCCAATGTAACACCACATATTACTGTCGGCAGGCAGTACCATTGCCAAATCAAACCCATTAAAGTAAAAGGCAAACACCCTGTAAAGCATTTGGTTGCAGCGTGATGCCGCAGAAGTCTTTCAAGGGTTAAAATTAGCAATCAAGGGAGCAAAATCTCGCTTCCCAGCTGCATGTCAGCCGCTTTTTGAAAAGCAATCCACTGCGGATCACCTTTCAGAGTGGTGGCAATAGCTTCCGCAGGTATAAAGGTGCCCATAGGGCTCATTCACACAGCTGATCTGAGCCACATGTCCCCAAGAATTCGTATTTCTCTGTCTTGGGCATCATGCACAGGTGATTGCAAAACAGCCACATCCAGCAGCATGTACAAAGCAACGACAGGCGCCGCGGTGGTTTGTATGTAACCAATCGAACGTGCGGTTACATGCGATTAGTATTAATATACTTCAATTTTTCAGATAAATAGGCAGAAGTGTCTTCTGAGGCTTCATAGCCATGGTGTGTCAGGGAAGAGCTGTCACAGCTACACACTGTGCAAACAACAAGGGGTGTGATCAGGGGGAAAGAAAAGCGTACTCCTTCGCCATCTAGTGACAAACACTTGAACTGCAAGCACCTACATTTTCACACAAATAACAGTTACAGAATCTCAAATGGAAAAACAAACATCTTTTATCTTTGCGTTTATAGGGAAAGCCACATCTACAGGTATTTTCTAAAATTCCACATAGGTAAACACCCGACTCTCGGTATGGGATCCATCACAGTAGTAAGCACTGGCAAAAAATAAATATTTAAATCACACTGATCCCTTTAACAAGCTTGCCTTTTGTATATATATATACACATATAAGTATTTTATCATTTAACCACTTAAGGACCGGACCAATATGCTGCTAAATGACCCAAGGGGTTTTTACAATTCGGCAATGCGTCGCTTTAACAGACAATTGCGCGGTCGTGCGATGTGGCTCCCAAACAAAATTGGCGTCATTTTTTCCCCACAAATAGAGCTTTCTTTTGGTGGTATTTGATCACCTCTGCGTTTTTTTTTTTGCGCTATAAACAAAAATAGAGCGACAATTTTGAAAAAAATGCAATATTTTTTACTTTTTGCTATAATAAATATCCCCCAAAAACATATATAATTTTTTTTTTCCTCAGTTTAGGCCGATACGTATTATTCTACCTATTTTTGGTAATAAAATCGCAATAAGCGTTTATCGATTGGTTTGCTCAAAATTTATAGCGTTTACAAAATAGGGGATAGTTTTATTTATTTCTTTTTTTTTACTACTAATGGCGATCAGCGATTTTTTTCATTAATGCAACATTATGGCGGACACTTTGGACAATTTTGACACATTTTTGGGACCATTGTCATTTTCACAGCAAAAAATGCATTTAAATTGCATTGTTTATTGTGAAAATGACAGTTGCAGTTTGGGAGTTAACCACAGGGGGCGCTGTAGGAGTTAGGGTTCACCTAGTGTGTGTTTACAACTGTAGGGGGGTGTGGCTGTAGGTCTGACGTCATAGATCGAGTCTCCCTATAAAAGGGATGACACGATCGATGCAGCCGCCACAGTGAAGCACGGGGAAGCCGTCTTTACATACGGCTCTCCCCGTTCTTCAGCTCCGGCGAGCGATCGCGAGGGGGCGACTAGAAACGAATAGCCGCGCCCTCGTCCCGGATCGCTCCTGAAGCCACGGGAACCGCCGCATGTACCAGGGGGGGTCCCGATCGGACCCCCGACCCACGTTTAGGCAGGGACGTACAGGTACGCCAATGTGCCTGTCCGTGGCATTCTGCCGACGTATATGTACATGCGGCGGTCCGGAAGTGGTTAAAGCTGAAATCCATCCAAAAAAAATATTACAATATGTTCCTCAATAGCCACAAGGGATATAAATCCACTTAGGCCCCGTACACACGACCAAACATGTATGCTGAAACTGGTCCGCGGGCCAGTTTCAGCAGACATGTTTGGTCGTGTGTGGGCGCGAGCGGGCCGAATTCCAGCAAACATTTGCCCGCCGGGCCTTTTCCCAGCGGACAAATATTCCTGGACGTGTTTTAAAACCGTCCGCTGGAATCCTGCCCGCTCGGACATGTACGGTCGTCAGTACAGACCTACCGTACATGTCCAGGCGCCCGCCGTCCCTCGCATGCGTCGAATGACTTCGACGCATGCGTGGAAGCCTTTAAATGGCAGGCCCGCCCACGTCTCCGCATCGTCGCGGCGACGACGCGGACATGCCCCGCGTATTGTTTACGCGCGGACTTCTGTACGATGGTGTGTACAACCATCGTACAGAAGCCCTCTGGCAGACATGTACGGTGAAAACGGTCCGACGGACCGCTTTCACCGTACATGTTTGTTCGTGAGTACCCGGCCTTATTGTGCACCAGATACCTTTGCGAGCCCAGATATTTCCTTAGCAGTAGCATCATCACTGCGCTGTACATAGCCTGTGCAGAGAGCCCCACCCACCACAGGCTGCCTGTGTTTCGTCACATATTGGTTACCCATCACATTTGGCTACCCGCTGGAGTGCGCATGAACTGTGATGGGTCACCGTATGTGACGAAACACCTGCAAAAAAAACTTTGGGGGGGGGGGGGTGGAGACAAGACCAGTCACCCTACCTAAAGAGGGAGAGAGGAGCGGTGACCAGTCTATTACAGGAAGCTCCTGTACAAAGGCAAAGTTTCAAATAGGATTACTGCACAGATCCGGAAGAAATACACAAAGCACACCCAGTAAGAACATGCATGACACACCCAGTAAGGACATGTATTTAGACATTTGTCTGGCAGCAACTACATCGATTATGCTTTCAGATACTAAGGGGCAGATCCACAGAGCTTAATTTTACCCTGGCAGAGAAGCATATACTTGCTCAGGGCGTCATTAAATTTGGGAGATTTCTCCATGGCCCTGAGAGCCACAACACCACCCCGGCCAGGAGGAAGGAGATCCTTAAAAAAATTACCGATCGGATCAATGCGGCGGGGGGGGGGGGGGAGACCAGGACCATCGCTGGAGTACAAAAAAAAATAAATGACTTAAGGAGCGTGTCCCGGAACAAGTTGGCAACGCTCCATGCCCATACCAGGGGCACTGGAGGAGGGGGACCCTGCCCAGTCAGGATGAGTGAGGAGGAATGGGCAGTGGCCCAGTGTTTCCACCCACAGCAGGTGGTGGGCCTGCCTGGCTTTGACAATGATCCTCTTATGAGGACAGGTAATTTTTTGGAATTTCTATCTGGTGATTAGCATGTGTGGGTGGGGGAAGGGAAGATGTGCCAAGTGTGTGGATCCACCAACCTGTGATTGTTTTGTGTCCTCCCCAGATGGCCAGGAGGTTGCAGCCCCATCAGCCCAGGAGGTGGCAGCCCCATCAGGACAGGAGGTGGCAGCCCCATCAGGACAGGAGGTTGCTGGGCCATCAGGGCAGGAGGTGGCAGCCCCATCAGCCCAGGAGGTGGCAGCCCCATCAGGGCAGGAGGTGGCAGCCCCATCAGCCCAGGAGGTGGCAGCCCCATCAGGGCAGGAGGTGGCAGCCCCATCAGGTCAGGAGGTGGCAGCCCCATCAGGTCAGGAGGTGGCAGCCCCATCAGGTCAGGAGGTTGCTGGCCCATCAGGGCAGGCTGCTGCACCACCCCCAAGACAGGCTGATGCAGAGTCACAAGAAGGGCAGGATTCGCCATGGGAGGGGAGTGCCCACAACTCCCCTAATTTGGATGTTGAGTGGGAGGAGGATGAGGGGGAGGAAGATGACAATATTGTGATTGGGCAGCAAATCATGATGGGCCAAGATATGACCTTTGACTCATCCCCTGAGGGAACCCCACAGGCGCCCAGCAGTCAGGCCACCATCATGGGTCGCCCCTTCCAACCCTCCTCCAACATGCAGCAGCACCCATGGCTCACTCCAACTCACTCCAAGGCCACAAGCCTCAGGGGCAAGTAGGAGGCCGACCCCGGAAAACAGGGGGGGGTTGGTGCGTCTGCCGGTCAGTCTGTTGAGGGACAATGTCCGGCAGACCCGCAGTCTGTCTGCAATCCAAAAAACGATGACCAAGGTGGAGCGCAGCCTGGGTGCAATGAGGGAGTCACTGGGTGACGTGGCCACCAACTCAGTGGGTGTCATCACCTGTTTGTGGGACCTGAGGAACGCCACAACAGGCGTGGCCCAGGAGGTGACTGCCCTCACCCAGGCTGTGCAGGCCAATACCCGGGCTGTGCAGGCCAATACGGCTGACATTACTTCCTGTCTGACAAGGATAGCCGTTGCCTTGGAGGGAAGGCCAGCAGGAGGAGAGACACCAGGGGAGGCTCCTTCTTCCCCTGCACAGACCCCCCACCCTGAAAATACTCCCTCCCCTGCACAGACCCCCCCCCTGAAAATACTCCCTCCCCTGCACAGACCCCCCCCCCTGAAAATACTCCCTCCCCTGCACAGACCCCCCCCCCCGTGAAGATCCCCCAGTCGGCCGTGGCCGTCCCCGTGGCCGTGCCCGTGCCCGTGGCCGTGGGCAGCCCAGAAGGAGCACTCGGCAACATCCTTAATTTGCAGGGGTACTTTTGATTTTTTTTTTGCTACTGTACTTATGATTTGGTTTATGTGTGTGAATGATGTGTGAATGTGGGGGGGTGGCATTCCTGAAAACATAAGGGTGTCACCCTCAGTTTTGGTGGAGTATGGATCCCCAGGACCAGGGAGAAGTCATCCTAGGTTCCTGAATGGTGTATGAATGCACAGTGACATAATTGGAGCCGTGGCGGGGCGTTACTGCTCCCAAGTACCAAAGGGGGGGGGGGTACTTGGATCTAATCCAATTCGATGTGCATGTGATGTGTCTGTGCTAGGGACCACAGTGACGTGCATTCATGCATTCTCATTGTGAGATAATTAATGTGCGTTTTGTAACAAAAAAAAAACATTCTCATTGGCATATAAGTAATGTGCATTTTATGTGCAACGAAAATATTTAAAGGTCACATAATCTCTGTGATTTATTCTGGGCAAAGCAAAAAAATAAAGATAATTAGGGTCCATTTACTGGGCAAAGATGCCTTGAGCCAGTTGTCTCCTTATTGCCTGGCCCTCAGCAGCCCGGGTAGAGGGGTTTGGGGGGGGGGGATTGCCTGGGTGGGGGGTTAGGTCAGGACATATCTCCACATGCAGGCCCCTTCTCAAAGCAAAATTATGGAGGATGCTACATGCCCCAATACTTTGGCAGACAAAGTCTGGGGAATACAAGAGTGTACCCCCAGTCTTGTCAAGGCATCTAAATCTGGACTTTAGAAGGCCAAATGTCCGCTCTACTATTGCCCGGGTCTGGATGTGCACCTCGTTGAATTTGCGTTCTCCGGGTGTTTGGGGGTTCCTAAAGGGGGTCATCAGGTGGGGTCCCAACGCATATCCTGAGTCACCTGTAAGGGAAAAGACAGGAGGATATTAGTCATGCATGTGCCCCTTGTGATGTCTGCATCATGGGGGGGGCATACCTGACACCAATGTCACTCACCAATCAGCCAGCTGTCTCCATACACATTATGCTCCAAGTCTTGGTAGATCTTGGTCTGCCGTAGGATGTAACTGTCGTGGCACGACCCTGGAAACTTGGCACAAACGTGCCAGATGAGGCCATGGGCATCTACGATCACCTGGACATTGATCGAATGCCAGCCTTTCCTGTTTCTTAACAGGTGTTCTGTTTCATGGGGGGCCTGTAGTGCCACATGGGTGCAGTCTATCGCCCCGATGGTCTTTGGGAAGCCAGCAATGTTATAGAAGTCTGTCATGGCTTGCACACGCTGGTCCTCCTGGGTGGGCATCACAAACTGGTTGCTCATGCGCCGCAGTATGGCAGGGACCACCTGATGGACACATTTGCTCATTGATGACTGCACCATCCCAGCCACACCTCCAGATGCACGCTGGAATGAGCCACTGGATAAAAAATGGAGGGTTGCCATCACTTTTTCGAGAGGTGTCAGGGCATGGGAGCGTCTGGTTGGGGTGATAAGATCCTCCTGAAGAAGTTGGGTGATCTCCAGGATGGCCTCCCTATCAAACCGGTAGTTGCCAATCACCTCATATTCTGGCATTTGCCAAAGATCACGCCGTGGACGATAAACTCGCGCCTGTGCCCTCATCCTCCTCCTCTGTGCCCTCCTCCTCCTTTGTGCCTGTAAGGCAGCAAGTGCCGTCAGAATCATAGCTGGTCCTGGCATTTTTACACAAAAATCCTTCTCAACTATAGCTCTAAGCTCTAGTCACTACCTACAGCAAACCCTTCCACAGCATGTGTAAAATTAGGGCAGGTTTTATAATGTGGAAATTTAGTCAGAAAAACTAACAGGTGCGCACAGGGCGGAAAATACGGCGCACACACTTAATTCTGAGAATCGCCCTAACTCCGTCATTTGCATCTTTGCCTATCAAAAACAGCGGCGAGCCTAGCGTAATTTGCACCCGGGGATGCGCAGGTGTAACTAATTTAAGTACGGCTGAAAATACGGAAATCTTTGCTTAAGTCGTTTTGAAGATCGTGCGCAAATATACGCGCCGTGTAAATTTAGAAAACTGGAGTTAAGTCGGCGTATCTATTTTGAGAATTTGGCCCAGTATTTATAATTTTATATAGATAGATATATAGCTATATAACATTTTAAATACCTTTTTTCTTTAATATATATTTATAATTAATTTTTTTTTTGTAGCACACTGCATTGCTACTGGTTGCAGGATGGCCACAAGATGGCAGTGTTCTGCAGTTTAGCCATTACAGGCTCTAGTATAGCAATGCTAACAATGTTGGGACTTGCAGATTAGTGAAGGTAGTGCAGATTCAAGAGGACATAGGCCAGATTCGATCAAGCCAGAGAGATTGCTGAACCCATCGAGGGGCAGGATAATCGGTCCTGCAGTCAGACAGATCAGGTCAATACCATCGGCACAACTTCATCCATGGGGGGACCAAGAGACAAGGGGGGCCCCCCCCCCCCAACAGCAAGGTTATCACTTTGCTTTTCTACATCGAAAGACTGGGTAGGAGGGTTCCTCTGGGTAAGAGGGTCCACTGCTCCCGAGAGGGAGCAGACGATCAGTGTCCCGTCACTAGCCAGAACAGGGAGATGCCTTGTTTACACTGGCATCTCCCTGTTCTGCAGATCTGTGACACAATCGCGGGACACCGGCGGACATCGAGTCTGCGGGTCCCGCGGGCATGGTGACGGAGCTTACAGGAGGGGCGCGCATGGCGCAAAATTCAAAGCAACGTATATATATATACCTTGCTTTGCACAGCTGTGCCATTCTGCCGACGTATATCTACATGACGCAGTCGGAAAGCGGTTAAGCAGTTACAGTGCCTTGAAAAAGTATTCATACCCCTTGAAATTTTCCAAATGTTGTCATGTTACAACCAAAAACGTAAATGTATTTTATTTGGAATTTATGCAATAGACCAACACAAAGTGGCACATAATTGTGAAGTGGAAGAAAAATGATAAATGTTTTTTTTTTACAAATAAATATGTGAAAGGTGTGACCTGCATTTGAATTCAGTCAGCCCCCTTTACTCTGATACCCCTAACTAACATGATCTAGTGGAACCAATTGCCTTTAGAAGTCACCTAATTAGTAAATAGAGTCCACCTGTGTGCAATTTATTCTCAGTATAAATGCACCTGTTCTGTGATGACCTCAGAGGTTTGTTAGAGAACCTTAGTGAACAAATAGAATCATGAAGGCCAAGGAACACACCAGACAGGTCAGGGATAAAGTTGTTGAGAAGTTTAAAGCAGGCTTAGGTTATAAAAAAAATCCCAAGCTTGGAACATCTCACTGAACACTGTTCAATTCATCATCTGAAAATGGAAAGATTACAGCACAACTGCAAACCTACCAAGACATGGCTGTCCACCTAAACTGACAGGCCGGGCAAGGAGAGCATTCATCAGAGAAGCAGCCAAGAGGTCCACGGTAACTCTGGAGGAGATGCAGTGATCCTCAGCTCAGGTGGGAGAATCTGTCCACAGGACAATTATTAGTCCTGCTCTCCACAAATCTGACCTTTATGGAAGAGCGGCAAGAAGAAAGCCATTGTTGTAAGAAAGTCATAAGAAGTCCCATTAGCAGTTTGCGAGAAGCCATGTGGGGGACACAGCAAACATGTGGAAGAAGGTGCTCTGGTCACTTTTGGCCTAAAAGCAAACCGCAATGTGTGGCAAATAAACTAACACTACACATCACCCTGAACACACCATCCCCACCGTGAAACATGGTGGTGGCAGCATCATGTTGTGGGGATGCTTTTCTTCAGCAGGGACAGGGAAGCTGGTCAGAGTTGATGGGAAGATGGATGGAGCCAAATACAGGGCAATCTTAGAAGAAAACCTGTTAGAGTCTGCAAAAGACTTGACTGGGGTGGAGCTTCACCTTCCAGCAGGACAACAACTCTAAACATACAGCCAGAGCTACAATGGAAGGGTTTAGATCAAAGAATATTCATGTGTTAGAATGGCCCATTCCAGACCTAAATCCAATTGAGAATCTGTGGAAAGACTTGAAAATTGCTGTTCACAGACGTTCTCCATCCAATCTGACAGAGCTTGAACTATTTCGCAAAAAAGAATGGGCAGAAATGTCACTCTCTAGATGTGCAAAGCTGGTAGAGACATCCCCAAAAAGACTCACAGCTGTAAAAGTATTGACTGGGGGGGGGGGGGTAGCTGGATACAAATGCATGCCACACTTTTCACATATTTATTTGTAAAAATAATTTGAAAACCATTTATCATTTTCCTTTCACTTCACAATTATGTGCCACTTTCTGTTGGTCTATCACATAAAATAGCAATAAAATCCATTTACATTTTTGGTTGTAACATGACAAAATGTGGAAAATCTCAAGGGGTATGAATACTTTTTCAAGGCACTGTACATAGAAAGATCAGCTGCAGTATGGCCAAAAGCAGCATGAGTTGTATCTGAACTTTGGTCCTTGAATTATAAAGAGTTTTCAATATTTTATATTTATACCAGGGGTGCCCAACCTTTTGAAGAGAGAGGGAGACCTAAGCGTCTTGGTAACCGTTCGCGGGACACAATGAGAGGAGCGGTTGGATGGCAGCCCACTCTACTCTATAGAGCCCACTCTACTTTTTTTGCGGATCAGAATGGAGGTAGACGTTTGTAAATGGTGAATGGAGGGTCCAATTGGGTCGGACTGACCATGTGAAAGGGGCCTATGGCTTAGTGCAGGTAACCCTCAGGTGTACTTCTCTGCACCTGCGGATCAGTTTGAAAGCAGCTCAGTAACCACTGCAAGAAACAGATATGCCCATATATACACTGTGGGCCAGATTCACGTAGGAGGGCGCATCTTTGTGCGGGCGTAAAGTATCCTATTTACGTTACGCCTCCGCAACTTTGACAGGCAAGTGCTGTATTCACAAAGCAAAGTTGCGGCGGCGTAGCGTAAATAGGCCGGCGTAAGCCCGCCTAATTCAAATGTGGAAGATGTGGGCGTGTGTTATGTAAATTTATTGTGACCCCACGTAAATTACGCTTTTTACGAACGGCGCATGCGCCGTCCGTGAAAGTATCCCAGTGCGCATGCTCCAAATTAACCCGCAAAAAGCCAATGCTTTTGACGTGAACGTAAATGACGCCCAGCCCTATTCGCGAACGACTTACGCAAACGACGTAAAACGTAAAAATGTTTACGCTGTTCCGACGTCCATACCTAACATTGGTACGCCTCATCTACGCCTCATAGAGCAGGGGTAACTTTACGCCGGGAAAAGCCTTACGTAAACGCGTATCTGTACTGCGACAGGCCGAGCGTACGTTCGTGAATAGGCGTATCTAGCTGATTTACATATTTCTAGGCGTAAATCAGCGTACACGCCCCTAGCGGCCAGCGTAAATATGCAGTTAAGATACGACGGCGTAGGAGACTTACGCTGGTCGTATCTTATACAAATTCTGGCTTATCTGATTCTTTGAATCAGGCGCCAAAATATGACGGCTCAGACTCAGAGATACGACGGCGTATCTGGAGATACGCCGTCGTATCTCCTACGTGAATCTGGGCCTGTGATTTTAGTGATACACTTACCTTTAATAACAGTGTTCCATTCTATTCCATCCCAGAGCAGGAGGTCACAGGCCACATCAGAGGGCTCCGCGGGCCACATGTGGCCCCCAGGCCACTGGTTGGGCACCCCTGATTTATACTATATATTGTAGGTATTGGATGAATCTGCAGGTAGAGCCAGAAATTCCCTTTACCAATCAGAATCTGTTAATGCCTGACATTAAACCAATGAGTGGGAGGAATTGCGTCTCTCACAGAACACATAGAAGTTTATAGAAGTCCCTTTTCCCTGACAGACTGTGGGCTGCACTTCCAGCTCCATTACATCTTGTGAAACATTCTTTGTTCTTTGGGTGGATTAATAGAGAGACAAGTGATTGACTCATCCCGGTCCCCCCACACACACACAACATTCGTTTTGTCTTACACTCACTTTCATTTGCATAATACCACTACTGACAGGCAATTAACAGCTTCACTAAATGTTCTTTTAGTCAGGATGAAAACATATGAGTCGGCAAACCATCTCATCCCTGCAATTACCAAAGTTGCAAGTTTTCATACTTCAATCCCCGACCATATATTTCTATTAACAAGCAATCTTCAAACTTACTTAAAAGTAGACTCTGGTCACACGTGAACATCTTTCATTGACATCAACTTGGGGTTTTAGGTAGAACTATTAGGCCACATATTTTTTTTCATTTGGGATAGAGCAAGCAAGGATTATAACCCCCGTTAGAATTTTTTTCGAAATCTGTGTCACATTGCAGAGATTTCCTTTCAACTTCCTGTCCCATAGCCAAACAGGAAGTGAGAGGAAATCCCTGCAAATTAAGGCCATTCCTTGGGGACTCCAAGGTCACCAGAACTAGTGTCCCCATTAGAAGGTTTCCTCTTGATTACTTTTCTAGGGACAACCCAATTTCTAGGGACAACCCAATTTGGGATTTTTCTTTACTTTCACTTTTAATCAGTTCCATACCAGGCACTTACGCACCTTCCTGCCCAAGCCAATTTTCAGCTTTCAGCACTGTCGCACTTTGAATGACAATTGCGCGGTCAGGCTACACTGTACCCAAACAATTTTTTTATCATTTTGTTCCCACACATAGAGCTTTCGTTTGGTGGTATTTGATCATCTCTGCGGTTTTTATTTTTTGCGCTATAAACAAAAGAAGAGCGACAATTTTAAAAAAACACAATATTTTTTACTTTTTTATTTAATAAATATCACAATTTTTTTAAAAGAAACTTTTTTTTTCTCAGTTTAGGCCGATACGTATTCTTCTACATATTTTTGGTAAAAAAAAAAAAAAAAAAAATCACAATAATCATATTGATTGGTTTGCGCAAAAGTTATAGCGTCTACAAAATAGGTGATAGATTTATGGCATTTTTTTTTTTTACTAGTATTGGCGGCGATTTGTGATTTTTTTACTGTCACCGTGACATTGCGGCGAACACATCGGACACTTTTGACACGTTTTTGGGACCATTCACATTTATACAGCGATTAATGCTATAAATATGCACTGATTACTGTGTAAATGTGACTGGCAGGGAAGGGGTTAACCACTAGGGGTTAATATGTGTCCCTAAGATGTCCCTAAGATGTGTTATAACTGTAGGGGGAAGGGGACTCTCAAGGGGAGGAGACCGATGTGTGTTCCTCTGTACTGGGAACACATATTGGTCTCCTCACCGCTGACAGGGGGTGGATCTGTGTGTTTACACACACAGATCCACACTCCTGCCGTGATTACCGACAATCGCGGGCACCCGGTGGCAATCGCTGCCGCCGGGCATCCGCGCCGGGTCACGAGCGTCGCCGCAGGCGCGCCCTAGATCGCCGGGAACGCAGGACGTCATATGACATCCACACGGATCGAGGAGGGGTTCCTGCTGCCGTCATTTCACAATGACGCGGTAGGGATGTGGTTAATTATAATGGTAAACAGGACAAATAGGGTGAATCACCTTAACGGGGGCACAGACAGCAATACAAACTGACAGGTGTTCTAATCTCTCTGCACTCTATCCAAAACTTTAAAAAAAGTTTTACCTTTAGTCAGCCCTCAAAATTTCCACTCGCCTACTAGCATTTGGCGAGTGGATTTAAGCTGGGGGCGAGTGATGACAGGGCTGCATGACCAATGTCCCTCCAATCTGTGCCTACACTTAGAGTCCCGATGAGATTGGCGGCCGAAGAGGAAAGGTGCATGCTCGGGAAAAGTAGTCTGGTGAGCCGCGCACAGGCAGAGCAGTACACAGGTGCTCTCCTTACAATTCTCATTAAGCCATGGGACCCAACAGTATGACCTCTCTGAGCCTGCCCCCCTCCCCCGGGCCCCCGACCAATGTAGCTGGAGAGCAGAAAGTAATGAGTGAGGTGGAGGATTGCAAAAATTACCACTCCGGTGCAGCGCTCACTGAAAGTTGCCCTGACATGAGAGTGGCAGCCTTCTAGTTTGCAGTTTTCTTCTCCTTGTGCTCTATGTAAGTGTCCAACAGTTTAGCCTGAGCACAGACTGGTCTCAATGTGTGCTGTGTGCTGTGCGCTGTCAGTGTGCGCTGTGCTATGGTGTCAATGTGCGCTGTGCAGTTGTGTGGATCTCAGCGCTGGATTGTACTCCCTCCCGCTGTGCTGCAGCTTCTCTCCTCACTGCCAGCCTGAATAAAAGGGGGAAGTGGGGACATGCAAGCGTGGAGCCACACACACAGGCTCCTGATGATGAGATGAATGGGAGAGAGAGAGAGGATGGATGGGAGTTGCAGAGGAGACAGCAAGAGAATGGGGAAGAGACCCAGTTCTAGTGCCCTGTCCCTCTGGTCTGCCCCCAGTGCCCTGTCCCTCTGGTCTGCCCCCAGTGCCCTGTCCCTCTGGTCTGCCCCCAGTGCCCTGTCCCTCTGGTCTGCCCCCAGTGCCCTGTCCCTCTGGTCTGCCCCCAGTGCCCTGTCCCATTTTGTTAAAGTTGTTGTTGGTAATATTTAATTTTGTAACTTGATTCTGCATAAAACATTGTCATTCCATGAGATAATCTACGAGGGCGTGTTTACGGGTGCAATTAGGCGCAGGGCAGTGTATGAATTAGGTGGGGCAACTGGTGGCGAGTAACTCTTGAGGTCTGGCTAGTAGCTCAGGACTTGAAATTTTGAGCCCTGCCTTTAGTTATACTTCAGAGTCTACCTGCTAGTGTATGGCTTCAATTGCCAAGCTGGCATTAAAACCCAACTCTTAAATAATTCCAAGCCGGGGGTTAGAACACAGATGCTGAACGAAAGACTTGGCTGTCTGGGATTTTCCCTCCTCGTTGGCTGAGACAGCAGCAGGGTGCCATTGGCTCCCGATGCTGTCAATCAAACTCAGTGAGCCAATGAGCAGAGGGAGGGGTGGGGCCGAGCAGCAGCTCCGTGTCTGAATGGACACAGAGCAGTAGCTTGGCTCATAGCAAGTTTCTTGCGGTGGCGCCACTCGGTAGGAGGGAGGGGCCAGGAGCGCCGGCGGGGGACCCGAGAAGAGGAGGATCGTGGCTGCTCTGTGCAAAACCATTACACAGAGCAAGTACTATAAGTATAATATTATTTTTAAACTAAAAAAAAAAATCGAGACTTTAGTATCACTTTTAGTGTATTTTTTACTAAAATGTTGCTCTTATTAAACCGTTGCGCCAATGTTGTGCGCCATAAAAAAATTGGAACTAACACTATTTTATTCTTCAGGATCCCTGCTTTTAGAAAATATTTGATGTTTTGAGCATCTCAAATCGGAGTTAAACCTCGCAATACTTACATTTCCTTAACTCCGTCCCATAACGCTCATCGGCACCAGCATCTTTCAGGGGGCGGGGCTGAAGGAGTGCGCTCGTCTCGGTACACAGGCATTGTGCCAGAATGCAAACTGAGCTGTGCTTGCCCAAAATGATTTCTAAACGTGTGCAAGAAAAAATCCAAATGGTTCTGGTAGCAAAAGGGTAAAAGACCAACTCTGGTTTCTAGTGAACTCCCGTCGGATCTTAGGCTGCAATCTCCCGCCGGCCGCTAGGTGGCGCTTCCATTTGTATACGCGATGAATATGCAAATGAGGAGATCCGCCGATTCAGAAACGAACGCCCGTCGCTTTTTTTTTACGTCGTTTGCGTTCGGCTTTTTTCGGCGGTTACCCCTGCTATATGCGGCGTATCCTATGTTAAGTATGGGCGTCGTTCCCGCGCCGAGTTTTGGAATTTGACGTTGTTTGCGTAAGTCGGTCGCGAATACGGATGGACGTAATTTACGTTCCCGTCGAAACCAATGACGTCCTAGCGACGTCATTTGGAGCAATGCGTGCTGGGAAATTTAGCCGGCGGCGCATGCGCAGTTAAATACTACACTCCCCCGAGCCACGGAATTTGAATTCCGCCGGGGGATTTACGATCCGCCGGCGCAAGTTTCGAGGTAAGTGCTTTCTGAATACAGCACTAGCCTCTCAAACTTGCGCCGGCGGATCGTAAATCAGATAGATTACGCGGATCTAAAGATCCGCTAATCTATCTGAATCTACCCCAGTATGTCCTCAGTATTCCAAGCTGAATGGTGCTTAGAGTCATTCAACCCGAAAATACTGAGGCCATCTAGTGGCCAAAATAGTATACTGCAGGGAACAGCACTGTGGAAGAGGTTAGTATTGCAGCCAGCGTTTCACCTGCTGGAAACTTTAAAAACAATTTACCTGAAGTTAGACTTTATCATGCAGTTTTTTTTTTCATAATTTCATAATATTGGAGAGACAAGTGCTTTAGTGTCATTGCTAAAAATAGAAATAACATTAAACTGATAATTGCATATACAGTATAATATCTAACCAAAAAAACACTATAGATTATTTTAGTTCTTCAAATAAACAGTGGCCCAGATTCTCAAAGGCGTTACGACGGCGCAACACCATTTGCGCCGTCGTAAGTCCTAATCTGGCCCCCGGGTATCTATGCGACTGATTCTTAGAATCAGTTACGCATAGATACCCATTAGATCTGACAGGCGTAAGGCTCTTACGCTGTCAGATCTTAAATGCAATTTTTTTTCCCGCCGCTAGGTGTTGCCGACGTCGTTTTCCCCGTCGCTTGTGTAAATTAGCAAATTACGCCTTTACGCCTTTGTGATGCGTAAAGTTGCCCTTGGGGTCTAGGAGGCGCAGCCAATGTTAAGTATGGCCGTCGTTCCCGCGTCGAAATTTAAAATATCGACGTCGTTTGCGTAAGACGTCCGTGAATGGCGCTGGACGCCATTTACGTTACCGTCTAAGCAAATGACGTTGATGCGACGTCATTTAGCGAAATGCACGTCGGGTAATTTACCCGACGGAGCATGCGCAGTACGCTCAGCGCGGGAACACGCCTAATTTAAATGGTGCCCGCCCCATTTGAATTGGGCGGGCTTGCGCCGAGCGCTTTTACGATACACCGCCGCAAGTTTACAGGTAAGTGTTCTGAGAATCAGGCACTTACGCTGTAAACCTGCGGCGGTGTAACGTAAATCACATACGTTACGCTGCCCAGGAGCAACGTAATTATATGTGAATCTGGGCCTATATGTCCCCCAGAAGATACACCACATCTGCCAGGGAGAGATAGAAATGTTGGAAGTGGGGAGCAGAAGACAACCATTCTAATAATGTGACATTGGAGTGATGATATCATGAGGAAGTGTGACAAGCTCTGACCTACTTACTCCTTCTGCCTAATATCCTGGTAATTAGTTATGTTCCCAAATGAAATTTTCATTGAAACTCTATATGGCAGATGAAACAGAGATAATGTCCTGCATCAATTCCCCATCTACAGAGTTAAGCCTGGCTCCAATACCCACAGTAACTATTAAAGGGTAGTAATGTAACCGTAAAATATACACGGTAGTGTATGAAATGTGTCACTGTTGTTTTATTATATTAGGACTTTCCATGTAGTATAGTCATAAGAATAAAGAAAAACCCAATCCAAAGAATGAGTAAAGGTCGGACTTTGAGGCAAGCGGAAGTATATAAAAATATATTATTTATTACAAAAATGGAAAAAATATACTTTTACACAATAACAATGGTATACTAAAGAATAAATAAATATAATCAAAATAAAACCATCTGGGTTAGAAAGTCATGGGTGGTAGATAAATCCTATGAAGTCGCCTACGCGTTTCGCCGTGGGGCTTCTTCAGGACGAGACAAACAGGATTTTTTGATAATATATAAATATTGTTTCATAATCTGATGCATCACGGTAGGTGCATCCATCCAAAACACTCCGATCATATGGGGAGTATGCACAATTATTGTGGAATTATTTAAATGTCGCATTTAATGGTACCAAAGATGGTCATCAATAATCCAAGCTTTGTGCATCTATGGTAGTAGTTCCATGATGTAAAAGATTGGACAATCAAATCCAGAACCAAAAGAGAAATATATGGAAGGGGTATATACAAAAGTATCGAGAAATTAGACAAAACCCCTGTTCTGAATAGTCCTATAAGGGACTTAAAACTGGGGCAGGTAGTCGCTCAGAAGTAAACATACCCAAGAGTATCCGAAGTTAAATTCGGGCTGGAAGCATGTCCTGATCGGTAGAGACCGTATAATCAGGCGCTTTATTGTAAAGCAGCGCGCGTGTGTGCCCCAGGGTCACAGCCTGTGTGCCATAAGTACACAGCACAGGCTGTGACCCTGGGGCAAAGGAATAGCGCCCCATCATTGGTGTCAGTGGGAGAAGAAGTGCTCCATTGTTGTTAGTGGGAGGAATAATGCCCCATCATTGGTGTCAATGGGGGGGGATGTCAAATCATTGATGTTAGTGGGAGGAAAGGTGCCCCATCGTTGAGTTTAGTAGAAGAAAAAGCCCCATCGTTGGTGTCAAAGAGAGGAAAAGAGCTCCATTGTTGGTATCAGTGGAAGGAATGGTGCCCCATTGTTGGTGTCAGAAGAAGGAATAGCGTCCCATCATTGGTGTCAGTGGAATGAATAGAGTCCCATCATTGGTGTCAGTGGAAGGAATAGCGTCCCATCATTGGTGTCAGTGGGAGGAATAGCGTCCCATCATTGGTGTCAGTAGAAGGAATAGCGTCCCATCATTGGTGTCAGTGGAAGGAATAGCGTCCCATCATTGGTGTCAGTGGGAGGAATAGCGTCCCATCATTGGTGTCAGTGGGAGGAATAGCGTCCCATCATTGGTGTCAGTGGAAGGAATAGCGTCCCATCATTGGTGTCAGTGGGAGGAATAGCGTCCCATCATTGGTGTCAGTGGGAGGAATAGCATCCCATCATTGGTGTCAGTGGGAGGAATAGCGTCCCATCATTGGTGTCAGTAGCCCCCATAGCAAGCTGCTTGTTGTGGGGGCACTCGACAGGTGGGAGGGGTTAGGAACAAAGAAAAGGGACCCGTGAAGAGGAGGATCCAGGCTGTCCTGTGCAATACCACTGCACAGAGGAGGTAAGTATAATATATTTGTTATAAAAAAAAAGACTTTACAATCACTTTAAGCCAAAAACAGCAGCTCTAAAAATGTCTAGTGTGCATGAGACCTAATAAAAAATATAATGTTGTAGAAGAAGGGTATTTATATGTGTGTAATTTTTGATTTTATTTTCATTCAATATTTGATATTTTGAAAGATATTTTGTATTTACCTAAATTAATTTAGTTGTTTTTGATACACCACGTGTGTCCTGTGAAATCAGCTTCCCTTTGATTGGTATTCTAGTCACCTTTTTTTCTTTTGTATTAAAGGGACACTTTTTTTTTTTTTTTTAATAACAAACATGTTATACTTACCTCCTCTGTGCAAGGGTTTTGCACAGAGTGGCACCGATCCTCCTCTTCTTAGGTCCCTTAGCGGTGCTCCTGGCTCCTCCCTGCAACGAGTGCCCCCCCAGAATCGCTTCCCTAGGAACACCCTTCCATTGAAACAGACAGCAGGACTTAGCCGCCCCCAGCTCGCATCATTGGATTTGATTAACAGCCGCGGGAGCCAATGGCTGTGCTGCTATCAATCTATCCAATCAGGACCAGAGACACCGGCAAAAGCTGGTATGCTCGTTCCGGGTGCTGGAAAGACAGAGTTCAGGTAAGTAAGCGACAGAGTCCCCCTCGTGTGAATGGGGCCTAAGGAACACTGGAAATCAACACCTCTTTTTGCACCCAGCCTCACCTCCCTTGGCATTCTTCTTGCCGGTGGTTGATTTACACAAGTGCTGGGAGCTGGAGATGGGCACGCCCTGTTCAACATTACAGCTAGCATTGTAGGGCACCAAGGATGATGGGGCAAAGACCATGTACAGTATCTCACAAAAGTGGGTACACCCGTCACATTTTTGTAATTTTTTATTATATCTTTTCATGTAACAACACTGAAGAAATGACACTTTGCTACAATGTAATGTAGTGAGTGTACAGCTTGTATAACAGTGTAAATTTGCTGCCCCCTCAAAATAATTCAACACACAGCCATTAATGTCTAAAAAAAAAAAAAAAAAGGAGGTACACCGCTAAGTGAAAATGTCCAAATTGGCCCAATTATCCATTTTCCCTCCCCGGTGTCATGTGACTCGTTAGTGTTACAAGGTCTCAGGTCTGAATGGGGAGCAGGTGTATTCAATTTGGTGTTATCGCTCTCACTCATACTGGTCACTGGAAGTTCAACATGGCATCTCATGGCAAAGAAATCTTTGAAGATCTGAAAAAAATATTTTTTTTTCTCTACATAAAGATGGCCTAGGCTATAAGAAGATTGCCAAGACCCTGAAATTGAGCTGCAGCCTGGTGGCCAAGACCATACAGCAGTTTAACAGGACAGGTTCCACTGAGAACATCTCATGGTCGACCAAAGAAGTTGAGTGCACATGCTCAGCGTCATATCCAGATGTTGTCTTTGGGAAATAGATGTATTAGTGCTGCCAGCATTGCTGCAGAAGTTGAAGCCTGTCAGTGCTCAGACTATACGCCGCACACTGCATCAAATTGGTCTGCATGGCTGTCGTCCCAGAAGGAAGCCTCTTCTAAAGATTATGCACAAGAAAGCCTTCAAACAGACAAGCAGAATAAGGACATGGATTACTGGGACTATGTCCTGTGGTCTGATGAGACCAAGATAAACTTATTTGGTACAGATGGTGTCAAGCGTGTGGCGGCAAACAGGTGAGGAGTACAAAGACAGGTGTGTCTTGCCCACAGTCAAGCATGGTGGTGGGAGTGTCATAGTCTGGGGCTGCATGAGTGGCACTGGAACCATGAATGCCAACATGTAAGGTAACATACTGAAGCAAAGCATGATCTCCTCCCTTCGGAGACTGGGCCGCAGGGTGGTATTCCAACATAACAACGACCCCAAACACACCTCCAAGACAACTCCTGCCTTGATAAAGAAGTTGAGGTTAAAGGTGATGGACTGGCCAAGCATGTCTCCAGACCTAACCCCTATTGAGCACCTGTGGGGCATCCTCAAATGGAAGGTGGAGGAGCGCAAGGTCTCTAACATCCACCAGCTCCGTGATGTCATCATGAAGGAGTGGAAGAGGACACCAGTCGCAAACTGTGAAGCTCTGGTGAACTCCATGCCCAAGACATTAAGGCAGTGCTGGAAAATAATGGTGGCCACACAAAATATTGACACTTTGGGCCCAATTTGGACATTTTCACTTAGGGGTTTACTCACTTTTGTTGCCAGCAGTGTTGTGTTTGTGTAGAGTTACTTTTAGGGGACAGCACATTTACATTGTCATACAAGCTGCACACTCACTACTTTACATTGTAGCAAAGTGTCATTTCTTCAGTGTTGTCACATGAAAAGATAGAATAAAATATTTACAAAAATGTGAGGGGTGTACTCACTTTTGTGAGATACTGTACTGTAGTACTATTCCCCATCTTCCTAGGTGCCCTGTAACGCTAGCTGTAATGTTGGACAGGGCGCACCTATCTCCAGCTCCCAGGACTTGTCTGAATCAACCTGCGGCAAGAGCAATGCAGAGGGAGGTAAGGCTGGATACTAAGGGAGGTCAGGAACTGAATACTGTAAATAAAAAAAAGTAATATTTCTTCTTTAACTAAATTGAAATGTGACTAGTTGGCATGCTGTGGCATAATTGCTATGGGGATCTTTCTGCCCTAACTGCAATCACAAAGAAAACAGCTGATTTACACTTTCCTAATTTAAATGTTTTCCAAAATGTTGCGAGGCAAATTCACACCTTTTATTTGCCGTTCTTCCAGATCAAGTTCTTTTCTATTTACAGCTCATTTACTTTCACACCTAGGCAACTAAATTTGTTTCCAACACTTGGCAGCTGGCCCGAGCTCCCAGACATTTCCTTGAAATGTAATTATGTGAAATGTACAGTGGGCCGCCTTATGGAGGGCGTTTTTTTCATCATTGGCAAAAACAGTGCCGACCCCATTTTGAAGGAAATTCATAATGGTTTATATTTCTTGCCTTTACATATTATAGAGTATAATAGTGCTTAAAAATACATTTATATGAATCCATTTGTTTTCAGTCAGGTTAACCACTTCCTGCCGGCCGTACGACTTTCTACGGCGGCAGTGTGGATCTTAATTGCCGGGTGGTCTTCTATATACGGCCTCCAGCCACTGGGGGGCGCGTGCCGTATCACTGAGATGCCGATGCGCGTGCCTGGCGGCCGCGATGTCCACCAGGCACTCGCGATCGGCGGTTACAGAGACAAGGACGTGGATCTGTGTGTGGAGACCGATCTGTGTCCCTTGTACATAGGTACACAGATCGGTCACCTCCCCCAGTCAGTCCCCTTCCCCCACAGTTAGAAACACTATGCAGGGTACACATTTAACCCCTTCCTCACCCCCCTAGTGTTAACCCCTTCAATGGCAGTCACATTTATACAGTTATTAGTGCATATTTATAGCACTGGTCGCAGTATAAATGTGAATGGTGCTAAAAATGTGTCAAAAGTGTCCACCATAATGTCGCAGTCCCAATAAAAATCGCAGATCACTGCCATTGCTAGTAAAAAAATAAATAATAAAAAATAATAATTCTGTCCTCTATTTTGTAGGCGCTATAACTTTTGCGCAAACCAGTCGCTTATTGCGATTTTTTTTTTTTTTACCAAAAATATGTAGAAGAATACATATCAGCCTAGACTGAGAAAAAAATATATTTTTTAAAAAATTGGGCTATTTATTATAGCAACAAGTAAAAATAATTGAATTTTTTTTCAAAATTGTCGCTCTTTTTTTGTTTATAGCGCAAAAAATAAAAACCGTAGAGGTGATCAAATACCACCAAAAGAAAGCTCTACTTGTGGGGAAAAAGGACGTCAATTTTGTTTGGGAGCCACGTCGCACGACCGCGCAATTGTCAGTTAAAGCGACGCAGTGCCGGAAGCTGAAATATCACTGGGGCAGGAGGGGGGTATATGTGCCCAGTAAGCAAGTGGTTAGTATGCAGTATTGCATACTATTGATTATCATTTCCTGCCAGCAGGTGGAGTGCCAGGGACCTTTTCACATGTTTATAGATCCATTCTTATTGTGGACCTTCACCTTTTCCAGGACAAACCTAATTAATCTTAAAAATGCTCCATCCGCCTCCTAATACCTATGCTGACTAACCTGTGTAAGAAAGATGCATGTACTGTACTTGCCTAATTTCAGGCTACTCTGGTCTGGTCATGTGAACCCCTATATCAGCCAGCACTGGCTGCAAGGAAGAAAAAAGAGGGTTTGACAACAGCTGGAATGCCAGGCAGGTTTGGCATCACTCATAGGCTCCTATGGCTCATCCATTCTTGGCGCTCTCTCAGGGATATACATCCCTGGGAATTACAGACCAGTTAGGTTAACGTCAATAGTTTGTAAACTCTTGGAGGGGATAATAAGGGATCATATACAAGATTTTAGTAATGAAAAAAGTATCATTAGTAGAAATCCGCATGGATTCATGAAGAATCAATCTTGCCAAAACAATCTTCTAACCTTCTATGAGGAGGTGAGCTGCCATCTCGATAAAGGAAAGCCCATAGACGTGGTGTATCTGGATTTTGCAAAGGCATTTGATACAGTTCCCCATAAACGTTTACTGTACAAACCAAGGTCTGTCGGCATGGACCATAGGGTGAGTACATGGATTGAAAACTGGCTACAGGGGTGAGTTCAGAGGGTAGTGATAAATGGGGAATACTCGGAATGGTTCGGTGTGGAAAGTGGGTTCTGTCGTGGGACCAATCCTATTTAATTTATTCATGAACGACCTGGAGGATGGGATAATAAGTTTCTGCAGGATGGGGAAACCTTGCAAGAAGATCTGAACAAATTAATGGGGTGGGTAACTACTATACATGGTAATTTATTTTGGGGGGCTCGGGTGCTGGGAGATTCCCCCTAAAACACATGGAGGAAACCCTTTCTGGAGGCACGGGAGCAAGAATAGAGGACAACAGTAGCAGGTCAGCATGTCTGGGAGATCTCCTGATTCCACCAGGTGGGCTGGTGAGTGCCAGTCTGGAGGACTGTGGAGAGAAGATAGTCTGGAGGGCTAGTGAAAGGGGTAGCTGCAGCCAGGCGGGTTGGCAGTGCCAGAAGAGGTGGTGCTGGGATCAGTAGCCACAGGAGTGATGGAAGATGGACACTGAAACTCTGCTACACTACTAAGGGGCTTCTGCCTGTGCTCCTTCATCCAGAGTGGGGGCACCCTAATACAGGAGGTGTGTTACTGGCCAGATCACCAGGTGAAAACAGAGGGGAAAAAAAGCTAACAAACGCATCCAACAAATCTAATGATGCCGCTTTGAAGACTTTTCTACCACATACCTCAGTTCTACATCCTCCTCCTAAAATTCTTCACCCCTCCTAGAAAATCTACTGCCTCCATGCTACAAATCTTTAAGACCCCTTTCACACTGGGGCCTCGGCCACGTTAGTGCTGCTCATTTTAGCGCTTCTTAAACAGCGCTTTTTAGCTGGTAGCGGGCCGGTTTGACCCTAAAGAAGGGGTTAAAAGCGCCCTTGTCGTGGTGCTTCCGAATCGCTTTTCAGTTGCTTTGGAAGCACTGGCCATTCATTTCAATGGGCAAGGCGTTTTAGGAGCGCTAAATACAGTGGCCCAGATTCAGTAAGCAATTGCGCCTGCGTAACCATAGGTTACGCAGCGCAATTGCTTACTTGCTCCGGCGTTACGAATGCTCCTGATTCAGGAACATCGCAACGCCGA
Source organism: Rana temporaria (assembly GCF_905171775.1). Taxonomy (NCBI): domain Eukaryota; kingdom Metazoa; phylum Chordata; class Amphibia; order Anura; family Ranidae; genus Rana; species Rana temporaria. Next base: position 187,232,729 of record NC_053494.1, on the reverse strand, counting down.
CTGCAGCCTAAAATCTGCGTGGCATAAGGCTCTTATGCCACGCTGATTTTAGGCTGCATTCTTGCGTTGACCGCTAGGGGGCGCTCCCATATTCTCTTGGTCTGAAACATTAACGGAGCACTTGTGGACATGTGTCCACACCGACTCCCAGTCATCGTCAGATAGGACAACGGACAGGTCAGCATCCCATAGTCGATGGATGTCAGTGTTGGGCTTCGCTGTCGAAATAAGTAGGGAGTATAAGGAAGAAATTAAGTGTTTCTGCGGGTCAGTTTGTGAAATGTAGTTCCGTTCTTGCGGTGACGTCTCTGTAAAGCACGGGCGCCGCAAACCCGGAAATACAGGACAACAAGGACAGAGGAGAGCAGGAGGATGATAATGAAGCAATATTTTCAAAGGTATATAAATAATTTTAATTAAAACGATAACATTGTTCCTACCCAGGACCCATGACACCCCTGACCCAGAACCCTGACTTTCCCACTGACATTCCAGTTGTGGAGCGCCAAACACCCCGCGAACTCCCGACGTTGCGAGCCCATCTCTTTTTCAATAATGGCACACTCCTCTCTCACTCGGACATGTCTGCCAAATTTCCAGACTTCATCATTCCTTTATTTAAGTTCTTCCAGATCTGTCACTTTTTTAACTCCACACCTTCATTGTCAACCTGGCATAGGGCCTTTACACCGTTTGAGCGCCTCTGTTCACAAACTGACCCGCAGAAACACTTGATTTCTTCCTTATACTCCCTACTTATTTCGACAGCGAAGCCCAACACTGACATCCACGTTAATGTTTCAGACCAAGAGAATAGATTTAAAATTTATTCTCGCTGGTATAGGACCCCGGATAAGATACACAAAATTTTTCCCGCTGTTCCCTCTCTACATGCTGGCGATGTACCTCGGATACAGGTACTCTGCTCCATGTACAGTATGGTGGACTTGTCCAATTATCCAACCATTCTGGAGAGAGGTGCATAGGCTTATCTCACAAATTACCACTTTTTCGCCTGACTTCACGCCGGCACAATATCTCCTTCACCACACTTCCCTACCCAAATCGACGTATTACAAATCCCTGACACTGCATCTTATTAACGCTGCTACCCAATGTATACCTATTCGTTGTAGAGACACTCTTCCCCCCCACCGTGGTCAATTGGAGATCCAGGGTAGACAGGATTGAGGAGATGGAGCGGATTATCCACCAAGCCAAAGACTTGCATGACAAATTCAGGCACACTTGGGCTTGCTGGACGCACTACAGGGAAACCCTGAACCCAGTATCTCCCCTCACACCTCCCTCCTCCACCATGCTGACGGACCCGACAGCCAGTGATTAATCCATATGGACTAGCCACCATATCTCTTGCTTCCTACACCTCCTCTTTTTCTCCCCCCGCTACCCTTCCTGGTCCTTAGCTGTACCTCAGTGTGGAAACTGTCTGACTGGATAAACGTCAGGTCAGTCCACCCCCCCCCCCTCTGTTGGCTAGTTCCTCAGGTGACCATAATTTTATACGTATATTCTCATGACATACAATCTCACTACCTTAATTGTCTAGCTCGATACACCATGGGTTGTTGGGACTCGGCTTAATATAGGACCTTGTAAACAGCTCCTGAGTTTTGTTTTTGGGACCCCCCCTCCGCCCACAGTATGATCCCTTTTGGGGTGGGTGGGTGGGGGGCTGCCACTCCTGCGTCCGTTGCTTTACCGTATGCACTGTGGTATCCCCAGTCCCTACTCCCCCATGTTTTAGGTTTACTGACCAGCATAGTTTACAGTTCCATTTTGTAGATCCCCTTGGAAGCTTTAGGATTCTGGATAATACCTCCTTGTGTGCTTCCTGATTCCATGTTTTACTCTATATTGCTTGTTATGATTCCTTGGGAATAAATATGTGCAATGTGCTTTGTAATACTTGCTCTGTGAAATGCATTGAATGCCATGCCTGTAATTGCATATAAAACCCAATAAAATCCTTGGAAAAAAAATAAAAAAACGATAACATTGAACAGCATTATGCTCATGGAAGAGTTACAGGCCAAGTCCCTTGACAACTATGCTAAATTCTCCTTTACTTGGGGTATTTGGAGGCATTACTCTACCTCAGACAAGCTTAAGGCCAAGCTTGGCCCAGTTTGACATCCTAAACTCCCGTTGAGTTCTGACCCACATTTTTTTTTTTTTTTTTGTTTGCCTTAGACTATTGATCTTTATAATGGAGCTGAGCACGCCGCCTCCTCCCTCCCTCCCTTTACCCCTTCCTTTCCCCCCTCTCTTTACTAATGCTTTTTCTATGTCTATTTCCTCTTTGTCTACTTGCCCTTCTTCGGGGCCATTCAACCTAGCCATACCATTGATTCATTGGTTCCCCGTTAGACTTGTACACCAGTCGAGACTACTGGTTAAAGTGGAGTTCCACCCATAAATATAACATTACATCAGTAGTTTTAAAAAAAATGTCATTAGTCCTTTACAATTTTTTTTTTTTTTTAGATGCCTTCAAAGTGTTGTTGCTAGGTAGAATAGTTAATCTTCCCACTTCCTGCACCTAGGTGCTTAATGCTTCCTAACCTACACCGCACAGACTCCTGGGAATGTAGTGGGTGTAACTTTCCAGCAGTCTGTGCACTCCCCAGTCTCAAAGAATCATGTGACTTGGACAGCACAGGTGCTGAAACCTGATCTGACACTGCTTGTGCAGCACTGAGCATGTGCTAGATCTGCAAGGCTGAAATCCAGGAAGTCATACAGTCTGGCTTCATGATGCCCACACTTAAGATGGCCCCATTCAATTTCTATTTTATAAAGTGTCTAAATGCTGTAACAACCTAACAAAACGGACCTTAGTTTACAGACTAACTTTACTAGAATACATTAAGCTTGTGTATTACAGGGGTATTTATATTTAAAAAGTGAAATTGTGGCCGGAACTCCGCTTTAAGGTATAAACCCCTTACTGTTTTGTTGCTTCCTGCACTCCTGCCTTAGTTTTCTTCTTTTTATTTTTCCTACTTCCCTGGTTCCTGGCCGCCGCAGGTTCCCAATGGGGCATCCAGGCCAGGGGTAGCCTCTGCCTGACGCAGGTTTGCAGTGCATATTTTTGTTTGTACCACCAAAGTGCCTGTGAAATATTCATTTGTACACACTTGTTTATTTGGTATGGAAATGTACATGTTTTACATTTTACTGATCGGGTTACCCTTTGTTGGGTACTTGATCTGATGTCTTCTGTTTTCTGTTATATCTGTCTAAAAATTATAATAAATACTTATTGAACCTAAAACGATAACATTCAATATCAGTACCTAGCAGAGATGGATTATAGCTGAAAACATTTTTACCTTTACAACCCCTTTAAGTTTGCCAAAAAAGCGGCTCTGGTAGCGACAAGGTTAAAGCCGCGCCCCATATATACGGGTTTGCTCCTATAACAAGTCTCCTGGATGGTGATATCATCGGGGAGGGGGGTATGACAGCACAGCTTGCGGGGTATATTTGTCCTTGTTTGAGCCATTGGGCTGGTTACTTCATCAATGCCCGAGCACGTTTCCTCCTTCCTGACAGCAATCTCTTTCACCGGTTTCAAATCACTAGTTAGCGATCGCTCTTGCTGAGAATGGCAGAAAGACGAAGGTTAGAAAACCAGAGAGCTGTTAAAAGCCTATTTTTTGCTTGGCACATGTTTAATTTGACATTCAAAGTCTGACCTTAAAATAAAATAAGGCTTTCTGAATTAATTGAAATGCTACATAGTGCTGCGGCAATAATATCCAGAGGGGTCACTGTATAATTAGGCAGCAGGCACCGGCAGCGGGATTAAGATGCCACAAAAACGGCAGCGCATTAGTATAAAAACAAATGTTCTTGATGCTTTTGATCTGATTAAAAGGCAATTCCAGGCAACGAGTGAAATCAGTCATTGGGCTTCTTATCTAGTTGAGGAAACACTGTGACTATGCTAAAATCAGAAGAACCGCTCAGGATCCCTTTAAAATAGAGTCTTACAAAACCCACTTCATCTAGATTAAGCAGCTTTTTCAGTGCTTATGGGGGAGGGGCTGCAGTTTCTTGTTATATGATTCTTTCGCTCTCTCAGAATTTACAGTCATACTCCATGTTGGAAGGCAACATGGTTTAATATCCTAGTTCTGCAATTTCGCTTCCTGGTTCATACAGGCAGGTGGCCCCAAGTTTTAAGGTAACAAGTTGCATTCAAAGCTTTGTAGCATATCAGAATCTGCATAGCAAGGGGTCTGGCTCCTGTCTGGCTAGGACGATAAGATGAAAAACAGTGATTACCACTCTGCAAATAAGCTTCAAAGAGAATAAGGGCTAGCTAAGACGGCCCAGGGCTCATAGAGATGATATGGATGCTTCTTATAGAGGCCATTATAATATATTACAAGGACTACCTTTTGGCAACATCTCATTGGACAGGATGCAAGTGGGGGTGGTTACGAGTGGGTGTGAATGTTTGATTAAAAAGTACACAAAGAAGAGAGATCGGCCTCTTTCACGCCTGGCCTGCTTGTGAGAGCCTAATGGCTGCTGGCTTTGCCCTAACCCTATGGCACTCTTTTGCCATCCAGAGCCCAGCTGACATGAGACCATGTCTAGAGGATTGTGATAAGTATCTTTTGATATTCTGCTGTTTAGTGTGTGACATTAGCATATTCCTATTTTCTTGGGAAATAAATAAGATATTTTTACTAAGCAGATGTGTTTGTTTTCATAGCTAACCTTATGTCATTATGCTTATCAGAGTTTTTATCGACTAGCTAATTCTAGGCTTGGACAAGTTAATACATTTATGCAATAGATAGAGGGAATCCGTAACCAACCATCGGAATATTAGTTTATATACTCCAGTTTTATTATTGTTAGTTGAATTTAGTGTGACTATGGGGGTTGCATACTAAAAGCAAATCCACTTTGCTCTGCAAGTGCACTAATGTGTATTGTTAAAGTAATTTGAGCAGGAGGTAGAAACATTCTCTTCTTTAACTGTATATAAGACTTATATTCTGGTTCTTATAAACTGTCTGATGTATTTCCCTAAACTGAACTACGACTAGTGAATGGGAAAGCCAAGGGGTCGTGGATTGTGTGGTACTGGACACAGGAGTGATACGGCGGACAGACTCATCTTGAGTACGGGGGTCGGTCACATGAGTAAACCCCCCTATCCTTTTTAGCCAAGGAAACTGCCATCTTGGCCTCTGTTTAATCTACAACTGCCATGTTGCTGCACATGTGATCAGTTATGACACCAGCCATTGGATGCTTTGACAGTTTGGTTGAGAGCGCAACCAATGGGAGTGTTACATTTCCAGCACGTGAAATGAAACTGTTTTATGAATGAGTTTATATCCGCTGAATGGGTAATTAACTGGCAAGGAATAACTAAATAGTAATAAAAAACGTAAAAAAAATATATATATTAAAACAAATGTTACTGTAAAAATACATCAGTGGACGAGGTTAGTAGGGCAGTGGACGGGGTCAGTAGGGCAGTGGACGGGGTCAGTAGGGCAGAGGATGGGGTCAGTAGAGCAGTGGATGGTGTCAGTATTTTTTTTTACTTTTTTTATTTTTTTTACAATTTTATTTATTTTTTATTACAATTTTAAAAAAAACTATACATTTTTAGCAGCCCTGTTGAGGGGCTTTGGCGAAATATCAGGGGACTAAACACAAACTTTTGAGACAGAGAAAGGAAATTGAGAACACAGCCCTCAATCTCCATCTCTGCAGCTTCAGCTGCACAGAATGACTTCTGTACAACCACCCTGTTGGGTATTTCTTGATTGAGCAGTGTCGCCGGCTATAGCTGGCAGCACTGATCAGTGTATTCTGACAAAGGGGAAGTCTCCCCGCTGGCAGAATGCAATAACTCAGCAGGGAGGGTCATTTTTTTTCATTCAACCTGCTGGTGGGTTGCCCAACAATCTTCTCATGTTTGACTGGCTAGCTGACTTTACATGTGAGCCATGGTGTGCAGATAGCTTGCACTGGGGATGGTCTTATTGCAGTTGTGACTGGCAGTGAAGGGGTTAACCAGTAGTGGGCTAGTAAGGTGTTAAGTCTGTCCTAGGGAGTGATTCTAACTGTGAGGGGGCTGGGCTTACTGTGACACGACACTGATCACTGCTCCCAATGAGAGGGAGCAGACGATCCGTGTTGTGTCACTAGGCAGAACAGGGAGATGCCTTGTTTACACAGGCATCCTCCCGTTCTGCCGCTCCGTGACACGATCGCGGGACACCGGCGGACATCTAGTCTGTGGGTCCCACGGGCACGGTCACGGAGCTCGCGGCAGGGGCCCACACAACGGCAAATTTAAAGGGACGTACTTCTACGCCCATTTGCCTGTCCGTGCCATTCTGCCATCGTAAAATTGCGTGCGCTGGTCGGCAAGTGGTTAACAAAAAGAACAGAATCCAAACTAAACCTACACACCAGAGAATATGTGACTCCAGGCCTGCCACTGTACACTCCACTAATTACCAGGTAACACTCCATCATTATAACATTGCGAAAACCAATTTCAGAGGAACGCGCTCATTCTGTATAATTCATAGAACTGTAATGACTCCAAGGCTGGACTTCAATATTATTAATGTTATTATTATTCCAGCCTACATAAGTATTGCATTAATAGAAAAATACACGGGAGTATAATATAATACACAAGAGTATAAAATATATATATATATATTTCCTTTTTTTTCCCTATAAATAATAATCATATTTTACACCAATGCCTTGGTTGGGTGGCTTCTGCAGATATCTGCAATTTTATGCTACAGAAACTTATATAGAATGTTTTGTTCCCCTTTATGGCCGAGTACAGACGGTCGTTTTATGCGATGTAAAAAAACGACGTTTTTAAAAACGTCAATTTCATTGACCGTGTGTGGGGGAAAACGTCATTTTAGGTCTTGTAAAAAACGACAAAAAAAAATTGAAGCATGCTTTAATTTTATGTCGTTTTTCAAAACGTCGTTTTTTGTGTCACAGAAATTGACCGTGTGTAGCAAAAAACGACTTTTAAAACAACGTTTTTGAACCCGCGCATGCCCAGAAGCTAGTTATGAAGCGAGCTTCAATGGAAAAAAGTGGTGAACGTAACCTCGCTTTGCTAGAGCATTGTGAAAAAACGATGGTGTGTAGGCATAGTCGTTTTTGAAAATTGAAGTTTCAAAAACGTCGTTTTACTTTTTGGGGGGGTTTTCAGTAAGGACTCGCATGGGCAGCTGGGGGGGTTGTAAAAACCTCAACTTTGTTTTTCTTTCTGCTCCTGACCGCCCATGCAAATTCTAAAGCTACAGTTCCTTAAAAAGTATTCATACCCCTTGAAATTTCCCACATTTTGTCATGCTACAACCAAAAACATAAATGTATTTTATTGGGATTTTATTTGATAGACCAACACAAAGTGGCACATAATTGTGAAGTGGAAGGAAAATCATAAATGGTTTTCAACATTTTTTTACAAATAAATATGTGAAAAGTGTGGTGTGCATTTGTATTTTTATTCAGCCCCCCTGAGTCAATACTTTGTAGAACCACATTTCTCTGCAATTACAGATGTAAGTCTTTTTGGGGATGTCTCTACCAGCTTTGCAAAATAGCTCAAGCTCTGTCAGATTGGACGGAGAGCGTCTGTGAACAGCAATGTTCAAGTCTTGCCACAGATTCTCAATTGAATTAAGGTCTGGACTTTGGCTGGGCCATTCTAACACATGAATATGCTTTGATTTAAACCATTCCATTGTAGCTCTGGCTGCATGTTTAGGGTTGTTGTCCTGCTGGAAGGTGAACCTCCACCCCAGGTTCAAGTCTTTTGCAGACTCTGAGGCCTCGTACACACGACGGGACATGTCCGATGAAAACGGTCCGCGGACCGTTTTCATCGGACATGTCCGCTGGCGGATTTTGGTCTGATGGCTGTACACACCATCAGACCAAATTTCCCGCGGACAGCGAACGCGCATGTGAGGGCTTTTGGCCGAGCGGACATGTCCGGTGAGTCGTACAGACGACCGAACATGTCCGACGGACAGGCTTCCAGTGGACATGTTTCTTAGCATGCTAAGAAACATTTGTCCGCTGGAAACCTGTCTGATCCGCCGGAAAATTGTCCGGTCGGCCGTACACACGACCGAACATGTCCGGAAAATGGTCCGCCGGACCAGTTTCAGCGGACATGTTCGGTCGTGTGTACGAGGCCTTACATCTTTTTTCTAAGATTGCCCAGTATTTGGCTCCATCCATCCTTCCATCAACTCTGACCAGCTTCCCTGTCCCTGCTGAAGAAAATCATCCCCACAACATGATGCTGGCACCACCATGTTTCACAGTGGGGATGATGTGTTCAGGGTGCAGTGTTAGTTTTCTGCCACACAGCATTTTGCTTTTAGGCCACAAAGTTCATTTTTGGTCTCATCTAAACCAAAGCCCCTTCTTCAACATGAATGATAATGTAATATGCGCTGAATATTAACTCCTGTGGTGTAAACCTTTAAACAACAATACAAATGGTGGTACAATTATATATAGACAAAACCATAGTATTAGTCCCAATAGGTGCTGGGTGTGTGCTCAATCACTGCACTCCCTGTGTAGTAAACCAAGCACAATGCTGTTTAAGACGTGAATAGTGTTGGGTGCGATCAACCTCCCTACTCTCAGTTAGCTGCCTCACATGCAGGTGTCAGATCTTCCACATAGTACAGCTCATGTAAGACAAAGAGAGAAAAAGAGAGATCCTCAGCGCAATTATGTAAACCATTAGGAGACAGATGATATGCTTGAGATAAGGGCGCACTCACGAATCCCCCGGACACAACAGGCAACAACAATCCTCCTTTAGCCGCTCAGGTTTAGATGTCCTCCTCATTCGGATGTGCAATCCGTCATTCCCGTTCGTAGCTCCTCCCCCACGCGTTACATCACTGGACACAGGACTTAGTCATGGGTTACCTGTGTATTCTTGTATTTATTTTTTTGGTCAACCCAGCAGGTTGAGCGAAGAAAAACTGACAACTCTGCTTGGGAGCTGCTGTAATAACAATCAGATGTTAGTACAGTGATCTCTCCCGCTGAGCTATTGTGTTCGGACAGGGCGGCGCCCCCCCGCCAGAACACTCCGGTCAGTGCTCTCAGCCATTGGTCGGGAGCCGGTCGGCTGCTGGTTTTCCGGCATGTTAGTCCGATAGATGACAAACCCTCTCTGTGCAGCAGCTGAAAGCCAATGGGAGGGAGATGAGTAGAAGTCAGCTTTCAGCTGCTGCAGAGAGCCATACAGGTGACTGGTTCCAGTAATTGCTGACTGATGAGGATTGTGAGGTGGGAGGAGCTGGAGGAGACCCTAGCTCCTGATTTTAGCATAGGTGTCACTGCTGCGAGACACCACCGTAGTAAGGGTTCCATGCTATGAAAATAATTTTGCGGTTAGGGGTCCCCACAATTTGTGAAATGTTATCAACGGGTCACGACACTAGAAAGGTTGAGAACCACTGCCTTAGAAGAACTATTTTCAATGTAACATATTTTAAAGTCCAGGAATCCTTTAAAATACCATATGCAATGAAAGCATACAGTATCTAGATCACAGGAGCGGAGAATCACTGTTAGTTCTAAGCAGATTGAGGACACATAATGACCTGACTTCACACCAAATGGTAAAAAAAAAAAAAAGTTATCCTAAAATGATCTGTGAACAGATGCTTGGTTCAGTTTTATAAGGAGATTCAGATGTTAGATTAGTGGAATTAAAAAGTTTATGGAGATTATTTACTACTTTTTGATGAAAATCTAATCATATTTCTTCTATCCAAAGTAAAAGGCATAAGAACACTTGGACAATGGGAAGAATTATACAGTGTGAGAATGGATGAACTGTACCTGTCTGAGAATAAAGCTGGTGGAGGTGGTACTCCCATCGGATCGCTTTAATCTACTTCTTCTGGATGCGGTCCCTCTGGACACCTGAGAAACACAACATTTCCAGAGTTCAGGGATCACCAAAAAGTTCCCAATGGATTCTGTTACACAATACACTGGTCATTATCATGTGCTATAAATCTGCTATGCAAAGCCCAATATTTGCAATCAATTCATTCATTTCAACACCTTTTCATTGGGTGAGATCAATAATCTCCTATTGCATAGCTCCCAACTGTCCCAGATTTTGAGGGACGGTCCCTGATTTGGAAAAAAAGTCCCGCTGTCCCTCTTTCCTCCTCATTTGTCCCTCATTTTGGTCTGATCTCTATAGTTGTATATGCAAATCTTTTATCTTTCGATAAGTGTTCCCCAGTGCTAAACATCTCATTAATTTTCTAAATTGCTGCATTTGTAAGTTTCATAAGCCAGTATAACGGAATAGTAGCTCTAAAACAGCACTTGTGGGTTTAACCAATCTCCTTTAAGGGGGCGTGACAGGGGGTGTGTCATATGCCTACATACTTTTGCTAATAGGTGTCCCTCGTTCCCATCTCAAAAAGTTGGGAGGTATGTTATTGTATTGCTTCTAGAAGTGACTGGCACCCATCTGTACACATTGCTCCACTATTCTGATACTTTGCTTCCCACCTGTGGCAAAAATAATCACTCCCGTCACATTGTGGTCGCAGCGTTGGTGAGGGAATTACAAGATAAAACAGGAAGTCAAACGCCTCTGAAAAGCTATCCAAAGGTGCAGCAGTTTAGATATACCGTATTTATCGGCGTATACCACGCACTTTTTTGCCCTGAAAATCAGGGAAAAATCGTGGGTGCGCGATTTACGCCGATACCCGTGCCGAGTTTGAACCACTGCGCCGGCATATACAGAGCGCAGTACACTCGGGTATAGTCGGGCAGGATAGGCTTCTCTCGTGGTCACGTCCTGTGCGTCCTGTACGTCCTTTACGCAAGAGGAGCCGAGCCTGCCCGACTATACCCGAGTGTACTGCGCTCGGTATATGCCGGCGCAGTGGTTCAAGCTTAGCGCGGGAAGCGGGGATCGAGTGGGGAGGACACCACGATAGCTGCAGAAGGACGCCGGACCTGACGAGGAGGACACCACCGAAGCCGCAGACGGACCCCGGACCCGCCGATGCCGCCGCGCAAGACACCAAAACTGTAAGTACTAAAATATTTTTTTTACAGGAATGCGGGGTCCACATTAGGGGTGCGCGCTATACGCCGGAGCGCGCAATATCCCGATAAATACGGTAAGTCTAAACTTATCTAGACATAATTCTAAACTTATCCCTAGTTGATAATGATACAAACTCCCATGCACTGGAAGACAGCGTGTAAGCAGGGGTTAGTACTCCTTTTAGTAAGGTCCCTCCTTTTGGGCGGTGGCCAGTAGGTGGAGTGTGGTGTCCCTATAAACATGGTGTGGGCGGAGTCCTAGGCAGCGGAGTAATGGGAACAGGCTACCCCTTATATCTGCAAGGAACTGCAAGTCTGTAGCCTGGGAAGGACAGTACCCAGATAGCAAGCAATTGTGCTGCAAATTTGAAAATGACTTGCTAAGTTATTGCTAGACTTGCCAGGCTTCACAAATTTGTTGCACAATTGTACAAGTCCGCATTGCATGACTCCAGATCAACTTTCTTTGCAAACATTCTGCAAGTCGGCTGCAAATTCTGGTTCAGTAATGTTGTGCAATAGTCATCCCACCACAGGGGGCACTGTGACTGAATTTTCATGCTGTATACTTGCAGAGCTTTTGCTGTAGTCTCACCACTGCAACTTTGCTCTTGCTAGAGACTTGCCACAGAAATTTGCTACAAATTTTATAAGTGTCAACTAGATCTCTGTGTTCTGATATTGAACTGTGTTCTGTATGTGTAGCTATTGCACAGAGAAAGACACTGTAGGGGTTCAAGAAATATTGTGACTACTATAAAACTGTTAAAAAAGGTGGGCCTCAGACCTAGAGAATGTGAGTGGCCAAGATGGCGGAGTCTCTTCCCTTACAGGTGTGTATACCCTTTTTCATCTCTGGGAATAAAGGAAATGGGAGGAACCTTGGCCAGCTTGGTAGGAGCTAGCAGCAAATTAAGAGGGCTTTCAAGTGTTGTAAGTTGGAAGTCAGGCATTTGACCGGACAGAATCTGTATGGCATCAAGGGGCCAATATGTGTCCCAGCTCCAGAGTTTACACAAAGTAAAGGAAGTGAATCTAAAGAAGAAAAATTGTTTTGGCTGCTAATAAAGTGGGCAAATATTTTAAAAAATCCATCATCTGCATGGGTCATAGTGCTCACATGTTTCCACTCAACCGACAATATATTTCCATGAAGAAATATTCAAGACACTCTTAACTTGCAATTCTCTTTATTGTGACAATTCAGCAAAATTTAACAGCCATTTTGCACAAACATACAATTTTTCAAAGAGTGGGATATAATCCATCATACCATGCCTTAAGACAGGGCCGATCCTGGGAGGGTGCACTGCGCCCAGGCGCCGCAGAGGTAGGGGTGCCAAAGTGCTCCCCTCCCTCCTCCTCTCCTTGTGTGTGGGCACACCCACCCAGGGGCGGACTGACCACCAGCATCGCGCCCTGCTCAGAAAACACCCCGCTCAGCCCCTACTGAAGTCCGCCCAATCTACCATCCCAGCATGTGTCCGGCCGTGGCTCCTACCCGGTGGTTGCCTAGCAGCGGGACGCTGTAGACGGTTGACTGGTTGGTTAAAGTACCATGACGCCAAAGAAGGAGGGAATGAATAGCGTTGGTGGGAGAAGGTGGCAGAGGAGAGGACCAGAGGGTCACCGAGGAGAACAAGGAGTTCTACAAACTCCAAATCTGGGATCTGGAGGGCTGCCTGGAGAGGTGAGGGGGAGGGGGCTGCAAGTCTCAGCATGCCCTGACTAGAATTACAGGAACCATAAATCTCAGGTGTGGTAGCACTACAACTCCCAGCATGCCATGGCAGAGTAAAAGGAGCGATAGCCAGCATTTCCAAAGGGAGATGTCAGTGACATATTTTCCTTAGGGCTCTTTTACATCGCAGTCTCTGCGCTCCCTGTGCACGCAGAGCACTGTGCTCCGAACCCACCCACTTGTGACATTAGGGAATCAATATTCGATATTGTCTTCCAGCTTCTCCTCCCGGCCAATCAGGACAGGAGGCGGACCTTAGGACCGGATTAGCCGGGAGGAGAACCCAGGGAAGCTGCAACCTGAATGGCGTAAGTGCGGACCTGGGGGGGGGGGGGGTTGTTTGCCACTTCCCCCAAAAAAATGGAGTACCACCCACCACTGCTCCCTAGTTTAAAAGTATTGTAGACTGAAGATTCAGATTCTTGCGTATGCTCATGACCATTTGTTTATAATGTTAAAATGTTAACCTCTTGCTACCTATGTAATGCATATGTGCAGCGAAGAGGGTGGGCTTTATACAATGCACACATGCATTAATGGGTGGCCAAGGTTTCACTGCTCACAGTGACTCAGCTGTCAAAGTAAGGTGACCAGATTTTTAAAATGATATTTGGGGACATATTTGTATTTCTTTTTTTCACTATTAATGGCGGCAATCAATGACTCTCTGCCCGTTGCGGCCCGCCTCACAGCCTGTTAAGTCTTACTCTCCGGGCCCCGGCTACTACTGGGTGGGGAGCGGAGGAAGATCACTCTGCCAGGGAAGGCAAGGAGATAAGCAGGCTGGCGCCTGGCTAGGACTTGAGCCGAGCTGAATGGGCATGCACCCAAAATTAAAGACATAGGCCCAGATTCACAAAGCACTTACGCCGACATATAGCAAGTTGCGCCGACGTAAGTGCAAATGTGCGCCGGCGTATGTGTGCGCCAGACCCACAAACCAACACGCGCCCAAAAACAGGCTACACCTAGCCGGCGTATCTTCCACACGCCGGCGTAGGGTGGGCGCACACATGGGCTGGGTGCATGGTGCCGCTCCCATTGATTAGCCATTCAAACATACAAATGAGGGAAATACGCCGATTTACAAACGTGCGTGTGCCCGGCGCATGGTACGCGAAATGCACGTAAGTTGTACGTCCGGCGTAAAGTTATTCCCCATACATGAGGTGCAACCCGGCAAAAGACATGCACAGGTCTGCACCAGGGAACACAAGCCGGCGTATAATGCGTTGGACGTGTGTCTGGCTGGGCGTACGTTATGTTCACGGCGTACGTAGTGACCGTTAGGCAGTTGTGCCGGCATAGTTGTGAGCAGGCGCAGGGGGGTGCTGTGTATGTGTCCACGTCACGGCGAATGCGCCGTTCGTGATACGTACCTTTCTGGCGCTCGGCCCATCAATTGAGTGGGTTCACGCCCACTTCCACCTCCATGTACCTTCGAAACCCACGCCACGCTGGCGCAGCGTTGGGAGCACTGACTTGCTGAATGCAATGCTTGCCTCTCTGCGCTGTGTTGGCGTAGCGTACAGAGTTTGCTCTACGGCGGCGTAAGGTGCGCCTTGCTCTCTGTGAATCTGGGGACTGTCCCTGGAAACCGATCCCCGGTCTGGTCACCCTATGTCAAAGACAACTCCTGATCTCTAGTAATGATCAGAAGCTGATGAGACCATCTCCTGATCATGTGACCACGGTGACAGCCAATCAGTGGTCATGAGATCAGGTAGAACTCTCCCCCAACCCCTGGTGGTAATAGCCCAGTTAGAGGGGCATATACAAACTCCTACCTCGTGTCCATGTTTATTTTAGAACATCATACAAAAATTCAAGCACTTTGCTATGTGCTCCTGTCTATGGCATAATGCGCTCTTTCAGCCCCAGGGGCCAACGGGCCGTCGGCAGTCATTAGGAGTGCACACTGGATGCCCCCATTTTGACAAACAAGTGCAAGATAAAATGTAAAAGTATAAATCAGCATTTAAAAAGAAACAGAAATACAGTTTAGTAGCATTGACATATATCTGAGTATGTAGTCATTTCTGGTCCTCTTAGTATTTTGAAAGAACTTAGAAGCAACATGCACCAGGAAAATATTAATATTATTATTATACAGGTATAGTAAAACAGTTTGCACAGTGATTCATAAAATAGATTGCTAGCTTTTATGAACAGGGCCCTCTGGTAGTGAATTGTAATGTGTTTGTATTGTTTCCCTTTACAGAAAAACCTTGGTTTGAGAGTAACTTGGTTTGAGAGCGTTTTGCAAGACAAGCAAAATATTTTAATACATTTTTCCTTGATATACAAGCAATGTCTTGATATAAGAGTAGCGTCATGTCACAACTGAGTATAAAAAAAGAAGAGAGGAGCCTCTAAGTGTAGCAATACGGTTACATTTAATGAAGGTACAACATTTAGCAACTTATTGCTACACTTAGAGGCGCCTCTCTTCTCTTTTATACCCTGTAAAAAAAATGCTTTGATATACAAGTGCTTTGGATTACAAGCTTGTTTCTGGAATGAATTATGCTCGCAAACCAAGGTTTTACTGTATTTTATAAATTAAAATGTAAATCCTGTATAATAATAATAAAACAAAAAAAATGTAGCGCTAATTATATGTGAATTATCAGAGAAAAATATTTATCTATGTTTTTGAGATTTATTTTATATTTTTCTCTGATAATTCACATATAATTAGCGCTACATTTTTTTTTGTTTTATATGTGAATTATCAGAGAAAAATATAAAATAAATCTCAAAAACATAGATAAATAAAACCAAAAGTGCTCAAAATTGTTATTCTTATTTATGGACTTTGAGCACTTTTGGTGTTATTTATCTATGTTTTTGAGATTTATTTTATAACACCAAAAGTGCTCAAAGTCCATAAATAAGAATCAAAATTTTGAGCACTTTTGGTTTTATTTATCTATGTTTTTGAGATTTATTTTATATTTTTCTCTGATAATTCACATATAAAACAAAAAAAAAATGTAGCGCTAATTATATGTGAATTATCAGAGAAAAATATAAAATAAATCTCAAAAACATAGATAAATAAAACCAAAAGTGCTCAAAATTTTGATTCTTATTTATGGACTTTGAGCACTTTTGGTGTTATTTATCTATGTTTTTGGGATTTATTTTATATTTTTCTCTGATAATTCACATATAATTAGCGCTACATTTTTTTTGTTTTATATGTTTTTGCTTGCAGAATTGATCTTATTCTGTGGTGTTGGCTGCCATTTATATGTTATTTTAGGTAGCGCGGTGATATATATACACCTAATAATAATAATACCCCAAGAAATTATTATTATACAAGTATAGCGCCAACAGTTTGCAGACTGCTATATAAATCCTGTAAAATAATAATAATTCCTCAAGAAAATATTAATATTAATAAATATAATACAGTTGTGGCGCCAACAGTTTGACGACTGTTATATAAATCCTGTATAATAATTATAATTCTCCAAGAAAATATTAATAAATACTATACAGTTATAGCGCCAACAGTTTGCACAGAGCTTCACAAAATAGATTGCAAGCTCTCATGAACAGAGCCCTCTGAACACTCTTGTATTGAATTGGATTGTCTCCTTTATTTGGTAAATTGCTGTGCAAACTGTTAGCACTCATAGGTGTGCACAGCCTATTGCATTAGGGTGTGCACCCCAAAGCTCAAACACAAACCATTAGGGGGCTTTGTGAAATATCGGGGGTCTAAACAGGGGGAATCTGCGCCACACGGGGTGATTAGGGAGTGCCCAGGCACACCTAGCACACCCTGTGTGCACACCTATGTTGGCACTATATAAATCCTGTATAATAATAATAATAATAATAAAGGGAGGCAGTACATTTACGATGCAATTCAAGACAAGAGGGCGAGGAGGGCCCTGCTCGTGAGAGCTTGCAATCTTTATCGCTATGCTTAACCCCTTCCCGACCGCTGCATGTACATATACGTCGGCAGAATGGCACGTACAGGCACATTGGCGTACCTGTACGTATCTGCCTTCTAGCGGGTGGGTGGCCCGATCGGGACCCCCCCCCCCTACACGTGGCAGGCGGGTTCCCTCGGGGAGCGATCCGGGACGACGGCGTGGCTATTTGTTTATAGCCGCTCCGTCACGATCGCTCCCCGGAGCTGAAGAACGGGGAGAGCCGTATGTAAACACAGCTTCCCCGTGCTTCACTATGGCGCTGCATCGATCGAGTGATCCCCTTTATAGGGAGACTCGATCGATGACGTCATTCCTACAGCCACACCCCCCTATAGTTGTAAACACACACTAAGTGAACACTAACTCCTACAGCGCCACCTGTGGTTAACTCCCAAACTGCAACTGTCATTTTCACAATAAACAATGCAATTTAAATGCATTTTTTGCTGTGAAAATGACAATGGTCCCAAAAATGTGTCAAAATTGTCCGAAGTGTCCGCCATAATGTCGCAGTCACGAAAAAAATCGCTGATCGCCGCCATTAGTAGTAAAAAAAAAAATTATTAATAAAAATGATTAATAAAAATGCAATAAAACTATCCCCTATTTTGTA
Organism: Rana temporaria; assembly: GCF_905171775.1. Lineage (NCBI taxonomy): Eukaryota > Metazoa > Chordata > Amphibia > Anura > Ranidae > Rana > Rana temporaria. Next base: position 187,215,256 of record NC_053494.1, on the reverse strand, counting down.
AACGCTATAAATAAACGCTTATAGGGATTTTTTTTACCAAAAATAGGTAGAAGAATACGTATCGGCCTAAACTGAGGAAAAAAAAAATGTATATATGTTTTTGGGGGATATTTATTATAGCAAAAAGTAAAATATATTGAATTTTTTTCAAAATTGTCGCTCTATTTTTGTTTATAGCGCAAAAAATAAAAACCGCAGAGGTGATCAAATACCACCAAAAGAAAGCTCTATTTGTGGGGAAAAAAGGACGCCAATTTTTTTTGGGAGCCACGTCGCACGACCGCGCAATTGTCTGTTAAAGCGACGCAGTCCCGAACTGTAAAAACACCTTGGGTCTTTAGGCAGCATATTGGTCCGGTCCTTAAGTGGTTAAATCTGTTCCGAACCTTCTCAAAGTACATCCTAGTTTTCTTGGAAGAGACAGAGAGTTGTACCTGGAAGATTGGAGTGTTCAGAGCCTCTGATATCCCGTTTTTTGGGTACGAATTCCTGGACATGACTACAAGGACATGTTCCTCCCAGCCCAAGGGTTGCAGGGGGACCTCAATACCCGGTCACCAGAGCTCATCAGGTTTCTGGTGGGACCTGTCCATCATCTGAGTCTTCTCCAGGGATGTCATCCTCACCACAGCACCACAATCCTCATTGGAGAGAGCCGGAAAGAACCGACCGGCCGATCGACTCGTCACCAGACCAAAGTCTGGGCATCAGGTCCACAATGCAGCCTCAGATGACAACTGTCTGGAAGCCCTTCAGTGCCTGGAAGGTGCTTGCAGGCTGTGACCTACCTCTCAAGGTCTTCCTGGAAAAAGAGGAGATGTGGACTGGCAATCTCGAAATGTGAATTGGAAAACGACAATCTGATAGGCTGACGTTTCTCCCAGGACCTGCCTTAACCGAAGAGATGTGAATTAACCTTTCAAGCCCCTGAGAGAATTTATTCCATTTTTTCTTCTTTCCTCTCAGCTGTGCCTGCTCTAGTTGGCTTTGGCTGTATTCCCACCCTGCTTCCTCGGTGCTGCAATCCTCTCTGCTCGTGATTTTTGATGAACACTCTAGGGGTCTGCGTGCTCAGATGATTATTTTAGGAACGCTTTGCATGAAATGCTGGCAGTAGCTTTTCACAAGGCATTGCCATATGTCCTCCGCGCATCACTGTTCTCTCTAATCTTCCACTTTTCTTGGGGACATTCTGTGCAGGATCCTATCTGCAGACTTTGTATCGGGATCAGTGATTTCTTTCCCTCTTCCTCTTCTCTCTCTGCACTGAGTTTAGCTCAGGCCTGGAAGACATCCAGATAATTGGTACCTTCATACCATTTTTGCATTGTCACTATTCCTAGAGTTCTTGTTTACATCACACTCAACACAAAGCTTTACAGCTAAACTCTAACCTTACCTTCAAGGGGTTGTAAAGGTTTGTTTTTTATTTTCTAAATCGGTTCCTTTAACCACTTAAGACCCGGACCATTATGCAAGTAAAGGACCTGGCCCCTTTTTGTGATTCGGGACTGCGTCGCTTTAAAGCGGAGTTCCGGCCACAATTTCACTTTTTAAATATAAATACCCCTGTAATACACAAGCTTAATGTATTCTAGTAAAGTTAGTCTGTAAACTAAGGTCCGTTTTGTTAGGTTGTTACAGCATTTAGACACTTTATAAAATAGAAATTGACTGGGGCCATCTTAAGTGTGTGCATCATGAAGCCAGACTGTATGACTTCCTGGATTTCAGCCTTGCAAATCTCGCACATGCTCAGTGCTGCACAAGCAGTGTCAGATCAGGTTTCAGCACCTGTGCTGTCCAAGTCACATGATTCTTTGAGACTGGGGAGTGCACAGACTCCTGGAAAGTTACACCCACTACATTCCCAGGAGTCTGTGCGGTGTAGGTTAGGAAGCATTAAGCACCTAGGTGCAGGAAGTGGGAAGATTAACTATTCTGCCTAGCAACAACACTTTGAAGGCATCTAAAAAAAAAAAAAAAAAAATTCTTAAAGGACTGACATTTTTTTAAAACTACTGATGTAATGTTATATTTATGGGTGGAACTCCACTTTAAGTGGCAATTGCGTGGTCGTGCGACGTGGCTTCCAAACAAAATTGGCGTCCTTTTTTCCCCACAAATAGACCTTTCTTTTGGTGGTATTTGATCACCTCTGTGGTTTTTATTTTTTGCGCTATAAACAAAAATAGAGCGACAATTTTTAAAAAAATTAATATTTTTTACTTTTTGCTTTTTGCTATAATAAATATCCCCAAAAAATATATATAAAAAACATGTTTTTCCCATAGTTTAGGCCGATACGTATTCTTCTACATATTTTTGGTAAAAAAAAAAAATCGCAATAAGCGTTTATTGATTGGTTTGTGCAAAAGTTCTAGAGTCTACAAATAGAATAGTTTAATGGCATTTTTATTAATATATATTTTTTTTATTAGCAATGGCGGCGATCAGCGTTTTTTTTATTTTATCGTGACTGTGACATTATGTCGGACACATCTGACACTTTTGGCGCTATTTTGGGACCATTCACAATTATACAGCGAACAGTGCTATAAAAATGCACTGATTACTGTGTAAATTTGAAGCGCAGTGAAGGGGTTAACCAGTAGGGGGCGCTGAAGGGGTTAAGCGTGTCCTAGGGATGTGTTCTAACTGTGGGGGGATGGGCTATGTGTCACACGAAACTGATCCTGATCACAGGGAGCAGTGATCAGTGTCCTGTCACTAGGCAGAACAGGGAAATGCTTGTTTAGATCAGCATTTCCCCGTTCTTCCTCTCCGTGAGACGATTGCGGGTCTCCCGGCAGACATCGATTTCGCGGGACCCGCGGTCACACTCATGGAGCTTGCGGCGGGTGCTCGCCCAGAGTCTTAAAGGGGACGTACCCATACTTCCATATGCCCAGCCGTGCCATTCTGCTGACATATATCGCCGTGCAGCAGTCGGCGAAGGGGTTAAAAAAAAAGACACCAGTCCATCTAGTTCAACGAAAAAAACAAATATAATCCCATATACACAATCCTTCACCCACAGTTGATGCAGAGATTGGCTTCTCCCAAGTGGCCAATATTTATCTCAATATAGCCATGCCCCGCCAGGGCACACTGCATTCACCACTCATCTTTTCCATCCCAAAGTGTCCCTCTTTCTCATGTTACAATTTTGGGAGGTATGCTTCAGTGGGTAGTAGAGGTTCTTGAGGTATTTGATAGCTGACCAGGCGCAAGCCTTATGGTACCCATACACTGGACGAATTTTTTTTGCACAAATCTGTCATTTGGACAGTTTGTTTTTGTTTTTTTTGTCCAGTTAATGGGCACAAATCGAAAATAGGTTGTGTAACGGTCAGGGGTTGACGCCGTTTATGATATTCCATTCCACCAACCCACGACAGCTTATCGACACTCCACAATCCAGCATACGAACCCTAAGAACGAGACACAGCTCTGTTTGAGGTTCAAACGAGTAGACTTTAATGGGAAACTCAGGCTTCTTATATACAGTTAGAAACACCAATGAACAATGACTGAACTCCACCCACAACATAATACAATGAGCCCCAATACACATCTTTTAGTCAGACTTTCTGGCACCAGGTCTGACATAATTAACATGAGCTAATTACTACAGCTGACAAGTCAGACATCATGACTCCGGCTTCTCTCACCTGCTATACAATACACATTCCTTTAGTAGACATAAGTCAGACATCTGACCTCTAGACTGTGCTAACTCACAATACACATCTATCATCAATAGAAATTCACACAATACAGTGTCAATTAGCATAACACAATGAAAGGTTTTTAGGAGGCCAGACTAAGGTTAATTTACATCACAGTAGCAGACTTAATTACCACCTTAACAGTCTGTGTTCCCACATTGAATGAGTCACTCTTCCTATTGACCTGTTGGGTTCAGAATCAACAACCTGTAATATTTCAAGATATCCTGGAATACATTGTAAATTATTATTACTGTCCCATCTCCTATAATCCAAGATATAATTTCTCAGTCATCCTATGCCCCTAGTGTACATAGGATGACTTTAGACACAGGAGTCATTGGTGAAGCTGAAACAGGAGTAACCCACACCCTACAAGAGCCTCTGGGTCCCACGGGCCCTCCCGTTACAGGTTGTGACATTTTTTAGTCAAAAAATCTATTGAAAAGTTTGGAAAACTTTTGTTGAATGGACAATAAATTGAAAGGTTAATGTGTTTTTCACCCAGTAAAAATTGAACTGTTGGTACTGTGCATATTTCACCCAAAAGCAAAACTAACCGGAAACAAATTAATTTATGTCCATTGAATGATATATCGTTCAAAATTCGGTCATTACATGATGGCAATAAAGTTTGCTTTCACGACCGTGTGTTCTAATTTCTAAAATGTGTTTGAATGATTTTTCGACTGGCATAGGGACAGCATTAGACTTGAGTGGAAGTAGAAGAGGTTCTCTGTACAGCAAGGGCCTAGGATCCAAGCAGCCCTCCACCTACAGCACCACTGCTACCTTAGATAGATAAGCAAGGTCAGGTTTGGATTAGGTCTACACATACACACATCTTATGTTGATTGGTGATAACTTGATTTGAACAATGCCAGTTTAGTCAATTATCTACAAACATACCAGACATTCTCATTTACCTACAACAGCCTACACCCATACGACCTTCTCAGATACACTCACCGGCCACTTTATTAGATACACCTGTTCAATTACTTGGTAACACAAATTGCTAATCAGCCAATCACAGGGCAGCAACTCAATGCATTGAGGCATCTAGACATGGTGAAGACAACTTGCTGAAGTTCAAACCGAGCATCGGAATGGGGAAGAAAGTGGATTCTAAGTGAGATTGAACGTGGCATGGTTGTTGGTGCCAGACAGGCTGGTCTGAGCATTTAAAAAACTGCTGATCTACTGGGATTTTCACACACAACCATCTCTTGGGCCCCGTACACACGAGGAGACATGTCCGATGAAAACGGTCCGCGGACCGTTTTCATCGGACATGTCTCCTGGGAGCTTTTGGTCTGATGTGTGTACACACCATCAGACCAAAATCCCAGTGGACAGAGAACGCGGTGACGTAGAAGACACCGACATTCTCAAACACGGAAGTGCAATGCTTCCACGCATGCGTTGAATCAATTCGACGCATGCGCGGGATTTCGGGACGCTGGTTACACGTCAAAACCAGCGGACATGTCCGATTAGGTGGGTGTACTAACCATCGGACATGTCCGACGGACATGTTTCCAGCGGACAAGTTTCTTAGCTTGCTAATAAACTTTTGTCCGCTGGAAACCTGTCCGCTGGGCCGGAAAACTGTCCGCTAGGCCCTACACACGGTCGGACATGTCCGTGGAAACTGGTCCGCGCACCAGTTTTAGCGGACATGTTTGACCGCGTGTACGCGGCCTTGAGTTTACAGAGAATGGTCTGAAAAAGTGAAAATATCCAGTAAGCGGCAGTTTTGTGGATGAAAAATACATTGTTGATGTCAGAGGAGAATAGGCAGACTGGTTTGAGATGATAGAAATGCAACAGTAATTCAAATAACCACTCATTACAACCAAGGTATGCAGAATACGATCTCTGAATGCACAACACATCGAACCTTGAAGCAGGTGGGCTACAGCAGCAGAAGACCACACCGGGTGTCACTCCTGTCAGCTAAGAACAGGAAACTGAGGCTACAATTCTCACAGGCTCACCAAAATTTGACAAAAGATAATTGGAAAAACGTGGCCTGATGAGTCTGGATTTTAGCTGCAACATTCAGATGGTAGAGTCAGAATTTCGTGCATGGATCCATCCTGCCTTGTATCAATGGTTTGGGCTGGTGGTGTAATGGTGTGGGAGATATTTTCTTGGCACACTTTGGGCCCCTTAGTACCAATTGAACATTGTTTAAATACCACAACCTACCTGAATATTGTTACTGACCATGTCCATCACTTTATGACTACAGTGTCCCCATCTTCTGATGGCTCCTTCCAGCAGGATAATATTCCATGTCACAAAGCTCAAATCATCTCACCACTGGTTTCTTGAACATGACAATGAGATCACTGTCAGGGCCGGATTCCCGACAAGGCCTCGGGGCGGCAGTGGGTGCAGGGGGAAGTGTTCTGTCTATCACACAAGCTGGTCTAGGAGGTGGGTGGGACTTGTATCACAGCGTGCCCAAACTTTTCACAGTAAGCTCCGTGACACAGCAGGAGCAGGAGATGCCCGATGTGCGTAATGCACACACTGACTGGTGAGGCTACAATGTTTGGCACAGTAAGGCTGTAATGATGGTGAGGGGGGCTGCAATGAGGGCACAGTAAGGCGGCAGTGATGGTGAGGCTGCAATGAGGGTATGGTAAGGCTGCAATGATGGTGAGGCGACAATGATGGGCACGGGGAGGCGACAATGATGGGCATGGGGAGGCGACAATGATGGGCACAGGTTTGGGAACTTTCAGTTTTTTTTTGGTGGGGGGCGACATTGAAGGACCCGGCCTTGGGGCGGCAAAGGGAGTAAATCCGGGCCTGGTCAATGTACTCCAATGGTATCCACAGTCACCAGATCTCATTCAATAGAGCACCTTTGGGATGTGGTGGAATGGGATATTTATCATGGATGTGCAGCCAACAAAGCTGCAGCAACTGTGTAATGCTATCATGTCACTATGGACCAAAATCGCTGAGGAATGTTTCCAACACCTTGTTGAATCTATTCCACGAAGAATTAAGCCAGCTCTGAAGGCAAAAGGGGGTCCAACCCGGTACTAGCAAGGTGTGCCTAATAAAGTGGCCGGTGAGTGTATATTACACTTTTAAAAGTCCCCTACCTAAAAAGCCTGTGCAAAAGAGCAGTTGTCATCTACTGGCATTTCAGTCACCATGTGACAATCACAGATGAGCAGCCAAAGGAAAATCATTACAGCCAACCAACTTTTAGGTAGGATTTGGTGAGCTGGTGAAGTACAGCAATGCCAGGATTGAATACTAAGAGGATAGATTGTGCCGATGAAACTAGATTTGCACCTATAGCCATGGGCGTCCGCTCCATAGGGCAAGGGGGGTCATTTGCCCCCCCCTGGAATCGCCAGGGAGAGCTAGGAGCAGGGCCGAACTGGCCCTGGGGCCGCTTTAAGCGGCGACTGCAGCGCTCCCCTCCTTCTGCCCTCCGGCGCTTGTATCGTATGTCATGGAGCTGGTGTCTGTGTGCAAGGTCCCGCCCCCCTAGTTCGGCTCATCTGATAGTCTTCTAGTGTTCCGCCCATCACACAAGCCGAACTAGGGGGCGGGACCTTGCACAGTGCTGTGTAATGTAAAGGGGTCCAGAGCTGTGGGGTGCTGTGTAATGTAAACAAGTCCAGAGGTGCAGTTGTGGAGAGGGGGGTACACAGTAGTGACAAAGAGATATTGAAAGATGCAGGTGGCACAGTGGGGTGTTTTTACATTTTAACGTGGGGGGGGGGGGGGCGTTTTAACCCCCGGTAGCGGTCGAATAAAGGGTAAAATGCGACCGTGTATCGCCGCTGCCGAAGAGCGCCCCCCCCTGAAAAAATTTCACAGATGCCCATGCCTATAGCTTTCTTTTTTTATGGATTATATTAGCAAACTAGGGGAAAGGTAGATAAGTTTGTAGCCATTTCTCATCTCATAGGAGGGAGTTCTTTAGCTCTTCTGCGTCTAAGGCCCCATACTCACGAGCAAACATGTCTGCTGAAACTGGCCCGCAGGCCAGTTTCAGCAGACATGTTTGGTCGTGTGTGGGCGCGAGCGGGCCGAATTCCAGCAAACATTTGCCCGCCGGGCCTTTTCCCAGCAGACAAATATTCCTGGACTTGTTTTAAAACAGTCCGCTGGAATTCAGCCCGCTCGGACATGTACGGTCGTCAGTACAGACCTACCGTACATGTCCAGGCGCCCGCCGTCCCTCGCATGCGTCGAATGACTTCGACGCATGCGTGGAAGCATTTTAAAGGCGGGCCGCCCACGTCGCCGCGTCATTGTCGCGGCGACACCGCGTCATCGACGCGGCGACACCGCGGACACGCCCCGCGTATTGTTTACGCGCGGACTTCTGTACGATGGTGTGTACAACCATCGTACAGAAGCCCTCTGGCAGACATGTATGGTGGAAACGGTCCGACGGACCGCTTTCACCATACATGTTTGTCCGTGTGTACCCGGCCTGAGTGATTTTGGAAGTGCTAAATATTCTTCAATGCTTGCAGCAAAATTTTCTTTGAAGTGAAGTTTTCATTAGGAACTAAAATACTTCAGAGAGGTCCTTACTTTTCCATGTGATCATCGGGTTCCAAATGAAATAGGCAGGTTACTGTAAAAGTGGTTTATTGAATGACCAAGGCAGGTTTAGATGATCTGCAACACTCTGGTTGACCTGGAATGGTAAGTCCCATCATGTTTGCCTCAGCACTGGACATATCAGTCAAAAATGGTTTGTGATATAAATGTTTTTTTTTTAATCCATCGTAAAAAATATTAAAAAAAATGATATCACAAACCATTTTTGATAACTGTCTCAGGTAATGGTTAAGAGCAGTGGCGGCTGGTGATCAAAATTTTTGGGGGGGCGCAAACGGAAAAAAAAAATTGCAGCCTCACTGTGCCCATCAAATGCAGCCACTGTGCCATCAATTGTCACCACTCTGCCATGCCATCAAACGCAGCCACTGCGCCATCAATTGTCACCACTGTTCCATGCCATCAAACGCAGCCACTGTGCCATCAATTCGCACCACTGTACCATGCCATCAAATGCAGTCACTATGCCATGCCATCAAACGCAGCCACTGTACCATGCCATCAAATGCAGTCACTATGCCATGCCATCAAACGCAGCCACTGTGCCATGAATTGTCACCACTGTTCCATGCCATCAAATGCAGTCACTATGCCATGCCATCAAACGCAGCCACTGTGCCATCAATTGTCACCACTAACCATGAGTGAAAGAAATGTTTTTGTGTGATCATTCATATTCTCTGAAAAATGGCCAAGAAATCATAAATTCTGCCAGGGTATGTAATCTTATGAGCACAACTGTATACAATCCTATACCCACAGTTGATCCAGAAGAAGGCAAAAAAAAAACAAATAAAGCATGATCCAATTTGCTCCAGTGGGGGGGGGGGAATCCTTTCTGATCCCCCAACAGGCAATCGGATATTCCCTGGTTCAACTTTTTCTATAAGGTCGGGTTCACACCCCTGCCACATGTGGCTCACAGCAGGGGTCCGGTGCGTGCTGGTTCACCGGTTCAGGTCCGATTTCAGCCCGAAAAAATATGACGTCCTCGACTTTGTGCGGTGATAACTGAATGATGGGTGCAGCTACAGGCATCATTCAGATATCACCGTCTTCAGCCGCCGATTCTGTGCACGATAAGAACGATCAAAGTGGCAGTTCCGCCGCTTGATCATTCTTATAGGGAGGGGACATCCCCCCCCTCCATCTGGTGCTTCTCCAGGCTTTCCCGTGCCATCGGGGGCCCGGAGAACGAATCGGCTGACGCTGGCTGGGAAGCATAGAAATGACTGGTGACCATATGGTCCCCAGTCATCTCTATGACCGTCGGAGGCCCGGGCGTGACGTTATGACGTCACGCCCGGGTACCTTGAAGTAAACAAAGCCGCAATCGTGGCTGTCGGCATGTGATCGGTGATTTTTTTTTCACGATCTCATGCTTGGAAGCCTGGAGGAGAGATGTGGGTCTTATTGACCCCACATCTCTCCATAAAGAGGACCTGTCACAGTGATTCCTATTACAAGGGATGTTTACATTCCTTGTAATAGGAATAAAAGTGATCTAAAAAAAATGTAAAAAAGTGCTAAAAAAAAAATGTAAAAAAAAAAAAAAAAAGAAGTAAAATAACATTTTTTTTTTTTTAAAACGCCCCCGTCGCTCACGCTCAGAAGCGAACACGCATGCAAGTCCCGCCCACATATGTAAACGCGTGCAACAATTCTAGCACAATTCTAGCACTAGACCTCCCCTGTAACTCGAAAATAGTAACCTGTAAAAAAAATAAAGCGTCGCCTATGGAGATTAAGTGCCAAAGTTTGGCGCCATTCCATGAGTGTGCGCAATTTTAAAGCGTGACATGTTAGGTATTTATTTACTCTGCGTAACATCATCATTCACATTATACAAAAAAAAAAAAAAATGGGCTAACTTTACTGTTTTGTTATTTTTTTAATTCATGATACCGTTTCTTTCCCCAAAGACGTTTGAAAAATGATTGCGCAAATACCGTGCGAGAAAAAAAAATTGCAATGACTGACATTTTATTCCCTAGGGTGTCTGCTAAAAATTATATATATATATATATATATATATATATATATATATATATATATATATATATATATATATATATATATATATATATATATATATATATATATATATATATATATATATATATATATATATATATATATATAAAATGTTTGGGGGTTCCGATTAATTTTCTAGCAAAAAAAATGTGATCTTTAAATGAAGGAGAGAAGTGCCAAAATAGGCCCGGTGGTCAAGTGGTTAATGATGCCCTTTAACAAAAAAATAATATAGTCATGAAAAGCACCCAGTAAAAAAAAAAGAGTCAAAACACCTTTGGCAGCAATTTTTTTTTATTTGGAAACAATCCTGAAAATAAATATAACAATTTAGTATTGTGCAAGGAAGAGAAAGTAAGCAAACCTCCCGGGAACACCATGAAACCTGCAGTAGCAAAGGATAAAATAATTCTTACATTATCTACAGCAGGGATCCTCAAACTACGGCCCTCCAGCTGTTGTAGAACTACACATCCCATGAGGCATTGTAACACACTGACATTCACAGACATGACCCGTAGGCATGTGCAAAAGGGAAAAATGTGTTTTGTTTCGTTTTAATTCGTTATTTAATTAATTTCGTTAAGTTAGATTCGTTTTCGGAATTTGTTCGTTTTCAAAAGAAAAATCCGGTCAAATTCGAAAATATTTCGACCGGATTCGATAATATTTCAAATCGGATTCGAAAACAAATTCTATTCGAATCGAATTCGAAAACAATTCGATTCGAAAACAAATTCGAATGAAAATTTAAAGCAAATTTGAATCAAAATCTAAAAAAATATAAATCGATTTCTAAAAAAGAATACAATAAAATAGAGTATAAAATAATAAAACAATAGAATGAAAATCAAAGAATAGTAAAGAACAGAATGGAATTTAATAGAATGTAATCAAATACAATAGAATATGACCTGGCTTCTTCTATCTTTCTTCCATTTTCTGAAATTCGAAATTCATATAGAAAAATATTAGAAGAGTAGAATAATAATAAATTATATATATATTTTATTCTACTCTATTCTAATATTTTTCTATTCGGATTTGAGTTCATTCTATATGAATTTCGAATTTCAGAAAATGGAAGATAGATAGAAGAAGCCAGGTAATATTCTATTGTATTTGATTACATTCTATTAAATTCCATTCTGTTCTATACTTTTCTTTGATTTTCATTCTATTGTTTTATTATTTTATTTTATATTCTATTTTATTGTATTCTTTTTTAGAAATCGATTTATATTTTTTAGATTTTGATTCAAATTTGCTTTCAATTTTCATTCGAATTGTTTTCGAATTCGATTCGAATAGAATTTGTTTTCGAATTCGATTCGAATAGAATTTGTTTTTGATGTTCGATCGAGTTTCGTCCACGCGTTTTCGATTAGAAAACGTTCGTTCTGTAAATTCGTTAATATTACAATTCGGGAATTCGTATGCATCCGAATGATGAAAAATGTGTCCGAATTTTGATTCGGAACGAAACGAAATGCACATGCCCAATGACCAGGCATGATGGGAATTGTAGTTCCTGAACTGGAGGGCCGTAGTTTGAAGACCCCTGATCTACAGAATATCATTCATGTGAACAAATTACAAGTTTTTCACGTTATCCTCCAAACATCCTCATATATGACTCAACAGTGCTGCCATATATACAAATGGCGCAGTCCTCCTTTCAAAAGCATCACATAGCCAGGTATAGAAAACTTCAGATAAACATCTGTTTATAGCACAGGCGATAGACCAGTGATGGTGAGCCTTGGCACCCCAGATGTTTTGGAACTACATGTCCCACAAGGCTCCTGCACTCTGCAGTGTAGATGAGCGTCATGGGAAATGTAGTTCCAAAACATCTGTGGTGCTGAGATTTGTCATCACTGCAATAGACTACTCTCCTGATGTTTCTCAAACAACATCTACCGGCACGCCATTATAACCCCTTATAAATAGCATCTGGATTTACACATTACAGCCAGCAGCATCTATATACACTATACATTTTATATATCAAACTAGATCTGTTAATAAATGCAAAATTGGCTCGCTCTTAGAAGGAGTTGTAAAGGAATTTTTTTTTTTTTGCTGAAATGACTGTTTACAGGGTATAGAGACATATTAGTTAACTGATTCCTTTTAAAAACGATTAAAAATAGATAAAAATCAATCGTATAATATACCTGTAGGGCCAGATTCATAAAAGAGATACGACGGCGTATCTCCTGATACGCCGTCGTATCTCTGTTTCTATCTATGCGACTGATTCATAGAATCGGTTACGCATAGATAGCCAGAAGATCCGACAGGTGTAATGGACTTACACTGTCGGATCTTAGGATGCAGTACCGCGGCTGCCGGTAGGGAGAGTTTGCGTTGTAAACCAGCGTCGGGTATGCAAATTAGGAGTTACGGCGATCCACGAAGATTTTTCCCGTCGTTACGTCGTCGCGAGTGTTAGATTTCCGTCGCAAAGATAGGGCACCTTTAACAAAGATAGGGCACCTTTAACATGGTGTAAAAGTACTCCACCATGTTAAAGTATGCCTGTCTTTCCCGCGTCGCTTTTGAATTTTTTTTAAATCTTTTATTTTTCCCGGCGTAAATCTTTTTTCACTTCGCAATTCACAAAACGTCGGCGCATCGTTATTTCACGCAAAGCACGTCGGGAAATTTGCGACGGGAGCATGCGCAGTACGTCCGGCGTGGGAGCGTGCCTAATTTAAATGGTACCCGCCCCATTTGAATTGGGCCGCCTTGCGCCGGACCTGTTTACGATACACCGCCGCAAATTTCCAGGTAAGTGCTTTGTGGATCGGGCACCAAATCGGAAGAATTGCGGCGGTGTAACGTAAACCGGTTACGTCACGCTGCGCCCTGTACGTGAATCTGGCCCCTTGTTTCTAGTTTCGTTGTTGCATCTAGTTTAGTTTTTGCATGTTATTTTCTGCCTCTGTGCTATACAGAGCCATAGAGCAGTGATGGTTTGGAAAACGAAACTAGAAACTCCCAGTACTGTGGTCATCAGGAAACAGACAACCAGGAAGTGTCCAGAACAGAGAAGAATTACAGCAACATCAGAGCAAAAACGAACAATGAGGACATGAAACCAGGACTGCAGTAAGGTAAAGGAAGCTATTTAGCGGGAAAAAAAATGTTTCCTTTAGTGACCCTTTAACCATTACAGGGTGTGCACAGACTGGTATTTGGGATGTATTTCTTGATCCACAATTGGTAAATGGTTACAAGGCACATGGAACAAACCACAAAGATCATTTATCTATGGTACTCATGAGTATCCTCCGTACATGCTGCTCTGTACGCAAAGGGAGTCCCTTGAGATGACTACAAATAGAAAGAGCCGCCTTTGCTTTCATTTTTGAAGAGGTAGGCTCTAGTTCTTTCATCCTTATTATTCTTGTAATACCTGGTGAGACCCAAATAAGAACATAGATATTGGTTATTGTGACAGCGGATGTGCATATAAGTTGTTGGAGGTCAGCAACTCACCCAGTAGTGTAGAAAGGACCAGTCAGCGCTGCCAGCTCTCATTTTGCTATCCTGGCAGATTGTTAAAGAGCAAGTTCCAATTTTTGTAATATATCTAACTCATTGTTGACCAAGTTCTTTTGGCCCCCACCAATATTTGTTTTTAATATTTTGCTTGTTGCTGCATGGGATCCGTGTACAAATTAAGCTTTAATATGTAATGAACAACATGTCTGCTGCCATCTAATTTCAAACTAAGGGCTCACCAATGACCTCACAATAGAACTAATGAATTTAAACAGTGGACGTATTTAAAGCGGAGTTCCAACCACAATTTCATATTTAAATATAAATACCCCTGTAATACACAAGCTTAATGTATTCTAGTAAAGTTAGTCTGTAAACTAAGGTCCGTTTTGTTAGGTTGTTACAGCATTTAGACACTTTATAAAATAGAAATTGACTGGGGCCATCTTAAGTGTGGGGATCATGAAGCCAGACTGTATGACTTCCTGGATTTCAGCCTTTCAGATCTCGCACATGCTCAGTGCTGCACAAGCAGTGTCAGATCAGGTTTCAGCACCTGTGCTGTCCAAGTCACATGATTCTTTGAGACTGAGGAGTGCACAGACTCCTGGAAAGTTACACCCACTACATTCCCAGGAGTCTGTGCGGTGTAGGTTAGGAAGCATTAAGCACCTAGGTGCAGGAAGTGGGAAGATTCATTATTCTGCCTAGCAACAACACTTTGAAGGCATCTAAGGACTAATGATTTTTTTTTAAAACTACTGATGTAATGTTATATTTATGGGTGAAACTCCACTTTAAAAGGATAAGTTCACCTTTCAAAAAAATGTTTTTTTTTTTTTAAATGCACATATTTTTGCAGGTAAAAAAAAAAAATCTGCATTTATTTTTTATTTGGTGCCTAGAAAAGCATTGCACCCGCGTTCAGCAGATTGAGGGTGCCATGCAGGGCTCTTGCAAGCTGTTGGCCGTACTTCGTACAACCAAACAGTTACACAATAACAAGAAGTAACAATGAACTACCACAGTGCTCAACAGGCAAAGGCTGCCGGATATTGTAGTTTTCAATTCACAGAACTCTGTGAATAAGTGACATGGCCAGGAAGATTCTGGCAGAGAGCAGGGGGAGAAGAAGATCCCCCGCCGCTTGCGACTTTGGGGAGCCGGTAATTTGTAACGTGTTACACCCTGAATATAGGTGCAAAATGTAACATATTACAAAAAGGTGATCTTAGCCTTTAAAAAGTGTTCCTGTTTTCACACTATATACTTTATGTAAAGTTTTTAAACAAGCAGTTAAATGGCTCAAAAGCAAGTCATCACTGACCTCTCTAGCTACATGTACTGTGAAGTAATTAATTCCTAAAGTTACACACTTTAAAAGTAGAACTAGAAGCAAAACATAATTTTGGATATAGTAAGGGAAGGGTTATAAGCCCTGTAAGGTTTATTTTTGTAATCTGTGTCCCATCGGTGAGATTTACCTTCACTTCCTGTCCAATAGCCTAAACAGGAAGTGAAAGAAAAATTTCTGAAAATCAAAGAGAATCTCGTGGGGCCCCTAGAACTAGTGACCCCATTGGAAGATATCCCCTCTATTACTTTAACATTAAAGGATTGGCAGGCTACCAGTGTATTTCTCCAATATGCCTATAGCTGCAGAAGTGATTGGGGGTTTGCTCAATGTGCTTTAAGCATTTGTTCAGAATATTAAAAAAAAATGTAATATGCATACTCTGGGTACAGGTTCCCTTTAAAAATATGAACTAAAGATGACCAGCATGGGTGTTCTATTATTGGCCTTAGCAGTCTGATGCACTACTAGTGACCTGCTAAATCAGGGGTAGGCAACCTCGGCACTCCAGCTGTGGTGAAACTATGAAACCCATCATGCCTCTGCCTCTAGGAGTTATGCCTGCCATTGTCAGGGTCTTGCAATGTCTCATGGGACTTGTAGTTTCAAAACAGCTGGAGGGCCGAGGTTGCCTACCCCTGTGCCAATTCTTATATATTTTTTTGAATGGTAGTTTGGGTGTCCCAGCTTCAGGACCCCTTTCTTTTTCTCCTTCTCTTAACATAATTTGCCCACTTTCATATGCAATACTGTATTCCCCCACTTTCCCTCTCCTTTTTTTCCCCCGTAAGCTCCCTTCACGTTCTCCCCTTCCAGTGCCATCTATACCCTGGAATTAATCTCCATGAGTAGGCTTCATGAGTATGCTCCGGTGGTGGGCGGTGTGAAACACATTGGAGGCGTTGCCTGACTGGGGTCCAGGCTGGGGCTGCCATTCACTATCATACAGCAGGTCTTAACTTGATGTGCGGCTTCCCATGACACCTAGTCACTCTCTGGAATTAAAGCGGAGTTCCGACCACAATTTCACGTTTTAAATATAAATACCCCTGTAATACACAAGCTTAATGTATTCTAGTAAAGTTAGTCTGTAAACTAAGGTCAGTTTTGTTAGGTTGTTACAGCATTTAGACACTTTATAAAATAGAAATTAACTGGGGCCATCTTAAGTGTGTGCATCATGAAGCCAGACTGTATGACTTCCTGGATTTCAGCCTTGCAAATCTCGCACATGCTCAGTGCTGCACAAGCAGTGTCAGATCAGGTTTCAGCACCTGTGCTGTCCAAGTCACATGATTCTTTGAGACTGGGGAGTGCACAGACTTCTGGAAAGTTACACCCACTACATTCCCAGGAGTCTGTGCGGTGTAGGTTAGGAAGCATTAAGCACCTAGGTGCAGGAAGTGGACTGCCTAGCAACAACACTTTGAAGGCATCTAAAAACTACTGATGTAATGTTATATTTATGGGTGGAACTCCACTTTAAATAACTTACCCAACCAAATTAGAACCTCCCCACTGTAAAAGATCAAAATTTTGAGAACAAAATAATGTTGTTTTTATCCACATCATCGAACTTTGACATATTACAGAAAAAAGGTTTATAAAAAATGCTATATATTTTCTTGAACTGCATATGTTGGGAATCTATGAGGGTGTCACATTTGCGAAACCTAAAATTCCAAAGAGATACTAATTTTCTCCTATCTTCCCACGGGACACCACCTGATCTATACCATGGAAACCTTTCCCTTCTTTACATTCACTTAGAGCTATAGACTCCCCTGTTGAATATAAAATCCACACACGCCCTGCTTCTGTAAATGAAAAATTGGTAATACCAGATTTCACCAGAAAATCTTGCTCTAATGCCGTGTACACACGGTCGTTTTTCGGCATGAAAAAAAAGAAGTTTTTCCAACTTCAGCATTAAAAACGATGTTGCCCACACACCATAGTTTTTGAAAAATGATGAACAAAGCGCGGTGACGTACAACACGTACGACGGCACTCTAAAGGGGAAGTTCTATTCGCCTTTGGGCTGCTTTTAGCCGATTCCTTGTTAGTAAAAGATGATTTGCGCTTTTTTGTCTGTTACAGCGTGATGAATGTGCTTACTCCATTATGAATGGTAGTTTTACCAGAACGAGCGCTCCCGTCTCATAACTCGCTTCTGGGCATGCGCGGGTTTAAAACGTCGCTTTAGCCCACACGCGATCATTTTTTACAACCCGAAAAACAACATTTTAAAAAACTACATTAAAAAATGCAGCATGTTCGAATTTTTTTTTGTCGTTTTTCAGAAGCCAAAAAACGATGTGAAGCCCACACATGATGATTTTAAATGACGTTTTTAAAAACGTCGTTTTTTTTTCATGCCGAAAAACAAAAACGTGTGTACGCGGCATAAGGATAGTCTGGAAATGCAGATCTTGATCCCAGCAAAAATGAAGAAAGGACTCACACCGTGGGTCATTTTTGTTTTTTAAAGCATGAAACACTTTAAATGCATGAGAAATGGCATCAGAAGTTTTTATTCAGATGAAGTAGCTCAAAAGCGATTTCCATCCTCTGCAAAGTGGCCATATGCTGAACGCAGCTGCTATCTGGTGCAATCAGGAAATGCATGCTGAATTCCAGTCTGTGCTCGCCCTTATTCACAGCTCAACACGCTCTCAGCATCTCAAGACCAATTCTCTGCTGCTTAAACTAAGCTCCTTCTAAAATTAGTTTATGCAAGACGGTGGTAAAAAAAAAAATTGCTATGAAAAAAGAAGGAGGGATAAACATACAACAAAAGGCCAATAGCATTTAAAAGTTCATATTCTCATTTAATTATATTATACAGTTTCTTTCAAGGCCACGATAAGCGAGGTGAAGTTCCGCCAGAAAGTTGAGGCTCTTGAAGGTCACTCTTTACTAGCAGCCATGTTAAGCACCTTACCAGTTTTACCACTAAAACATGTCTATTGCCACCTCCCTGTCACTGGGTACTGGAACTGGCATAGGCTGCAGTCTCAAAATATAGGTCTAACTCACAAAATGGCTAATGCCACGTACACACTATCGGTCAAACCGATGAGAACGGTCTGATGGACCGTTTTCATCAGACCAAACCGATCGTGTGTAGGCCCCATCGGTTAAAAAAATTCAATCTGGTTTTAATTTAACTGATGGATACCTAACCGATCATTTGTAGGCACGTCCATCGGTTAAAAATCCACGCATGCTCAGAATCACGTTGACGCATGCTTGGAAGCATTGAACTTCGTTTTTTTCAGCACGTTGTTGTGTTTTACGTCACCGCGTTCTGACACAATCGTTTTTTTTAGCGGATGGTGTGTAGGCACGACTGCGGCATTAGACCTTGTCTGGTACAAGACACTGGGTGAACTAACATGAACATCTTAAAAAAAAAACAGCTTACATTAGGATAAACATCTCTATTTTTATTATTTATATAATTATTTGAAAGGACACGTGGGCTACATTTAGTATCCATTTTTTGGAGCAGGTCAATGAGAACTTTTCCACAAATATCGGTGCATATAAAACATGTCTGCCTTGCTTGTTCTTTCCTTGGACATCTCATTGGGTACCAAGTTCGGTTTTTATATATTGGTATAATGCAGATCCCTCTCACAAGAATGATTACTTTAGCTGGCATTTGGACACCATTTTCTGGTGACTAGTCATACTGTATCATGTCACAAAAAAAGAATCACTCTAAGATGGCTTTACAAATATTTGTATGAATTAAAATTAAAGTGGGTGGTTGCAAGAGATCAAGTTTTTTTTTATGTTTATGTATGAAGGCAAAAAACCTGTGAGCCCCATCTTGATCCAGCGATGTGTACGAGAGCCTCAGCTCTTCTGGGACTCACTCCTCTTTGGCTCCCACTGCTGTCAATCATGGCCAGTGAGCCAATGTGGAAAGAGGGGGCATGGCCAAGCCACAGCTTTGTGTGTGAATGGACACACAGATCAGCGGTTCAGGAGCAAGCCTGCCTTGATGCCCTCATAGCAAGTTGCTTGCTCTGGGGGCACTCAGCAGGGGGAAGGAGCCAGGAGTGCTGGTGGGGGACCCATGAAGAGGAGGATCCATGCTTTTCTGTGCAAAACCACTGCACAGAGCAGGCGAGTATGATGTTTGGTATTTAATAAAATAAAAAGAAAGGGAACCTTTAAATATCACTTTAAGGTACAGTCATTTTCATAACTTCAGCACTCAAATCAGGCCACAAACATATGTGTACATGTTTAAATAAAGGTGCAGTTATTTGCATCACCTTTTTGCACATTGGGGTATAATAATGGGAAACAGACATTCCCAGACAATACAGAAACCAGATTCATACTATTATTTTTCAACAGTCAACCACAAATGCAGGTCTGAAGCCAATTTAGGTTGCCGTCTAGAAAAAAACACTTCCATCACAGTTTTCATGGCTTGTGTACAAGGTCTTTGCTGTCAAATGCTGGCTTTTGCCATTTTACGCTGGGTTCACACTGCCGTACGGAGCAACTCACAGCAGGGGTCCGGTGCGTCCCTGTTCACCATTTCAGGGCCGAATTCAGACCTGAAACGGATCAGAAGATGCACAGGACTCCTGTGCAATTCACTCCGGAGACGTGTGAACCAGCTCCATTGAGAGTCGGTCACAATCCCCGGACATGCGAATTGAATGCCGGGAATTCGCAAAAAAAAAAGGGAGCTGAACTTGACCTGCTTTTCATCCAACACAAAAGCATCTCCAGAGCGCAGCCAGAGAAATGCAACAGAAAAGTGGTCAAATGGAATCTTAGAACTTTCATCCACGCTGCACCACTGTGTTACATGGGAAAATTCTGAGCTGCATTTCAAATGCAAGAAAACAGGGCACATGTACACAAGCCTTAAAGTAGAACTAAAATAATCCCCCCCCTCCAATTTTAGATAGAGTAAGGGAGGGTTATAACCTCTGTTGGTTTATATTTTGCCATCTTTGCCCCATTGGGGAGATTTACCTTCACTTCTTGTCCCATAACCAAAACAGAAAGTGAGGATCAACCACTGCAAATTGAAGGAATTCCATGAGGGCCCCCAGAACTAATGTCCCCATTACTTTTCTGGGGACAACACAAAAGTTGGGATTTTCTTTTACTTTCAATGATAATGGTAAACAGGGCAAATAGGGAGGATGAATCTCCCCAACAGGGGCACAGACAGCAATAAAATCTGACAGGTGTTCTAATCCCTCTCCACCCAAAACTAAAAGTAAAGGTTTTTCATTTAGTTATACTTTAAACAAAGCCAACTATTAGTAAAAGTAGGAAAAAATAAATGCAAAACGCTGAATTGAGCTGGTATTAGAGACCTGTGTACAGCAGGTATATTATGCGTCTTTATCATAACCTATAAATTCAGCATTTCTGTTCCAGCTAGTACATGAGAGATTCCAGATATAGCATCAAGTAAGGAGACAGAGCTTACAAATACAAAATACATAACAAATTATATGCTTGTCACCATAAAAATACAAGATGGAGTCTGGATACAAATAGGGTATCACGTAGTATCAAAATGATCTCATTAGCGAAAGTCTTTTTAATTTTTTTGACTTGCGGGCAGTATGTACATCAGTCCAAACATGCCATGGCTTCACAAGACGCCACATTCCAAACTTCATGGTTCCTAATATATTACAAGCAAAAGAAGGGGGAAGCTGAAGCCCGTTTTCTTAGTAGTGACCCTGGAGAGTTAGTGTGATCTGTCCCGACAGTATCTTCCCATCTCCCTGGCCAATACTAGACCTCAACTTCATTATATTTAGGCTATAAACAACTAATGAGAAATATCTTTTTAGTGCACCCTTTGCAAAACACAATGGTTATATCACCTAGCCAATCTCCAGTCAATGAAGAGTAGAGAGTATAAAAAAGTGCTGATGGAATGAAAAAAAAAAAAGATAAAAATCTGATATTTTAAAAAGTTATTTCAGGGTGTGCAGCATTCTAAATATACAGATTCCAACAATATCTTGGGCTTTGGCATAATGTGAAAAAAATAAAACACATTCACTTAAAACACACATTTTCTTCCTTTATTACTTAATAAAGGAAAAACTTTTTGAAGTAGAATTCCTAACTGGAGAACTTGCTCACTCTAAACCTCCATGAATATGTTAAATCACAGAGAGGTCAATCAGCACTCTTGGATCAGACGCCGACTGAAGTGTCTATGGGTGCCTTCGGGAACAGCCGCGCCGTGCCGGCTCACTCGGTGCATGCTTGCTGCAGCATAACAAATGCACTTGTATATGTACACCTATGGGAAAGTAATACATAGCATCAGCTATAAATTACAATCTATGTTTATGGATGACTTTGTGTTTTCTCTATACTGGTTCTTGCTTTGTTATGTTCATTCAAAACAAGGGAAGCAAAATCCAGTTGTCAGCCAAGCAGTGTAGTGATGTGACTGGAATTAGTTTGATGAAGAACACAGCACTTACTACTCGTTTTTACTGCGAGTATCCAGAAAAACACACACTTTAAGACAAGTTGACAGTGAATATATCAAATACATGACAGGTTCCCTTTAGTGACAAAAGGTGGGGGGCAGGACTTACCTGGCATAATTGGACAGGGCTTAAAAAAGGCTTGTACCAGTCTCTTGCTATGGCATCTCACATTACCTGTGCATAGACTGTCTTTGGCTTTTAAAGAGGAGTTCAACGCAAAAGTGGAATTTACGCTCAGGATTCCCCCCCCCCCCCTCCAGTGCCACAATTGGCACCTTTGTGGGGGAGGGTAGGATACCGGTCTTTGACAGGTTTCCTTTCCCACTTCCGGCAGCCTCAGCCGCGGGTATTGATGTCAAGGCTGGGGCTCCCTCCTCCTGTCGCCGGGCCAGTAGGAGACAGGAGCGGGCCTCGCGCATGCCCAGTAGGGTTCCCGGCGTGAAGCTGAACGGCTACACTGCCTAGGTTCCCTTACCCGCAATGGTGGCGGCAGCACCCGACGGGGAACATCAGCTGCGGTGCCAACATCGCTGGACCCCAGGACAGGCAAGTGTCCTATTATTAAAAGCCAGCAGCTGCAGTATGTGCGGACCTCCGCTTTGATTGCTCCCTTTATCATGTCACAGCCATCTAGAAATCCCTAGATAGCATATAGGAAAGCACTATATAAATTTTCTTTATCCAAAAAGTCGATCAGTATTCAGTAGGCTTCGATACATTGATAGCATCCCTATTGTCCCAATTGGATAGAATTATATTTTTCTCCTACTAATGGGAGGACAGCCAATAAAAAAAAAAAAGAAAAGAAAAAAAAGCTGATCAGGAATGGAAGGAAGAAGTGAATAGAGATGAATTTGATTTTTACACAGTGATTTCACAGCTGCTATCTGGAGACTGTTAGTACTATGACACGGGGGAAGGGCAAAAAAAAGCCTCCATGCACAGGTACTGGTAAATTTAATAGCAAGATGAATGACATAAGTGACTTTATTTATGCAGGGCTTCACATAACCCATCCAATGCATTTTAAAATCCGTGTGACTAAAACAAAAACAAAAAACAGTGTCTGTCATGTCTACCCTCCCTTCTCCTTTGCCACCTTTCCCATGGTTCCAAGTTAATTTAAGGATTGTTGGACATTCTTAAAAGGGTAACCCATATATAATGCTTTACTTGTACTTTCTTTCCTTGCAATTGAGAGAGCAGCTACCATGCAAAAGCACCAAAAAAACGTTCTAATAAACAGTGGCCCGGATTCAGAGAGCAATTGAGACCATAGTTACGCAGCGCAATTGCTGACTTGCTCCGGCGTTACGAACGCTCCTGATTCAGGAACATCGTAACGCCGACTGCAGCCTAAAATCTGCGTGGCATAAGGGTCTTATGCCACGCAGATTTTAGGCTGCATTCTTGCGATGACCAATAGGGGGCGCTCCCATTGTGCTCAGTGTATAGTATACAAATTGCATACTAACACCGATTTACAATGTTGCGCGAGCCCTGCGTACGCAAGTTACGGAGTTTCCGTACGGCATCTTTAGCGTAAGGCTGCCCCTTCTAATAGTAGGGGCAGCCAATGCTAAAGTATACCCGCCGTTCCCGCGTCGTGAAATTTGAATTTCACGTCGTTTGCGTAAGTGATTCGTGAATGGCGCTGGACGCCATTCACGTTCACTTTGAAGCAAATGACGTCCTTGCGACGTCATTTGCCGCAATGCACGTCGGGAAAGTTTCCCGACTAGGCGCATGAGCTTTACGATCGGCGCGGGAACGCGCCTAATTTAAATGATTCCCACCCCCTGCGGGATCATTTAAATTGCGCGCGCTTACGCCGGGCAATTTTGCCGGCGCGCCCTCGCAATTTACGGAGCTACTGCTCCGTGAATCGAGGGCAGCGGCGCAAATTTGCGGGGGCGCAGGGCAAAATCGTTGCCCTGTGCCTCAGTAATTTATGCGCAATTCTACCTGAATCTGGGCCAGTATCTGTGCCAGTCGCTCCACTACTTGCTCCTAAATGACATCACTGCTTACACAAAGCAAAGCCAATAAAGCTTGCATTGCGAGAAAGGAGCTTTTATATCTGTCTCAAACCAGCTCCCCTATATGACATGCTATGGAGAAGTGGCCGTTACAAACTTCCCTATGTTTGCACCAGCAATCACAGAAATATCTTTCACAGACATGGTTGTACATTTAAAAAATGTGGGTTATGTTCTCAGAGAAATGGGGCTTAGCAGGGTTACTTTATAAAGGAAACCTATAGAACTTTAAAAAATCTTCGCTTGGATGTATAGTAAGAAAATAGCAGCAGCCACTTAACTGCGATACCAGTTACTAAACATTACAAAACAATTCATAAGCAGCGCTAAAGTAAACAGGGTCAAACATTTCAAAGTTCAATTGTGCAAACAAAAAAATAAAAAACAGGCATAACTTAAATTGGATTTATGTCGGCACTTTCACATTTGTGACCCGATTTACTTTAGCGTAGTTTATGAATTGTTTTGTAATATAAAGAGAACCTGTCCTGAAGCAAAGTACCTATGTGAGGAGTCTCAAATGAAAAAGGCTGTGCTGGGACTCCAGAGCCTTCGCTTGTTAGGGGGGCAGAAAAGCTGACCCATTTAGCGTCACCTAAAATAAATCCGCAGTCCAAGCATAACTTTCACCCGAGGATTTTCATAAGGAATTTTTTTTTCCAAGAGGAGAGCTTTTTCCTTCTTGCAATGTTGCAGGCAAACAGAGAAAAGTCAGGCTAGCATGTGATTACAGACACAGTATTAAAAACAGTCAATTCTGCTTTAAACAAGAATTTCTCACTGTACATAGGGGAATCAGTCAGACAGAAGGAAGAACAACAATGAAAATATTTAACTGGTCGCCCCTTTAAGTCTTTTAGCTGCATAAAGTGCTACTTAAAAGCTCTGCTATTTTTAAATCTCTTTAATCGAACCAGTTGGCAAATCTCTGCCACTGTAATTTCTACATAACCTTTTGCAGCTGGAGCGGCTCAATACAAGGCGGCACTAAATCAGCCTAATGGTCGCAGGAAGCTCCTGTAACTGCAAATAAAAACAAGTGGTAAGTGCGTCCGTGAAGGGGAAACAGCGGGCTTGTATTGTTGGAATCTTGCACCTGTTCATGGTCCATTTTACGTGAGAATACCCCTTTTCTAGTATGTCTGCTACCGTTATTATGGAGTTATGACTTAAGAGGCTTGTGACCGACATAAGGATAGCCTTAGAGAGGTCTATGAGGGTATCAGAGTAGAGGCTGCTGGTAGTAATTTGGGGGCTGTTGGGGGATTGAGTGTAAAGGGGCAGCTGCTGAGTAGGCAGATCCCGGAGGCAAAGCAGATGTAGTGTTTTGATATGCTGCCATATCTGCAGACATTCCCATTGGCTGGCTGTAATTTGCTGCTCTGGGACCTGTGGTCTGGTTTAGGTATGGCGGGTTTGAGCTTCCATCATGATTAGTGCTGAAAGAAGAAGAAAAAATAGTTTGTTTTAGTAGCAGAATATTTAAAAAGTATATTGCTAAAAACAGCTGCCCAAGAAGGTATTTTCCCCCCGCTTCTCCCCCCCTCCCCCAATCACTTCCTGTGTAGTCTTCAAGACAGGAAGTGAAGGGGAATCTTCTAAAATAAAAAAAAGTCCAGAAGAGTTTTAAAGTGGTTGTAAAGTCAACATGAAGAAATCCTGTAATCCACTGTGTTACCGGATTATATCATGTGCAGTGTGTGTCTTTGTGTAAAATTATTGTGATAAATGCCGCTGGGCGGTCACGTGACTCGCTGGAGCTCCCCTTCTAGCACTGTAGAGGGAGGGGCCGAGAGGAGGGAAGCAGCGGGAGGTCACGTGAGCACCCAGCAGTGTTGTAAATAAGGTATTTATCCCAATAACTTTACACAAAGATACACACTGCACATGATATAATCCTGCAACATGGCAGATTACAGGATTTCTTAAAGCGGTTCTCCACCCTAAAGTGGAATCCCGCTGATCGGAAACCCGCCCCCCCTCCGGTGTCACATTTGACACCTTTCAGGGGGAGGGGGGTGCAGATACCTGTCTAAAGACAGCTATTTGCACCCACTTCTGGCCACACGCCAGGGGCGAAAGACGGGTTTTTCTGACTTCCCGTCTGTCGCCCGTTGTGTGCTGGAAACACTCGGCTCCCAGCACACAGCGTGTGAGCCAATCGGCGGGCGCAGCGCGACTCGCGCATGCGCCGTAGGGAACCGGGCAGTGAAGCCGCAGCGCTTCACTTCCTGGTTCCCTCAGCGTGGATGGCGGGGGGAGCAGCAGAGAGACGAGCGATCGCTCGTGCTCTGCTGCGATCAGCGCTGGACTCCAGGACAGGTCCCAATAGTGTCCCAATATTAAAAGTCAGCAGCTGCAGTATTTGTAGCTGCTGGCTTTTAATATTTTTTCCCCATGGCACATCCGCTTTAATATTAATATTATAGACTCTTGAGCCGACAGGCAGGGAGGGATGGTGGAGCAGCAGATGGTGGAGGCTCGTAAACTGACCACTGTAATCAGGGTTTAGCAGCCATGATCATTGTAGTCAGCACAGACAGGGGGGACACAGAAACTGACAGGATTAACCAGGTTTTTTAGAACATAGAGAGGGATAAATGACACAGCACAGGCACTGTGCTGTATATCACGCTTTCAAGGATCAGGAGAACACATTGAATATTGCTGGG
Organism: Rana temporaria; assembly: GCF_905171775.1. NCBI lineage: Eukaryota > Metazoa > Chordata > Amphibia > Anura > Ranidae > Rana > Rana temporaria. The sequence continues at coordinate 187,188,799 of NC_053494.1, read as the reverse complement.
GATATAGCAGCCATCAGCGATCATCACAACAGAATACAGCAAGCTGGTTGAACCCAGGTTGATCGATCAACTTGGTACATTCAGCCTGCCCTTTAACGGTTCAAATCTTGGCCGGTTCAGCAGGATTCGAACCGTGTATGGCTGGCCTAAGTATTTATTGTGAGAAAGCCTGAGGGCAGGGTCTTTGTCAGGATGAATGGGAGTTGATACTAGCCAGTTAGACACAAATCCTGCTCCAAACTTTATCTTGGGATGCATATTATGTGGGCTGCCCTCCTCTAAATGTTAATATACAAGAACCCTGAAAGATGTTAACGCTGCTAAGGCCTCATGAAGGAGAGGAAAAAAAAAAAAGAGGAAGGAAGAAGATTACCTCAAGTAAGGGGCTTGAGCTGCTTGAGTAGTGACAGTGGAGTTCATATTTGGTGGCATAGATCTAAGGGGTCCAATCTGGTCGGGGTTCATGCTATAAGCAGGGTGTACCTGGGGTATACCATGTACCATATAAGTAGCTCCCGGAGCCTGACCAGCATAACCCTAGACAAAGAAAATGTTAAAAATTAGAAATATTAAAAAAAAAAAAATCTATATATAATTTTATTTTATTTATTTTTTTATCACATACATACATGCTTATACAGTAAAAAACAGCGGTGCTTATCCCTCCCCTCCGAGGTAACATATCACCTCATAACACGCACCCTTGATTTCTCCCCTATTTTCAGGGGATAAAAGTGCATGTAAATACAGTACTTTAATGGTGTTTTGTGGGAGATCACATAATACACTATATTGTCAAAAGTATTGAGACACCTGCCTTTACACACATGAACTTTATTGGCATCCCAGTTTTCGTCCGTAGGGTTCAATATTGAGTTGGCCCACCCCTTGCAGCTATAAGTTCTGGAAAGGCTGTCCACAAGGTTTAGAAGTGTGTCTATGGGAATGTCTGACCATTCTTCCAGAAGCGCATTTGTGAGGTCAGGTACCAATGCTGAATGAGAGGGGCTGGCTCACAGTCTCCGATCTAATTCACCCCAAAGGTGTTCTATCAGGTTGAGGTCAAGACTCCGTGCAGGTCAGTCAAGTTCCTCCACCTCAAACTTGCCCATCCATGTCTTTATGGACCTTGCTTTGTGCAGTGGTCCAAATCATTTAATGGAGGGCAGATTATGGTGTGGGGTTGGGCTTGGCCCCTTAGTTCCAGTGAAGGAAACTCCAACTTTGTGGGAACAGTTTAGGGATGGCCCCTTCCTGTTCCAACATGACTGCGCACCAGTGGCACAAAGCAAGGTCTATAAAAGACATGGATGAGCGAGTTTGGCACAGAGTCCTGACCTCAACCCGATAGAACACTTTTGAGATGAATTACAGTGGAAACTGTGAGCCAGGCCTTCTCGTCCACATTAGTCCATGACCTCAGAAATGCGCTTCTGGAAGAATGGTCAAACATTCCCATAGGCACACTCCGAAACCTTGTGGACAGCCTTCCCAGAAGAGTTGATGCCGTTATAGCTGCAAATGGGTGGACCAACTCAACATTGAACGAGATTCCAATAAAGTTCATGTGTGTGTAAAGGAGGCAGGCGTCCCAATACTTTTGGTAATATAGAGGGAGGGTGTGTGTGTGTGTATATATATATATATATATATATATATATATATATATATATATATATATATATATATATATATATATATATATATATATATATATATATACATATATACACACACACACACACACACACACACAAAGTATATCACAAAAGTGGGTACATCCCTTACATTTTTGTAAATATTTTTTATTATATCTTTTTTTTTTAGTATTTTATTATATCTTTTTATGTGACAACACTGAAATGACACTTTGCTACAAATGTAAAGTAGTGAGTGTACAGCTTGTATAACAGTGTAAATTTGCTGTCCCCTCAAAATAACTCAACACACAGCCATTAATGTCTTAACTGCTGGCAACAAAAGTGAGTACCCCCCCCAAGTAAAAATGGCCAAATTGGGCCCAAAGTGTCAATATTTGGTGTGGCCACCATTATTTTCCAGCACTGCCTAAACCCTCTTGGGCATGGAGTTCACCAGAGCTTCACAGGTTGCCACTGGAGTTCTCTTCCACTCCTCCATGATGACATCACAGAGCTGGTGGTTGTTAGAGACCTTGCGCTCCTCCACCTTCTGTTTGAGGATGCTCCACAGATACTCAATAGGGTTTAGGTCTACAGACATGCCTGGCCAGTCCACACAGTATATATAGATAGAAAGAGAACACGTGAGCGTGTGTGTTGCCTCTCTTACTTCACCTCTGCTATAATGGTAATGGCTCATCTGATGAGTGACTATAAGATGCAGAAAAAAAAAACACAGCTCACATATATACAGATTTTTATTTTTTAAGCATTTGTCAGTCTGCCTGGAGTTCAGCTATAAAAATTACGTGCGGTTATGTATGAAGTTCTAAAAATAGTTTGCTTCCCAGCGGAGAATCCAGTATACAGCAGAGCACCGTATAGCCATAGTCTAGCAGGAGGCGGTTTGCTGTACCCTCTCACTGAAGCCTGTGAATAAAGCTGGTCTTGTTAACAGCCAATCCTTCGGAAGACAGTGCCATGGGTCAATATAAAAGCATTTATAAAGAAAGAAGATCAAAACCGATGCTTCCCCGAGACATCATTCTGCCAGGTATATGAAAGGATCTTAATCCAATTTACTGCTATCCTCAAGCTACATTATGAGCGCAGAGAAAAATTCCTGCTGACCTTATTATTCAAGATGCTTCTGACTTACACGGGTCAACTATTCTAGGTGTGCAAAATCGTTGTAGAGGAAGAAAGACTTTGAAGATTTTTTGCAAAAAATACATTTATATATTTTTTTCTCTGCTATACAAATAAGTGAAGGTGGAACAGGGATTGATGCCGACTTTAAGAAAAGGCATTTGTTTTGTTTCTTTTACGTTTGAAAGAAAGACTTGACAAGGGATCTGTATGGGCTGCAAAGAATTGTTAGACCAATGCCTTTAAAAGTAGAAAGATGGGAGGACTGTAGGCCGCAGGGACACTGAAGGTCAACAAGTGGATTTCTTGGGAGCATGCAAGACAGAAAAATGTCAGGCCTCAAAATAAAGTTTGGTGTATGTGCACCAGCCTGCTGAGACTTTTGGGCCCGCTGCACACCATCTTTTGGGCCTTAAGTCAGTAGTCTGCATGGACAGTCTTTGAGGTTTGGCATCTCTCTGAAGCTGCCACTCACGGTTTGGTACCTGGTGTCCACAGCCACTGTGTGCCATCTTTAGGGGTCGGCGTCTGCAGCCCTGCACCATTTCTGGGGCCCATCATCCATAACCATGCAGTGTTAGCCCGGTGCGATTTCCCCTGCACAGTTTTCTGGACCTAGTGGTTATACCTCTGCTATGCTGGGCTATGAACCAAAGGCCTAAGAGACTGTGCAGGAGAATACATACCAGGTCCCTAGTATGCTAAACAAAACTTAATGTTGGATCCCAAACTCACTTCCTCTATACCAGTTGTCTCCAAACTGCGGCCTGGGGGCCAGATGTAGCCCTTTGCTGGCTTTTATCTGGCCCTTGGGACATTATTTCATCCACAGATACCAACAATGGAGCACAACCCCCCCCCCCCCCCCACAATGGGGCCATGTTCCTCCCACTGACATCAATGATTTGACATTATTACCTAAAACACCATTGATGGGGCACAATTCCATGAGTGCTTTATCCCCCCCATTAACCTCGGGACCGTTTCTACTCACAATGGTCACAGTATGACCCCCCAAAATCTGAAGGACAGTAAACTGGCCCCTTGTTTTAAAAGTTTAGAGACCCCCTGCTCTATGCAATACAATCAATTTTTAACAACTCACCACTTGGACACTTTAATGCTCCATGGTCACTAATAAATCTTAAAACCTACCACATGTTGGAGGCATCACCTCTTGAATTCACACTTATGCACGGTCATGCACTACCAAAGGAGTCTCCACAATAAAAATGATAGATAATTGGGAGACCTGCTATTAGAGGTCAACACTCTCAGTAAGGTGTTTTAGGAGAGGGGAGGACAGAATACTATTAGATAATCTCACATTTGGACTACATGCCAGCAATGATTCAACTCCCTGATGGCCACCTAAACAAAAATGTGAGAACAGATGGCCTTCAAAAGAAATGTCATGAGAGAAATACGGATCCTGCCAACGCTGACGGATTCTTCTGAAAACACTAGTTGTCTGCCTCTCATGCTAATGTTTGGCTTCAATAATTTCAGGCAGGGATTGGGAGAAAGTATGGAAATAAGCAATTATAACTTTCCTCAAATATTAATTATCTGCATGTTTGTTGCTGGATTTGCGAGTCAGAAGTAAAGGCAGACAGGGAATTGGTGTTTTCCACAATGACAGCTTATGTATCTTTCTGATGACAGATGTATTTTTATTCTTGTCAATACCTGCAGAGAAACCCCCATTGATGGCGGGTTATAATGCGTCTGTGGAGGGGGCTTGTTGTATACATTGTACATTGGAGCTTCGTTCGCTAGCTTGTTGTACAGTTCCAGTGCCTCCAGGACCTTCACATTAAGTTCAGACAGTTCTGAGTGCTTCCTGGAGAGAACACGTGGGGGGAAAAAAAATATATGTAACTATATCAGAACAAAGATAAGTTCCATTTTGCAAAAAAACAAACACAAGACCAGGTTTTACTGGAACTAATTTCATAAATCTAGGCAAATCAAAAATAACTTTTTTTACCATTTTCCTGACTCTCTGTCCTTTGAGATCCACCATTAAGCATCCAACCAGTTCGTATTTTAGTTTACATAGCCAGAAGAACATTGTATTATATTGATATCTACCAAAGGGAGGAAATACCGGTAGCCAAAGATTCTGAGGCTAGCTTACAACTGGCTGTCAGGGAACAGCTGGGACCAGTTGCATTCAGAGCAACAGAAAAAAGATGTCCCAATAGTTTTGGCAGGTTTTATATTTTACACACATTTTTGGAGGCGATACAGGCATTAGCGGCATTGTGAACTTTTGTTGTGTTCATTTTGTTGCAATTGTTGGTTAGGTTCAAATTAACACAGTAATGAAGGTGGATACCCTGCGCTGCCAATTAAAGTGAATGGTAGCTGCTAACATGGCTCATTCAAGAAAAGCAGAAGAAATAAAAAAATATAAATGTGTAGCGCTTGATAAGCGCTACACATTTATATTTTTTTAGCACAGTAATGGCCTGTTACTGACAGGTTACAGACAGATCATCTGATTTTTTTTTGCTTAACAGTCGCAAGTAGAAATTGAATAGGTTACTAAAGTCACAAAAATTCTCGTTCGACAGAAAAAAATTAAAAAGAATCGGAAGTGATGTCATGTGTTGTAATGTATTTTCGAACGACAACTATACTGACTAAATGAAAATCGTACGATCTGGTATAACATTTTTGTGCTTGTCCGATCGAATAATAAAAAAAAATAAAAAATGGGATGAATAGTCTTGATCGGCTCTCGAAAAGCTAACAATCCGATTATCGCACGATTCTACCTCCGACAATAGTTTTCGTACGATATTCAGATCGTGTGTACGGCCATTAGGCTTCAAATTAGCTGCCCCAATCCTTTCTGTAGAGCTTGTTTTTGCACCTGCACACTGCAGAAAATAGAAGTTCTTGTGTAAACACGATGTCCGGAGCAACAGAAAGCCCAGCAGTGGCATAGTGGTACACGAAGGGTTGGTTCATCTCCTATGTGTTCTAGTCCATCTGCATATTTAAATGATGTGCCCAGTTTTAAAAATGATCCTTACTTTTGATGCTGCTTTCACTGTGTGCTCCCCTCTCTGCCATTAGACGTGTGGCCCCAACACCTCACAAGCAAGCACTTGGCGAACCTAACCACTAGGGATGCACCGATATATTGGTGCCGATACATATCGGCCGAAAACAGCTGTTTTGGCGACATGCCGAAACATCTTTAAAATTGGCGATATGGGCATCGGGTGCCCATAAAAAAAATGGACGCTGGGCTGTCACGGCTCCGTCCTCTGCACGAGCAAACGAGTGTCACTGCCTCCTGACTCGATCGGCTATTCAAAAATGGCGCCATTACGTATCTGCTTATGCGCCGCCCGGCCGAGCGGATACAAGCTTTCCCGAGCTCGGCCGGCTTGTGCAGTGCACTCGCCATAGGCAGAGGACAAAGCAGTGACAGTCCAGTCCAGCAGAGCCCAGCCATGTCCAGCACAGCACAGCTTTAAGGTAATAAAGAAGCTGGTGGTGGCAGCAGGTGATTGTGGCAGGAGGTGGTGGGGGCATGAGGTGATGGTGGAAGAAGGTAATGGTGGCACCGTGGCAGGATGTGGGTGAGGTAATGCTGGCAGGAGGTGGTGGGGCAGGAGGTGATGGTGGCAAGAGCCGATTGTAGCAGGAGGTGATGGTGGCAGGAGGTGGGGGTGGTGTGAACATACAATTATATAACAAAACAAACAAAAAAAGAAGAAAAGTCATTTTCGGTTTCGGCCTGACATTTTTTTTTTTTATTTCAGTTTCGTTTTGGTTCTGAAATTTCCATTTCGGTGCACCTCTACTAACCACGCATGTACAGTCTGCTCTCACTGGCAAAATGCTGAGTTCAACTAATAAAGTGAGAGAGCGAACTGCACATGCGGGATCAGGCAAGCCAAGCTCTTGTAGCAGAGTACTCGTACATGAGGTGTTGGGGCCACGCATCGCATTAGACATTTAGGTCCGTCTTGATATCTAAGGCAGGCCAGAAAAGGAGAGCCCAGCGTGGAAGCAGTGGAAGAAGTAAGGCTTATTAATAAAAACACGTCAGTTTTTTATCCTGTACCCTGCTGTGGTTTGTACTTTTGTTATTTTGCACAATAAAGGCGTTTTTATTGGAGTGCGGCTGTCCAGACCTGCCCTCTTCTAATTACAGGCATCTATCGAATGGACTTACTGGAAAACCAGCATTTAATCAGCACTTGCAACCAATGACTGTAAGCACTGATCTGTGTATTCTGATTGGAGGGGGGGATGGGGGACGCGCTGGTTGAAGCTCCTTTGATTGTGCAACTCAAATGTACACTTCATGTACCAAGATCAGGATACATTATAGAACCCGACACTTTTGAAAGGAGCTTGGTGGGAGTCAGAAGTAGCACCTGCTAAATGCCTCTTTGAAACACAGCTTTACATTTTTATGCATTATATATATAAAAAAAGGGATTTTTAATACAGCTTACCTGTAAAATCCTTTTCTTGGAGTACATCACGGGACACAGAGCGGCATATTCATTACTAGTGGGTTATATGGAGTACCTTCAGATGATGGACACTGGCAATCTCAAACAGGAAGTGCCCCTCCCTATATAACCCCCTCCCATAGGAGGAGTACCTCAGTTTTGTAGCAAGCAGTATGCCTCCCAAAATGGTCCCCATAAGAGGGGTGGGAGCTCTGTGTCCCGTGATGTACTCCAAGAAAAGGATTTTACAGGTAAGCTGTATTAAAAATCCCTTTTTCTTTCTCGTACATCACGGGACACAGAGCGGCATATTCATTACTAGTGGGATGTCCCAAAGCAATGCTTACAATGAGGGGAGGGAGACATCTTCCCAAGACAAAAGGATTTAATTTAGAGATATACTCAAATCATAATAAATCCAACTTAGTTGAGAAAAATAAATTTAAATTTTAAATTTTACTCAAAAGGGAGCCCCCGGAATCCGAGGGTCTCAAACTGCAGCCCGCAGCACTGCCTGCCCAAAGGCTGCATCAGTATTCCTTCTTACGTCCAACTGGTAGAACCTTGTAAACGTGTGGACAGAAGACCAGGTTGCCGCCTTGCAAACTTGAGCCATAGAGATCTGGTGGTGTGCTGCCCAGGAGGCGCCCATGGCCCTAGTAGAATGAGCCTTTAATGATAACGGAGGAGGCAACCCCTTCAAGCCGTAGGCCTGAGTGATTAACTGTTTAATCCACCTCGAGATGGTGGATTTTGCAGTTGCCTGCCCCTTCTTGGGCCCATCCGGTAAAATGAACAACACATCTGTTTTCCGGATCTTCTCTGTAGCTTTAAGATAGGCCTTCATGGCCCTGACAATATCCAAGGTATGCAGCAACCCTTCCTTTCTGGAAGTAGGTTTAGGAAAGAAGGATGGTAATACCAAATCCTGGTTTAGATGAAAACTGGATATAACCTTTGGTAGGAAGGAAGGATGAGGGCGGAGAACGACCTTGTCCTTATGCAAAATAAGATATGGTTCCTTACAGGATAAGGCTGCCAGTTCCGATACTCTTCTGGCGGAAACTATGGCGACCAAAAATACTAACTTCCTTGTCAGTAAAACCAAAGGAATTTCAGCCAACGGCTCAGAAGGTTGTTTCTGTAAACTTGACAGAACAAGATTTAAATCCCACGGACAAAGCGGGGATTTAACTGGAGGATTAATACGTAAGACCCCTTGAATGAAGGTCTTAACCAGCGAGTGGGTGGCCAGCGGCCGCTGAAACCATACTGACAAAGCTGAAATGTGTCCTTTGATTGTGCTTAATGCCAGTCCTTTATCCACTCCGAGCTGGAGAAAACTTAATACTCTATCGATGGTAAACTTACGAGAAAGCCATAACTTGGACTCACACCAGCCTACATAGGCCTTCCAGACCCTGTAATAAATCACCCTAGAGACCGGTTTCCTGGCTCTGATTAGGGTAGAGATTACTTTCTGAGACAGACCTCTACCCCTGAGAATCAGGGATTCAGCTTCCAGGCCGTCAAATTTAGATGCCGTAAGGCAGGGTGGAGGATCGGACCTTGCGATAGCAGTACTGGCCGTAGAGGAAGAGTCCAAGGGTCTCCCACTACCATCCTTAGGATTAGTGAATACCATGCCCTTCTGGGCCATGCTGGAGCTACCAGGAAGACTGGTATGTGCTCCACCCTGATCCTGCGCAGCAGGCAGGGTAGTAACTGGAGCGGGGAAAATGCATAAAGAAGTTTGAACTGATGCCAAGGGCAAACTAACGCATCGGTTCCGCAGGCCCTGGGATCCCTTGTGCGGGACATGAACCTGTCTAGCTTTTTGTTCAGTCTCGATGCCATGATATCCACGCCCGGCACTCCCCATTTCTGGCAGAGTGTCTGAAAGACCTGTGGATGCAGAGACCACTCCCCCGGCAACAGAGTCTGGCGACTTAAGAAGTCCGCCTGTAGGTTGTCGACTCCGGGAATGAATATAGCCGATATGCAGGGCACATGGGCTTCTGCCCACAAGAAAATCAAGCTCACTTCTTTCTGAGCGGCTTGACTCTTGGTTCCCCCTTGGTGATTTATATATATGCCACCGCCGTGGCATTGTCCGATTGTATTTTCACCGGGAACCCTTGTAGTTTGGACGTCCAAGCCCTGAGGGCTAGTCGAGCAGCTCTGAGCTCCAAGATATTGATGGGCAACTGCTTCTCTGCCGCTGCCCAAGAGCCCTGGCGAGTGCAACCATCCAAAATTGCTCCCCAGCCCATCAGGCTGGCGTCTGTGGTTACTATCTTCCAGGTCACAGGACTGAAAGTCTTTCCCTTCAGGAGATTCTGAGGGTTTAACCACCAAGCTAGACTTTGCCGCACTCTTGGTGAGAGTGGCCAAGGAATTTCTAAGGCCTGAGGCCTCTTGCTCCAGGCTGACAGGATGGCTGCCTGCAGGATGCGAGTGTGGCTCTGAGCGTACGGAACCGCCTCGAATGTGGCCACCATCTTGCCTAGTAGCCGCATACATAGGCGAACAGTTGGCCTTCTCTTGCTTAGAACCATTTGTATTAGCTCTTTGATGGCCTTTAATAGGGGTAGAAACACCCTCTGTTGTTCTGTATCCAATCTCATGCCGAGATAATCCAGCTGCCTTGTGGGCAGGAATGCTGACTTGTCTCGATTTAGGACCCAGCCGAACCTCTTGAGGTACTGAACCGTGAGGGCCACTGCTCTTTCCAGGCCAGGAGACGAATGGTCTACGACCAAGAGGTCGTCCAGGTAAGCCAGGACCGTGACCCCCTGGATCCTTAGATTGGCTAGGATTGGGGCTAGGACCTTCGTGAATACCCGGGGGGCCGTAGCCAACCCGAAGGGGAGCGCCACAAATTGGAAATGACGCTGAGCCACGAGAAGCATAGAAATACTTGATGTGGCTGAAAAATTGGCACATGAAGGTAAGCATCCTTTATGTCTATGGACGCCATGAAGTCGTCCTTCTGGAGCACGGCGACAGCTGACCGAATAGTTTCCATCCGGAATGAGCGGACCTTTAGATACGCATTTACTCCCTTTAAGTCCAAAATTGGCCTGACATCGCCGTTGGGCTTTGGGATGATAAACAGGTTGGAGTAGAACCCCAATCCCTGTTCCCGGACTGGTACTTCTACTATCACCTTCTGGCATAGCAGATGATTCAATGCCGCCATCAATGCGGCTCCTTTCACAGGGTCGTCTGGTACTCTTGACTCCTGGTAATGAGGAGGAGGGAATTTTAGAAATTCTAGCTTGTAGCCCGTGGTCACGGAAGACCGTACCCAGCAGTCGGGAATGGTGGCCTCCCAAACCTCTGCAAAGAGACGCAGCCTTCCCCCCACCATCGTGGGTGGGGGCGCCCCTTCATAGGGCCGACTTGGGGGCTGGCTTCGCAGGCTTGCGGTACCACTGCTTCTTGCCCCCAGTGGCTTGGCCCTGCGGCTTATTGTTAATGCCTGATCTTGCAGGAGGCCGTCGATACTGTTTGGTATTAGAGGGCCCCTGCCCCGGGGAGGGCTGGCGCCTAAATGCGGGCCCTCGGGCCTTCTTCTTGACTGGCAAGAGAGTGCTTTTGCCGCTTGATATAGTCTGAATATATCTATCCAAGTCTTCTCCGAAGAGACGTCCTCCATGGAAGGGAACCCTACCAGGAGTTATTTGCACGGGGGCTCAGCCTCCCAATTCTTCAACCATAAGAGCCTTCTCATATGGATTAGAAATAAGAATAAACGTGACGCCTGCTGGATGGAGTCCTTGATAGCATCCACCGTAAAGCGTATAGCCCTGGGTATATCCAAAATTCCTCTGCCTGCTGGGCAGGGATAAGTTTAAGCATTTGCTTAGTCTTATCTGATAATGCTTGGGCCACTCCAATAGCAGCCACAGCGGGCTGAACTATCGCCCCTGCTGAAGTAAAGGAGGCCTTAAGTAATGTTTCCAAGCGTTTATCAACCGGATCCTTAAACACCTGCAAGTTAAAGATCTGTTCACACATGAGATGGCTGCGTCCACAGTAGGGACAGCCCATCTCTTTGAAAACTCTTCCTCTAAGGGTTACCTGTCTGGCTTAGCCCAGTCCTGAAAAATCAGGTCCTTTAACAAAGGATGTACCGGGAATACCAAATTGGCTTGGGGCGCTTTCAGGGAGCCCAATGAGGATACCGCGGAGGCCAGAGGCTGAGGCACAGGTATCTTAAAAGCCAACCGCACCATATCCGTTAGGGACTGAACCCACAGTCTTTCTGCGTGAGAAGCTGAAAAAGGTTCCTCTATTGTAGAATCCTCAGAACCTAAATGGTCAAGGTGATCCTGACCTCCCTCTGTCTGGTCTCCTTGATCCTCCAATTCGTCAGTCGGAGAGGATATCCTCCTCCAGAGACTCAGACCTGGGAGACGGGGATCTAACCCGCTTCTTCCCTGCCAAAGATGCCGTAATTAGAGCGGCCATCCTCCTTTCCAATCCACCCAAGGTGGAGGCTAACATCTCTTCCGTTACATAGGAAGGAGCTGGTTGAGTAGGGCCAGCCATAGCACCTAGCAACCCTGATGGCTCACCTAGGACAACAACTTCCGGGCATTCCGGAGTAGTAGGGGCCACTAGATTTTGGATATCCTCAGAGCCCGATGGAGAACCTTTTGGTTTTTTAACCGTTTTAGCGTTCTTCCCTTAGGAGCCATAATATACAAATTCTGAGGCACTCCGCTAGTATACAACTGACTGTAATAGCTGGAGAAAATACACATATAATCAAATAAATGTGAAACAATAGGATAGGGTAATGTTAGAGGGACTCCAAACCTCCCATAACCTATAAAAAGGGAAAATCAATACTGAGCCCCAAGGGCTTCAACCAGAAAAAATCTTTTTTTTTTTTTTTTTGTCTGGTATTGACCCCCTAATGCTGGGCTAGGTGAGCACCCTAAGTGTTCAAAGGCGCTGCTTAGTACACAGGCTTGAATGCAAACTTTTAAGCCAGAGGCTCCTTAGTAAGGTGTACTTCCCACAACTGCCACCGGGTGTCACTGTGCCAGAAAGCTCTGTCAAACCTTCCTATGCTGTAGCCAGCATCGCTGCTCCGTGTCCCCTCACAGCCTTTACAGACTGAACAGCCCTCCAGGATTTATCCTCCCTGTGTGCAGGGGGGAGGAGCCGTCCGGCGTCAACCGCCCCCTCCCCGCAGCACCGCCGCGTATGCGCGCGCACAGATAAGTAAAAGCGCGCGCACGCGCGCGCGTCAAACGCCGCTAGGGGAAGCAGGAAGCCATGTGGAGAGGAGACACCAGGACCTTAGACGCTGGAGCAGCAGACACAGGTAAAAGGGAAGCTTTAAACTGTCTCCCTAATGGTATGGTTCCTTCTCTGTGGAACACCCTGCCCAAAAAAAGGCCCTCCTTGTGACAGAAGCAGCAGCAGCCTACTAGCCCAGCCAGGGGAACTATACCTGGGTGTTTTGAGCCATCCCGTTTGAAAACTTTGTGGTTCTCCTTTGCCCATGCACAGAGGCATAAATAGGCTGCCCAAGAATCCCCTGTAGGAAGCCTACTGACAAACCAAGTTCCGTAGGCCCCCTGCTTACCTTTCCACGCCGCAGGGTATTGCTCTGCAAGAGGCCCAATCTTCACCCTTCACCGTGGGTATGGTCATAGACCTTCAGGGACTGGGGTCTTAAAAGAACACCACAACCTGGACCTATACAGCACCACTGGCAACAGGTATTCTCTAGGTTAGAAACCAGACCTGGAACCCAGGGTCCAGCCCTCCAAGGAGAGGCATTATAGGCAAAACCCCATCCACGAATTGGGGCCCGGGTACCGTCCACTTTGGCTATGAAGCACCTTGGACGGATCCGGTCAGCTGGCCCTGGTCCCAAGGACTACTACAGGCACAGCCTCAACGTGCACCAACACCTAAGACACTGGCGAAAAAACTGAGGTAATCCTCCTATGGGAGGGGGTTATATAGGGAGGGGCACTTCCTGTTTGAGATTGCCAGTGTCCATCACCTGAAGGTACTCCATATAACCCACTAGTAATGAATATGCCGCTCTGTGTCCCGTGATGTACGAGAAAGAAAAAATATATATAAAAAAACACAGGAATCTCAATTTTTTTTTTTATAAATCCTCTTTCCTGCTCCATAAACCCAATTACATATGCCCAGGTACGTTCCAAAAGTGATCCGCCGCACACCAGGTCCTGTGCTGCCACTTTGCTCTCGGACATTGTGAGCCGGCTGCCTCTTCCTGGTTGATGCAGTCGGTATGGAAATACAAAGCCGCAACGTGTTTGGCTTGCAGTTGCAGAGCAGTCATATTGACCTTAGTAGGAGAGTGCGACAGGTGGCGCCTCCCATTTAAAAACACAGATCAACCGCCTGTTTTTACACCCACCAGTGTGAAAAGGGGCCACACACACACACTGTTGCTTCTCTTTAAGAGAATCTGCCATCTAAACACAAGATACACTATACAATTTTCCAAAACCATATCATATGAGGTCAACCCTAAACACTTTCAATTTGTATGCAATCAGACAGGCTCTTGCACTACATAGTTGAAGGCAAATCTAAAGGAAATTAAACAGCAAAAAATTGTATAATGTGTATCCAGCTTAATTCCAGGTCACCTGTTCAGCACCACGTTGACTGCCTTGGAACTAATATGCAGCTGCTAAGTCAGACAATGGCAGCTCCCAGCACACTGCTATTTAGCGTAATCGTAGGTTCTCATTTCAAAAGGATTGGAAGTGGAGAGAGGACAACAGCTGTGTGATTTGCACTCTACTAAGCACTGTGTATTCAAATGTTGCATGTGACAGGTTCACTTTAAAATTACTGGTGTTAGATAAAGGAAGTCCTGAAAATCTGAGGCTAATGGAGGACCGAAGCTGACAAATGCTGCTCTACGGCAAAAAAAGCGCGAGAAAGAGAGAGAGAAAAAAAAAGGAAATGCAGCAAAACTGCAGTGAAGGTTGGGAGGGAACATGGACATCTCAGATAGAAATTGGAATTATGCAAAAGAAAACAATTGTATATCGATTTCTTTCCACTGCAACGAGAAAATGCAACACTAGTATTTTTAATTGTTTGTGTGTGCAATAAACAGACAAATGCATTGAGCATGTGCCAGACAACTTCTTGAGTTGAGAGAAGATTATTAATATGTGATAAAATTAATGTATAAAGTAAACAATTAATGGTCAGTTTAGAGCCCATTCACACCTAGGCGTTTTGTCGCCTGTAGCGCGACGCTCACAAACGCCAGAGGGACCAAAATACATGAAAGTCTATGGGGATGGTTCACATCTGAACGCTGATGCGCCTGACGCCCATCGCCTGTAGCCAAAAAAAGTTCCGGACGCGCGTATCGGGCGTATTTGAGCGTTTCCATTTCCCATAGAAAGTAATGGAAACGCTCGATTCAAGCGACTTGCGCAACAACGGGCGTTTGCTACGGGCGTTTCGTCGCTTTAATCAATAGAACTTGTCGCCCATGCAGAAGATTAAAAAAATCTACCAACATAGCAACAAGTGATGAAAAGATGATAGTTTTTCCTATTGGCTAAAATAAAAAACGTCAAAGTACAAAAACGTCGGACAACGCTGTATGCAAATAAGCATGAATACGCGCGACAAAACACTGGAAAAAAAACGCCGAACGACCGACGCTCAGGTGTGAATGCAGCCTTACTTGGTACCTCACCTGTCAATCTCTTCTAATTTCTCGTCGATCATTGGACCCATTTGTTGGCAGACATCTGTAAGGGGGAAAAAAAAAAAAAAAAAAAGGGGGGAAGCATACATTTTCAATTTACTTTGTTATACATATTAAATAAATTACAGTATTTAGTTATTTGGAGCAGTATAATAAGGAAACACTGGGAATGACACCACCATTGGCATTAAAGTAGCACTAACCCCATCATAAAAAACTATCAATAAATGGTATATTACTGAGATTCGTTTTATGTATCCTGCAAAAAACCTGGTTGATCCTCCCGTTCTCCCATCTGCCCCTCCTGTCCATGTCCCCAATGCAGCTATAGATTTTGCAGAGCAGTGTTGGCAGCTTTGCACATGCTCAGTTTTCAGCGAGCTTCTATGCTAAGCATTTCCTCCCCATCACATCTGAGCAGCCCATATGACTATAGAGAGTCACATGTGGGAGTATACACAGTGGTAAATGGCAGCCCACTCCCTCCCTCTCCATACCCGCTAAACACAATGGTGGCGGGATTTTACATGTAGATTAATGGTGGCTTCGCCTCCCTCTTATTCTAAAACAGGCTGGAGGGGGGGGGGGGGGTAACAGACTGCCTGGCAGAAAATCAACCAGCACCATGTTACAGCCAAAAAATAATGTTGTTTTTTTTTTTTTTTACATGTGACCAGCAGCAGAGGACTAAACGCTCCTCCTGCTTATGTTTCCCTGCACACAGACTGGGAGAGGGCTGGGTCATGTGACAGCTGTATTTTTTTTATTACAATAATTCCAGTGCTATCATCCACATACAGATGGGATCATGTAAAATGAACAGAGTGTGTGTGTGTGTGTGTGTGTGTGTTTACTATCACTTTAAAAATTGGCACTCTAGTCGAAGTGAAAACCACAGCATGCAATAGTGCTATTTAGATCTCCAAATCTTTCAGTGCTGTGCATGTTATGTGTGTCACACCGATCAATTGTGTACACAGATATTGTACTTTCTATAGTTACAACTCTCTCTCTCCCTTGTATTGTAGATTACGGTAAATACACTCTGTGTTGTACATTTTATGCCCCATACTGCTCCACTTTGTGTACTGAGCTGTACAATATATACCCGGCGCTACAGTGACCCAGTGTTCTGTACATTCTATACACCACAACTACACTGTGATGTACATTATATACTCCATAACTACACTCTGTACACTGTGCAGTAGAGTTTACTCTCACCACCATGTTCTGTACACTATGCTGTACAGTTTATAGTCTACACTACCCCACTGTGCTGTATGTGCCGTACATTTTATACGCTACAAACACTCAACTAAATTCAAGGACTGTAATAATCAGAACAGTCCATCATGTGCCCAAATGAGCACTTTGCCAATCTATAAAATATAATGTATATTGACTAAGATTCGGAAGCGGAGAAAGCTGCTACTATTTTTTATCCTTATTGTTATATTTATTCCCAACCAGACCTCAGCAGGCAGCACATGACCACATGGTGTGACACAAGACATTTTCGAGTCACATTGGGCACTGGAGCTGGCAAACTGTTCTAGGAAACCGGTAGGAAATGCCAAAACTGACTCATAAGTCCCATAAGCTTTGATAAAATGCTCTCTCCTACATTGCACAGCCCCAGGCAGGGTTATCTGTGTTGTAAGTATGTCTGCAGTTTCCAAAATATGAATTACAAGCTTTATCTACATGTGCCCCACTTGGGATCTTTTCACACAGATTACACTTCAGCCCTGGTTCACACTTAGGATTCAATGGCCCAGATTCAAGAAGCTGTTGCGCGGCGCAATAGCTGTTTTTCTCCCGCGTAGCGAATGCCCCTGATTCAGGAACATCGCTACGCGGACTGCAGCCTAGGATATGACAGACATAAGCCTCCTTATGCCTTCATATCTCAGGCTGCATTCTTGCGTTGGCCGCTAGGGGGCGCGGCCATTGTGATCGGCGTATAGTATGCAAATTGCATACTACCACCGATTCACAAAAGTTGCGCGGGCCCTGCGCACGCAAGGTACGGAGTTTCCGTACGGCGACTTTAGCGCAAGGCTGCTCCTGCTAATAGTAGGGGCAGCCAATGCTAAAGTATAGCCGCCCTTCCCGCTCGTGAAATTTATATTTCACGTCGTTTACGTAAGTGATTCGTGAATGGCGCTGGACGCCATTCACGTTCACTTAGAAGCAAATGACGTCCTTTGCCGCAATGCACGTCGGGAAAGTTTCCCGACGGAGCAGGCGCTGTTCGCTCGGCGCGGGAGCGCGCCTAATTTAAATGATTCCCGCCCCCGGCGGGATCATTTACATTAGGCGCCCTTACGCCGGGCTAATTAGCATAGCGCCCGCGCAATTTACGGAGCTACTGCTCCGTGAATCGCGGGCAAATCGAAATATTTGCGTGGGCGCAGAGCAAAAATCGTTGCCCTTTGCCCACGCAAATATTGCGCGGATCTACCTGAATCTGGGCCATTGTGTTTCCCACATCACATGTGTGTTACCCGCATTGCATGACGTTCATGCAAACTGCTGCAGGTGTCAATATTATATATAACACCCTGAAAAAGATCGCAAAACACAGTGATTGCCATAAATCGCATCACATGGGTGTAAATACCAATGCAATACGATTCAGTTGCGTGGGGAAAAAAGGGCCCTGCATCATTTTGGTGCAAATGCGATACCATTTCAGCCATACAAAATGTATGGCTAAAATCGCACCGCTTAGACATCGCATGTGATGTGTACAGGAATGCGGTGCGAATCACATGCGGTATCTACATCACATAAGTGTAAACCCAGGCTAAAGCAGAACGTCACCCAAAAGGGGAAGTTCCACTCCCCCATATTTGGAATGCCTCTTCTTTGGGGGGGGGGGGGGGGGGGGGGAGAGAGCAGGTACCAGATTCTTAGAGGTTTATGCTTTCACATCTGGTCAATCACTGCAGCGATCCGAACAGTTTGGCCCTCCCCTCCTTCACCTGCAGCCTCTTGGGACATGTTACAGGCCCAAGAAAACCGTGAGAGCATGCGCAGCGGGTAGCCGATTGTGAAGCCACAAGGAGTCACAGCCAGCTGCCCACAGTTAAGATGCCAGGCCGTGGACCCGAAAACCAGTGAAGAGCCAGGTCGGGTGAGGACATCGCTGGATCCTGGGACAGGCAAGTGTGTTTTTTAAAGTGGTTGTTAACGTCAGTCAAGAAATCAGAACACAGCTCTGCATGTTCCTTCGTTCCTGTGCCTTGTGTGGAGGGGGGGGTGTTTCCCTTTCCTCCAATCAGCTCTCACACACTCACTGCAGCTCTCTGCCCCCTCCTCTCTGCTCCTCACAGATGCAGAAGCATTTCATCACAAATATGCACTTTTGAAGCCATGCAGGGAAGAGAAGACTGCAGATACGTTTTATTTTATGTAGGAGGATTAGTTTCATCCCTGTGTATCATCTGAGGCTATTCACTTCACTGGGTATACAAGAGGGTTTACATCCACTTTAAAATGTCAACAGCATGTGTAGCTGCTGACTTTTACACCAAGGCCCCATACACACGAGAGGATATCCGCTGGAAACGGTCCGCCGGACCATTTCCAGCGGATAAATCCTCTGGCGGATTTGGATCTGATGGCTGTACACACACCATCAAATCGAAATCCGCGCGGAATACATCCGCGGTGACGCTGGAAGGTAAATACTTCCACGCATGCGTCAAATCATTACGACGCATGCGAGGGAGGGGAGCGGACGGACTGATCCGGTGAGTCTGTACAGATGACCGGATCAGTCCGCTGGACTGGATTCCAGCGGATAGATTTCTTAGCATGCTAAGAAATTTTTATCCGCTGGGAATCCGTCGGCTGGATTTTTATCCGCCAGGAAATGTCCGCTCGGACGTACACACGACCGGATCTATCTGCTGGAACTGATCCGCGGATCAATCCCAGCGGATAGATCCGGTCGTCTGTACGAGGCCGAAGGCCCCTTTTACACAGGCTTTCCGATCAGGTCCCCCCCTGTCGGTTTTTCAGGCAGACCTGATCGGACGCTCCATTCACTCCTTTGGAGCGACGGATGTCAGTGGTGACATATCCGCTGACACCTGCCGCTATCCGATCTGATCCGTGTCCGTGAAATCCAGATGGATGGAGACCTCATTTTCCATCAGTCTGGCAGATCAAATGAAAAAGTGGTCCGTTTTCATTTGATCTCCCTATAGAGGAGAGCGGGACTCTGACAGGTCCGTCTCTGCACAGTGAGCGGGGATCAGTGAATCGATCCCCACTGCGCAATTGGAGTCCACTGGGCGGACCGCTCGTGTAAAAGGACCTTTTCATTTACAGGATGAAAATCCACTTTAAAGACTCTTTAAAATGAACTCCTCATGAAAATTATTCTCAAAGACTGTTCAGTGCCAGGCAGGTCGCACAGTGATCATTGCTGATTCAAGGAACGCAGGTAATTATGTTACCAGGTGAGCAGCACTTGGACCCTTTCACACTGGGTCGCTTTGCAGGCGCTATAACGCTAATCAGCATCTATGGAGCGATGAAGGAGCGGTGTGTATCCTGCTCCTGCCCATTGAAATCAATGGCCACCGCTGCTATACCGCCGGCAAAGCACCTCTGCAGAGGCCCTTTGCAGTGGTTTTAACCCTTTCTCGGCCGCTAGCGACGTGAAATTGACGGCGCTTTACCGCTGACGGCGCCCCCGCCCCAGTCTGAAAGGGGCCTTAGAGGAGTGAGGGGGGGTTAAAAGAGAACTTTGCTAAAAAGGTAAAGTTGTCCTTTAACCACTTCAAGCCCAGGCCAATTCGGACATCTCTCTCCTACATGTAAAAATCATATTTTTTTTGCTAGAAAATTACACAGAACCCCCAAACATTATATATGTTTTTTAGCAGAGACCCTAGAGAATACAATGGCGGTCATTGCAACTTTATCTCGCACGGTATTTGCGCATCAATTTTTTAAACCCAAAACAAAAAAAAAAAACAGTAAAGTTAGCCCAATTTCTTTGCATAACGTGTGAAAAATTAAGTTACGCTGAGTAAATAGATACCCAACATGTCACGCTTCAAAATTGCACACGCTCGTGGAATGGCGCAAAACTTTGATACTTAAAAATCCCCATGGGTGACGCTTTCAAATTTTTTACTGGTTACATGTTTTGAATTACAGAGGAGGTCTAGGGCTAGAATTTTTGCTCTCGCTCCAACGATCGTGGCGACACCTCACATGTGTGATTTGAACACCAACTTCATATGTGGGCGGGACTTACGTATGCGTTCGCTTCTGCGTGCGAGCACACGGGAACAGGGGCACTTTAAAAAAAATAAAATAAAAATTGATCACTTTTATTCCTATCACAAGGAATGTAAACAATCCTTGTAAAAGAAATTTGGCATGACAGGACCTCTTTACAGTGAGATTTGGGGTAAAAAAATGATCACCGCTTCACAGCCTAAGCGGCGGCGGTTTTTTGAATGCAGAGGCCGGGCGTGACATCATAACATCGCGCCCGGCCTCCCACAATCATCACCATCTGGTCTGCCGGAAATCTCTATGATCACAACCCGGGGCCGGCGGATCCTGTCTCTGACTCACCGATCGCAGCAGTGAGTCGGGAGAAGCACCGGAGGGTGGGGGGAGGGGGGGGGGGGACGTCCCCTTTCGCCGCCCGTAATAACGATCAAGCAACAGAACAGCCGCTATGATTGTTCTTATGGTGAAGGGAATCGCTGGCTAAAAACGGCAATATCTGAATGATGCTTGTAGCTGCACCCATCATTCAGATATACCACCACAAAGCCCAGGACGTCATATGAGGTACTCTGGGCGCCAAGTGGTTAAATTATTCTCAATTTCCCAATCACATATAAAAAAATTAAAATAAAAAAAACACGTGAACTACAGTTTCCTTTTAGGAAAACATGGTAAATAAAAAAACTGAATATTGAACTGCCACACGTATTACAGATAGCCTGGTGACCAATGAGGTACATCTTTTATTTCATGTTACACTACTTCTGTAAATATTGTTACCTTCCAAATCGAGAAGAGTGACCGAATCTGGCTTGGGGTCAGTCGGATTGATGCTCTGAAGTGTGTGTAATGTCTGGTCCATTTTATTCTAGAAGAGATGTGAAAGGTAAAAAAAATATTAAATAAAAAAAAAAGGTATGAAGAGATACCATAAAAATGTTAGGTATTGAGTGGGGTCGAGGTCAAGGTTCTTTGCAAGTTCCTCCACACCAAATTCATCAAACCGTGTCTTTATGGAGCTGGCTTTATACACAGGGCACAATCATGTTGGGACAGAATAGAGCCTTCTCCAAACTATTACAACAAGGCTGGAAGTGCACAATTCACTGGAGACACTTGTTGTAAACCTCCATGTATACTCTATACCTACAGGTAAGCTTATAATAAGACTTACCTATAGGTACTGTAAATATCTCCTAAACGTGCGCCGTTTAGGAGATATTTACTATATACTGCACGGATCATGTAATCGGTGCATGCGCTCTGAAGAAACGGCCACCTGTGCCTTTTCGACTGAAGAGAGTGCCGCGACCGGCAGATCCCATGCGCAGGAGCGACGTCATGTGGCACCAGCCAGTCACAGAGCCGGAGTCCGCAGCCCAGGAAGGAAAACGGGCAAAGATGGATGCAGCCTGCAGCAGGGACAACGCGGGCTTCGTTTGCAGGTGTCACATAATGTGCTAGTATGCGATGCATACTAGCACATTATGCCTTTACTTTGCAGGGCAGGGAAAATTATTTTCCTTCAAGAGTTTACTTCCTCTTTAATTCCATAACTTGGAGGGCCATATAGGTCAGATTCACAAACTTCTGGCTACATATTGTACGTTTTAGAACTACTGAGGTCACAATAATACCATATAGTTTCCCCTTTAAAGGTTAAAGGAAAAAAAAATGTTGCCTAAAATTAATGTCTGCAAAGTAGACAGACAGAATAGTGTAATGATTCTGTTAAAAAACAAGTAAATACCTATTAAATTCCTTCATCTAGATCACCTCTGGCGTTCTAGTTTCTGTTCTCTCATTTACTTCCTGGTTTGCGTCGCTTGTTCATGTAAGAACTATATTTCCCAGTATGCATTGCAGCACACCCAGTAATTCACACCTCCTTGAAGTCTCCAACATGTAGAGAGCGTCCTGCCACACAGATGTAGTTCCCAGGAGGGGGCGAGCACGTCACTGACCACCGCAGTAAAACCTCCCGTTACGGTGGTGAGTAACAATCAGACAAACAGGAAGTGAACAGAACAGAGAAGAAATAGAGCAACTTCTGAGCAAAAACGAACAATGAGGAAGAGAAAAGAGGAATGTCTGCAGGTAAAGGATGCTTATTATGAAATAAAAAAAAAAAAAAAAAATTTCCTGTACAACCCCTTTAAGTTCACCTTTTGAAAAAAAGTTATGAATGCAAATTTGTTTGCAGGCAAAAAAAAATATTACACATTTATAAAAAATAAATTCTAAGGAGCCTGCATATCTTTGGACCCTCAATCGGCAGATTGCGGGTGGTGTCCAGCTCCTGCAGACTCTCAGGATAGCGGTCTACCCATACATCCGATATGGGCAGGCAGTTACCTGAGAGCAGGACCATCAATGAACTACGAGAGTGCTCACCAGATGGTACTTGTAGTCTATTCATTCACAGGGGGGAGAAGGTGCAGATGCTGGAACATGCTACATGTAAAAACAGGTGAAACAAGTACCATGTTCATAATTGTGAACTTATCCTTTAACAAGTCCATAAGTCTTAACAGGGTAGCCTTGGTGCTATGCTGGACAAAAAAGAGTAACTCCACTTTTGTTGAGAACAAAAAAAAAAAATTCCCCTATGCGTGATCGGTGTACATTACAAGGATCCCTGCATCCCTTTAGACGCCGTTTCTCTTTGGGAGTATCTCACCAAAAATGACATTTTAGTTGCAGGGGGTGCCAAAAATCTGACTTGTATCTTAGTGCAGACTTCGGGAAAATCTGTAAGCCAATCACAAGGGCAGGAAATGACATGACATATCTGGGGGGCGTTCCATACTCCCATACCTCCAGGTAGCCATATTGCATTTTACAGAAAGTTACATTGCTGCAGACTGATAAGGAAAGGTCATTTAAGAAAATCCAATTACAAATGACTTGTGTTGCAATTGTGTTCAATTTGCCATTTTCCCCACACAAAAGTGGAGTTTCCCTTTAACATTTCAAATACCAAATGACTTAATTTACAGAAAAGGAAGCAGAAATGCCAATGGTAAGGAAGATTTCTAACAAAGCAGAACTCCGGCAGACAAAACCAAAAAACAATGAATTTACTAAAAACTGAGCAGAGGGATGACTCTGTACCAATACTGCACTTACTACACTATCTAATCAAAAGGCTGGAGGCATGTTTTTGACTCTGTTGCACCAGAACTACAATGTCAAAGATCTGGATGTGCTTCCTGGCCGGTGGGGTTCTGGACCACAAAAAAAGCTTGTGGGAGTTACCAATGCGATGACAGTTAAAAAAGTTCCAGTTTGTGCACTTTGCCATTTGCCTTGCGTTCACCTGTAAAACTGAAATGTTAACTTACTTCATCTATGTACACTGGTTCAGGTTCCGACTTTGTCACAGTTTCTGGAGGTTCATCATAAGGAGCAGGATTTTCAGCAGCAACTGCAGAAGAAAAAAAAAAATATATAATAATAATAATAATAATAATAATAATAATATATACACGCTATTTATGCACCATTTTGCACTTACAAAAAGGACAACATTTTGTTTTTATTTTACTGAATGCAACTTATTGACCAAAATAAACCCAATCACTAAAAGTTCATCTTAAAGAAAAAAAAAAGAAAAATGTATATATATATATATATATATATATATATATATATATATATATATATATATATATATATATATATATATATATATATATATATATAATTATATATATATATTTTTTTATATATTGTAGTAATAATAATAATAAAATGTATGTTTTTTATTCTAAGGAACCCACAATCAGCAGGGCGATCAATGGACTATGAGAGCGCTCACCAGCACCCTTGCATTGCATTGAGAACTACAAGCCGTCAGCCGCAATAACTAATGATACTTGTAGGCATTTGTTCATGACAAACTAACTGAATGACGCGGATGTGTGGGCGGAGCCCCGCATGGTCACACTGCTTTAAAAATTGTGATAGTCGTAGATGCTGGAACATGTTATATGGTTCACCCTTAAAGAAAAAAATTAAATAATGGGTGGCACTTGTAACCAAAAAGGTGAACTTATCTGTTAACTACCTCCCGCCCGCAGTATAGACAAAGGACGGGCGGCGCTTCGTTGTTCTGGGACGACGTCGCTCCCAGTCTCACAGGCAGCGGGCACGCTGTGTCCCTGGGACACGGTGCGACCCCATTCTCGGTAAAGAGCAGATGACGTGGCTTTTTATCCATGTGCCGCGGGCTGTAAATTTCTTGACAATGTTGTGTACAGTGGACACTGGAACATTAGGATCTTGGGAGATGGACTTGCAACCTTGAGATTGTCCATTCTTTTCCACAATTTATGTTCTCAAATCCTCAGACAATTTTTTGCTGCTCTCTCTCTTCTCCGTGTGGCACACACACACACACACACACCAGAAAGGTTGAGTAAATTTTTCACCATTTTAACTGGCTGCCGGTGTGATTTCTATATTATCAGGAGCATCACAAACTTGGAATGCACTTATTTCTTACAATTTTGAGAAGGTGCCAATCATTTTTGCCAGTCCATTTTCAGAGTTTTGCGTGGAAGGTGTCAGATTTGGCTTTTTGTTTCTCCACTTTTTTGTGTCACAATACAAAGAAATAAAACATGAGAATGCCTAAACATTTGTAATTGCAACAAATTTCTGGCTGAAGTGGTGCATTATCTGACAGAAATGCAGGGGTGCCAATTTTTTTTGCAATGACTGTATATTCAAACTGTGAATGGGCACATCTATGCCACGCATGTTCTACTGCTAAAAGAACAGACTTAGAAATCTGCCAGATGCCACTATATGTATGATTACATTTAACCAAACTAGAATAGAAAAAAAGCGTGTCCAATAACTGATCATTCTTTATTCAAAAGTTTAAAGGGGCTGTAAAGGCAGAAGGTTCATCTCACTGTGCTCTGTCTCAGCCAATCAGGAGGAGTGTCCTGAATGGCTGAGGGGACCGTGGACATCGCTGGAGAGAGAAGGCGCTCAGGTGGATAATTGGGGGGTGCTGCTACACACATAAGTTTTTTTATCTTAAGGCATTCTATCATATAACCAATTGTTTTCTTTTTCATTATTTCTTTACTGGCAATTTTGCACTCTTTAGCCTAGTACACAGGATGAGAATATCAGACGAATGATCAGGTAGTTTTTTTGCATGCTAGTCTCATATCGAAAACGTACTAAAGTTAAAAAAATACAACTTCAAAAGTAATGTAGGGCCCTTTCACACGGGGCGGATCAGTAATGATCCACCTCCGTGTGTCCGTAAGCTCAGCGGGGGATCGCTCCGTTGATCCCCGCTGAGCCGGTGGCTGACAGGGCGGTCCCCGCACACTGTGCAGGGACCGCCCTGTCTTTTCTCCGCTTCCCCCTATGGGGGGGATCGGATGAACACGGACCGTGTGTCCGTGATCATCCGATCTGATCCGCTGACAGAAGAAAAAATAGGACATTCTTCCGTCTGCAAAAATCGGATCTTTGCGGAGGCGGGTGATTACGGGTGTCAGCGGATGTTTATCCGCCGACACCTGCAATCACATAGGGACCAATGTATGTCCCTTTTTCATCCGCAAACGGATGGATGAAAAAGCGGACATACGGTCCGCACGTCTGAAAGGGCCCTAATGTATTCATTTCCAAGCATGCATGGTCTTGGTCACTTTTTTTTTTTTTTACAAACACCATTATAATTACACGAAAATCGTCCATTCCGTTATCTTACGAAAAAGTGTTTCTGCGCTTATTTTCAAATGAACGGTTGTAACTGACTTTGGTAAGCTGTGTACTAATGAATAGATTGTCGGATGACGGCTCAGAATGTTTTTTTTTCCGTCTGAGATTCTCATTGTGTTTTACTAGTCATTAGGAAGAGAGGGGACATCCAGAATTAAAGCACTGCAGCTGAGAAGTGGTATCTGCTTTAGAACAGAAGCAAAGATGAAGCAGCGTTTGCTTGCTCCTTTCAGCTACATCTGGGAGGAAGAGGAGAGACATGTATGGTGTACAGTATCTGAAATGAATGCAGCTGTGCTTTTTCCAGCCAAGAGATCTTCAGCAGAGCTCATCATCTCATTTTCAGAAGGCAGCTCATTAACACCACATCAATTAACCATTACTCCTCAGGAAGAAGAATAGAGAGGAAGAAGTGCAGTCATCTCCAAGGCAAGAAAAGAATGCTGCAAAATGGAGCAAAGCTGCTCCTGACATCTGAAGACATAGCAATGGTTTCCTTTCTACTAATATAATAAAAGCTAATTGCAGGCTAAAAACATTGCTTTTATGTCCAAAACCCATCAGGTTGGCCAAAACTCCAGCTTCTCACTCTGGTGTCTTTAAAGACTACTTTGGTAAAACTTTACAACAAATCTAAGAAACCAAGCTTGCACATACTGCCAACCACATTAGAGAATCATGCTCTACTCCTCCCTTACTTACAGGCATGGTTGGACTCCCAGATTTCAATAAATTGCATATCAGAGTTGGCATCATGGGGAGGCATCACATACTGTACATTCTGCCATGCCTTCTTTGCTACTGGAACAGGTACTTTCACAATCAAAGAGGCCCAACACAATTGCTGCCAGTCTGCTCTTGAGCAAGCCATAGATGGTTAGAATCTCAGACAGTTCAGCAGGGACTGGCTGAGGTTTGAACCATCTTTGGGCAGGCAGATTGTACCCAAGTTAATCCAATCGACCCACTTGGGTACAACCAGCATGTTGTATTTGTAGGATGCTATGTCCTGTCGTACTTTCTGTGTTGTGCACAATGCACACATCAGCAGTCACACAGATCATCTGTAATTGTGTTTAACCACTTAGGACCCGGACCATTATGCAGGTAAAGGACCTGGCCAGTTTTTGCGATTCGGCACTGCGTCGCTTTAACTGACAATTGCGAGGTCGTGCGATGTGGCTCCCAATCAAAATGTATGTCCCTTTTTTTCCACAAATAGAGCTTTCTTTTGGTGGCATTTGATCACCTCTGCGGTTTTTATTTTTTTGCGCTATAAACAAAAATACAGCGACAATTTTGAAAATGTTTGCTATAACAAATACCCCCAAAAAAGATACAATAAAAAATTCTCAGTTTAGGCCGATACGTTTTCTTCTACATTTTTTTTTTTTACCAAAAATATCGCAATAAGCGTTTAACGATTGGTTTGCGCAAAATTTATAGCGTTTACAAAATAGGAAATAGATTTATGACATTTTTATTAATATATATATATTTTTTTTTACTAGTAATGGCAGCGATCAGCGATTTTTTTCGTGACTACGATATTATGGCGGACACATTGGACAATTTTGACACATTTTTGTGACCATTGTAATTTTCACAGCAAAAAAATTCTATAAAAATGCATTGTTTACTGTGAAAATGACAATTGCAGTTTAGGAGTTAACCACTAGGGGGCGCTGTAGGGGTTATGTGTGACCTCATATGTTTTTTTAACTGTAGGGGGGGCAGGGCTGAACGTGTGATGTCATTGATCGTGTTTCCCTATATCAGGGAACACACGATCAATGAAGCTGCCACTGTGAAGAACGGGGAAGGTGTGTTT
Organism: Rana temporaria; assembly: GCF_905171775.1. Lineage (NCBI taxonomy): Eukaryota > Metazoa > Chordata > Amphibia > Anura > Ranidae > Rana > Rana temporaria. Next base: position 187,160,938 of record NC_053494.1, on the reverse strand, counting down.
ACACACACACACACACACACACACACACACACACACACCTCTCCCCATTCTTCAGCTCCTGTGACCGATCGTGGGACACCGGCGGCGATCGGGTCCGCGGGTCACGGAGCTTCGGACCCACGGCTGGGCACTTAAAGGGGACGTACAGGTACGTGCCTGTGCCCAGCCGTGCCATTCTGCCGACGTATATATCTGCAGGAGGCGGTCCTTGGTGGTTAATGGCACCTGAAATCACTTTTGGTCAGACAGGAAAGACCAACAACAATGGTGTGGCCAATATCTACCACACCTCCATAATAATGGATGACAACCCTTTAAAACTGCAATGCCCCCTTTTTGGCCAGTACCTCTCGCCATAGTATATGCTATTCTGACTCTTAAAGGGTAACTATAAGGGTGCATTCATGCAGGCACATAGGCCCGTATATGTATGAAGAGGTATTTATGCGCCTAGAGTCCGACAGGTGCAGAGACTTTATGGACCTCTGCGCACTTCTGAGCATTAAATAGAAGAAAGTGCAGCGCTAATGTTACAGATAGACAAAGTCCAATAAAAGATCAAACAAAAGTGGTGCAAAACAATAAAGATTTTTCAGATAAGTCCATAAAGTCCTTGAATGGATTGTAAATGGTGCTCATAAAAAGAAATGCGACAGAGACCTCCACCATCAAGCCACATGGACATCAAACTTCAGAAATGGAAAACATTTCAACATCTCTCTTGAACAAACAAACACGGTAGTCGTTCCTATCCGTATGACCATCAGGACTCCCAATAAGTAATAGTCAACAAGGGAAGTAAAAAAGGTATCTCATAGGGCAGAACGTTTGTTAAAAAAGAACCATTTATTTCAAGTAAAAAATGATGCACTCACATTTAAAACCATAAAATGCTGCACAGGGAGGTTTCCAACCAACAAGATGGCCGCTGTGTCTGGTGCACGATGACATCACTCACCATGACTCCACCCTACGTGTTTTGTCATCAATAATGTAGTCAGCATGAGTGACCCTGGACACAATCTGGGTCCACAGCCATTCACCCAAGTCAGGGGTGTCCAACTAGTGGCCCGTGGAGCTCTCGACCTATTCTGGGATGGTAAGCACAGATCACCATTCTAGGGCAAGGGGTAGAGGAAGCAAGCGGTTGTGGAGCAAAAATGCATAAGCCGATGCTTCCTGTATAGCGCCAGCTCTTGTCACAGGCAGAGCGATACCAAATGCACTCTGCCTGGGACAGCCGTCGATACCTAAATAGAATTAAAGTAAATATATTAAAATCACAGTGTATATTTGGGCATATCAATTCTGCAGTGATTACTGAGCTGCTTCCAAACGGATCTGCAGGTGCAGCGCAGTGTACCTGTGGGTTACTTGACCTGCACAGAGCCATAGACCTCTGTTATTACTTGCAGGTTTAGAGTTCTAAGCAGTTCTAGAAAAATTTGCATAATGGAGCGGTTTGATCCAGCAGGGTAATCCAGAAAAAGTCAGAGCAGGTTTGAAGGGAACTGTATGTAGAGAGAGGTCACTGCTCCAAGCCTGTATTAAAAGCCACCACCTCTGGAATTCTATGGGGTCAATCAAAAAGAAATCCCAACCTTGCTCTATGAACCTAAAAGGAAAGCAGGAAGTCGCACACAAATTACGTCAAATGCCACCCAAATTTATAAAATCTAGGCAAGCCCATATTGGATAAAAACAAAAGAGGCGCGGTTCTGGGGCGAGAGAGGCGCGGTTCTGGGGCAAGAGGGGGCGGTCCCGGGGAGAGAGGGGGGCAGTGCCGGGGAGAGAGAGGGGGGGGTGCCGGGGAGAGAGAGGGGGGCGGTGCCGGGGAGAGAGAGGGGGGCGGTGCCGGGGAGAGAGAGGGGGGCGGTGCCGGGGAGAGAGAGGGGGCGGTGCCGGGGAGAGAGAGGGGGGCTGCAATGTGCTATGTCTAGGTTGATTAAATGGTCATTGGTGTGCTACTTCTTGGTTTCTCATTGAAGAAAGATCCCTGCATTTACCAACATGCTTCAAACTTCCCGGAGTTGGAAAATACTTTTGGTTGCGCAAATCTTCACATATTAATTCCAAAAAGAAAAAAAACATGTAATTAAAAAATACAGACTGTGCAATCGGTTACTTTACATACCTGCTTCAGGTTCAGCATTTAGAGTGGAGGAAACAAAGTTAGATGGGAATAATCCTACACCTCTGTGGTTCTCTCCCTTCCACCAGTTTGCGTCACTGCAGAGAAATGTAAAATAATGGTAACATGTGGGACAATGCACCCCTTCCCTGCTGTAAATTCAGAGATTATTAAGAGTCATCAAAAAATTTAGTTACCAAATAAATGTACGAAGCCACAAGCCAAATGCATATATAAAAAGGTCAGAACACTCCTAAGAATATCTATATACTATAAAGCTTTTTCATGCATTTTAAAAAAGACACTGAAAAAAACAAACCACTACCGTACAAAACACTGCACAATGTGCCCAATTTACCCTAAAATATACAAAACTTAACGTGTGCCGTTAAATAAGATCCAGTCAAATTACACATACAAATGATGACCAAAACAGTGACAGGAGAGTAGAAAAATTGTTCATTATGTCCAAGTAGACTGCGGTGAATGTGAATTGGTATTGATAGATCCGATAGTTGCAGTGCCCATGCATTTACATTAGGGGCAAATTTAGTGTAAGGGGTTGGGTTAAGGTCAGAGTCAAGGGTTAGGGATTAAGGATAATTATTTGGATAGAGAAGGGGTTAATACTCCCAAGTACCGTATTTGCCGGCGTATAAGACGACCCCCTTATTTTCCAGCTAAAATGTTGGTTTTGGGATATACTCGCCGTATAAGACGACCCCCTGCCTACTAGTCATGCCTCGCCTCGCCTCACCTTACATGTCTCACTGTGCCACCATTACATGCCAGACTGTGCCATTGCATGCCTCGACGATCCCTTACCTTATCCCGGACATGCAGAATCTTAGTCAGACCGCGGCCATCCATTTTTCAAAAGCCATGCCTCCTCCTCGTGCTGTTCTGTGATAGGCGGAACACTCAGCATCCCAGTAGACACTGTGTTCAGTGTTCCGCCTATCACAGATGCCCTCTCGTCCGAGGACGAGAGGGCATCCGTGATAGGCGGAACACTGAACAGAGGCTCTGCTGGGAAGCCGAGTGTTCTGCCTATCACGGAACAGCACGAGGAGGAGGCGCAGCTTTAGGTACCACCGAATAAGACGACCCCCGACTTTTAAGAAGAATTTCATGTGTTAAAAGTCGTCCTATACGCCGGAAAATACGGTAAGGTTCTGGAGAGTGGATGTGCCTTCCTTCTATTATGTACCGTTATGAGCATTTTTTTACCAGGGCACAGCCCTGCATCACAACAGCCCTATAACTAAAAACTCCAAGCTCCGCCCTTCCAGGCTGTGTGTTTCTATGTCCCAGGATGTGTACCAGACACCACTTCCAGGTTGTGCATTCCACCCTGGTTTCCAGAGATCCAGGTCACTCCTCCCAGGTGACTCTGCCTTCCAGGGAAGCAACTGTGTCAGATGTCCCAGTATAGCCAGCCCCCTGGACACACTCCACTCCATTTCACCAGGGCCATCTTTAACACAGAGCAAAAGGGGAAGCTGCCGGGGGCCCACTAATTGTTGTGGGGCCCAAAGCAGCTGCCCCTTGAGCCCGCACTGGCTGCAAATAGTTAAATGGATTTGGGAGGGCCCAAAAAAAAGGTTTGCCCATGGTCCAATCAATATTAAAGACGGTCCCCAATTTCACAGCAACAGAATAGAGGTCAGTGGCACAGAAAGTAGGTGAGATAACCATTTTGTTTATTCATTACAGGCTTGATATATACTCTATGGAGTGACAGGGTTGATTTAAGCATATTAACCACTTGCGGACCGCATACGCCATTATACGGCGGCAGAGTGGCTCATGTACCTAGTACGGCACTTCCTGACTAATCACAGCAGGGTGCCGGCCAATGGATGTCCGCCAGCACATACTAATCATCAAGCAGACTGGCAGAACAGACCTCTGCTTTTGCAAACAAGGCAGAGATCTGTCCTGTCAGTGGGGATGCGCTGGATTCGGTTTCCCTGTAAAGCAAGTGATAAAATCCAGCACATGCCTTAATAAAAGCAGCACGATGTGTACACAAAAAACACAGGTTAGCCACAAATGTAACCCTTTGATTGCCCTAGATGTTTAACCCCCTTCCCAGCCAGTATCATTAATACAGCGTCAGTCCATATTTTTAGCACTGAGCACTAGGGTTGTCCCGATACCACTTTTTTAGGACCGAGTACAAGTACCGATACTTTTTTTCCCAAGTACTCGCCGATATCGAATACCGATACTTTTTTTTAATGTGTCCCCACACATATGGAGGCATGTCCCCCCCTATATGCAGCCATGCCCCCCCCCCATATGCAGCCATGTCCCCCCCCCCATATGCAGCCATGTCCCCCCCCCCCATATGCAGCCATGTCCCCCCCCCATATGCAGCCATGTCCCCCCCCCCATATGCAGCCATGTCCCCCCCACACATATGCAGCCATGTCCCCACACATATGCAGCCATGTCCCCCCTTATAAGCAGCCATGTCCCCCCTTATAAGCAGCCATGTCCCCCCATATATGCAGCCATGTCCCCCTTATAAGCAGCCATCTCCCCCCCCCCCCTTACCTGCATGCTGCCGCGCCGCTTAGTTAATACGAGCGGGGAACATTACAGCTTTCATTTGAATAGCTGTAATGTTTCCCGCCGCGCTGCGTATAGACACTCCCCCTTGCTCGGGATTGGACAGATCACCCGAGCAAGGGGGAGTGTCTATACGCGGTGCGGTGGGAAACACTACAGCTATTCAAATGAAAGCTGTAATGTTTCCCGCTCGTATTAACCAAGCGGCGGCGGGATGCGGTGTAGCGGCGGCGCTGAGTATTCTATTTAGGCATCGGCAGTATTTGCGGGAGTACAAGTACTCCCACAAATACTCGGTATCGGTCCCGATACCGATACTAGTATCGGTATCGGGACAACCCTACTGATCACTGTATTAGTGTCACTGGTTCCCACAAAGTGTCAATGTCCGTAGCAATATCGCAGTCCCGCTCTAAGTCGCAAAAAAAAAAAAAAAAAAAATGGAACTCCCAGTACACACACACACACACACACACACGTTTGTAGATGCTATAACTTTTACGCAAACCAATCAATATACACTTATTGGGAATTCTTTTTTCTAAAAAATATGTAGCAGGATTCATATTGGCCTAAATTTATAAAGAAATTTGATTAACAGCAAGTAAAAAAAGATCATTTCTTTCCCCAAAATGGTCTATTTTTTGTTTATAGCACAAAAAAAAAAAAACAGGAGGTGAGCAAATACCACCAAAAGGGGGGGGTCATCAATTTCATTTATGCAACGCATGACCGCCCAATGGCCAGTTAAAGTAACAGTGCTGTATAGCAAAAGATGGCCAGGTCATAATGAGGGGGGTAAATCTTCCAGAGGTCAAGTGGTTAAAGTGCACAAAACAAGACCTACAGACAAGATGTACTGGCCACAATGCTCACCTATCATCCAGCACAAAAATGACTTCTCCGCTTTTAAATGTCAGCTCATTGTCCTCCACGGCTTCAAAATCATAAAGAGCCCGCACTTTTCTAGGCATGCGCTGACCGTCATGCGGCACCTCCACCGATGGGTATAAAGATTTGGTATCTGCTGGCTGCTGCTTCTGCTCTTGTAAAGATAATTCAATTGCTGTCATTTGAAAGTAAGATAAATACAAATTAGAAATAGGAATAAAACAAATCGCTTTATAGCAAACTATACCACACAAATAAAACACACAAGCCTCAGTTTACTAAGATTGTGAGTAATTTTACTCCAGTCTAATTTATCGGAGGATCATTTTGAATTTAATTACAATACATAAGACTTGGGTGTATATTACTGCATGAAATTGACATTCCCTTATTTTATCCCTGGTCCCCAAAAAATGTCACTTAGTGTCCAATTTCTCTGCCGCAATGTCACAGTCCCTCTAAGAATTGCTGATAGCCGCCATTACTAATACAAATAAATAAATAAAATTGAATATTATATATATATATATACATATATATACATATATATATACACACACACATACACACACACACACACACATACATACAAAAAAAAATATATATAAATCCCTAAATCTATCCAATAATTTGTAGACGCTATAATTTTTGCACAAACCAGTCAATATTAACGAAGGCATAGCACTACTTGGGGTTCACGTCAAAAGGCATTCTAGTCAAATGCGGAGTTCTCTTTTTGAGCACATGCAAGCAGCGTTTCAATGGAAGATGCAGCGGTTGACCTGCTCTGCCTGCAGCTCATATGCATCTGAATAACGTATGCTGCATCTCCAAAAATGCAGCACAACGCAAAGAATTGCAAATGCACGCAAATGCACATTAAAAGCAGGAAAACACTCATTAACTGCTTGCCGACCAGCCTCAGTTTTACGGCAGCAGGTCGGCTCTGCTGGGCGAGATCACGTAGATCTACGTCATCTCTCCCAGCAGCCAATAGGGGCGCGCGCACCCCCCGCTCGCTCCTGAGTCCCGCGCGTGTGCTAAGCGGTCGCGATAACCGCCGGGCACCCGCGATTGCTCGTTCCAGAACGAGAACCGGGAGCTGTGTGTGTAAACATAGCTCAAGGTCCTGTCAGATAGAACACATCCAGGGAACCTACTTAACCCCTTCCCCGCCCCCTAGTATTAACCACTTCCCTGCCAGTGGCATTTTTATAGTAATCCAATGCATTTTTATAGCACTGATCGCTATAAAAATGCCAATGGTCCCAAAAATGTGTCCAAAGTGTCCACCATAATGTTGCAGTACCGAAAAAAAAAAAAAAAAAAATATATTAATAAAAATGCCATAAAACTACCCCATATTTTGTAAACGCTATAACTTTTGCGCAAACCAAACGTTTATTGCGATTTTTTTTACGGAAAATATGTAGAAGAATACGTATCGGCCTAAACTGAGGAAAAGAAAAATATTTTTTTTCTATATTTTTGGGGGATATTTATTATGGTAAAAAGTAAAAAAATATTCATTTTTTTCAAAATTGTAGCTCTATTTTTGTTTATAGCGCAAGAACTAAAAACCGCAGAGGTAATCAAATACCACCAAAAGAAAGCTCTATTTGTGGGGGGAAAAAAAAAGAACGCCAATTTTGTTTGGGAGCCACGTCGCACGACCGCGCAATTTTCAGTTAAAGCAACGCAGTGCCGAATCGCAAAATGTGTTCTGGTCTTTGACCAGCAATATGGTCCGGGGCTTAAGTGGTTAACATGAGCCCTTTTGCTGCCAATGCATTTTTACTTTGCATCACAACCAGGAATTCTCCTTTAGCGGAATAGTATAACAATGATATATTAAGGCTGACCCTCCTGAAAAATGTTTCCTGTCTAAGATGTCGATCCAATGATTTAGAACTTTCCAAGTTAAAGACCTGGGACAAGAAAGCAGATCAGGAGCTCCGAGTTCATATTGATTTTCCTGATCTGTAAACTTGTTCCAAGTCGGTGAAGTTGATTTGCTAAAACTGGAGAGTGCAAAATCTGGTGCAGCCGTGTATGGTAGGTAGCCAATCAGCTTTTAAAGCCAGCTTGTTCAATTAACCACTTGACCTCCAGAAGATTTACCCCCCTTCATGACCACGCCATTTTTTGCGATACAGTACTGTGTTACTTTAATTGACAATAGCGTGGTCATGCAACACTGTACCCAAATAAAATGCATGTCCTCTCCCCCCCCCCACACAAATAGAGCTTTCTTTTGGTGGTATTTGGTAACCTCTGCGTTTTTTTTGAGCTATGATCAAAAAAAAAAAAAAAAAATTATATATATATATATTTTGCGGCGGTCACTGTAGTGACTCGGAATGGGTTAACATCAGGGGCAATGAAAGGGTTAACTGTGTGCCTAGCTGATGTTTATGTGTAATGTGGGAGGTGCTTTTACTAGTCGAAGAGATGGATTTTGATCTTTGCTTAGCAGGGACACAAATTACATTCCTTCCCTCCTGTTAGAACGGCGATCTGCCTATGTAAACAAGGCAGTTCCCTGTTCTAACAGGAGGGAAAGAATGTAATCTGCTGAACGATCAGTGGGTGCTGGAGGACATTGGGGGTACTGTGCACACGCCAATCAGCCTCCGCTGCGTCCAATCATGCGTGCTCCCTACCCCAAAGTGTCAGAACACACACATACACACGTGAGCTAGCACACAGTAAAACTGCTATAGGGCGGACCTAAGGTGGTTAAGTGATCTTTGACAAAAGAACCTGAAAGCCGATTGGTTTCTATGCAACAGATTTTGCACTCTTCAGTTTTAGTAAATCAACCCTAAGGGACTCAGAACATACGGCAGCCAAACAAAACCAGACAACCGGCATTTAAAACTCCAAGCTATATTTCTCCTGTTTACAAAGCATAGACTGTTGGCTGCAAGCAGTAAAACAAAGAAATAAAAAATATTAAAAAGGAATATTTACCGTATTTATCGGCGTATACCGCGCACTTTTTTGCCCTGTAAATCAGGGCAAAATCGTGGGTGCGCGGTATACGCCGATACCCGCGCCGAGTTTTGAATACTGCGCCGACATATACCGAGCGCAGTACACTCGGGTATAGTCGGCCAGTCTCGGCTCCTTCCGCACTCACGTCCTGGACGTACAGGACGTGAGCGCGAGTGTTGCCGAGCCTGCCCGACAAAACACGAGTGTACTGCGCTCTGTATATGTCGGCGTAGTATTCAAACTCGGAGCGGGAAACGAGCGGGGAGGACGCGGCAGAAGGACGCCGGACCCGACGAAGAGGACACCCGAAGCCGCAGAAGGACGCCGGACCCGACGAAGAGGACGCCTGAAGCCGCAGAAGGACGCCGGACCCGACAAAGAGGACACCCGGAGCCGCAGAAGGACGCCGGACCCGACGAGGCCGCCGCGCAAGACACCAAAACTGTAAGTACAAAAAAAATTTTTCCACAGGATTCGGGGTGACTTTAGGGGTGCGCGGTATACGCGGGAGCGCGTTATACCGCGATAAATACGGTATGTAAAATTTCATATTTAGGCGCCTAAAATAAGTTAGAACATATTTTACAGTATTTACAGTTTATAGTACTAATCATCAAAAAATAAAAAAAGTAAATTGAATGTTGCATATGCCCTGGAAAGCATGCCTACCCTTCGCAATATCATCATCTTCTTTATTTTTGCTGGTTGATGTCACGCTTTTAGGTGTATTTGACGTGCTCTGTGGAATAGAGATGTGTTTATTAGAAGGGGGTATATTATCAGAAGAGGGAGGAGATGAGCAATACGGAGCAGGTCTAGTACACAGCGCAGGATTATCCCACCTGAGGGCCAGACGTTGGGAAAGTCACTCCTTCTTCCTTCAGAGATTTAATGGTGGCCGATATCAGGCTGAACTGGGGATCTTTCTGGAATTCTTCTGCCCATTCCACCATCAGAGCTTTTAGTTTCTCAACTACCTTTGGATGAGCCTAGGGGAATTAAAAGAAGGCAGAATATTTATACTCACCACAAACATCCGTTTCTTGGAGTCTATTGAGGTTTTTTTTACTTCCCTGTTATACTGCAGCCTACAGAAGGACTGTACACTTGCAAAGCCCCCCCAAATAAAAAAATTATGTAGGTCAACCCCCAGACAACCCACCAGCATGCTTCAGTTCAGTCATACTAAGAGCATTATCATAAACACAGACTGGCAGGACCTGTGTCCCCTAGTTTCAGAGAGGTGTGCACCACATGTAAAAGGTAAAGAAGACCTCCACCATGCCACATCCAAAGGAAAATAGCCGACCATTGTATGGACTTTATTGGTACCCACATGAGACAGACACTTTAATATAAAAAGCATATCAATCTTTATTTACAGTTTTTAGTAAAAAAATAAATGCCAATGTGTATACTTTTTAAAACCATGCGGTCCTCCAAGTACAGCATTTGGGTCATAAAATGAATATACCCCAATCAGATCACAACAGTACCACCTCTATAGTATAGGTCAAGGTGTATAGGTCCCATCCAGCGGTCAACAAGTTTTGCTAATGGTGTAGCTTCTTCAGGACCATAATGAATGGGGTATCAAATGATGTAAAATGGCGGGGTGCAAATGGCAATATCAGTATATTCATTTTATGACCCAGATGTGGAATTTTGAGGCTCGCATGGTTTTAATACGTCTACATGCATTGGTGTTTTTGTGGTTTTTTTTTTTTTTTTTTTTTTTTTTTTTTACAAAAAAACACACACCACTATAAAATATTGAAATACTTTTTTTTTTATACTAACCACTTGTCATCAAGTGGAATACCGGGGTTATGGCTGCAGCAATATGCCATAACCCCCTGTATTTTTTATCCGGCGACTCTGTACAAGATAAAAGTGGTCTGAGTGGCGAATTCGCCTTTGGATCACTTTTAGAAGCAACAGGAAAAGTCCCTCCATCCCCGGGCTTACGTGACCGATTGGTGAAACCCATCGGTCATTGGCTTGCAATAGAGATTAATGAAGGCAAAACGGCCTCCGCTCATCTCTATGGCCTTGGAGGACCGGAGCAACATCATAGCGACGCTAGCAATAATCAGTGTGTGTTCTCCTGGCCGGGACGGCTCCCCCGCTGGTAGAACACAATAGCTCCGCGGGAAAGATCCCCCCCCCCCATTTTCCAGGAGAATGAAAGAATAAAATAAATTGGACGATTCTCCCATGTTCATTGAATCTGACATTCTATGGAACAGACAGTTTGTTTTTACCACTAGTGTTCTGGAGGAGAAGGCAGTCGATTCAAGGTAAGGCATAGATCAATAAGTTCTTTGTAAAAATAACACATATATCACTCAAAGGAGAATTAGCATACCTTATTTATAACTCCTCGCACTTCACTTGCGAAGTCTCTGGAACATATTTCTAGATTAAAGGCTTTTCCGCAGTTGGATACGCAGGCTCCTAATAACTATGAAGGTACAGCAAAGGGCATTATGACAGGAGATATTTTATAGCAACAGGATGTTATGCAACCGACAATCAATAAGGAGAGGAGTGTACTTACTGTCAGTGCTTGTAAAGCTACGTGAGGGACTTTGTGATTCACTCTTTTCATTATAGCTTTAAGGCCTTCTTTAGCGCTGAAATTATAAGAAAAAGGATTTATAAATGCCCTAATTTAAATTAACTGATTAAATAATGAATGTATTAATGAGCTGTGCCAAGGTAAACCTACATATCTGAGTGTCAGCCCCATGCATGGATTATTATAGGAAGCGGAACAAAAATGTTTTCACAGGACTATAAAATATGACTACATTGTTTTTTATGTTGAAGTGAGCTCTTAAAGAAATACACCCGTAACAAAGGCAGCAACTGTCACCCCATCCCACTCCGGCTCACGCGCCGGGGGCCCCACTCTCACGTTAACGTGCTGGGGGCCGCATGCTTACCATTTTGGGAACCCCTTAAAATCAGTGGGTTTAGTACTGCTTTAAAGCGGAGCTCCACCCTTTTTTTAAACATTCGCTTAATCAAATAGCATAATCGAATGCAGTACAAAAACGGACGTTTTTTTTTTTCTGCGACAGTACCTTTCATTACGGCATCTGTCACTCGTCTTCCTGTCTCCCTTTTCTGCGGGTAATGCGTCATATCCTTCACCCGCACTGTGTCCTGGGAGCTTTTCTCATTGCTCCCAGGAGTCATTGCGGAACCTCACCGCCATCTTGCTACACCCCACACAGTAATGAGAGTGAGAAGAGGGAAAGCGGACATCTTGTTACAGCCACCGGAGTTTTAGATTTCACAGTTATTTTCAACACAAAACTGAGCTTAAATACAGTATCCGTTTTGTGTTGAAAATAACTGAAGTCTAAAATTCCAGTGGGTGTAACAAGATGTCCGCTTGCCCCCTTCTCACTCCATCATTACCGTGTAGGAATGCGGGGTGTAGCAAGATGGTGGCGACGGAACTGAGCATGCGTGGGAACGAGCGGTGAATGCTGGGAGTTCAGCATTCACTGCAACAAGGAAGTGCTTGTGGGCTTCTCATGCCCACAAGCAAAATGGAAACGCCGTTACAAAGACAATATAAGTTATAATTACACACAAAATCACAGAAGACGTGAGAGTACTCCTTTGATACTACTTCAATACTTTAATGGCAAAAAAAAAAAAAAAAAGGCCGCGGGAGATTCGCTTTAAATACAGAGTTGCTGACCCACAATATTATGCAGAGAAGGGTTTCCCATTTTCCCAATAAGCATGCTTGTTCCAGGGTCGGGCCTTTAAAATAATAAAGCCACATGGTTAACGGGACTACCACAAAACTAGCATTTGCTAAAGGAGATCAGCAAAGGGTGTCCACTTATTTTGATTACAAAAGTAATTTATTGTAAGTGTAATTAATTCCAGCGACTTTTTTATATATATATATATATTGCAATCGATAGATATGGTAGCTGCATTTGTTTTCTTCTGCAATAAAAAGCCTGCCTGCTCACAGTGAACAGCAGCAGTACTCCAGTTCTGTTTTACATTGTGGAGATGAGAGAGGAGGTGGGTCTGGAAATATTTGACAAAAGAAAACTGGGCAGGGCTCACAACACTCCGTCCACAAAAAGGCTTTTCTGCTGTCAAGAGGTCTTAACAGAACTGGAACTGAGTAGATTTCTAGAGTGTATTTTCTGTACTTGCAAGGTCTTTAAAGGGCAAGTTCACTTTTCCAAAAAAGAACAAAAAAAACAAAAGCTAATTTTTTTTTGCAGGAAAAATAAAAATAAATAAAATATGTGCATTTCATTTTTGTTTTCAATTATTTTTTTTTGGAGCCTGTAGCAGGGATATGCAATTAGCAGACCTCCAGCTGTTGCAAAACTACAAGTCCCATCATGCTTCTGCCTCTGAGTGTTATGCTTGTGGCTGTCAGAGTCTTGCTATGCCTCATGGGATTTGTAGTTCTGCAACATCTGGAGGTCCGCCAATTGCATATCCCCGCTGTAAGGCATTGCACCTACGATCAGCAGATCGTGGGTTCAATGGCAGGCTCCTGCAGACTGTGTAGCGGTCTGCTTGTACCTCCGATATGGGCAGGCAGTAACTGAATGACTGGAAGCTCAATGAACTACCTAGAGCTCTACATGAGTGTGGGAAATTATATTTCATATGATCATTTCCAGCGGGTCCAAGGAGAACTGATGTATTACATGTGTCATTTTTAAGTGTGGATTTGTCTGTGGTACCATTTTGATGAATAAAATGTATGTATGACACACACACACACACACACACACACACACACACACACACACACACACGGTGATGGTTGAGCCAAATCAGGTTTTTAAGTATTAGGTTTTGATAAAAGCTGACAGTAGTTGTAGTTCATCGATTCGCAGGGATCTTTTCTAATAGTGACAGCGGGTCAAGATCCCTGGTCTGCTGCCACAGGGGGAAGCAGGCAGATCCTGAACATGGTACACCCTAAATATGGGTGTAACAAAGATCACGTTCAGAAATAAAATAGGCGTGTATTACAGAAATGTACTACATATGTTTCTATTTATTTTGCACTGACAAACAGTTTAAACCTTACCCATTAGGTGTATTAACAATTTTATCACAGATATCCATAATGAGACCCCAGTCTTCTGCAGTATTATATTCATTTGTTGCTTTTTCTGCAAAAAAAAAAGACAAATAAGTCGGAGTTAACACAAAAAACAAAGCAAACACCTGCAAATAAAAAATGGAGTTTCGCAAACCCTGTCACCATGTAAAAAATAAACATACTAATTTAAAGTGATACTACTAGGGAAGAAAAAAGGCTCATAAAGTAACCAGCAGATGCTTAGATGGCTTGTAAATGTGTGAATATGGGCAAAGTGTCTTGATGTGTGCCAAGGACTCCCTGATACACTATATTGCCAAAAGTATTGGGACGCCTGCCTTTACACATACGAGCGAACACGAACACGAACCTTAATGGCATACCAGTCTTAGTCTTTAGGGTTTAATATTGAATTGGCCCACCCTTTGCTATAACAGCTTTAACTCTTCTAGGAAGGCTGTCCATAAGGTTTAGGAGTGTGTCTATAGGAATGTTTGACTATTCTTCCACAAGTGCATTTGTGAGGTCAGTGACATAGGAGCCAGAGGATGGAACTACATCATGCAGAGGACAACCTCAGTGTTCAACACTCCTGGAAGCGTCAAATACTAAAGATTCCGGCGGAGGCTGTAGAGGTATTCTACCAAGTCTATGAAAGCAGACAACCTCTTTTCATACCTCCCAAATAGATCACACAAGACTGCTGTATACGGGCATTAACAATGCAAAGAATGACGGTAGACAATAACTCGGAGAACCTGACCAGTAAGCTTTCAGCATTCTACAAAAGACAGATTCCTGAAAAACTGACTTCTCATTGGATTGCCCTGGAATAAAGTAGTATTCAAAATAGCCTCATCTACAATTCTTCATGCAAGTAGTAGTATCACTATAATAGTTTTTACAACTCTAAAGCCCCATACACACCATTAGATTTTCCAAAAACCATATAATTATGAGGTCAAACCTTAAAGGGTCATTAAAGGAAAAAAAAATGTTGCCTAAAATTAATGTCTGCAAGGTAGACCGACAGAATAGTGTAATGATTCTGTTAAAAAACAAGTAAATACCTATTAAATTCCTTCATCTATATCACCTCCGGCATTCTAGTTTCTGTTCTCTCATTCACTTCCTGGTTTGCGGCGCTCGTTCATGTAAGAACTAAATTTCCCAGTATGAATTGCAGCACGCCCAGTAATTCACACCTCCTTGAAGTCTCTAACACGTAGAGAGCGCCCTGCCACACAGATGTAGTTCCCAGGAGGGGGTGAGCATGTTACTAACCACCGCAGTAAAGCCTCTCGTCACTGTGGTCAGTAACAATCAGACAAGCAGGAAGTGAACAGAACAGAGAAGAAATAGAGCAACTTCTGAGCAAAAATGAACAATGAGGAAGTGAAAAGAAGAATGTCTGCAGGTAAAGGATCCTTTTCAACCCCTTTAAGAGTTTCAATGTGTATGCAATCAGTCAGGCCCTTGAACTACATGGTTTTGATCAATCTAAAAGACAAAAAATCTGCAGAAAATATAATAGTGTGTATGGGGCTTAACTCTACTGTACATTTTGACCTGCCTGGCCCTGTGAAAAGCATGGAACATGCATAAGGCACCTCACATTAGGTATCAAAATAAAGAAAGTACAAATCCATTACCCTTTCGTAACCCCCCCCCCCCCCCTTTTAGAATGTAAGCTCTATGAGCAGGGCCCTCCTGTACCTTCTGTATTAAACTGTACTGTAATTGTGCTGTCCTCAATCTACATCAGTGGTTCTCAACCTGTCTAGTGCTGTGACCCCTTGATAAAATTTCCCAAGTTGTGGGGACCCCTTACGGTAAAATTATTTTCCTATCGTGGGTTGTCGGCACCCAAGGTAAGACAAGTAATTTGCACCCCTAACACACGGACATTTAGCGCTCCCTGAGTCCCTTCCACTCGTACAATATTAGAACCCCTTATAGTACATTTTAGGATGTGCCACTGTTTCTCTTTGTTCTCCTTTCTTTCCCTTTTATCTCTCTCTCTATCTTTCTATCTAAATTTCTTGCTGGTTATCCCCATCCCTCTCGATTCTTCTTTCTTGTTCTTTCTCTCCCCTTTTCTTTGTTCCTCCCCCTCTTTTCCCCTTCCTTCCATGTATTCTCTATTTTTATTCATTCTCTTACTCCCTGGTGGGAAGTATGGTATCAGTGGCAGTGCTGGCGGGGAGTTGGGATTCAGTGGCAGTGCTGGCGGGGAGTTGGGATTCAGTGGCAGTGCTGGCGGGGAGTTGGGATTCAGTGGCAGTGCTGGCGGGGAGTTGGGATTCAGTGGCAGTGCTGGCGGGGAGTTGGGATTCAGTGGCAGTGCTGGCGGGGAGTTGGGATTCAGTGGCAGTGCTGGCGGGGGTTGGGATTCAGTGGCAGTGCTGGTGGGGAGTTGGGATTCAGTGGCAGTGCTGGCGGGGAGTTGGGATTCAGTGGCAGTGCTGGCGGGGAGTTGGGATTCAGTGGCAGTGCTGGCGGGGAGTTGGGATTCAGTGGCAGTGCTGGCGGGGAGTTGGGATTCAGTGGCAGTGCTGGCGGGGAGTTGGGATTCAGTGGCAGTGCTGGCGGGGAGTTGGGATTCAGTGGCAGTGCTGGTGGGGAGTTGGGATTCAGTGGCAGTGCTGGTGGGGGGTTGGGATCAGCCAACTTAGGTGCTCTTGATCAAGGTAATTTGCTGATCTGAGAACTGTAATGAGGATTTTTAAAGGCAACTCTAATCACAGGTAGTGTTACTCACTGTGTCTCTAACTTTGTGGTTTCTCGTAGCAGTGACACCTATGCTGAAATCAGCAGATAGGGTCTCCTCCAGCCCCTCCCACTTCACATTCTTCACCAGTCAGCTGACCTCTAGTCCCTGCCTCCCAGCTATCCCGTGAACTGAATGGACGGCTGTGAAGAGGCTGGAGTGGGCGGCCACAGGCTTCAGGAACAGCCAAGGTTTTGGGGACCCCTGGCAAATCCTCATTTGACCCCCAAAGGGGTCCCGACCCCCAGGTTGAGAGCCACTGCTCTATATTGTAAAGCACTGCGTAAACTGTTGGCGCTATATAAATTGTGTATACTAATAATAATAATAATAATAATAATAATAATAATAAGTACCAGTACTCAAGATGCATTTCAGCAATTTTTTGTAGATATATATATACTTCATATGAGGAAGGGAGAATTGCCAGTTTGATCTATAAAATACATTTTCCAACCACAATAAAATTGATGAAACGCATCTCTTTGGCACAAATCTCTTTCCTGCAACAATTCCCTGTGCCAAGGGAACTCCTTCCTGCTGGGCAATGTCTGTTCCTGTTGTGGGGGGGGGGGGGCTAATCACATGCATTCCACCAAGACCGTAGGCCCATTTCTCATAAGCACTTGCTCCCCTTTGTGTAGCCATCAATACAGGAGAAGCTGTGTATCAAACAGGTAGGTGGCATAAGTGGCATTTGTCGTCGGTGGAGGGCATCGCTACTGGGGAAATGCACTGGGAGTGACGAAAACCACCACACAAGTATTGTAATCCCAGCAGAGAGCATGCAACATGCTCCTAACAAGGGAAACCATGCTTTCCAGCGGCGTTGTTCCATAGACAGGAGTATGTGGTAATCTGCAGGAACGGAAAACACTGATCGATGATGTATACTAGCATATATGCATTTTACATACACTTTTTTGTTCATTATTGCAAAAGAACGGCATGTTAATGTACTTCTGCTTACCACTGGACAAAAAAAAAAGAAGAAAGATGGGCTTTTACTTCTTGATGGTGCTACTGCAAATCATAATTACTAAATGATGGCCTCAATTTGGATTTAAAAAAAAAAAAAAAAAAAGTAGCTGGAAAAAAGACCTGGTTTGCCTTTTCCATTAATTTCCATATGCTTCTGTCTTGTGTTGAGTAATAGGCTTCCGTCAATGCGATGAGCTAATGCCTGATATTTTGAAATCAGGACACACAACAATTACTGCAATTCTGACCCTGCTCATGTCAAATGACTACTGAAGTCAGTTTCTAAAAACGATTACACAAGAAATGAAAAAGCACATAATCATATTTTATAAGTAATACACATATTCATGTTTCTCTTACAAAATGCTTTATTTAGTAAGAGAAAATCTGGGGATTGCCAAATTATAAAAAAAATAAATGTTTTGCCTACCTAAGCGCTCGCTCACACTTGCTCAAAATACTGACGCTAATCAAGCGCTCCTATAGTGTTTATGCACGTTAATAGGTTTGGTTGATAAGCATTTAATAAGCATTAAAAACGCTCCCCCAAAAGCCATATGCACATTTGCGGCGGGGTTGACAATCGCTTTTGGATGGTAAAACCGCAAACACGCCTATAATAGCCGATTGGTAAGGAGGGGGCTGGGAAGCCGGTATGGCTGACAATAATAGAACAGTGTGCACACTGTTCTATTTATGGGTCCCTGACAGGTGTAGTGCATAAGCACTAATACGAAGCAGGTGTATGGAGAAACAGCCGTAATTCACAGGGCACTTCCGCGTTCCAGGCTGGAACGCACCTGGCGCCGGGCGATGACATCATCGCGCGGATGCCGTATGCACTCCAGCGTGGAACGCATTATGGCGCTGAAAGCGCCTGTTACACCCAGCCAGAGCCCAGACCTGAATCCGATTGAAAATCTGTGGGGTGATCTGAAGAGGACTGTGCAAAGGAGATAACACTCCAAATCTGTCAGATTGTGAGGGTATCGCAAAAGAAGAGTGGGCAAAATATTACCAAGCCAAGATGTGCCATGCTGATAGACTCAGACTCATACCCAAAAAGACTGAGTGATGTAATAAAATCAAAAGGTGCTTCAACAAAGTACTAGTTTAACCACTTGCCTACTGTGCACATACACCCCCTTCCTGCCCAGACGAGATTTTAGTTTCCGGCACTGCGTCGCTTTAACTGACAATTGCGCAGTCGTGCGACGTGGCTCCCAAACAAAATTGGCGTCCTTTTTTTCCCCACTAAATGGAGCTTTCTTTTAGTGGTATTTGATTGCCTGTGCGGTTTTTATTTTTTGGGCTATAAACAAAAAAAGAGCGTCAATTTTGAAAAAAAAAACACAATATTTTTTACTTTTTGCTGTAATAAATATCCCTTTTTTTAAAAAATATATTTTTTTTTCTCAGTTTAGGCCGATACGTATTGTAAATATTTTTGATAAAAAAAAAAAAAAATTCGCAATAACCTGGTTTGCGCAAAAGTTATATTGCCTACAAAATGGGGTACATAATGATTTATTTTTTTTAATTTTTTTTACTAGGAATGGCGGCGATCTGCGTTTTTTTTTTTGGGACTGCGACATTATAGCAGACACATCGGACACTTTTGACACCATTCACATTTATACTGTGATCAGTGCTATAAATATGCACCAATTACTGTATAAATGTGACTGGCAGGGAAGGGGTTAACACTATGGGGTGAGGAAGGGGTTAAATGTGTACCCTGCATAGTGTTTCTAACTGTGGGGGAAGGGGACTGACTGGGGGAGGTGACCGATCTGTGTCCCTATGTACAAGAGACACAGATCGGTCTCCTCTCTCCCTGACAGGACGTGGAGCTCTGTGTTTACACACAGAGCTCCACGTCCCCGCTCAGTTACTGGCCAATCGCGGGTGCCCGGCGGCCGCCGGGCACGCGCACCGTGTTCCCAGTGACGCGACGGGTGCGCGCGCACGCCCTAGAGACTTTAAATGACAGGACGTCATATGACGTCCTGTCAGAACAATAGAGCGTTCCGCCCGCCGTCATTTGACGGCGGGCGGGCGTCAAGTGGTTAAGGATGTGCCCACTTATGCAACCATATTATGATTTTTACCTTTCCTCCACCTAAAAGATATCAGTTTGTTTTTCAATTGAGTTGTATGGTTTATAGGTCGAATTAAAAAGGTGGAAAAAGTTCTAAAATTATTTAACTTTGTCTCATTTTAAAGCAGAGAGTTCCACCCAAAAGTGGAACTTCCGCTCATTGTACTCCTCCATTCCTTCGGTGCCACATTTGTCACCTTTCAGGGAGGGGGACAGCATACCCGTCTATCACAGGTATGCTTTCCCCACTTGCGGGAGCCTCATCTGTGGGTAATGACGTCATGGCTGGGGCTCCCTCCTCCTCCCTCAGCCGCCGTGCCAGTAGGAGAGAGGAGCGGAGCCTGGCGCGTGCGCAGTACGGTTCCCAGTGTGAAGCAGAAAGGCTACACAGCCGGGTTCCCATACTCGCAATGGAGGCGGCATGCACATATTGCGGTGCCGACATCGCTGAACTCTAGGACATGCAAGTGTCTGATTATTAAAAAAAAAGTCAGCAGCCCAGAGGCGATTCAGTTCGCATGTGCCGCGCTATATAAGTTTTTCATTCATTCATTCATTCATTCAGCTGCAGTATGTGCTTTTTATTTTTGCAGTGGTGGGCGGACCCCCGCTTTAACAGGGGTGTGTAGACTTTTTATATCCAATGTATATCCCATCCACTTTCAGATGCCAGAGTAACCAGATAATTAATGTTATTCATTGTACCTGTCAATGTTCATAATGTTAAAAGGGGTTGTAAAGGTACAATTTGTTTTCCCTAAATAGCTTCCTTTACCTCAGTGTAGTCCTCCTTCACTTACCTCATCCTTCCATTTTGCTTTTAAAATGTCCTTATTTCTTCTGAGAAATCCTCACTTCCTGTTCTTCCGTCTGTAACTCCACACAGTAATGCAAGGCTTTCTCCCTGGTGTGCAGTGTCGTGCTCGCCCCCCTCCCTTGGACTACAGGAGAGTTAGGATGCCCACTAACACACAGCTCCTCTCTCTATCTGCAACATAGAGAGCGTCCTGACTCTCCTGTAGTCCAAGGGAGGGGGCGAGCACGACACTCCACACCAGGGAGAAAGCCTTGCATTACTGTGTGGAGTTACAGACAGAAGAACAGGAAGTGAGGATTTCTCAGAACAAATAAGGACATTTAAAAGCAAAATGGAAGGATGAGGTAAGTGAAGGAGGACTGCGCTAAGGTAAAGGAAGCTATTTAAGAGAGAAAAAATAAAGGCTGCTCGGTGTGTTTATATGTGTAAATGTAGATTCCATACCTATAGGATATTTGTGGCACCTCTGAAGCTCGGCCAATAAACTCCTATATAGTTCTCATTCCCCAACCTGCCTCCATTTGCTAAACACTCGCTCTCAGCATGACAGAAATAAGCGCTCCCCCCAATTTAAAAGATGTGAATGTGCTAGGGCCAAAACAACTAATCGATTATGAAACTAGTTGTCAACTATTTTCATAATCGATTAATCCACCAGTTGATTAGTTGGCCTGCATATAGTATGCATTATTTGTTTACATATCAGGAAATACTGTGCAGCTCAGTACACCATCCATACATGTCACTAAGTGCCTGAGAATTTGTGAATGTGAAAGTGTGAGGAGCAATGCCTCATGGGACATGTAGTCCTGGGCAGGAAGTGAGTGGTTCTAAAGGCAGAAGTTTTTTTACCTTGCTATAGCGGCCGCTCTATACTATACTTTGCAGCTTGCTATTGAGGCACTCTGAAGGCAGGAGGAGCCAGAAGCATCGGTGAGGGACCCCAGAAGTGGAGGATCTGGGCTGCTCTGTGCAAAACCATTACAGAGCAGGTAAGCATAACGAGTTTGTTTAAAAAAAAAAAAAAAAAAAAAATCACTTTAAAGACACTGTGCAGGGAAGATCAGCATCTGAACCCAGAGACAGTGGAGGTAATAGAAGGCATTACAATTACTGTAGTTGGTTATTTATATTTACCATTGCATATGGATATTTAAGAATAAATTGCCTTTTTTTTACATATTAAATTGTACACCACACTTGTTTTTAAGATTATCCGCTTAGTCGATTAATCAAAACAATAATCGGCCAACTAATCGATTATGAAAATAATCGTTAGTTGCAGCCCTAGAATCCCCCCCCCCCCTCCCCCGGTTCAAAGCACTAGGGAGAGCACTTGCCCATGTATTTCTGGGAGAGAGCACCCAACAAATGGAGAGCCCCCAACAAATGGAGAGCCCCCAACAAATGGAGAGCCCCCAACAAATGGAGAGCCCCCAACAAATGGAGAGCCCCCAACAAATGGAGAGCCCCCAACAAATGAAGAGCCCCCAACACAACAAGGCAGGGTAGGGAATAAAAGTTTTTTTAGGCCAGGCTTTGGGGGTGCTGCAGGTGGCCTACAGATAATCTCTATATTTTAAAGCTAACCTACTGGGGCCCCTTACCTGCAAAGCAACTTTTACGTAAAAAAGGTACATTTTACCTTTAACAGACTCTTCAGAGTAACAATTCCCTGTATGTAAGAAAAGTGTCAACAAACAGGCGTTTTCTGGGCCAAAGCTACACCTACAGCCACGGACCAGTCTGGTCTGACCAAAAATTATAGGCTATGTGTTTGTTGTGAGATGGAATCTACTCCAAAGAGCAGGCTGAAGGCTGCCTGTACCTGGTGAGTGACATAAAGACCTATAAAAACATAAACGATATACAAACAGCACAGAGGTGGCTGTATGTGTAATGAGAGTTCTGCCGTTCTCAAGGTGGGGCACTCAGATTACAGACCATAAAGTACAAAGCATGGAAGCAGATAACATTCTCATGGTTTTTATCCCCGTTGGCGTTACATAAAGAAAGCTCTACAGCTTTGTACAGTGCCTTAAAGTATTCATACCCCTCAAAATGTTCTACATGTTACAATCAAAAAAACAAATGTATTTTATTGGCATTTTATATGATACCAACACAAAGTGGCACATAATTGAGAAGTGGAAGGAAAATCAAATTGTTTTCAAACTTCTTTACTAATAAATACCGTATTTATCGGCGTATAACACGCACCCTAACTTTAAGAGGGAAGTTTCAGGGAAAAAAACTTTCCACAGCCCCCTACGTATAACACGCAGGTACAGTTTACCCTCTTATTTCAGGGTAAAAAAGTGAAATACAGTATGTGAAAAGTGTGGCGTGCATTTGTATTTAGCCCCCTTTACTCCGATACCCCTAACTAAGGCCCCTTTCACACTGAGGCATATTTCATGCGTTTTAGCGCTAAAAATAGCGCATAAATAACGCCTGAAATAATCCTGCCCCAGCATTCTCAATATGAAAGCCCGAGGGCTAATACCGCACCACTAGTGGCCGAATACCGCCGCAATTCCGACGGTATAGCACCGCTAAAAATTGCGGCGCTATACCGCCATCGCACATCCTGCGCCAGTGTGAAAGAGGCCTAAAATCTAGTGGAACCAATTGCCTTCAGGTCCCCGGTCTGAAGCTCTGTGACCGCGCCCGCGATCGCCGCCGGTGTCCCGCGATCGGGTCACAGAGCTGAACGGGGAGAGGCAAGTGTAAACAAACCTTTCCCCGTCCTTCCTAGTGGCATGTCAGTGATCGTCTGTTCCCTGTCATAGGGAACGACGATCAGTGACGTCACACGCCCAGCCACGCCCCCCCTACAGTAAGCATTACACACTAGGGCACACCTAACCCCTACAGCGCCCCCTAGAGGTTAACCCCTTCACTGCCATTTTCATAGTAACCAGTGAATTTTTATCAATGAGAAGGGTCCAAAAAATTTGTCATAAGTGTCCGCCATAATGTTGCAGTCATGATAAAAAAAAACGCTGATCGCCACCATTAGTAGTAAAAAAAAAAAAAATAATGAGAAAAATGCAATAAAACTATACCCTATTTTGTGGACGCCAAAACTTTTCCTCAAACCAATCAATATACGCTTATTTGCGAATTTGTAGAAGAATACGTATTGGCCTAAACTGAGGAAAAAAATATGTTCTTTTATATATTTTGTGGGGATATTATAGCAAAAAGTACAAAATATTGTTTTGTTTTTTTTCAAAATGTACGCTCTATTTTTCTTTATAGCGCAAAAAATAAAAAATACCACCAAAAGAAAGCTCTATTTGTAGAAAAAAAAACAACAACACACCAATTTTGTTTGGGAGCCACGTCGCACGACCGCGCAATTGTCAGTTAAAGCGACGCAGTGCCGAATCACAAAAAGGGGCCAGGTCCTTTAGCTGCATATTGGTCCAGGGCTTAAGTGGTTAAAAGGGACTAGACACAGCTGATCACATCGTAAAGGGCCGCTGTGATTGGCCCTTTACCATGATCACAGAGAGGGCCGGGGGGGGGGGGGGGGGGGAGTGGTTCTGGGAGGACATCCATGGACGCCCTTCTTGAACGAGAGAGCCGCACTGTAGCCGTCTTTCTGCTATAGCACGGGTCTGAGGTGGTTAAAGTATACCTGAAGTCATTTTTTTAGTTTTAATAAAGTGGAGGGGGATTGGAACACCTGTCAGTTTTTATTGCGGTCTGTGCCCCCATAAAGGAAGATTGACTCTCTATATTTGTCATGTTTACCTTTATCACTAGAGCTACACAAACATTTCGCCTGAAAATGGTGTTACCGCCAATGAGAGAAAAAGGTCCCGATAATGGTACCAAAAACGCGTGGCGATCCTGCCGTAAATTCGTTGAAACTTTGCCATCATTTTTTTTTACTGCAAATTCACAGCAATTTGGGGATTATTTTACTGCATATAGTGTTTTTTTCATAGGTCATGTGATTCAAAAAAATATATAAATATATATATATAAAAATTAAACTAATTTTCTGCACCAAAATTTCCATTCAGTGCACCTCTAATTATCACTGAGAGCGAAAGAATATCCCAAATTTTGGGTTTAAACCAGAACAGGAATACAGAGGAGATCTTCAAACAGGGGCACTAGATCTGGTGACAACCAGGGATTCTCTTACTTTGGAGGGATTTCCTCTCACTTCCTGATAGGAGTAAAAAAAAAACAAAAACGGTTCAGATCGTTCCTCGGATCAGAGTCACGGATCGTACCATTTTTCGGATCACCACCATATATAGTACCCACTGTAATATCCACATCATCTCCCCCCACTGTAATATCCACGTCATTTCCCCCCCCACTGTAAAGTCCACATCTCCCCCCCCCCCCCCACTGTAAAGTCCACATCTCCCCCCGTCAGTGCGCACCGCTCTGGGGAGCTCACCTAGGCCGCCGCCGCCAGGTGTACCAAGATGGCCGCCGCTCTGGAGCTAGGCCGAAGCTGTGGCCTTTCCTATGGCCGCAATCTGCGGATTGCGTGGTGCAGTTGACCTCTAGTGGCTGGTCCGGTTGCATTTACTCATATTTGATATTTCTTTGACCAGCAACTCTTTGGATCAATATTCATAATGATTCTGTAAAAAGCCACACACATACCAGACGGTGACTGCGCTGTCCAGTCAGATCTCATCAACCCAAAACAGAACAGATGGACAACTACAGTATGTCCTACACCAGGGGTGCCCAACCAGTGGCCACATGTGGCCCGCGATCTCCTGCTCTGGAATGTATGGTTGGCAAGCCCTGATTGCATGATGCTTACCTGCCATCCCAGAGCATCAGTGTTGCGAATAAAGCCTGCGGTAGCGGGAAGCAAGCGGCTTTTCATACACCACACCTGCAGGATATAATAGACGTCTATGGCAAAGTGCAGCTAACCAGTGGGAAAACCACAGGTACAACAATGTGCCACACCCACAGTGTGGGTAGACCGCAGACCATCAGTGTAAAAGCAGCCTTGGGCTCCTTTCAAACGATTGGTCCGACCCAATCGGACCCTCTATTCACCTCTATGGAGCAGGAGATGTAAACATACTTGTGTCCGTTTACACCTGCCAGAGGGCCCATAGAGTAGTTGGGCTGTGTCTGCTTTGCATATGCAGACTAGACACAGACCTGTCATCTGCCCACTCCGTTCATTGTGGCCCACGACTGGTTACTACATCGCTTAAGTGGCCCTCAGCCTTCAAAAGGTTGGGCGCCCCTGTCCTACACACTCATTCCGGGCAGCTTTGGCCCTTAGATGTGATATACAAAGCCAGTGCCCATCAAATACAATGATGTTTTCAGTAAACGATGTACATAACCCTGATTACATCACTGGGACGGAGGTAAGGAATGGAATGAACACTGAAGGGTTTTATTTAAACATTTCCTTGACATGTTGATGAGGAAGGAAAGGAGGAAACCAAAGAAAACAAAATAGAAGTAGATTAAAGCGGGAGTTCACCCGAAAAAATTTTTTTAACATTAGATTGAGGCTCATTTTGTGAAGGGGAGGCTCATTTTGTCAAGGGGAATTGGGTAGTTTTTTTAAAAACTAAGCTGTACTTACCGTTTTAGAGAGCGATCTTCTCCGCCGCTTCCGGGTATGGGCTGCGGGACTGGGCGTTCCTATTTGATTGACAGTCTTCCGACAGGCTTCCGACGGTCGCATACATCGTGCCACGAGTAGCCGAAAGAAGCCGAATGTCGGTGCGGCTCTATACGGCGCCTGCGCACCGACGCTCGGCTACTTTCGGAAAATCGTGACGCGATGTATGCGACTGTCGGAAGCCTGTCAATCAAATAGGAAGGCCCAGTCCCGAAGACCATACCCGGAAGCGGCGGAGAAGATCACTCTCTAAAACGGTAAGTACTGCTTCGATTAAAAAAAAAACTAACCGATTCCCCTAGACAAAATGAGCCTCAATCTAATGTTAAAAAATTAACTTTTCGGGTGAACCTCCACTTTAAATTGCAGCTTTAAGCAGTACATCACCTCAACGTTTCTTCTTCTATTACCATTCAGATAAAGGCAGAGCCCCCCTCACTTGGCACTCACATTCAGCAAGTGCACTAAAAATGCCCATCTCAGGATCTACAGAACAGAAACAGGTGAGGATCTCCATTATAGTTTAATAGAATGCTTGTAAACACAGATAAAGCAGGTCATTCTTTTCCTAATAAAAATGGAGTTCCACTTTAAATTGCTCCCTGGCTCTACAATTATTTGGCCACCCTTCAATGAATGTTCCTTATCCATTAGGAAGCCTGTTCCATTAGGACAGACAGAGCCGGCTGTTACCCTTCTATGGTGAATACGACATTTATAGGGACAGCCCTTCAAAATCCAAGATATTTATGAGGAGGCTCTTAAAAACCAGGGACATTCATGGTGATGGCCTTGAAAAGCTATGGGGAGAATAACTAAAAACCAGGAACACCGATAGACACGCTCCAATAAAACCAGGAACACCGATAGGCACGCTCCAATAAAACCAGGAACACCGATAGGCACGCTCCAATAAAACCAGGAACACCGATAGGCACGCTCCAATAAAACCAGGAACACCGATAGGCACGCTCCAATAAAACCAGGTACACCGATAGGCACGCTCCAATAAAACCAGGAACATTAGAAACTAATTTATTTGATCCACTGCAGATTTTGTAAGTTTTCCCTCTTACAAAGAAATTAAGGGACTATAATTGTTATCATAGGTGTATTTTAAATGATAGACATAAAATCATTCCAAAATCCAGAAAAAAAAAAATTATATAGATTAAGTTGCAGTTCAGCGAGTAAAATAAGTATTTGATCCCCAATAAAAACATGACTTAGGTCTTAGATTCAGATAAATCAGCGGATCTTTAGATCCGCGTAATTTATCCGATTTAAGATACGCCGCCGCAAGTTTTAGAGGCAAGTGGGTAATTCACAAAACACTTACCTCAAAACTTGCAGCGGCGGATCGTAAATCCCCCGGCGGAATTCAAATTCCGCGGCTAGGGGGAGTGTAGTATTTAAATCAGGCACGTCCCCGCGCCGATTTAAATGCGCATGCGCCGTCCGCGAATTTTCCCGGCGTGCATTGCTCCCAATGACGTTGCTAGGACGTCATTGGTTTCGGCGTGAGCGTAACTTACGTCCAGCGCTTTTGTGAATCGACGTACGCAAACGACGTAAAAAAAAAAAAAATTGACGCGGGAATGACGGCCATACTTAACATTGGCTGCGCCTCATCGAAGCAGGGGTAAGTGTACGCCAAGAAAACGCTTACGTAAACGACGTACGTTCGTGAATTGCCGTATCTCGCTGATTTGCATATCCTCGCCGTAAATCAGCGAGAACGCCCCCAGCGGCCATTTTTAAATTGCAGTTAAGATCCGACGGTGTAACACAGTTACACCTGTCGGATCTTAGGCATATCTATGCGTAACTGATTCTATGAATCAGGCGCATAGATACGACCGGCCTAAGTCAGAGATGCGACGGTGTATCAGGAGATACACCATCGTATCTCTTTGAGAATCTGGCCCTTAGTACTTAGTGGAGAAACCCTTGTTGGTAAGCACAGAGGTCAGACGTTTCTTGTAGTCGGTTACCAGGTTTGCGCACATCTCAGGAGGGATTTTGGAGATCTTTTTAAAAATCATTTAGGCCCCTTTCACACTGGGGCGGTTTGCAGGCCTTAATAATAGCACTTGCAAACCGACCTGAAACAACGGCTGCTGTTTCTCCAGTGTGAAAGACGGAGGGCTTTCACACTGGAGCGGTGCGCTAGCAGGACCGCTCCAAAAGTTCTGCTAGCCGCATCTTTGGAGCGGCGAGAGGAGCGGTGCGTTTACCACTCCTCCATCGCTTCTTCCCATTAAAAGCAATGGGAAACCGCGGCTATACCGCCGGCAATGCGCATTAACCCTTTTTCGGCTGCTAGCGGGGGGTAAAACCGCACCGCTAGCGGCCGAACACCGCCACAATTCCGACGGTAAAGAGCTGCTAAAAATAGTGGCGCGTTACCGCCACCGCACCTCCTGCCCCAGTGTGAAAGGGGCCTTGTAGGGATGACCCTTTAAATCTAGGGACATCCTTTGAAAACCAGGAACATTTATGGAGGAAGGCCCTTGAAAATCATGGACACCTATGGGGACAATCTTTGAAAACCTGGGAGTTCTGAGGAAAAACCCTTCAAATCCATGGACATTTCCTAGGATGGCCCTAGAAAAGAGGAACAATTCCTGAGACAACCCTTTGAACGCAGGAACATTTAGACCCCTTTCACACTGGGGAGCTTTTCAGGCGTTTCAGCAATAAAAATGGCGCCTGGAAAAAAAGTCCTGCAAGCAGTATCTTTGGGGTGGTGCGGGAGAGGCGTATACAGCGCTCATCCGCCACCTCTGCCCATTGAAATGAATGGGCAGCACTGCCAAATCGGCGGCAAAGCGATTAGGCCGCAATACGGGTGTCATTAACCCTTTCTTTGGCTGCTAGCGGGGATTAAAAGTGCCCCGCTAGTGGCCGAATAGTGCCGCTATAAAAGCAGTAAAGCGCTGTTAAAACTAGCTGTGTTTTACCGCCAACGCCCGCACCGTCCCAATGTGAAAGGGGTCTTAAAGGGGTTGTAAAGGTACAATTTTTTTCCCCCTAAATAGCTTCCTTTACCTTAGTGCAGTCCTCCTTCACTTACCTCATCCTTCGATTTTGCTTTTAAATGTCCTTATTTCTTCTGAGAAATCCTCACTTCCTGTTCTTCTGTCTGTAACTCCACACAGTAATGCGAGTCTCTCTCCCTGGTGTGGAGTGTCGTGCTCGCCCCCTCCCTTGGACTGCAGGAGAGTCAGGATGGCCTCTA
Organism: Rana temporaria; assembly: GCF_905171775.1. Lineage (NCBI taxonomy): Eukaryota > Metazoa > Chordata > Amphibia > Anura > Ranidae > Rana > Rana temporaria. The sequence continues at coordinate 187,131,690 of NC_053494.1, read as the reverse complement.
CGTTGCAGATAGAGAAAGGAGCTGTGTGTTAGTGGGCGTCCTGACTCTCCTGTAAAAAACTGTACCTTTGCAACCCCCTTTAAGGGTATGGATGTAGAAAACCCAAGATATTTATGGGGAACCACCTAGATAACCAGGGACATTTATGGAGACAGTACTTGAAAGACAGGGATTGGGACAGGGATTGGGACAGCTCTTGAAAGACAGCGATTGGGACAGCTCTTGAAAGACAGGGATTTAAAAAAGGATGACCCTTGAAATCCAGTCAGATATTTAAAAAAGGGACATCCTTCAAAAACCAGGGACATTTATGGGACAGCCCTTGAAAATCATGGACACCTTTGAAGACAGTCTTTGAAAACCAGGACAATTTCTGAAAACAACCAAGGACATTTCCAAGGAAGGCCCCATTTAAAAAGGAGGGACATTTATAGGAATGACCCTTGAAAAAGCAGGAATATTTATAGGGTCAGTCCTTGAAAACCTGGGACATTTATGGGGACATCCCATGAAGACCAGGAGCTCATATTTGCATGACACTTCAAAATAGGAGCAGTGATGAGGACAACTCTTCAAAACCCAAGTAGGACACTGGAAAGCAGGAATGTTTTCCTAGGATGACCCTTCAAACCCAGGGAACTGCCTTTTAAATCCAGGGACGACCCTTTAAGATCAGGGACAATTATGGGGAACGCTCATGAAATTCAGGAAACTTTCTGGGTATGACCCTTGAAATCTAGGGACATCCTTTAAAAACCAGAGACATTTATTTATGGGGTAAGCTCGTGAAAATCATGGACATCAATGGGTACAATTTCTTAGGACGCCCCTAGAAACAGGAACATTTCCTGGGATGACCCTTCAAACCCTGGAACATTTATGGGGGCACCATTTGAAAACCAGGAGATAGGAAAAACAGCCGTTTAAGACCAGGTGCTCATAGTGGCTCTTCAAAACCAGGAACAGCCAAGAAGACAACCCTTCAAAACCCTAGAAAACAGGAACATTTCCTGGGATGAACCCTTGAAGCCGGGGAACAGCCGTATAAAACCAGGGACATTTATAGGGATGCCCCTATAAAACCAGTATATCTACAGGGACATCCCTTTAACCACTTAAGGACCGGACCAATATGCTGCTAAATGACCCAAGGGGTTTTTACAATTCGGCACTGCGTTGCTTTAACAGACAATTGCGCGGTCGTGCGATGTGGCTCCCAAAAATTTGCGTCCTTTTCTTCCCACAAATAGAGCTTTCTTTTGGTGGAATTTGATCGAATTTGATCGCCTCACGATTTTTATTTTTTGCGCTATATACAAAAATAGAGCGACATTTTTGAAAAAAAAAAAATCTATATTTTTTACTTTTTGTTATAAGAAAAATCAAATAAACTAAATGTTAGTCAAACATTTAGGCCAAAATGTATTCAGCCACATGTCTTTAGTAAAAAAAAAAAAAAAAAAATTGCTACCTAGCGGGAACAGCGACACTAATACAGCGATCAGAAAAATGATCGCTTGATGACACTGGCAATAGGGAGTGAAAAGGTTAACTAGGGGGGTGATCAAGGGGTTAAAACTTTATTAGGGGGGGTACGGGCTACCCTGGACCTAACACTAACTGCCTGTCACACTGACACTAAATGCAGTGATCAGTACATATATGATCACTGCATTCAGTGACACTGTGACAGGGGGGTGGAAGGGGTGATCGCAAGGGGTTTACGTGCCTGTGTGTACTGGTGTCAGTGTAGTGTTGTGCAGACTCACTGTGTGATGTGATCTCTCCTCAGCGGCGGTTAAAAATACCGCCGAGAGGAGAGATCACATCACTTCCTCTTCCTGTGTTTACACAGGCAGAGGAAGTGACACGCAGGGGGGGGCGCGCGGATTGGCTGAGGGGGGGGGGCGGACAAAAACAAACAGCCGCCCCCTCTTCCCGGATCACTCGGACAGCCACGGGGACCGCCGCAGGTACCGGGGGGGTCCCGAAAACAAGGAACATTCTTGGAGACAACCCTTCCAAACAAGGAACATTTCCTAGGCTGGCCCTAGAAAACCTGTGATGAACATTTGAACCCAGGGACATTTATGGGGCCACTGAAAATCCAAGATATAAATGGGGAAGGTCCTTGATAACCATTTTTTTTTTTTTTACAAAGACATTCCTTGAAAACCAGGGACATTTAGAGGGATGACCTTTGAAGACCAGGGACTCATAATGGCAGGGCACAAAACAGGAACAGTAATGGGAACAACTCTTCAAAACCCTAGTATGGAAAGCAGAAACATTTTCCTAGGATGAAGCTTCAAAACTGGGGAACATTCTTATAAAACCAGGGACTGCCCTTTAAGACCAGGGACAATTATGGGGACAGACCTTAAAAATCAGGGACATCTGTGGGGACAATCCTTGAGATATTTCATAAGACGACCCTAAAAAACAGGAACTTTTCTAGGTTGACCCTTTGAACCCTGAGTGGTTTATGGAGGCATCCCTCCTGGAAAACTAGGGACATTTATGGAGGCATCCCTCCTGGAAAACTAGGGACATTTATGGAGGCATCCCTCCTGGAAAACTAGGGACATTTATGGAGGCATCCCTCCTGGAAAACTAGGGACATTTATGGAGGCATCCCTCCTGGAAAACTAGGGACATTTATGGAGGCATCCCTCCTGGAAAACTAGGGACATTTATGGAGGCATCCCTCCTGGAAAACTAGGGACATTTATGGAGGCATCCCTCCTGGAAAACTAGGGACATTTATGGAGGCATCCCTCCTGGAAAACTAGGGACATTTATGGAGGCATCCCTCCTGGAAAACTAGGGACATTTATGGGGATGGCCTATGAAGACCAGGGACTCAAATTGGAACGGCAAAGCAGGAACAGATAAAGTCATCCCTTCAAAACCCTAGTATGGCCCTGGAAAGCAGAAACGTTCCCCCTGGGATGACCCTTTAAAACCAAGGGAGAGTCTTATAAAGCCAGGGATATTTATAGGAATGGACCTAGAATTCCAGGGACAGTACTATAAATCTAGAATATATATAGGGAAAGTCCTTGAAAATCACGAATACCTAAGGGGACAGTCTTTGACAACAAAGAACATTTATGGGGACAACCCTTCCAAACCAGGAATGGTTCTTTGAACCCAGGGACATTTATGGGGACAACCCTTCCAAACCAGGAATGGTTCTTTGAACCCAGGGACATTTATGGGGACAACCCTTCCAAACCAGGAATGGTTCTTTGAACCCAGGGACATTTATGGGAACGTCCACTGAAAATCCAGGATATTTATGGGTAAAGTCTTTGAAAGCCAGGGATAGTCACAGATGCCACTCGAAAGCCAGGAAGACTTATAGGGATGGACCTTAAAGACCAAGGACTCAAATTGATATGGCCCAAAACAGGAACAGCGATGAGGACAACTCTTCAAAACCCTAGTATGGCCTTGAAAAGCAGGAACATGTTCCTGAGATGACCCTTCAAAACTAGGGAACTGCCTTATACACCCAAGGACTGCCCATTAAGACAATTATGGGGACAGACCTTGACCATGATGGACATCTATGGGTACAATCCCTAAATACCAGAGATATTTCCTAGGACGGCCCTTAAAAACAGGAACATTTCCTGGGATGAGCCGTCGGATCCAGGGACATTTATTGGGGCACCATTTGAAAACCAGAGACATTGATAGGGATGGTCCTTGATGATCCAGGACTTATATCGGTACAGCGATGAGGACAATACTCTAAATCCTTAAGGTGGCCCCTCGAAAATCTGGAACATTTTCTTGGGAAGCTCCTTTGAAACCTGGGGAATAAAACCAGGGACATTCATAGGGATGGCCCTTGAAGTGCAGGGACTATTATGAGGACAACCCTTGAAGAGCGGGGACATTTTGTGAGGACAACCCTTGAAGAGCAGGGAAATTTTTTGAGGACAACCCATGAAGAGCAGGGACTATTATGAGGACAACCCATGAAGTGCAGGGACATTTTTTGAGGACAACCCTTGAAGAGCAGGGAATATTATGAGGACAACCCTTGAAGAGCAGGGACATTTTTTGAGGACAACCCTTGAAGAGCAGGGACTATTATGAGGACAACCCTTGAAGAGCGGGGACATTTTGTGAGGACAACCCTTGAAGAGCAGGGACATTTTTTGAGGACAACCTATGAAGAGCAGGGACTATTATGAGGACAACCCTTGAAGTGCAGGGACATTTTTTGAGGACAACCCTTGAAGAGCAGGGACTATTATGAGGACAACCCATGAAGTGCAGGGACATTTTTTGAGGACAACCCTTGAAGAGCAGGGACTATTATGAGGACAACCCTTGAAGTGCAGGGACATTTTTTGAGGACAACCCTTGAAGAGCAGGGACTATTATGAGGACAACCCTTGAAGTGCAGGGACATTTTTTTAGGACAACACTTGAAGTGCAGGGACATTTTTTTAGGACAACACTTGAAGTGCAGGGACTATTATGAGGACAACCCTTGAAGAGCAGGGACTATTATGCGGACAGCCCTTCAAGAGCAGGGACATTTTTTGAGGACAGCCCTTGAAGAGCAGGGACATTTTTTGAGGACAACCCTTGAAGAGCAGGGACATTTTTTGAGGACAGCCCTTGAAGAGCAGGGACATTTTTTGAGGACAACCCTTGAAGCAGGGACATTTTTTGAGGACAACCCTTGAAGCAGGGACATTTTTTGAGGACAACCCTTGAAGTGTAGGCACTATCGTATAAAGCCAGAGACATTTATAGGGATGGTCCTTGAAGACCAGAGGTCCTAGTCTTAGGGACAGCCCTATAGATCCAGGAAATCTATTGAAGATCTGGCATATTTATAGGGACAGTGGCTGACAGTCCTGGCCATTGATGAGGACACCCCCGGAAGCCGGGGACATTCCCTGGGATAACATTAGGGGGACACACTGTACAGTCCCGGGTGGTCCCTGGAAATGAGCTCTAGCTGACACAGGGACAGGCAGCTTCCCGGACACCCCTCCACGTCCTCCCTCCACACTCACCCACATCCTGCTCGAAGGGGTTGGCGCTGAAGAGCGGCATGCTGGCGGCGGTGGGCTCTGTCGGGCCCCGGTCACCCTCTTCCTTGTCCGGCTTCTCCCGTCACAACAAGCTGAAGTCGTACTGGCTGCCCCTCCTCCCGCCTGTCTGCAATGTCTCACCCAACCCCGTCCCGCCACACGCTAAATCCAATCCTTACACCGCCGCCGAGTCACGTTACACACTACCGACTACTACAGGAAGGATTCGTGTCGGCCCCGGGCGCTTCCGACGGCTTTTCAAATGCAGGCGCTTCACGGGGCAGCTCATCCGGGGGGCCTTCTGCCTCTGAGGACCCCGGCAGAAGGAAGGGCAGGCAGGCTGGGAGCCGGAATGTCACGTGGGTGACGTCATCGGCCTAATGGCGTCCCAGGAGCTCTGACGTTATACGGGCTGTAAATGTGATAGTGAGGGGCTGATAAAGGAAAACCAAAGGCTAAATATTGTTCTTCTTTTATGTTGAATAGTGTAAGGGAGTGTTATAACCTTTGTCTTTTTTTTTTTTTTTGCTTCTGTGTCCCCATCGGGTAGATTTCCTTTCACTTCCTGTCCCATAGCCGAAATAAGAAGTAAGAGTGACGGAATACCTGGTTGTCACCAAAACCAGTGTCCCCGATGGAAGATTTTCCAACCAGAACATTGGGATTTTCATTCACTTTCCATTATTAATGATAAACTGGATAAATAATGCTGAATCATTCTAGCGGGGACACGGCTGTAATAAAAACCTGACAGGCTTTCTAACCCGTCTCCACTATACCCAAAACTATCAAAATCTTTTTTTCCTTTAGTTATACTTTAACCACTTCAGCTCTGGAAGGATTTACCCCCACTTTTTGTGATTCTGGACTGCGTCGTTTTAACTGACAATTGCGCGGTCGTGCGATGCTGTACCCAAACAAAATGTATGTGGTTTTTCCCCACAAATAGAGCTTTCTTTTGGGGGTATTTGACCTCCTCTGCGGTTTTTATTTTTTACATAACGATCGTGTGTAGGCAAGGCCGTTTTAACGATCAGGTTGAAAAAAATGAAGTTTTTTCTAGACCATTAACCACTTAAGCCCCGGACCTTTAGGCAGCTAAATGCCCAGGCCAGGTTTTGCAATTTGGCACTGCATCGCTTTAACAGACAATTGCGCGGTCGTGCGACGTGGCTCCCAAACAAAATTGGCGTCCCTTTTTCCCCACAAATAGAGATTTCTTTTGGTGGTATTTGATCACCTCTGCGGTTTTAATTTTTTGCGCTATAAACAAAAATAGAGCGACAATTTTGAAAAAAATTCAATATTTTTTACTTTTTGCTATAATAAATATCCCCCAAAAATATATAAACATTTTTATTCCTCAGTTTAGGTCGATACGTATTCTTCTACCTATTTTTGGTAAAAAAAAATCGCAATAAGCGTTTATCGAATGGTTTGCGCAGTTGCAGTTTGGGAGTTAACCACAGGGGGCGCTGAAGGAGTTAGGCTGCATTCACACCTTGGCGTACAAAATCGCGGCGTTTTGTCCCGCGAATTGCGGCGTTTTGTACCGCGATTTGCGGCGACAAAACACCGCGATTGTGAATGCAGCCTTACCCCCTCTATGGAAATGGTTCACATCTCCTATGCCGAACGCCGCCTGAAAAAAAGGTCCGGGACTTGTATTCAGGCGTACGGCGTTCGGCGTGGAGATGTGAACCATCTCCATAGAGGGCAATGTGAAATCATCCCTCCAGCGTCTCAGGGGCGGCTGCGGCGTCACACTACAGGCGTATATACGCCTAGGTGTGAACAGAGCCTTAAAATTGTTCACATCCACAAACCAGACACAGGCCTTAGGTTGCATTCACACCTCGGCATATAAACGCCTGAAGCGCGACGCTCGTGCCGCTGGAGGGGCGAATTTCCATTGCTGTCTATGAGATGGTTCACATCTCACGCCGAAACGCCGTATGCCTGCCGCCTGAAAACAAGTCCCGGACCCTTTTTTTCAGGCGGCTTTCGGCGTTCGGCATAGACAGCAATGGAAATAATTTGTAAGAAAAAAAAAAAGTTAAACAAATCGCGGCAAAATACGCCGTGTACGCCGCGTTGTAGTGTGAATGCAGCCTTAATCTTGCACGGGATAGATAAGAGCAAATTTATGGAAGCAGAATAACAGAATTTGCCTAATTCAAAGGATTGTCCAACAGAGACAACCAACATTTCCAGGAGCTACTGTAAGTGACCTTCATCAACCACTTGACCACCGGGCATATTTTGGCACTTCTCTCCTTCATGTAAAAATCACAATTTTTTTGCTAGAAAATTAATCAGAAACCCCAAACATTATATATTTTTTTTTAGCAGACATCCTAGGGAATAAAATGGCGGTCATTACAACTTTTTTTTCTCGCACAGTATTTGCAAGATCATTTTTCAAACACCTTTTTTTTGAAAAAAAAAAAACGGTTTCATGAATTAAAAAATAACAAAACAGTAAAGTTAGCCCAATTTTTTTTATATAATATGAAAGATGATGTTACGCCGAGTAAATAGATACCTAACATGTCACGCTTTAAAATTGCGCACACTCATGGAATGGAGCCAAACTTCAGTACTTCAAAGGGCGACGCTTTAATTTTTTTTACAGGTTACTATTTCCGAGTTACAGAGGAGTTCTAGTGCTAGAATTGTTGCACACGCTCTAACGCACGCGACGATACCGCATATGTGGGGTTTGAACAGCGTTTACATATGTGGGCGGGACTTGCATGCGTGTTCGCTTCTGCGCGCAAGGGGTGTTTTAAAAAATATTTTTTTTTCATTTTATTTTTATTTTACTTCATTTTTTTATTTTTACACTTTTATTTTTTATTCTTATTTTTTTTGATCACTTTTATTCCTATTACAAGGAATGTAAACATCCCTTGTAATAGGAATGTGTGTGACAGGTCCTCTTTATGAAGAGATGTGGGGTCAATAAGACCCACATCTCTCCTCCAGGCTTACTAGCATGAAATCGGTGAAAAAACATTCACCGATCTCACACCGACAGCCGCGTTTGCGGCTTTGTTTACTTCCGGGTATCGGGCGTGACGTCATAACGTCGCACCCGGGCCTCCGACGGTCATAGAGATGACTGGGACCATCTGGTCACCGGTCATCTCTATGGTTCTGCAGCGAGCGCCGGCCAATTCGCTCTCCGGGCCCCCGATGGCACGGGAGAGCCCGGAGAAGCACCGGATGGCGGTGGGAGGGGGGTTAGACGTCCCCTCCAGCTGCCTATAAGAACAATCAAGCGGCGGAACTGCCGCTTTGATCATTCTTATCGTGCACAGAATCGGCGGCTGAAGACGGTGATATCTGAATGATGCCTGTAGCTGCACCCATTATTCAGATATCACCGCACAAAGCCGAGGACGTATTTTCTCGTACTGCGGTGGGCAAGTGGTTAAACCTCTAAACTCATCTATTAGGTCTTAGCTACCTAGACCAGTGTTTCTAATGGATGGGCCGCCCCTGGTTTCCAGCATTCGCTGGTGTGTTTTGAAAGCAGCAAGGCTTTTGGATTTTGGTTTCCCAGTTTAAACTGACTTTTATCTTTCCCTTTGACTTTAGACTTGTCCATGCAGTGACTCTGGTCGTTAGCGCAGTGACTCTGGTCGTTAGCGCAGTCACTAGTTTATGGTGTTTTAACATGTTTGAGCCCGGGGGTTCTCACTGTCCCCAACTTCAAAGTCGTGCGACATTGGAGTCAGATCCCAGCGTGGCTTTTGCACAACTTGCATGCAACTTCTTCAACAGAAGTCAATGCAAGTCGTACCAAAGGCAGACCAAAAGTAGTGCAGGAACCTTCTTCTAAGTCGGAGCGACTCAAGTCACACCGGTTAGAACAGCTCCATTGCACAGAATGGAGTCCGACTGCGGTCCAACCTCTGATGCAACAAGCGCTTCAAAGATTGTCGCATCAGTGTAAACCGGACCTCAGAGCAACTATTATTCCCACCCTCGTTATCGTCAAAGCACCCTCCCCATGTTGAGGGCATGTGGCCTGGAACGGTTTAGGTGGGAGGGGGGTGCTCTCTCGCCCCCCCCCCCTTTTCCTGCGGCCTGCCAGGTTGTATGCTCAGATAAGGGGGATGAATGGAGGAATTTTGGACAGCCGCACTCCAAAAAATGTTGCCTTTATTGATAAAACAAGGTCACAAAGTACATGCCACAGCAGACAGGATCACAACTGAAGCATTTCGCACTAAAACGTAGTGCTTAATCATAGCTCGATTAAGCACTAAGTGGCTCCTGAGTCAGTGAAAAGGTTCATCATTAACAGCTTCTGCCTAGAGCGGTGACTCCCTCCTTCTATATGCTCAGATAAGGGTCTGGTATGGATTTGGGGGGGGACCCCCGTGCCATTTGTTTTTTTACATTTAAAGCAGGGTTCCCTTTAAAATCCATACCAGACCTGAAGGGTCTGAACAATTTACAACAACCAATAAAATGGGACAGCCCTAAAAATTTCCCCTCGCCTACTCGCATTTTGCGAGTGCAAAATCGTTTCTGGCGAGGAGCTGGGAGTGGGGGGGGGGAGCGCGGGTACCGCACGTCCCAGCATTGGACTGGCATTCTGTCAATCTGATACAGGGTCAGGAGGCGGGGCTATGTGAAACCGCGAACGGAGTGGAGGGAGCTGCAATGTAAAGTCAGCTGTAACAGCGGGTTATCAGCTATGTAATCCCGCGGCTTTTCTCTTCCCCGGGGTGATCGATGGGAGAACGGCTCCCAATCAATCCCTGCATGCCGGTGGTACCTGCGCCCCCCCCCCCCCCCACTCCCAGTTCCTCTTCCCCTGGGGCTATCCTCTGCACAGGTGAGCAGAGGCTACAATCGTGGGCACAGTGAGTAAAGTTTGAAATGGTGGGCACAGTGTGTAAAGGCTGCAATGGTGGACAGAGGCTGCTATGGTGGGCACAGTGGGCAGAGGCTACAATGGTGGGCACAGTGGGCAGAGGCTGCAATGGTGGGCACAGTGGGCAGAGGCTGCAATGGTGGACACAGTCGGCAGAGGCTGCAATGGTGGGCACAGGTGTGGCTGCACTGATAAAGTTTGTAACTTAATTTGGCATAAAACATGTAAGTGTCATTTTATGAGATAATTTGAGGGCGTGTTTAGGGGCAGAATTAGGGGTGGTGCAGGGTAGGGATTGGTTGGGTCAACTGGTGGCGAGTAACCCTTAAGGCCTGGCTAGTAGCGCGGGACTTGAAATTTTGAGCCCTGTAATGGGACATTTTACACCAACCAATACAGGGGGATTTTTACACCGACTACCAATATAAAGACGAGTTTCTACACTGGCCACCAATGTAATGGGGATTTACACTAACCACTAATGTAATAAGCGCATACACAGTAACCACCAATGCAAGGAGGGGTTTACAAATGTGCTGCCCTTTAGCAGATACACAAAAGTGCAATTAATTGTTAAAGAGGAACTGCAGTCCGCTCACATAATTTATAATAAAACATCTTTGCCATTCTGAAGCTTCCCTCCGACCACTTTGCATATTATTTTTATATATACTGTGATTCTGTACTTGCCAAATATGCTGCATAAATCTCCCTCCACTGAGTCTGGCTGCAGCCATTTTATCTGTGGGCAGCTGAAGCTGCTGCCTTTTCACTTCCTGGATTTACACAGACACACAGCTCTGCCGCTCTCATTGGCCCTCTTATGACTCATCTTCCCTTCCTTCCTGGCAAATTCTCAGGAGAGTGAGTGAGATAGAGTTGTGCATGATATCATAAGCTTAGTTTTTTTTTTACAGACAAGAATCAGAAAGTGGGCTGTATAAGGTATTTACTGGCAGAATATTTTTTTACTATGCAAAGTTAAAACAAAAAGGGATGAAGATTTAATAGATGGAGAGAATAAAAAATGACTGAAGTTCCGCTTTAATGACACGCATCTGATGAGATGTGCATTTTCACATGCACCAATATTTAGGGTGCTGTAGCAACATGTGATTTTGAAAAAGGGTTAGGGACTTTTTTTCTGCACTTATAGGCCGCCCTACACGTATCCTACATCTTTATTCACCCTGTCAGTACATATTTGCACCCCAAACCTCCCCCATCCTATCCATTCCAACCCCCCCCCCCCCCTTAACTCCTACCTGCCTCCTCTGCTCATCTTTGCACCCCCTATACAACCCCTACTTGCTCACCTATGCACCCCAAACTGTAATTTCTTCTCTGCCTACCTCTGCACCCCCCCCCCCCCACCCCATCCAATTTGCTTACCTTTGCAGAACAGGCTGATGGTAGGCTTAATGATCACAGTTGCAGGCAGGACTTTGAAACATGCCCCGTCCCACTGGGCAGCATTTAGCAGAAGTGATGGTGGATACGACCTTAGGGGGGCATGATATACATATGAATGCCACCCCTATTTATAAATCAATGCTGGCGAGTCCACCACTATTTACATATTAATGCTGATGTAAACACAGGGTCTGCAGGTGGGTCATCTGTACAAGACAATAGGGCAGAGATGGGGAGCATTAGTAGCAGCACTTCACACTGAGATATCGGGACACATCATGGGACTAAATCTTCAAGGGACAAGAACATTTAAACCGGGATAGTTGGGAAGTATGAGGCAGCTGCTTTGGGCCCCACAACAATGATGGGGGCTCAGGGGAGCTGTCCCTTTTGCCCTGCCTTAAAGACGGCCCTGCCCAACAGACTAAAGGCTTGAATTAAAGCAATAGGTGGTCCAACAAAATGCTGACACAAGGCTTTTTTTAACTCTGTGATTCTGTTTTTGAATTGTTTTATGTTTTTTCTGGCATGGTGGTGTTATATCTTTTACTTGGATGTTATAAGTTGCACTGCAATACAGCTGGATAAAACTATATCCAGAGGGGTGATTCTTTTCTATACCCACTGTATATGCAAGAACAAAAAATATTATGTATATATATATATTGTGACAGGAAGTCAGGTAAATCCGTGGGTGTTGTCACAGACGGGACATACATTTCTGCCTTGTTTAGACAATACACCAATTGTTATTAGGCGTCGGCTGCAAATGTAGGCAGAAAAGGCTAAAGGCCGTTGGAAAACTTCAGCTGTTCAGAATGAGGCAATTAGGGCCTCTATAAGTAGTCCAGAGGATTACCACTGATTTGCTGCATCCTGAGCCTTTGTGAATAAGGAGAGCAGTACTGAAAGTCTTCTGAGGAGGTGAGGAGAGGATTGATTTTTCTGTGTGATAAAAATTAAAAGACTATTGTTTTCCTGCTGTATGACCAGCAGTGTCTGCCCAGCACTAGGCTGTGCCAGACCCCATAGATAGGTTCCTGTGTGGTGAAGATAGACGCCCCAAGTGGCCAGGGTTTATTTTATGTTTGATTTTGTTTATGCTGTTTGGATGCTTGCACTTGTTTCCAGCAAGATGGAAGAATAAACCAAAATCTTTGTTTTCAACCGTCTTCGACTGCCTGTCTGTATAAATTCAGTGTGTAGTGAACCCATCCAGGGGGTCACACACCCCGCTACCGAGCTAACCCCTTACAATATATATCATTAACTGGTTGCCGACCAGCCGCTGTCGTTTTACGGCGGCAGGTCGGCTCCCCTGTACGAGAGCACGTAGCTATACGTCGGCTCTCGCGCAGGCACACGCAATCGCTTAGCTTCCGGTCCTGTTAGGGAGAGAAATGCTGATCTTCTGTTCATACAATGTATGAACAGAAGATCAGTCATTTCCCCATGACAATCCACCCACAGTTAGAACACACCCAGGGAACATACTTAACCCCTTCCCCGCCCCCTAGTGTTAACCCCTTCCCTGCCAGTGGCATTTTTATAGCACTGATCACTATAAAAATGCCAATGGTCCCAAAAATGTGTAATTTTTTTCAAAATTGTCGCTCTATTTTTGTTTATAGCGCAAAAACTAAAAACCGCAGAGGTGATCAAATACCACCAAAAGAAAACTCTATTTGTGGGGAAAAAAAATTGTTTGGGTGCCACGTCAGTTAAAGCGACGCAGTGCCGAATTGCAAAAAGTGCTCTGGTCTTTGACCAGCAATATGGTCCGGGGGTTAAGTGGTTAATAGGGGTTCTGAGAAAAAGGATCTCTAGTTTTCTTCTGTGGTTCTTGCTGGGAATCCATCTGCATCCCTGAGGGTGAAGGATAAACATTCCTTCTGTTTTGGAACTTTGCCTTAAACCTGATAGATTACTGTTCTTAAAATGTTCTATCTTGAAATGGGGCCACAACACCTCTGCTGTAATTCACATCAAACTGACAAAGTCCTGCTGGTATCTACAGTAAATGGAAGAAGAATTAACTTCAAAAAGAGCTGGAGCCCATTTCATGATCTTCATCCTTTATAATCTTTGGAAATGCATACCGCAGATAATAGACATTTGAATGGGATTCTCTACTTTGTTTTGGTTTTATAGATTACTGGGTTCATGTCTTCCTTTGGTTTATATATAACAGCATACCTGCATATAGAGAGTATACACTGTATATATACTGTACACATCGATCAGCCAACTTTATGACCACTGACCGGTTAAAGGGTTTGTAAAGGAATTTTTTTTTTATCTTAATAGCTTCCTTTACCTTAATGCAGTGCTGTTTTCATGTCCTCATTGTTCGTTTTTGCTCTCAAGTTGCTGTAATTCTTCTCTGATCTCCACACTTCCTGGTTGTCTGTTTCCTGATGACCACAGTGCTGGGAGCTTTCTCTCTGTGGTCACTAATCAAGGAGGTGCGATTACTGTGGGCCAAATCCACGTACCTTGGCGCATCTATATGTCCGGCGTAGCATATCTCAGATACACTACGCCGCCGTAACTTACAGCGTATTTTCTGTATCCTCAAAGAATTTGCGCCGTAAGTTACGGCGGCGTAGTGTAACTGTGTCGGCGTAAGGGCGCGCAATTCAAATGGATGAGATGGGGGCGTGTTTTATGGTAATTCCTATTAACCCCACGTAATCTACGTTTTTTGTGAACGGCGCATGCGCCGTCCGTGGGGGTATCCCAGTGCGCATACTCGAAATTAACCCGCAACAAGCCAATGCTTTCGATGTGAACGTCATTCTGCGCAAAGCCCTATTCGCGAACGTTTTACGCAAACGACATACACAACGGAAAATTCGACACTGGCCCGACGTCCATACTTAAAGTGGAGTTCCACCCATAAATATAACATTACATCAGTAGTTTTAAAAAAATGTCATTAGTCCTTTAAGAATTTTTTTTTTTTTTTTAGATGCCTTCAAAGTGTTGTTGCTAGGCAGAATAGTTAATCTTCCCACTTCCTGCACCTAGGTGCTTAAGCTTCCTAACCTACACCGCACAGACTCCTGGGAATGTAGTGGGTGTAACTTTCCAGGAGTCTGTGCACTCCCCAGTCTCGAAGAATCATGTGACTTGGACAGCACAGGTGCTGAAACCTATTACACTGCTTGTGCAGCACTGAGCATGTGCGAGATCTGCAAGGCTGAAATTCAGGAAGTCATACAGTCTGGCTTCATGATGCCCACACTTAAGATGGCCTCAGTCAATTTCTATTTTATAAAGTGTCTAAATGCTGTAACAACCTAACAAAACGGACCTTAGTTTACAGACTAACTTTACTAGAATACATTAAGCTTGTGTATTACAGGGGTATATTTATATATAAAACGTGAAATTGTGGCCGGAAATCCGCTTTAACATTGGCTACGCCTCATATAGCAGGAGTAACTTTACGCCGGAAAAAGCCTTACGGAAACGACGTAAAAAAATGCACCGGCCGGACATACGTTTGTGGATTGGCGTATCTAGCTAATTTGCATACTCAACGCGAAAATCGACGGAAGCGCCACCTAGCGGCCAGCGGAAATATGCACCTTAGATCCGACGGCGTACTAAGACGTACGCCAGTCGGATCTAGCCCAGCTTCAGGCGTATCTTGTTTTGTGGATACAAAACAAAGATACGCCGGAGCAACCTAGAAGTTACGCGAAGTATCAATAGATACGCCAGCGTAACTGCTTCGTGGATCTGGCCCTGTGTGTCTAAAACCCCTCAGCACCAATCAGTTTCGTTTTCCAAACCATCACTGCCCTGTATTGACTCTGTGGCTCTGTACATCACAGAGGCAGGAAACAACATGCAAAAACCAAACTTGAAACTACAGGTACATTATATGATTGATTTTTATCTATTTTTAATTGTTTTTAAAAGGAATCTGTTAAATATTATGTCAGTCTCTATACCCTGTAAACAGTCATTTCAGCAAAAAAAAAAATTCCTTTACGACTCCTTTAAGTGAATAGCATTCATTATCTCGTTACAATGGCATCTGGGATATATTAGGCAGCAAGTAAACATGTTGCTCCTTTTCTGTTAAAAAAAAAATAACATGTTGCTCCTGAAGTTGATGCGTTGAAAGTAGAAAAAATGGGCATTGCAGTTTGTTGCATATGGGGCTGCATAGCCGCAGACCGGTCAGGGTGCCCATGCTACCCGTGTCCACAGCCAAAAGACACGGGCATAAGAGCATCAGAACTGCACCACGGAGTAATGAAAGAAGGTGACCTGGTCTGATGTATTACATTTTGTTTTACATCATGTGGATGAGCGGATGGGTGTGCGTCGCTTACCTGGGAATGAGATAGCACCAGGATCCAGTATGGGAAGAAGAAGGCAAGCTAGAGGAGGCAGTGCGATGCTTTGGGCAATGTTCTGCTGGGAAACCTTGGGTCCTGCCATTCACGTGGATGTTACTTGACACGTACCACCTACCTAAACATTGTTGCTGACCATAGGTGTGCGCACACACACACACACACTTTTATAAATACTTATAAAAAAAAAATTAATATATTAAAACATGGACGGTCTGGAGATTCCTCAGTCCCTTTCTCTGCAGCCTTAGCTGCACTTGACAGTAAATTAATGGACAGGAATAGCTCCGTGCTGAGCGGCTTCCTATTCATTCACAAACAGAAGCATAGTATACACAGTGTACTATGCTTCAGGTATGAATAGACACAGTTTGTGATCAGTACCAATCACTCAGTGTGTTCATTCAGAAAAGAAAGTGGCCCGTGGGGCAGGGGAAATCGGCTCTGCACGAGGTGCTTGGAGTGTACCCTGGCACACCCTCTGTTCACGCAATGTTGCTGACCAAATACAGCCCTTCATGTAAATGGTATCCCCTGATGGCAGTGGCCTTTTTGGGAGAATAATACACCCTGCCACACTGCAAGAATGGTTTGAGGTGTTGACTTGGCCTCCAAATACTTCAGGTCTCAATCGGCATCTGTGGGTGTGCTGGAAAAACAAGTCCAATCCATGGAGACCCTACCAAGCAACTTACAGGACTTAAATCGGTTGTATACCCCCCTTGGTGATTCTTAACTACAGGTAAGCCTAGTAAGGCTTCAGTGTTCCCCTTTACACCAGAGGCCATGTTTTTTCCCTATACATTAGCGTCCTCTCCGTACATCAGAGTTCTCGTTGTTCCCCCTTAAATCAGGGTTTCCAGAGCACCCCTTATGTCAGAGTCCTCAAAATTCTCCCTTGCATCAGAGTCTGCAGAGTGCTCCCCCTTACAGTGACCCACCCACCGCTGTTTGCCAGTCAGTCCGGCACTTACCCCATCGGCGGCGGGTGGCAGGAAGCGTGGTGCAGTGGCTCCTTGTCCTCACTTCCATGGCGGCTTCCAGCTCCTCCCCTCCTCCTCCTAGGTGTCCAATAGGATTGCCTGTCCTTTAAGGCAATCGGGTGACCGGTGTCAAAACCGGCATCATGATTGGCCAGGAGGAGGATCAGTCTTACAACAGCGAATATTCATTCGTTGTTGTAACACACCTGGGTGGGATCGGAGCGCACTTTCTGCGACCCAAGCCCACCCTACATTGAAGCCTATTAGAGACTCTGGCTCTAATCGGTGCTTCAAAAAAACAGCCCCTCCACATTGGAATCCTTGCAGAGGTGTCCTGAAAGCGGCCGGACGCATGGATGGGGGGGCCAGCGATGGACGGGGGGGGCGCCCGTGCGCCCTTAATGGACGAGTCGCCCCTGCTGGAAGTGTGTTACATCAGTTGAAAATAAAGGAAAAAAAATAAACAATGCAGCCACCACATTTAGGCCCCTTTCACACTGGGGCAGGATGTGCAGTGGCTAAAAATAGCGGCGCTATACCATCAAAATTGCGGTGGTATTTGGCCGCTAGCGGTGCGGTTTTAACCCCTGCTTCCGGAGCGGTCCTGCTAGCGCACCCCTCCAGTGTAAAAGCCCTCGGGCCGCTGTTTACGGTCGATTTTAGTGTTGCTCACGAATATTCGTATTGCGAATATTCGGCTCGAATATGGCATATTCGAGTATTCGCGATATATTTCGAATTTCGCGGTGAATATTCGCTATTCCGAATATTCGCATTTTTTCAATTTTATTTTTAAAACAGATCACATCCTATCGACGTCTAAAAGCATTGCTGGTATGATTAGAGACCCTGGGCCGAGTAGCTAAGCTGAGGCGATCCTTTTATGTTGCCGAATATAAAAAAAAAAAATTGCGAAATTTCGCTAATGCGAATGCGAAAATGATTGCGAATTTTCGATAACTGTGGTAGGAGAACTCTGATTGTCTCTGATGCAAAAGGGGGGGGCTTTGTGTATGTTTCTGTTATGAATATTTGTATGTTTGATATTATTTTTTTTTGTAAGAAGGAAAAAATTGCGCATACCTTAAAAAAAGGGGAGAATACAGCAGCAACTCAAAAATGTTATACAACATAAATTAATACAAGACAGAAAATGGAGTCGCTCTACAAGAATAAAAAATATGTCTAGTGACAAGACATGTGGGCAAATTATAAAATAAGCAAGCACAAATAACTTGTGAAATACACAGTGAAACAAATATATAAAGAAATATAGTCCCAATAATAGAAAAATAATCTTTCATAAAAATGTCTTTGATATGTGAAGTGAAAAAAAGTCCAAAGCATGCAGCATGAACGTGTTCAATCTTCAAGGTGTTTGATTGACAAACGGCTGTGACAGATGGATAGAGTAAAGAATCACCACCAATGCAAAACACTTTTTATTTTCTATTGTAAAATATCACGAATATTCTGAGCCAATCAGAGTGCTCCTTCCGCATTTGCCGAATATTCGCAATTATTTTCTATTGTAAAATATCAAGAATATTCTGAGCCAATCAGAGTGCTCCTTCCGCATTTGACGAATATTCGCAATTATTTTGTATTGTAAAATATCACGAATATTCTGAGCCAATCAGAGTGCTCCTTCCGAAATTTCGCCATCAATATCGCATTCGCATTTTGCGAAATTTCGATACAATATCACGAATATTCTGAGCCAATCAGAGTGCAAAATATCACGAATATTCTGAGCCAATCAGAGTGCTCCTTCCACTGTTGTCGAAATTTCGCAATTATTTTCGCATTCGCAATAGCAAAATTTCGCAAAAATTTCATTTCGATAAAATATCACGAATATTCGAATTTAGCGAATATTTCTCGAATATTCGGCTATATATTCGTGATATATCGCGAAATCGAATATGGCGTATTCTGCTCAACACTAGACTCGATTTGCAGGCGCTATTTCTAGCGCAATAGTGCCTGCAAACCGCCCCAGTGTGAAATGGGCCTAAGACCCCTTTCACACTGATGAGTTTTTCAGGCGGTACAGAGCTAAAAATAGCGCTGCTATACCGTCTGAAAAACTCCTTCACTGCCTACTCAATGTGAAAGCCCGAGGGCTTTCACACTGAGGCGATGCGCTGGCGGGAGAGAAAAAAATCTCCTGTCAGCGGCATCTTTGGAGCGGTGAGAGGAGCGGCATGTATACCGCTCCTTCACCACTCCTTCCCATTGAAAACAATGGGAAACCGCAGCAATACCGCCTGCAATGCGCCTCTATAGAGGCGCATTGCGGGCGGTATTAACCCTTTATTGGCCGCTAGCGGGGGTTAATACCGCACCGCTAGCGGCCGAATCCCGGCGGTATAGCGCAGCTATTTTTAGCAGCGCTATACCGCCACCACGGCTCCCACCCCAGTGTGAAAGGGGCCTTAATGGTTGGCAAGCTGCAATATATTACATTTCTGTTTTTAAGGCTGCATTCACATCTAGGCGTTTTTACGCCTGTAGCGCTACGCCGCTGCCGCCAGAGGGCTGAAAACAGATGTCCCTCTATGGAGATGGTTCACATCTCCACGCCGAACGCCGGACGCCTGTCGCCTGCCGCGTGAAAAAAGGTCCCGGACCTTTTTTTCAGGCGTCTTCGAGCGTTCGGCTAGGAGATGGGAATCATCTCCATAGAGGGGGTCATCTTGGGGCACATCTAGGCGGACAATACCGGCGTTTTGTCGCCGCAAATCGCGGTACAAAAATTTTTACCGCGATTTGCGGCGACAAAACGCCGCGATTTCGTCCGCCTAGATGTGAATGCAGCCTTAGTTTAATACCACTTTAAATAGGGAGTAAAGCCTTTTTTTTTTTTCCTTATAACTCTTTTTTCGATCTGCACCTGTCAGGACACGGTGGACTTAGTAGCTTTGCTGCGCCTGATCTACATTCAACTGAACTTTTCTGTCCAGTCAAGAATTTGAATAGAAGTCCATTCATCAGAAGCCTTTCACTGCAGAAAGTGCGCAAATAGAGACACGGGCCCCAGAAAACGTGGCTTCCAGATGGCTATGTGATAGATTGCTTGCTCTATGACTGTTTTAGTTTGGAAACTGAGCAACTTTTATCCTTGTACAGAAACATTTAGAAATGGAAAAAAAAAATACATTTTATTTTATGATATTTTCAAGTCCTCCTCCGTTTTTTGATTCTGCAACTTCTAACAGATTACTAATTTTAATAGGATTAAGAGTACTATAGACTTTAACAACTCTAGCATCACACCAGCTGCTGCAGAATCACTAATTAGATGACTTTCTTTAACCACTTCCATACCAGGCACTTACGCACCTTCCCGCCCAAGACAATTTTCAGCTTTCAGCACTGTCGCACTTTGAATGGCAATTGCGCGATCGTGCGACGTGGCTCCCAAACGAAATTGGCGTCCTTTTTTCCCCACAAATAGAGCTTTCTTTTGGTGGTATTTGATCACCTCTGCGATTTTTTTTTTTGCGCAACAACTAAAAAAAGACTAAAAATTTTGAAAAAAAATTAAGTTTTTATTTTTTTCTGTTAATTTTTTTGTAAATAAGTAAGTTTTCTCTTTCAATTACGGGCACTGATATGGCGGCACTGAAGGGCACCGATGAGATGGCACTGATGGACATCGATGAGGTAGTACTGCCGGGCACTGATTGGCGGCGCTGGTATGCGGCACTGATGGGCACACATAGGCGGCACTGATGGGCACACATAGACGGCACTGATGGGCACACATAGGTGGCACTGATGGGCACACATAGGCGGCACTGATGGGCGGCACTGGGCACTCATAGGCGGCACAGATGGGCACTCATGGGCGGCACTGATGGATACTTATGGGTGACACAGATGGGCACTGATAGGTGGGCACTGGGCATGGATGGGCACTGTGGGGTGGCACTGATGGACACTGTGGGGTGGCACTGATGGACACTGTGGGGTGGCACTGATGGACACTTGGGGTGGCACTGATGGACATTGTGGGGCAGCACTGATCTACCCATGTTGCCAGTCAGTGCCCATTTGTGGGCACTGATTTGCATCTTTTTTTTGTAAAAAAAAGCTTTTTTTTTTTTAATGCTTTTTTTTTTGTTTGGCCCACCCTGGTGGTCTTCCCTGGTGGTCTAGTGTGGCGATCCGAGGGGGGGCTGCGCTGATAAACAATCAGCGCGAACCCCCCCTGTCAGGAGAGCCGCCGATCGGCTCTCCTCTACTCGCGTCTGTCAGACGCGAGTGAGGAAGAGCCATCAACGGCTCTTCCTGTTTACATCGTGATCAGCCGTGGTTGGACACGGCTGATCACGTGGTAAAGAGTCTCCGCCGGAGGCTCTTTACCGAGATCGGAGATGCAGGGTGTCAGACTGACACCCCGCATCACCGATCGCCGCGTGCGCGGCATGAAATCCTGCAGGACGTCCATGGACGTCCTGTCAGGATTTCAGAACCACTTCCCGGACGTAAATCGGCCATAGGCCGGGCGGGAAGTGGTTAAAGAGAAACTCAAGGCAATAAGTTATGGCGCCGCACACACACACGATCCAAAAATTGGGGGATTTTCATTGCGATTAGTACAGAGCTCCTGAGAGCCAATCGCGAAAGTTCATCCGATATTATCCGATCGGACAAACACGTCATTTTTTTTTCATAAAAGATACCAAATCATACGATTTTCATTTAAGTTGTCAGTACAGTTGTCCGAAAATACAATACAAATACACTACAACACGTGACATCACTTCCGATTTTTTATCCTGTCGTGCGAGAATTTTCATTACTTTAACCACTTCAATACCAGGCACTTTCGCCCCTTCCCACCCAGGACAATTTTCAGCACGGTCATGCTACACTGTACCCAATTTTTTTTTATAATTTTCTTCCCACAAATAGAGCTTTCTTCTGGTGGTATTTGATCACCTCTGCGGTTTTTATTTTTTTGCTAAACAAACTAAAAAAGAACACATTTTTGAAAAAAAAAAGTTTTTCTTTGTTTCAGTTATAACATGTTGTTTTCTCCTTCACTGACGGGCACTAATGAGGCGGCACTGATGAGTTAGCACTGATAAGGTGGCACTGATGAGGATGCACCGATATGTAGAATTGATGGGCACTGATATGCGGCACTGATATGCAGCACTGATGGGCACCAATAGGCGGCACTTATATGCAGCACTGATGGGCAGTGATAGGCGGCACTGGTGGGCACTGACTGGCAGCTGTGATGGGCACTGACAGGCATTTGCTAATTTTACTGATTATTGATTATGCTCTTTTAGTTATGCGCCATCCACCAATTTCTTTACACTGACAGGCGGCACCTACTTGGCAGATAGGCGGTTCTGATTGGCACTGACAGGTGGCATTGATATGCAGCACTGATGTTGAGATACTGACAGCTTTTACTGTTGGGCACTGATTAGCACTGATATGGGCACTGATTGGCACTTTGATGGGCACTGTGAGCTGTGTTTTTATGGGGCATTGACTGACAGCTTATGGGCACATCTGAGGAGGCTGTGCTGCTTATCAGCACAGACCCCACCTCTGACAGGGAGAGCCTGTTATCATACTGGACGTCATATGATGCCCAGTCAGAATAACAGAACCACTTCCCGGCCGTCATTCTGCATACGGCGGGCGGGAAGTGGTTAAAGCACATTACTTTAAAGCACGTCTTTATGTCAGTGATGGCGAACCTTGGCACCCCAGATGTGTTGGAACTACATTTCCCATGATGCTCGACTACACTGCAGAGTGCGTGAATATCATGGGAAATGTAGTTACAAAACATCTGGGGTGCCAAGGTTCGCCATCACTGGCCTATGTGATCATGCACATGTCTTTGTTTAGAGGCATATTAAAGAGGAGGCAGAAAGAAAAACCCACCAAAGGCGCATTTAGAGAGGACCTTCTGAGCAGAAGAACACACAATAACGTGAGCATATGCGCGCAAATGTATTAACAATGGGCAGAATAAATTATTATTGTGGTCAGTAGAATGCAAATACACTCAAATGCCATATGCACATAAACTTGTGTACATACACGCACAAATGCGCATACCTATTGTAACATTAGAGGCAAATTCTGGCAGAAAAAATGCGGCATATTTTCATATGCCCATGTGCATGAGGCCTATTAGACAGTAAATGACTGGCAGTAGGGCTGCAACTAACGATTATTTTCATAATCGATTAGTTGGCCGATTATTGTTTCGATTAATCACATAATAGCCTAAAAAAATAAAATTTTTAATAAAAAAAAAAAATTTGGGCCAATTTGTTGTTGGGCAGATTACAAAACACAAATTGCCACAAAAACACATTCAGCCAGATTCAGAGAGACTTACGATGGCGTATCAGTAGATACACCGTCGTAAGTCCGAATGAGCGCCGTTGTATCTTTGCAAGCATTCTTAAAATGAGATACGCCTCACTGTTGCTAAGATACGACCGACGTAAGTCTCCTACGCCATCGTATCTTATGTGCAAATTTACGGTGGCCGCTAGGGGCGTGTACGTGGGTTTACACGTCGAATATGTAAATGAGCAAGATACGCCGATTCACGAACGTACGTACGCCCGTCGCAGTAAGCTACGTCGTTTACATAAGACATACGCCGGTGTAAAGATAAACCACCAAAAAGATGGCGCAGCCCATGCAAGGTATGGACGATGGAACAGCCGTCGTATTTTACGTCGTTTGCGTAAGCGTACGTGAATGGGGCTGGGCGTAGGTTACGTTCACGTCGAAAGCATTGGGTATTAGCGACGTGATTCTGAGCATGCACACGCATGCGCCGTACCGACGGCCCTCATTTACATGGGGTCACGGTTACTTTACATGTAGCACGCCCACTACCTGCCTAATTTGAATTAGGCGGGGTTACGCTGGGCCATTTGCGCTACGCCGACGTAACTTAGGGAGCAAGGGCCAGATTCACAAAGGAGATACGACGGAGTATCTCAGATACTCCGTCGTATCTCTCAGAGTATCTATGCGACTGATTCATAGAATCAGTTACGCATAGATAGCCCTAAGATCCGACAGGTGTAATTGTTTTACACTGTCGGATCTTAGGATGCAGTACCGCGGCCGCCACTGGGGGGAGTTTGCGTCGTAAACCAGCGTCGGGTATGCAAATTAGGAGTTACGGCGATCCACAACGGTTTTTCGCGTTCGCTACGTCGCTGCTAGTCTAGTTTCCCGTCGCAAAGTTAGTCGTCGTTTTGGGTGCCCTAACTTTACTCAGCACACGTATGTGCTGTATAAAGTATGGGCGTCGTTCCCGCGTCGAAATTTAAAAATTCACGTCGTTTGCGTAAGACGTCCGGGAAAACGGAGCATGCGCAGTAGGTCAGGCGCGGGAGCGCGCCTAATTTAAATGGCACACGCCCATTTAAATTACACGGGCTTACGCCGGAGGCCGCCAGCGTAGGTTTTCATTGCAAGTGCTTTGTGAATCAGGCACTTGCGATGAAAACTTGCGGCGGTGTAACGTATCTACGATACGTTACGCCGCCGCTAGTCTACGTGAATCTGGCCCCAAGTGCTTTGTGAATACTGGCCTTGCCTCACTATGTTACGTCGGCGTAGTGCAAATGGGATGCGCTACGCCAAACTAAAGATGCGCCCGTCTCTCTGAATCTGGCTAATTCCATGCTTTTCTGCAGCTTCTCCATTGAAGTATATTGAACCAAAAAACCCAAAATGGCACCGTTTTGCGGTAAAAAATCCTTGCCCTTTCCAAATACGCAGCAGCTGAAAAAGAAATCATGGATGTGAACGTGTCCCATAGGAAAACATGTAAATGAACTGTAGTGTGTTTCTGCAAAAAGCACCAAAAGAACAGAGGTGTGACCCCCGGCCTGAGATGTTTAGTAACATAATGGGGTTAAAAAAACAAAAATAAGTACAAAAAAAGCAAATAATCACTACTGTAAGGGGTTAATTTTTTTTACTGTGGGACAGTGAAAGTAATATTTACAGTAGCGATGTGCTTTTTTGTACTATAAAGGGCTAATTTTAGTTTTTTTAACCCCATTATGTTACTGGCCGATTAATCGATTATGAAAATTGTAATCGATTCATTTCATAATCGATTAGTTGTCGATTAATCGATTAGTTGTTTCAGCCCTAACTGGCAGTAACATTCACATACATCTTAGCTAAATTCTGTTTAGCCATCACTTCCTGCCCGGGCTAATTCGCTCCTAGTACCAGTAAACAGATTACAAATCGTATCCTAGCAACAGAAGAAGCAAAGGGAGCATCTGCTACCAGGCCCTCAGGACAAAGTCCTGAGTCAGCAATGCTTGTCTTTTCCCCCCATCATTGCTCCAACAGAAGCCAAACTATGTTGTGCAGATTTGCTGAAAGACACTTCATACTAGTACAGTTCCTTGAAAAAGTATTCATACCCCTTGAAATTTTCCTTATTTTCTCATGTTACAACCAAAAACTTTTATGTGCCAGAGTAGACCAACACAAAGTGGCACATAATTGTCAAGTGGATTTTTTTTTTTTTAAAAGCTTTATTTAAAACTCCACATATATACATAGTCACATTTCAAGAAAAAATTATTTACAAAGATTTGTACAATGCCATTTTACATACTTTTCATTATCGTTTTGCAAATCAAATTATAAACTGGCAAACCAACATTTCCATTTAGTATGTTTCCAGTCTCTGCCTTTTCTTCTCCTATTTGTTTTTGATCCAAAAAAAATGCATGAAAATAATAAATGGTTTTCAATTTTTTATACAAATAAATATCTGAAAAGTGTGGCGTGTTTTTGTATTCAGCCCCCCCTTATGCCGCATACACACGAACGGATTTTCCGTTGGAAAAAATCGGATTTTTTTTTTTAGACGAAATTCCACTCAAGCTTGGCTTGCATACACACGGTCACACCAAATTCCGACCGTCAAGAAAGCGACGTACAACACTAAGACGAGCTGAGAAAAATTAAGTTCAATGCTTCTGAGCATGCGTCGATTTTTTTTCCCGTCGGAATTTCATACAGACGGACAGATTTTCAGATAGGATTTTTTTCAGTCAGAAAAATAGAGAACATGTTCTCTATCTACCCTGTTTCTCCAAAAATAAGCCCTACCCCGAAAATAAGACCTAGCGTGAGTTTCTGGGATGGCTGCAATATAAGCCCTTCCCCAAAAATAAGCCCTAGTTAAAGTCCTTGTAAAAACATGTAATCCGTTCTGTAAAAAGATTATATAATGTGCAGTGTGTCTCCCTTTTGTAACTTTATTGTGGAAAATACCTTATTTACAGCACTGCTGGGCGCTCACGTGACCCGCCGGGGCTCTTCTCCTCTCCTCCCGGCTGATGTCAGCTGTTTTTTTTTTTTTCAATAAAACTTTATTAAGCCCCTACCCACTGCAGTACTCAGAGTGGGGCTGACGTCATTGGGGATCTTGGCCCCTCCCTCTGCAGTATTTGGAGTAGGGAAGAAGAGCTCCAGCGGCTCACGTGAGCGACAAGCGGCACTGTAAGTAAGGTATGTTCCACAATAATGTTACACAAGGAGACACACTGCACATGATATTATCTTTTTACAGAACAGATTACATCATTTTATAAGGTCTTTAACCACTTCCCGACCTCCTCATGTACATTTACGTCGGCAGAATGGCACGGACAGGCACAATCACGTACCTGTACGTCCTCTGCTAGACGTGGGTGGGGGGTCCGATCGGGACCCCCCCCCCCGGTACATGCGGAGGTCGGGTCCGCTCGGGGAGCGATCCGGGACGACGGCGCGGCTATTTGTTTATAGCCGCTCCGTCGCGATCGCTCCCCGGAGCTGAAGAACGGGGAGAGCCGTGTGTAAACACGGCTTCCCCGTGCTTCACTGTGTCGGCGCATCGATCGCATCATTCCCTTTATAGGGAAGACACGATCGATGACGTCATTCCTACAGCCACACCCCCCTACACTAGTAAACACACACAAAGTAAACCCTAACTCCTACAGCGCCCCCTGTGGTTAACTCCCAAACTGCAACTGTCATTTTCACAATAAAGAATGCAATTTAAATGCATTTTTTGCTGTGAAAATGACAATTGTCCCAAAAATGTGTCAAAATTGTCCGAAGTGTCCGCCATAATGTCGCAGTCACGAAAAAAATCGCTGATCGCCGGCATTAGTAGTAAAAAAAATAAAAAAAATAAAAATGCAAAAAAACTATCCCCTATTTTGTAAACGCTATAAATTTTGCGCAAACCAACCGATAAACGATTATTGCGATTTTTTTTACCAAAAATAGGTAGAAGAATACGTATCGGCCTAAATTGAGGAAAAAAAATGTTTTATATATGTTTTTGGGGGATATTTATTACAGCAAAAAGTAAAAAATATTGCATTTTTTTCAAAATTGTCGCTCTATTTTTGTTTATAGCGCAAAAAATAAAAACCGCAGAGGTGATCAAATACCACCAAAAGAAAGCTCTATTTGTGGGGAAAAAAAGGACGCCAATTTTGTTTGGGAGCCACGTCGCACGACCGCGCAATTGTCTGTTAAAGCGGCGCAGTCCCGAACTGTAAAAACCCCTTGGGTCTTTAGGCAGCAATATGGTCCGGGGCTTAAGTGGTTAAACAAAGGTTTATTTTGGGGATTACAGAATTTCACAATGCTGACTCCAGAGCTGACAGGGGGAGAAACTTTTTTGTACATACCATTAATAACTAAGACATCCCCTGAAAATAAGCCCTACTGTGTTTTTTGTAGCCAGAATTAATATAAGACCCGGTCTTATTTTTGGGGAAACACAGTAAGTCCATCGGAATTTTCGATATAAAGCTCCCATCGGACTTGTTCCATCGGAAATTCTGACCGCGTGTACAGGGCATAACTCTAAGGCCCCATACACACGATAGAATCCATCCACTGAAAAATCCCAGCGAATGGGTTTCAGCGGATAGATCCTATGGTGTGTACAATCCAGCGGATCTGTTTCCGCGGATATTTATCCCCTGGGATGGATTTCCAGCGGATAAATATTTGATGACATGCTATCAAATCTATCCGCTGGAATCCATCCCAACGGATGGATCCGCTGGTCTGTACAGACTCACCGGATCGATCCGTCCGAAGGGATCCCCCGCATGCGTCGTAATGATTCGACGCATGCGTGGAATTCCTTATATGACCGCGTCGCGCACGTCGCCGCGTCATAATCGCGGCGACGGCGCGACATGTCATCGCCAGAGGATTTCGGCGCGGATTTCGATTCCATGGTGAGTACACTCCATCGCATGGAAAACCGCGGAAATCCTTGAGAGGATTTATCCGTGGAAACGGTCTGCTGGACCGTATCCGCGGATAAATCCTCCCGTGTGTATGGGGCCTAATAGCTCTAACTAAAATCTAATAGAACCAATTACCATCAGAAGTCAACTAATTAGTAAATAGAGTCCACCTGTGTGTAATGTAATCTCAGTACAGTATAAATGCAGCTGTTCTGTGAAGCCCTCAGAGGTTTGTTAGAGAATCGTAGTGAACAAACAGCATCATGAATGCCAAAGAACACACCAGAAGTATAAAGTAGGGTTAGGTTATAAAAACATATATCAATCCATCATCCGAAAATGGAAAGAGTATGACACAACTGCACACCTACCAAGACATGGCCGTCCACCTAAACTGACCGGCCGGGCAAGGAGAGCATTCATCAGAGAAGCAGCCAAGAGGCCCATGGTAACTCTGGAAGAGCTGCAAGGATTCGCAGCTTACATGGGAGAATCTGTCCACAGGACAACTATTAGTCGCGCTCTCCACAAATCTGACCTTTATGGAAGAGTGACAAGAAGAAAGCCATTGTTGAAAAAAAAAAATGTGTACTTTGTGCCTCGTTAATTAAATCACAATACAAACTATGTTAATTCTAAATAACAGCTGCTATCCCCTGCTAAATGGTTGTGCTTTAGATACAGTGGAAGGAGTGAAGGGGGCGCTCTAATACTTAATTAAAAAACAAATATGTGACAAAAACTCAATAAACACAAAAACTTGTTGTGAAAGTCACCCAAATAAGTTGAATAACATAATATCCGGTAAAAAAATAAGGAAATTCCCAAGTTTCAATTCTTGTCACGAAATGTCACTTTATGGACATTTATCTTTATGGTTTATTTGATTAATATAGGGAAATGTTTTCACTGTTATTTTTGCATAATTTATGTTTAGGTAAGCGCAGCTCATTTTTCCATTCAACTATGTGAAGTTTTACATTGTGGACTGTTTATTCACTCTTTGTACCTTTCTCTTATCAGTTTGTCTTTCCTGTGATGCGTCAGGTGCTTTTTATAGACTTAATAAATTAATGCTCAGATGACAGTCCTAGTGATTAGGAGGATCTATAGCATAAGACCAGGTTCACACTGGGGCGACTCGTCAGGCGACGCAGCCGCCTGACAAGTCGCGTCCCATTCTAGTGAATAGAACCGTTCTAATAGGAGCGGCGCAAGTCGCTCCGACTTAGAAAAAGGTTCTTGTACTACTTCGGGGGCGACTCGGGGCGACCTGCATTGACTTCTATACAGAAGTCATTTTGCAAGTCGCCTTAGATGTCGTCTTCATGTCGCCTGTGCGAGTCGCCCCCCGAAGTCGTGCCGCCCCTGTGTGAACCGGCTCTTAGGAGAGATAGAAAGAGTCCATGAGTTGCCAGCTACTTCCTAAAAAATTTGCACACAAAATCCCCCAACAATCCAGTCCAGAGACCATGGGCCGGATTCAGGTAGGAGATACGACGGCGTATCTCCTGATACGCCGTCGTATCTCTGAGTTGCGGCGTCGTATCTATGTGCCTGATTTATAGAATCAGTAAAGCATAGATTTCCCTAAGATCCGACTGGCGTAAGTGTCTTACACCGCCGTATCTTAGGCTGCATATTTACGATGGCCGCTAGGTGGCGCTTCCGTTGATTTCCGCAAGGAATGAGCTAATTAGGTAGATACGCCGATTCACAAGCGTACGTACGCCCGGCGCTATTTTGTTACGTCGTTTACGTTAGGCTTTTTCGGCATAAGGTTGCTCCTGCTCCTATGAGGCGTACGCAATGTTAAGTATGGACGTCGTTCCCACGTCGAATTTTGAAATTTTTAGGTCGTTTGCGTAAGTCGTTTGCGAATAGGGCTGTACGGAAGTTACGTTCACGTCTAAAGCATTGACGATTTGCGGCGGAATTTCGAGTATGCGCACTGGGATTTTTTCACGAACGGCGCATGCGCCGTTCACAAAAAACGTCAAATACGCGGGGTCATGTTAAATTTAAATAAAACACGCCCACAACATCCCCATTTGAATTAGGCGGGCTTACGCTGGCCCACATACGTTACGCCACCGTAACTTAGGGCGCAAGTTCTTTCTGAATACGGAACTTGCGCCCAAATTTATGGCGGCGTAACGTATCTGAGATACGTTACGCATGCAGAAAGATCCGCTGATCTTTCTGAATCCAGCCCCATGCCTTTTATCCAGGTGTAGAAATCACTATCCACTTTCAGGCCGGGTTCACACTGGTACGACAAACGCTTCGACATTGGGAGCTCATGTCGCATGACATGTGAAAATCAATGAT
Source organism: Rana temporaria (assembly GCF_905171775.1). Lineage (NCBI taxonomy): Eukaryota > Metazoa > Chordata > Amphibia > Anura > Ranidae > Rana > Rana temporaria. The sequence continues at coordinate 187,101,333 of NC_053494.1, read as the reverse complement.
TCCCTATGAGAGCCGTCTTAACTGGTCCGACACTAGTCAGTTCGACTTTGAAAAGGCTCCCCGCACTACTTTGGTCCGACTTTGATCCTACTTCAGCCCATTCAATATCACTGAAGTCTGATCAAAGTCGGATCGCCGTCTTGCCTGATCCAACTTTGGCATGCAACTTGTGTACTGAGGATCTTGAGGGGGAACTCCACGCCCAATAAAAAAAAAACGGCATGGGTTCCCCCTCTAAGAGCATAACAGGCCCTTCGGTCTAGTATGGATATTAAGGGGAACCCCCTACGCCCAAAAAACAGCGAAGGTGTCCCCCTCAAAGTCCATAGCAGACCCCTATCCGAGCACGCAGCCCGGCCTGCCAGGAAAGGGGGTGGGGACGAGCAAGTGTCCCCTCCCTCCTGAACCGTACCAGGCCACATGCCCTCAACATGGGGGTGTGGGTGCTTTGGGGCAGGGGGACGCCCTTCACCCCCCACCCGAAAGCACCTTGTCCCCATGTCGATGAGGACAAGGACCTCTTCCTGACAACCCTGGTCGTTGGTTGTAAGACGCAGCCCTCATCAATTTTTTTTAGCGGGATTGAGCAGACCAGGAGATAGACAGGTGTAATGGGACACAAGTCCATTTACACCAGCTGCTCCATAGGAACGCATGGACTTTACAATCAGGTCCACCTGAAAAACAAAAAGGAGGTCCTGTAATCGGTTTGCCCGTGTGAAAAGGCCATCAGGATTGGAAAGTGAAAGGAAATATTGCTAGCCGGACACAGCAAGAAAAAACAAACTGAAAGATAGTCTCACCCTTCCCTACTCCCTAACATACTTTTATCTAGAGATATATTTTAAATGTTTGTTTCATTAACAGTTGATGGGCTTATAAAGTGGTATATCTTACAGTCATTGGCAAGATTAGCTCAGACACCACGGCTGGTGCTCTGGAATGTTTCCCGTCTCTTTCTTTGGTGCTAGATTCATCTATGTTTATTGGTTTATTCCCTTGGTCTTGCTCTTTGTCTGCCTACTAGGTCCTCTTGAATTCCAGATTTCTCAAATTTTTCAACCCTAAATCAACCTTTTAGGTCCTTGAATGTGTTGTCCACCAAAAACCATATGCATTAAATCAGGGGTGTCAAACTCAATTTCATCATGGGCCGCATCAGCATTATGATTGCTCTCAAAAGGGCCGGTTGTATCTGTAAGATCAGATGTCCAGCGCATCCCCTCCCCTTACATTAGATGTCAAGAGCCACCCACCATCAGAAGTTGAGTCCCCCACCCTCCCTTACATTACAGTGCATGCCCTTTTCCTTATGCTGCTGCTGGGAAGAAGCTGGATGCATTGCTTAAAAGCAGAAAGTAAGGGTCTGGAGGAGGACCAGAGGAGGGCTGGAGTTCGAGGGCCACATGAAATGGCCTTGAGGGCCGGATTCGGCCCACGGGCCTTGTGTTTGACACCTATGCATTAAATTGTCTTGCATTCCTGGGTTGTCCAGTTTGTTAACTCATTGATGTGACAGGCAGTTTCTTGGATTGGCTGTTGTTGGTGACCCTGATCAGCCTCAACTTTCCTGAACTCTACTTTGCTGAATACATGTTCTCTACCTGCTCTGTTTTTTTTAACTCTCTGTTTTGATTATCCCAGACAAAGACCCATAGCTTTACTGCACTCTTGTGTTATCCTTTGGCAACTTGAGTACTAGAACAGTCTTCAGAAGGTGAAGCGTCACACAAAAGTAGTAACAGAGCCCAAGCTACTACCTACACCTTATGCCTATGCTCCAGCATATTATATTCTTGACCATTTACAGTAGTTTTGCCACTTGCACAGGAGGCTTTGCATACCTAATGTGGAGATCACTGTGCTTTTTATGGCAGCTGTCACAATTTGCTTTAGGAAAGGAAATTCTGTCTTACCATCATATTAAGCCCCTTAGGCCTCGTACACACGACCGGTTTTCTCTGCAAAAGCCAGCAAGAAAACTGCTGGCAGAGCTTTCTTGCCGAGAAAACCATTTGTGTGTACGAGGCTTTCAGGTTTCTCGTCAGGAAATCTGGCCAGAATCTTGACGAGAAAAATAGAGAACCTGCGCTCTATTTTCTCGTTAAGATTCTTGTCGGCCTGTTTCCCGACGAGAAACCCGAGGAAACGACTTTGACACATGCGTGGTAGCTTCCACGGCATAGGTAAGGTGAAGCAAGATGGTGGCGACGACATCGAATGTGACGAGCACATGCTCATCATACGCAATGAAGTCACTGCGTTCTTGCCTTTCAAGAGAACCGCGGTTCTTTTGAAAGGTCAGTGTGTACACTCGGACAGCAAGAGATTCTTGCCAAGAATCTCGTCGGGAAAAATGACATTTATATCCTGACGAGATTCTTGCCCATGTGTACAAGGCCATACACACGACCGGTTTTCCTGCCAGGAAAACTGCAGGGAGAGCTTTTGGCCAGGAAAACCAGACGTGTGTATGCTTCCTCGCAGTTTTCCCAACAGGAAAACTGCTGGGAATCCCGGCGGAAAAATAGAGAACCTGCGCTTTATTTTCCCGCCAGGATTCCCGGCGGTTTATAACCTGGCAGTTTTCCTATGGGGAAACACTTTGAGGGAGCATACACACGGCCCGGATTCCCAGCCAAAGCTCTCCACACAGTTTTCCAGACAAGAAAACCTCTTGTGTGTACACAGGGAAACTTACCGAACAGGTTCTCGGTTTTCCCGACGGGATTGGGAATCCCGGTCATGTGTACAGGGCTTTACACAATAATTGTGAGGCTAAGGGAGCTGGACTGATTAGGGCAATGCTTGAGCTTGCCATGAAAAGTCAGGAGTTGTGTTCTGTTTCCCATACGTTTGGATCTTTTAATGTTTTGCCATGCAATTCTCACTAAAAGCAACCATGGTTAATGCATTTTTCATCCTCTGCTCGGTTTACATTGTCCAGGTTTGCGATAGCTATTCTTTAATATCCTGAATATGGTTTCACTGGAGTGTCTGCTAAATATATATCTGCTGGATAACCTTTAATAAAAAAGGGTTACAAAAACAGCCTTCTTTATTTCCGAACTGTCTCCATCAGCTGCTTTCTAAATTATCAGCTCACTTGAGGTCTGCTCTGCAAATTCTCAGACATTTATGTGAGATATCTTGTAGGTTTTCCCTGGCACACTGACCCCTTTTTTCCTGCTTGTAATGAAATGTATATGAAATACAGCTTGTGTCTGGAGAGAACCAGAGGAGAACATTTCACAGCATGACACAAAGCAATCATGGTAGAGTGTGAAATATGCTCAGCACACTCCAGAGATGTAACATGTATTGTAGGCCGGGGTTTACTGTTAAAAATGACCTTTCTAAAATATGGTAGATATGAAATGTAACTCCTTTTCTGCAACCTCAAACCTTTAGTTTACACAAGTGTTCTGGAAAGAAGGGGACCTGTCTTACAGAAGAGAGTGCTTGTACCTGCAGGTGTTCAACCATTAGGTAAAACCTCAGTGTTACAAATGGCTCTATAATACAAGAAATATAAGGGGTCTATGGGCCAGATTCACAGCCAGCGGGCGCAACGTAACTTTTGTGATTTAAGTTACACCGCCGCAAATTACACAAGTTAGTGCCCGATCCACAAAGCACTTACCTGGAAATTTGCAGCGGTGTAACTTAAATCAGTCCGGCGCAAGGCGGGCCAATTCAAATGGGGCCGGACGTACTGCGCATGCTCCTGACGCGATTTTCCCGACATGCTTTGCGCGAAGTTACGATGCGCCGAGGTTTTGTGAATCGCGACGGGTAAAAAAAAGTTGCGTCGGGGAAAAAAAGAGTTGGGAATTTTTTTTTTTTTACAAATTTGACAGCGACGCGGGAAAGACGGGTACACTTTTACATGGTGTACTAACTTTACACTTTGTAAAAGGTACCCTATCTTTGCGACGGCAAACTAACACTTACGGCGACTTAACGAAGGGAAAAAGCTTTGTGGATCTCCGTAAGTGCTAATTTGCATACCCGACGCTGGATTACGACGAGAAATGCCCCCAGCGGCGGCCGCGGTACTGCATCCTAAGATCCGACAGTGTAAAACAATTACACATGTCGGATCTTAGGGATATCTATGCGTAACTGATTCTATGAATTAGCCGCATAGATAGAAACAGGGATACAACAGCGTATCAGAAGATACGCCTGCGTATCCCTTTTGTGAATCTGGCCCAATATGTGTTATACAGCAGAAGTTCTGGAGGTACAGTTAGCAAATTGAGTGTGAAATAAATGATTTGCATGGCTCTGTCCATTATCCTAAAGAGTAATCTCCTAGGGGTAGATCCACATACAAATACATTGGCGCAGCGTAAGTGAGATACGCTACGCCGCTGTAACTTACTTTTTGCTGGTTCGAATCCCCAAAGAATTTGCGCCGTAAGTTACAGCGGCGTAGTGTATCTCAAGCGGCGTTACGGCGCGGAATTCAAATCGGCGATTAGGGGGCGTGTTTCATTTAAATGAAGCGCGTCCCCGCGCTGAATGAACTGCCCATGCGCCGTCCCTAAATTTCCCACCGTGCATTGTGCGAAATGACATCGCAAGGACGTCATTTTTTTAAATTTAGACGTGACTTACGTCCATCCCGATTCACGGACGACTTACGCAAAAAAAATTAAAAATTCTAATTTCGACGCGGAAACGACGGCCATACTTAACATGGCAAATCTAACTATATGCCGCAAAAAAAGCAGCTTTAACTATATGCCGCAAAAAGCCGACTAGAGACGACGTAAGAGAATGCGACAGCCGCGCGTACGTTCGTGGATCGTCGGAAATAGCTAATTTGCATACCCGACGCGAAAAAACTACGTGAACGCCACCCAGCGGATGCCGAAGTATTGCATCTTAGATCCGAAGGCGTACGAAGCCATACGCCTGTCGGATCTAACCCAGAAGCCGTCGTATCTTGTTTTGAGGATTTGCCTTCCTCTGGATCAACTGTGGGTATGGAGTTGGGTGTATGGGATTGTATTGTGTATTTTATTTTGTTTGTTTATTTTTTTGTGGTTGAACTGGATGGACTTGTGTCTTTTTTCAACCTGACTAACTATGTAACTATGTAAAACAACGATACAATGTGGGAAATTTGAAAGTACGCCGGCGTATCAGTAGATAGACCGGCGTACTCGCTCTGTGGATCTACCCCTTAATTTTTTTGATATGTGATGGAATGAAAATTATGAATACCTTTTGTTCTAAGAAGGCCTTTAGTGCAGTGGTTCTCAACCTGGGGTCAGAACCCCCTCGAGGGGTCGAATGATAATTTGCCAGGGGTCACCGAATCCTGGGCTGTTCCTGGAGCCCGCCGCCACCCACTCAGCCCTCTCAGTCACTCATTCAGTTCTCGGCATGGCTGGGGGGCAGAGACTATAGGTCAACTGACTGGTGAGGAATGTGAAGTGGGAGGGGCTGGAGGAGACCCTATCTCCAGATTTTGGCATAGGTGTCACTGCTATGAGAAACCATAAAGCCGGAGACACCACAAAGTCGGAGACACAGCGAGTAACACTACCTGTTATTATAGTTGCCATTAAAAGTCCCCACTACAGTTCTCAGATCAGCGGATGACCTTAAGCAAGAGCACCTAAGTTGGCTGATCAGAACGCCCCCCAGCATTGCCACTCATCATCCCAACTCCCCGCAAGCACTGCCACTGATCCCATTCCCCCCACCAAGGAGTAAGAGAAGGAATAAAAATAGAGAATACATGGAAGGGAGAGGAAAAGGGAGGAGGGGGACAAAAAAAAATGAGAGCGAAAGAATAAGACCCCTTTCAGATGTGCGGACCGTATGTCCGCATTTTCATCCATCCGTTGCGGATGAAAATGGGACATACAATGGTCCCTATGTGATTGCGGGTGTCAGCGGATGACCATCCGCTGACACCCGTAATCACCCGCCTCCGCAAAGCTCCGCAAAATCGGACGGAAGAAAATCCTATTTTTCTTCCGTCTGGCAGATCGGATCGGATGAACACGGACATCCGGTCCGTGTTCATCCGATCCCCCCCCATAGGGGAGAGCGGAGAAAAGACAGGGCGTTCCCTGCACAGTGTGCAGGGACCGCCCTGTCAGCCGACGGGTCAGCGGGGATTTTACGGTGGATCCCCGCTGAGCTTGACGGACACACGGAGGCGGATCATTATTGATCCGCCCCATGTGAAAGAGCCCTTAGAGAAAGAACGAGAAAACCAGCTAGCATGAGGAATGGGGGGAAAAAAACTAGAAATTAGGATAGAGAGAGATAAACAGGGAAATACAGGAGAACAAAGAGAAAGATTGCTACGTCCTAAAATGTGGAGTGGAAGGGACTCAGGGAGCGCTAAATGTCCGTAGGATAGGGACGCAAATTACTTGTCTTGCCCCGGATGCTGACAATCCATGCTACAATTTTTTTTTTTATTACTGTTAGGGGTCCTCACAACTTGGGAAATTTTATCAAGGGGTCACGGCACTAGAGGTTGAGAACCATTGCTTTAGTGTATTACGCACAAGTCAAGTAAAGGACTTGTTTCCTTTAAAATCTCCTCACCATTAACTTCTGGGTTATATGTCCTCCTTCTAAAAATGCTAGTTGCTTGAGAACAAAAATGTAATAAATTGCAGCTTACCAATCCTTTGATGTAGTGTCTGCATTCATTTTCCTTTTAAAGCCAACTACATTTTCTTCAAGTAAAGAAAACCTTTTGATTCTGCTGCTTTGTGTCTATGTGGAATTTTGGGTATAAGTTTATACAAATGTTTTTGTCATCTGCTTTTGCCAATGGTTCTTTATTGTGCTTTCACTTTTCAGTTATGAGATATGTTGAATGAATGAATTAATGAATGACTTGTATAGCGCAACTCATGCGAACTGAATCGCCTCTGGGCGCTTTTTCCAGCCAGAGTCTGCTTGGCTGGTGCGGTCATTTTACCCCGTAGGATCTTGACACGCATTGGGACACACAGTCATACACACAGATATAATATATACTGGGCCAATCTGGACAAGATCCAATTTACCTACCAGCATGTCTTTGGAGTTGACATATGTACATTATCTATTGCAGAAAGTATAACCCCCCTGAGGAAGACTGACAAGTTGAAACGCGTTGGGGTTTCCTTATGTACTATCATTAAGATTAACATACAGTAAATGGTTTCCAAAATGTACAGTTAGCACACAGTATTATGCTTACATGATTTTAAGGTTTTGTTTTTGTATGCAATATCTCTTGAGCTCATCTGAGCTTTTTTAACCACTTAACGCCCGCCACACGACTGTTTACATCCGCAAAATGGCATGGACAGGCAGAAGGGCGTATATATACGTCCTTGCCTTCTAGTGGGTGGGGGGTCTGATCGGGACCCCCCCCCCCGCTGCGTGCGGCGGGCGGATTCCCTCAGGGAGCGATCCGGGACGACGGCGCGGCTATTCGTTTATAGACGCTCCGTCGCGATCCCTCCCCGGAGCTGAAGAACGGGGAGAGACGTATGTAAACACGGCTTCCCCGTGCTTCACTGTGGCGGCGCATCGATCGTGTCATCCCCTTTATAGGGGAGACACAATCGATGACGTCAGACCTACAGCCACACCCCCCTACTGTTGTAAACACACACTAGGTGAAGCCTAACAGGTTCAGCGCCCCCTGTGGTTAACTCCTAAACTGCAACTGTCATTTTCACAATAAAGAATGCAATTTAAATGCTTTTTTTGCTGTGAAAATGACAATGGTCCCAAAAATGTGTCAAAATTGTCCGAAGTGTTTCGCCATAATGTCGCAGTCACGAAAAAAATCGCTGATCGCCGCCATTAGTAGTAAAAAAAATTTTTTTTATAAAAATGCAATAAAAATATCCCCTATTTTGTAAACGCTATAAATTTTGCGCAAACCAATCGATAAACGCTTATTGCGATTTTTTTTTACCAAAAATAGGTAGAAGAATACGTATCGGCCTAAACTGAGGGAAAAAAATAATTTTATATATGTTTTTGGGGGATATTTATTACAGCAAAAAGTAAAAAATATAGCATTTTTTTTCAAAATTGTCGCTCTATTTTTGTTTATAGCGCAAAAAATAAAAACCGCAGAGGTGATCAAATACCACCAAAAGAAAGCTCTATTTGTGGGGAAAAAAGGACGCCAATTTTGTTTGGGAGCCACGTCGCACGAGCGCGCAATTGTCTGTTAAAGCGACGCAGTGCCAAATCGCAAAACCTGGCCTGGGCATTTAGCTGCAAAATGGTCCGGGGCTTAAGTGGTTAAAGCCAACTACATTTTCTTCAAGTAAAGAAAACCTTTTGATTCTGCTGCTTTGTGTCTATGTTGAATTTTGGATATAAGTTTATACAAATGTTTTTGTCATCTGCTTTTGCCAATGGTTCTTTATTGTGCTTTCACTCTTCAGTTATGAGATATGTTGACATATGTACATTATCTATTTCAGAAAGTATAACCCCCCTGAGGAAGACTGACAAGTTGAAACGCGTTGGGGTTTCCTTATGTACTATCATTAAGATTAACATACAGTAAATGGTTTCCAAAATGTACAGTTAGCACACAGTATTATGCTTACATGATTTTAAGGTTTTGTTTTTGTATGCAATATCTCTTGAGCTCATCTGAGCTTTTTTAATGTGTTAACATCAATAAATTTTTGTGTTATCTTCTATTGCACAGTTACTGTATACTTTGTCTATCTATGTAGTTTTCTGAAACCCCAAAGTCCTAGCCCCCCCCCCCTTTTTTTTTGCCCTTGTGGCTTGCTTTTGTGTAGATTATTGGGATGTTGTACCATTAACACTACCATAAACTGGAAGAATCTGAACTAGATCATTTGCATATAAATTGGCCATATGGGTAAGTTTGAGCCTAGGTTCACACTGCTGCAAATTCAATTTAATGTAAATCGCGGCCCGAAATCGCAAAAAGTACTACAGGAACTACTTTTTGAAATCGCAGATGTGGCGTCGCACTGATTAGGTCAGTGCCATTGCTGACAATTGCCGCCGATTTGAGATGCGATTTGACATGTCAAATCGCATCTCAAATCGTACCCAGTGTGAACCAGGGCTGAGAGTCAGATGTCTACCTTTAGTCATATATATAATATTATAACAGGGTCAGTGTACTGAGTGATAAGCCTTTTTGACATAATATAACCATATTACCGTGTTTCCCCGAAAATAAGACCTACCCCGAAAATAAGACCTAGCGTTATTTTCCAGGAGGGCTGCAATATAAGCCCTACCCCGAAAAAAAGCCCTAGTAAAAAAGTTTGTAACATCCTATAATCCACTCTATTACAGTAGTATATAATGTACAATGTGTGTGTTTCTGTAATTTAATTGTGGGGAAGAGAGCTCCGGCGGGTCACAGAAGCGCTGAACAAAGGTATTTGGCACAATTCTATTACAGAAACACACACATTATACATTATATATTACTGTAATAGAGTGGATTATAGGATTTTACAAACATTTTAACTCCATTTACACTGGGGATTCCTGTCAGGCAGGGAGAGAGAGGGGGAGAAAAGACACCACATTACATGGTAAGACCTACCCCGAAAATAAGCCCTACTGTGTCTTTTGTTGCCAGAATTAATATAAGACCCGGGCTTATTTTCGGGGAAACACGGTAACAAGTGTTTTTGCACAGTAAATATTTGCCTTTGAGGGCTTTCTGTTATGCAGATCAACAAAACTTCAAACTAGAACCTCAGAATCTTGTCTATGCCTTCCCAGCATTAAGATTATTGGGAGCCATTGGTGGTTATGCTGCCATTGGCATTGCTTTATGTAATCATTATAGCACCTTATCCAATGCCAAAGCTTTTACCTTGTTAAGAAACCATGAAAGCAAGAGAGGAGTAATCAAAAATGATGAGCTGGATTGCTAATGGACTTCTCTGAGGTTGCACCCCTCTCACATTACCAGATGTGATAATTGTTTCCTCCAGTGCTCCAAGATCATCTCAGATTTACTGCTCCCCCATATTTTCTATAACCACATACGTCTAACCAATATGGCTTACATGGGCGTCCACAGGTAGGGGCAAGGGGGGGTCAATTGCCCCCCCTGGAATCAGGGATCAAATCGGCACATTTACACAGTGCCGTCGCTATGGGGGTGCGGGCAGCCAGCAGGGTGACACCATCAAGCTGCTGTCAAGCCCCCCCATCAGTGTAGTGTGACTGTGGGCTCTTTTCCCTGCTCAGTCCAGCAGAGAACTTGGCGGTGCTGTGTCGGGAGAAAGGCGAGCTGCGTGCTGTCAGATGTTTCCCCCGCTCGCCCCCTCTTTCTCCTGTCAGGGAGAAGAGACGGCAGCTCTCACCAGGTTCCCCGCCCATTCCGTTCCTTCCCCATTGGCCATAACTGAGGGCCAATCAAAGGAGACTTGGAGAGGAGAGCATCATGGAACTTGCTGTCCCAAAGATTGGCGGCCCAATTTTCCACAGGAAGGAGCCTACAGCTCGATCAATAGAGAGATTGAGAGTTGAGGGTGTGAATACTACAGGACAAAGAAAGAAGCATGTGCTGAGCGGAAGCCAGAGAGAGAAAACCATGTTGCCCATCGCCAAACAGAGCCGCGGTACCCAGCGCCACCAGAGAGCAACGCTACCCAGCGCCACCAGAGAGAGCCACGCTACCCAGCGCCACCAGAGAGAGCCACGCTACCCAGCACCACCAGAGAGAGAGCCATGCTACCCAGCGTCACCAGAGAGAGCCACGCTATCCAGCGCCACCAGAGAGAGCAACGCTACCCAGCGCCACCAGAGAGAGCCACGCTACCCAGCGCCACCAGAGAGAGAGCCATGCTACCCAGTGCCACCAGAGAGAGCCACGCTATCCAGCGCCACCAGAGAGAGCCACGCTATCCAGCGCCACCAGAGAGAGCCACGCTACCCAGCGCCACCAGAGAGAGCCACGCTACCCAGCGCCACTAGAGAGAGAGCCATGCTACACAGCGCCACCAGAGAGAGCCACGCTACCAAGCGCAGCCAGAGAGAGAGCCAGATGATTATTTGATATCTCCCTCCTCCATCCTGACCACCTGGCTATCAATTTGGCTACCTGTTTAACTCCTAATGGTCCCTAATGTCCTTTTGGGCCTCAGTTTAGCTGTCTTATCTCTACATCTGGGTGTATAGCCATCATTAGGGCAACTTTTCAGCTACTGTATATATTACAGTTTCAGAATGCAGATATACTACTAAATAGAAAAGAGCTTTGGCCGTGTAAATTGCATCTTCTAGAAATAAATTCATATTCTCAGAGGCTTCCTTGCATGTTGTATAGCTTGAAATTCAACCCTAACTGTTTTTATTAAAAATAACCTGAAAGCAGATGATCTGTAGGAGAGAAAGTGTGAATGTCTGCTACATATTTTTAGTCTGATATCTTCAGTCTCCGGAAGAAAATAATGAATTGTATCAAATTTATGGCAGCTAATGCCTGTTTTTCTGCTTTAGGAGTGGGATGGGATCTGCAATACTTGCAGGCCAGTCTGTGTCTCTTGTAATGTTACAGCTCCCCATATATCTCTGCTATTTTTATTATCTTTTTCCTTAATAGCCTCTTAAGACCTATTTATCTAACACTACATAAAATCTGTAATGGAAAATTAAACATGGGCAGTAGTTAATTGCTTAAAGCAGAATTCTAGCTTGGACATGTTGTCTTCAGATGATGCAAATAGTCCACATTCATTTACAAAGTATAACTAAATGCAAAACTTTTTTTTAGTTTTTGGAGAGGGATTAGAACGCTTGTCAGTTTTTATTGCTGTTTTTACCCCCACTAAAGTGGTTGTAAGCCCTTTTACGACCACTTTATGGTATGGGTCATAGCCGTCTTTAGCGCAGGGCAAAACGGGGCACTTGCCCTGGGCCCAATCTTTGTAGGGGGCCCTGCGCTACTTGTGAATTGGGGTCCCGATGACGGCTTTGCAGAGGACACGGGAGGCTGTATTCCCGATCTAGCCAGCAGTGAGGGGGCGGGACCGGGAGCTTAACAGACGCGCTGACCCCGCCCCACGTAGCCTGTATGCTTGGAACAGAGCGGCTGTAGTTAGAGCAGTGATTAGAGTGGGCGTGTCAGTGGAGCTCCTGGCCCTGCCCCCTCTATACTGGCTGGGGAATGGGAAAGGAAAGAGAGTAGCCGTTTAGGCTCTCCTTTCCGCATGGGTCCATGGCAGGGGCATATAGTTAGGTTTTATCAGTTTAAATTGGTAGCAAGGTCATTCCCAGGTCAGCTAGCTAATTTGGGACAGGTTTAACAGACTAGTTAAGCGCTGGCTGATTAGAATCAGCTGCTTAGTTTGGGTACTGAGAGCTAGGTAGTCTAGGGCAGGATTGGTTAGTCAGGGTCATGTGGCCTAGTTGGAAAATTCTGAAACCGGTTCTGGCCAATATAAGGGCCCATGGCTTTTGGGTCAGGTGCCGGTGACCAAAAAATCTACACCAGGAGGAGCTCCCCGCCCTACCCCCCCCTTTTTCCCGTCGCGGCTGGTTCATGTGGTGGCTCTCTTGGGCAGGTCGCCTGAGGGGAGAATTGAAACAGTTTGATGATAATCAGCTCGAGTCTTAGTGGCTGAGCTGGAAGTTGTTGATGAAGAATTCATTGATTAAAGTGATATGCAATTTTCGGTTACCCAGTTTGGTATATTATTTACATTAATTATTTGAAACCAATGAATCAGGCCGTGGCCAAACTATTTCCCAACTGATTGGTATGTTGTTACGAATAAATATTTGATATACGGTTTATGTTGTTGGTCTCTTTTATTCCTCATTGCACGATTGTTGTATGCATGATGCCTGTGGTCCCATACAGAGGGCCGGGAGCTCCACTGACACGCCCACTCCGATCACTGGCTCTAACTACAGCCGCTCCATCGTTCCAAATGGAGCTCCCGGTCCTGCCCCCTCTCTGCTGGCTAGTGCGCGAATACAACCTCCTGTGTCCTCTGTGCACTCTGCAAAACTGTCATCTGGGCCCCAATTCACGGTAACTTTATGCAGTATATGTCACAGTCTCTGGTAACTTTATGCAGTATGTCCGCAGTCTCTGGTAATCTTGTGCAGTATGTCTGCAATCTCTGACCCTCTCCAGTAGTATGTGTAATATTGTGCCTAAGGCTTACCTGTAGCTACCCAGGATATCTCCTAAACCTGTACGGACCTATGTGCCGTTGCTTCAGTCCATGTGACTTTACCAGCGGCTCCTGCACGCATGCACGGGAGTGACGTCATCACAGCTCCAGCCAACAACAACGCCGGACCCGCGATTCCCGGAAGTAACCCCCAGGAGAGATGTCGCTGCCGGAGGGGGGACGGGGACCGCCGCGGGGGCTTCGATCTTAGGTAAGTAATTCATAATGAGCTAGTATGCTATGTATCATTTTGCCTTTGTCTTGCAGGGTTTTTTATTTATTTTATTTTTTCTGAGGGTTTACAATCACTTTAGGGAGATTCACCCTCTCTATTTAACTTGTTTAACATTATCATTGAAAGTGAAAATAAAATAAGATCAAAAATTTGGGGTTGTCCCCAGTAATACATGGGAGATCTTCCAATGGGGACACTAGTTCTGGTGACCTAGGGGTCCCCAAGAAATTCCCTTGATTTGTATAGATTTTCTCTCACTTCTTGTTTTGCCTATGGTTCTACTTTAAGCCAGGGATGGACTGGCCATTGGGACTACAGGGAGTTTCCCGGTGGGCCGATGGCTCAGTGGGCCGGCTTCAGTGACAGCGGACTGCCGCCCCCCTCGGCTCCTCTGTCTCTCCCTCCCCGCAGCTCTCACCTCCTCTCCCTCCCCGCAGCTCTCACCTGGGGGGAACAAGGAAGCAGGGGGAGGAGCAGGGACGACGACAGAAGAGCATGGGGGGAGGGGACAGACAGCTGACTCAACAGCTATGGACTGTGAGATTCTTACTTCTCCCTAATTGTTTGTCTGGCCGCCATGGGGGAGACCTCTCAAATTGGGCCAGTCTGGACGAAATCCAGGGCCAAATTTCTGTCCCAGTCCAGCCCTGCTTTAAGCTCCCAGCACATTCACTTTTCATTGCTGGATCCTTGGCTTGCAGTGGTGACAGATGGATGTCAGTCACTTTAGTTTTATAGTTTTATTGTTGAACATACAAGGGAGAGATGAAGGAACAGGATACCAAAACTCACAACAATAACTTTTCTGTACAGCAGATCAATGGTACAGCAGCCTCCAAAACCTTCTTACAAGTTGCAACTTTCAGCTTGCCAGGTCCCATACACATGCAGCACCTCCTTACCTCTGGGTGTTTGATGAGGTCACCTAAGTAGCTCGGTGGTCTTATGCCCTGTACACGCGAGCGAAATTTCCGCCGGAAAAAAGTTGGATGGTTTTTCTGCTCAAGCTTGGCTTGCATACACACGGTCACACCAAATTCCAACCGTTAAGAACGCAGTGACGTACAACACTACGACGAGCCAAAAAAACATGAAGTTCAATGCTTCCGAGCATGCATTGAATTGTTTCCAAGCATGCATGTTTTTTTTCCCGTCGGAACTCCATACAGACGAATGGATTTTCCGATAATTGAGAACCTGCTCTCTATCTAAGTTCGTCGGACATACACACGGTCGGAATACCTGATGAAAAGCTCCCATCTGACTTTTTCCATTGGAAATTCCGACCGTGTGTACGCGGCATAAGGGTCTGATCAGTAGTGTATGTTGGGGCAAAAAATAAGGTAAGTGCTAGTCGATTTTGGTCTTTTTTCAATTTAGTGCTGAACTCAATAACAAGAGAGAGGGATTGGAAGAGCAGTGTTAACAAAAAGAGCACACAAAGAGGACTAGTTATCTGAAATAGCAATAGTAGTAGTAGGCCCTTTAGTAGCAGCCTTTTGGCAAATGCTGACCCTGTAAGAGTGGTCACATGACTTCCTTTAAATTGCAGTGGATTTCTCTTTCATAAACAGACCACCTGTCCTTTTCCATCCGACTGTCATCCGATCCAGGTGTTCAGGTGTTTTTTAACCACTTAAGCCCCGGACCAATATGCAGCTAAATGCCCAGAGGTGTTTTTACAATTTGGCACTGCACTGCTTTAACTGGTAATTGCGCGGTCATGCAATGTTGTACCGAAACGAAATTTGCGTCCTTTTCTTCTCGCAAATAGAGCTTTCTTTTGGTGGTATTTGATCACCTCTGCGGTTTTTATTTTTTGTGCTATAAACAAAAATAGAGCAACAATTTTGAAAAAAAGTCAATATTTTTTACTTTTTTCTATAATAAATATCCCCCAAAAATATATATAAAAAAATGTTTTTTCTCAGTTTAGGCCGATACTTATTCTTCTACATATTTTTGGTAAAAAAATAGCAATAAGCGTTTATTGGTTGGTTTGCGCAAAATTTATAGCGTTTACAAAATAGGGGATAGTTTTATTGCATTTTTATTAATTTTTTTTTTTTTACTACTAATGGCGGCGATCAGCGATTTTTTTTCGTGACTGCGACATTATGGCAGACACTTCGGACAATTTTGATACATTTTTGGGACCATTGTCATTTTCACAGCAAAAAATGCATTTAAATTGCATTGTTTATTGTGAAAATGACAGTTGCAGTTTGGGAGTTAACCACAGGGGGCGCTGATGGAGTTATGTTTCACCTAGTGTGTGTTTACAACTGTAGGGGGGTGTGGCTGTAGGTCTGACATCATCGTCTACCTATAAAAGGGATGACACGATCGATGACGGAGCCACAGTGAAGAACGGGGAAGCTGTGTTTACATACGGCTCTCTCTGTTCTTCAGCTCCGGGGAGCGATCGCGAGGGGGCGGCTAGAAACGAATAGCCGCCCCCTCATCCCGGATCGCACCCGCACGAATAACGTCCGCCGTATGTACCGGGGGGGTCCCGATCGGACCCCGACCCACGTCTAGGCAGGGACGTACGGGCACGTCGTTCTGCCTGTCCGTGCCATTCTGCCTAAGTATATGTACATGCGGCGGTCGTTAAGTGATTAACTAGCCTTGCAGGATAGATGTCATTTTTGCATGTGTGCGCTATAATCTGTTTTGTACTGTTTTTGGCCTTATAGCAGCACCATCTTAGATGTATAGCATTTTTAGGGTGTGCCCCCCAAGTATGTTTTTGTATGTCATCCGATCCAATCTGCTGAAAAGATGGGGAAAGTCTGTTTTTTGCAGACCAGATCGGATGCAGGTGTGTGTAAACAGACACATGTCTGTTTACATCCACCTCCCCAAGGAGAGCAATGGGTGGTCCGATCAGGTCTGCCTGAAAAACATACAGGTGGACCCGATTGGTTATATTATATTTACAATTTAGTTCCATATGTGAAGCTTGCTTTTAGCTGTTTTGAGTAGCACTCTTTACGCAGTATAAACAAAAAAAAGCATGAATATGTATTTTAAATATAATATATATATGTATGCATATATATATATCTCACTATACAAAACCCCTGCAATTTTTATTAAGCTTGTTTTAGTTCTTGTGCGTTCTGCATCACATTTCAAATACTTAACAGTATCTCATTTAACCAGCAGGGGTCCCCATTAAAATAATACTTTTCAATCTTCCTGCAGAACATTGGCGTTTATTCAGACGATTGTAATGTATAATCACACTTCACCCTTAATCAACTACTTTGGAGAACTTTTACCATCAAGTGGCTGGCAAAATATGATCACGATCGTTAGTATGCAAAAGCATCGATTAAAAACCTGTGCATGCTCAGAATCAAGTCGACGCATGCTTGGAAGCATTGAACTTTGTTTTTTTTCAGCACGTCGTTGTGTTTTACGTCACCGCGTCCTGACACGATCGTTTTTTTAACTGATGGTGTGTACGCACGACGGACCATCAGTCAGCTTCATAGGTTAACCTAGGACAACGGTCCTTCAGACCGTTGTCCTCTGGCTATCCTATCGTGTGTACGAGGCCTTAGTTTTGTTGGACTGAGGGGCTCAGGAGGACCTCGCTGTACCAACTATCTATTGCTAGTACAGCAATCTCCTCGCTGAGCTTTTGTGTTCTGACAGGGGGACAGAACACACCGGTCAGCACTCGCAGCCATTGGCTGAGAGCACTGATCGAATGCTGATTGGCAGATGTTTTTCTGGCATGTCCAGAAGCCGGACACACAGGCTGAAGGTCGTTAGGTTTCTGTTGAATCGGCCGATAATCAGCCGATACTCAGCTTGTGTACCAAGCTTTGGGCAGCACAGCAATTTACAAATACAGAATAGAGAGGGCAGCAGACCACTACACAAGCAAAAAGGTAAGCAGCATTTTGAGTATAGCTACACTATATTGTCAAAGGTATTGGGACGCATGCCTTTGCACATGAACTTTATTGGCATCCCAGTTAGTCCATAGGGTTCAATAATAAGTTTGCCCACCCTTTACAGCAATAACAGCTTCAACTCTTCTGGGAAGGCTGTCCACAAGGTTTGGGAATCTGTCTATGGGAATGTTTGACCAATCTTCCAGACGCGCTATTGTGAGGTCAGGACCGATGTGGACGAGAAGGCCTGGATTGCAGTCTCTGCTCTAGTTCATCCTAAAGGTGTTCTATCAGGTTGAGGTCAGGACTCTGTGCAGGCTAGTTAAGTTCAACCACCCCAAACTCGCTTACGCATTTCTTGGACCTTGCTTTGTGCACTGGTGCGCAGTCATGTTGGAACAGGAAGGGACCATCCCCAAACTGTTCCCACAAAGTTGGGAGCATGAAATTGTCCAAAATGTCTTGCAGTGGCAGAACTATCAGGGTCGCAACAGTCGCACTTGTGACAGGAGCCCTGGAGTACTGCCACTGTGTGGGGGACCCTGCCCACCCGTTCCGCCACTAGGGTCGTCCACACGGGGGGGGGGGAGAGGTTGTGCCGAGTGCCCACTGGTACCTATTGCTACAGTAAGATGCATGACGTCAGGAGGCAGAACAAATAGTCAGCTGACGAGCTGACTGCCCCTAGAGTGAAGGGGGAGGAGCTCTCTGCTCTGCGTGGAGACCCCATGTCAGGAGAGGCATCACTGGAGGCACCGGAAGGGAGAAGAGAGGCAGAGACACACTGATCATGGAGGAGGAGGGGAATCAACTGACACTGAGAGTAGGTGAGTGCCAGTGTCACTGATCCCATCCCTCCACCACCATCCCTCTGCCTCTGATCCCATCCATCCTACTGCAACTAATCCCATTCCACCCCCACCACCATCCCTCTGCCCCTGATTCCATCCATCCCACTACCACTGATCTCATCGTACCCCCATCACCACCCCTCTGTCACTAATCCCATCCCATGCCCACCACCATCCCTCTGCCACTAATCCCATCCCACCCCACTACCATCCCTCTGCCCCTGATCCCATCCCTTCCACCATCCCTCTGCCACTAATGCCATCCCACCCTGACCACCATCCCTCTGCCCCTGATCCCATCCCTCTGCCCCTGATCCCATCCCTCTGCCACTGATATTGAACCCTACAGACTAAGACTGGGATGCCACTAGAGTTTATCTGCATGAAAAGGTAGGTGTCCCAATACTTTTGGTAATATGGTGTATGTGAATTGGAACATGAAACAAATAAAATATCTGTTATCCAAATTTGGGATACACATTAAAGTAATCTTTAGCTAGGGCAGTTCCTGGACTAGGTTGTATATTGCTTATCTGCACTGTTGCCTGCAGATTTGACTGGGCCAGAGTTACAAGACTAGCTGAACAGAATTACAAATCATTAGGCATTAAGGGCCAGATTCACATAGAATTACGCCGGCGTATCAGCAGATACTCCGACGTAAGTCCGAATCTAAGGCCGTCGTATGTTTAAGTTTATTCTCAAACTGAGATACACTTAAACATGCCTAAGATACGACGGCCAGCGCCGTTGTATCTTAGGGTGCAATATCTACGCTGACCGCTAGGTGGCGCTTCCATTGCGGTCGGCGTAGAATATGCAAATGACTAGTTACGCCGATTCACGAACGTACGATTGCCCGTCGTAGTGATTTTACGTCGTTTCCGTAAGAGTTATGCGGCGTAAAGATAAACATGCCCCCTAGGTGGCGTACTCAATGTTAAGTATGGCCGTCGTTCCCACGTCGCAATTTGAAAATTTTACGTCGTTTGCGTAAGTCGTCCGTGAATGGCGCTGGACGCCATTTACGTTAACGTCGAAACCAATGATGTACTTGCGACGTAATTTCGCGCAATGCACGGCGGGAAAATTTCGAGACGGAGCATGCGCAGTACGATCGGCGCGGGAACGCGCCTAATTTAAATGAGCCACGCCCCCTACATGGATCATTTGAATTAGGCGGGCTTGCGCCGGTGGACTTTACGCTACGCCGCCGCAAGTTTACAGGCAAGTGCTTTGTGAATCAAGCACTTGCCCGTAAAACTTGCGGCGGTGTAACGTAAAGGAGATACGTTACGCCGCCGCAGTTCTACGAGAATCTGGCCCTCTTTATTAGCTGTTTGGAGCTTTAAAACACCTGTCTATTCTAATATACTCAGTTATTCAGCGTTCCCTTCTTTTTCTAAAATGTGTTGCTGCTCAGTCTATGCAACCAGACATTGCTGAACTGGGTGCAGACTGGAACAATGTTTTTGGAAGAATCCTTCAATAACAAATGTGAGCAATATGTCAAGGTCAAGGCATTGTTTTGTAGGAAGAGATCTGGTAATAGTGCTGAACTGCCATGGATTGCATGTTGTTTGAATTATAAATGGATTCTTTGGAGAGGTCACTAAGTCAGGACAGACACACAATTTTCACTGCATGTTTACACTAAGGATGAGCTCCGGCGTGTTCGCATAGAACACGTGCAGAGCCCGCCAGGAAGTCGGCACCCGCGCTGCGCTAATCACAGCCAGTCAGACATTTCCCGATCTCTGCAGCCGAGCATCGGACAATGTCTCCCTCACTGTGATTAGGGCAGCGCGGGTGCCGACTTCCTGGCGGGCTCTGCACGTGTTCTATGCGAACACGCCGGAGCTCATCCTTAGTTTACACACTTGTATTTCTTAAACCGGAGGTTCCGCCATTTTTTTTTTTAAAAGTCAGCAGCTACAAATACGGCAGCTGCTGACTTTTAAAAAATGGACACTTACCTGTGCAGGGCGCTTGCGATATCAGCAGCCGCCATCCTCGGTGAGGGAATCAGGAAGTGAAGCCTGACGGCTTCACTGCCCGATTCCCTACTGCGCATGCGCGAGGATCCCACCGCGCCGTCACTGGTCCCCGCTCTCTCCTGGGAACAGTGTTTCCCAGAAGACAGCAGGGGGAGTGGCGTCACAGGCTGGATTGCCCACGGGGATCAGACCCGGAAGTGGTGCAAATACCTGTCTCCCCAGCAACAATAGATCCACCCAAGCTACAAGAGACCCCCACCAGAAACACTAGATCTCCCAGTAGCTAGCATTAATAGACTCCCAAGTAGCCAGCAACAACAAAAGCCTCCCTCAACAGTAGATCTCTCCCATGGAAAAGGGAAGTAGAGTGTACACCGCTCCAAATTAAATTAAATTGATACTACTGTGGCAACAAGACTGGGTGCCTGCCAAGGTCCGCAACCTGGAAAATGCACGCAACAAAGAGAAAAAGCGTCACATCCAGAGGTGAAGAAAAATGTGTTGGTTTATTGTAGAGTCAAATACCTAGATTCAAAGACTCGGCCGCAACTTTAAGGCGGCGTAGCGTATTGTATTTACGATACGCCGCCTTAAGTCAGAGAGGCAAGTACTGTATTCACAAAGTACTTGCCTCCTAACTTACGGCGGCGTAGCGTAAATGCGCGCCTAATTCAAATGAGGATGAGGGGGCGTGTTTTATGTTAATTACTCGTGACCCGACGTGATTGACCTTTTTTACGAACGGCGCATGCGCCGCCCTTGGACATATCCCAGTGTGCATTGCTCCAAAGTACGCCGCAAGGACATATTGGTTTCGGCGTGAACGTAAATTACGTCCAGCCCCATTCACGGACGACTTACGCAAACGATGTAAGATTTTCAAATTTCGACGCAGGAACGACGGCCATACTTAACATTGACTACGCCTCCTAGGGGCAGCTTTATCTTTACGCGGCGTATCTCTTACGGAAACGGCAGTCATTTACATATTCTACGCCGAACTCAACGGAAGCGCCACCTAGCGGCCAGCCTAAAAAATACACTTTAAGATACGACGGCGTAGGAGATTTACGCCGCTCGTATCTTAGCCTAATTTAAGCGTATCTGGTTTCCAAAATACGCTTAAATTAACGCCGGCGTAGATTCAGAGTTACAAGCTACTGATACGCCGGCGTAACTCGCTCTGAATCTACCTAAAAGGCTTAAAAAACATGACACGAGGGATCCACACTGTTCAGCAGACGCGTTTCACACAAAGTGCTTAATCATTGCAATGATTAAGCACTTTGTGTGAAACATGTCTGCTAAAAAGTGTGGATCCCTCACGTGTCATGTTTTTTTAAACCTTTGACTCTACAATAAACCAACACATTTTTCTTTATCTCTGGATGTGACGCTTTTTCTCTTTGTTGCAGTAGATCTCTCCCATGAACAATTTATCCCCCCCCAGCAACAACAGATCTCCTCACCAGCAGCAATAGAACTCCCAAGCAACAATAGATCCCCCAATGACAATATATCCCCCAGCAGCCAGCATCAAAAGCCCTGAGCTTAAGTAAGTATTTAGGGGGCTGGGGGGAGCTTTGCTAGGAAACTAAGGCCACGTACACACGATTAGTCAATCAGATGAGAATGAACCTGACTGATGGTCCGTCGCGCCTAAACACCATCGGTTAAAAAGACGATCGTGTCAAAACGCGGTGATGTAAAACACAACGACGTGCTGAAAAAAAACTAAGTTCAATGCTTCCAAGCATGCGTCGACTTGATTCTGAGCATGCGTGGGTTTTTAACCGATGCTTTTGCATACTAACGATCTCGTTTGACCTATCGGTTACCAGTCCATCGGTTCAATTTTAAAGCAAGTTCTAAAATTTTTGACCAAAGGTTAAAGAACCTATGGGGCCCACACACGATCGGTTTGGACTGATGAAAACGGTCCTTCACACCGTTCTCCTCTGGCGATCCTATCGTGTGTACGCAGCCTTACTCTTCCTGAAGTAGTCAAATATGCCTGCAAATTCAGAGGTCAATAAAAATAAAATTAAATAGAAAAGGAAAAAAAATGTAGTAAGTAAGGGTGCATTCACACCACGATTTTATCATCCTACTTGTTCTCACGATTCTTAGGTTTGAAATCGTACAAATCTGTATGGCAAAACTTATCCATTCACTTCCATTCATTAATGTAGGTCCCCAAGTGCATCCGATTTGATCCGCATCAGATTTGATACGATTTAAAATCGCATCAAAAATCGTGTTTGACCACGATTTTTGGTCCTGATTTGAAATCGTATTAAAATCGTGTCCGATTTTTTTTATATTGTGGTCAATCTAAATCGTACTAAATCGGATGACTGTGCGTTTTTATCCGATAAATCGTACCCGATTTTTTATTACGCATGCGCACTAGACACTGGAACGAGCTAGAAACTGTCTTTATGGCCATTGCCAGACATTAGTTAAAATCAGGATCCGATTTTTTTGTGAAAATCGGATGGAAAATTTAGACATACGATTACATACGATTTTGTCATATACGATTCCATCCGATTTAACGGTCCGATTATCGGATGTAAAAATCGTGATGTGAACCTAGCCTAAGCATTCAACATACTTTTTTTTTTAAATGCAACTTTGATAACAGGGTCACTTTAAGGAAAATAGACAAAAATACTAAGCACAGCAGAACTTGGAGTCCCAAGAGTAGCAGAGGGACAGAACACTGGTACCGCTTGTTTGTCACTTCATGTCGTGTATTCCCTGACCAGCTCCAGGCACTGCAGGAGGTGAGATAAACCTACAATTCCCAGCTATTAATCTCATAACTAACCAGTCAGGATAGGTGTTTATATAACAACAGAAAATCCCCTTTGATGGAAATTCCCAGAAATGTCTCCATCGCCTCAGGACAAATGTTACTTTCACTTTTTGTTACATTTGTGTTCTCAATGACTTGCTTTGTTTTCCATGATATGCTGGTTGTGGGAGGGTCTGTACTTCCAGACTGATTAAATACGTGACAGAATAAACTGAAAATCATTTCAGATTGTGCTAGTGCTCTGCCAGCTATTTGCAGTGGCAGATTGATACTGGTGTAGGGCAAACCCCTATAAGGGCCGCCGATATTGTCCTGGGTTCTTTTCCCAGATTACAGCAATAGCAGCCAACAACACAACAACAGTCAGGCCTCGTACACAGGACCGAGGAATTCGACGGGCGAAACACATCGTTTTGCTCGTCGAGTTCCTTGTGAGGCTGTCGAGGAACTCGACGTGCCAATTTTCTCCATTCCTGTCGAGGAAAAAGAGAACATGCTCTCTTTTTGGCTCGACGAGTTCCTCGACAGTTTCCTCGTCGAAAAATGTACACACGACCAGTTTCTTCGGCAAAAAAAAAAAACCAGCAAGTTTGTACGAGACCTCACTCCTTTGGCTCAATGAACAGTTTAGGGCGGGGGTGTCAAACTCAATTTCATCAAAAGCCACATTATCACGACTTCTGAGAAGCATAGGCTCATTTTTGACCAACTAATAAACCAATACCTTGCCCCCCCAAAAAGACACGGAAGCTTATTAAGTTGGAAATAGGGCAAGCCACAGCTTTATTGAACTTTTCAAAAGTACAACTTTCCAAATGTACCAAACAATGCCAGTCACAGTATTCCATTAGCACCCATAAATATAAACTCACATAGTCTGAGAGGCCTCTCCTTACCATCAGTGCCAGACAGGCATTAGACTGACCCCAGAATTTACCAAACAACATGCCAGTCATAGTATACCATGAGCACCCATAAATATAAACTCACATAGTCTAAAATTCGACCCTTTTTAACAAATGAAACCACCAAACTCCTCATTCACTCCCTTGTTATCTCTCACCTTGACTATTGCAACTCCCTTCTCATTGGCCTGCCTCTCCATAGGCTATCCCATCTTCAGTCATGAATGCTGCTGCCAGACTTATCCACCTTTCCAACTGCTCAGTGTCTGCCAAACCTCTCCTCCAATCCCTGCACTGGCTCCCGATTACCCAGCGAATTAAATTCAAAATACTAACCACGACCTACAAAGCCATCCACAACTCTGCCCCGAGCTAAATCACCAATCTTGTCTCCAAACATATCCTAAACCGTCCTCTCCGCTCTTCTCAAGACCTCCTACTGTCAAGCTCTCTCGTCTCCTCCTCCCATGCTCGTCTCCAGGATTTCTCCAGAGCCTTTCCCATCCTCTGGAACTCACTACCTCAACCTGTTCGGCTATCCCCTACTCTTGCTACCTTCAGGCGATCCCTGAAAACTCATCTCTTCAGGGAAGCCTATCACGTCTCCAACTAATCTTTTACCACTTCCATCAGCTCATTCCCCACATTTACAATCTTTTGTACCACCTACCCCACCCTATTAGATTGTAAGCTCTTCTGAGCAGGGCCCTTTTAATCCTCTTGTATTTTATTGTATTATAACTGTATTGTCTCCCTTTTATATTGTAAAGTGCTGCGTAAACTGTTGGCGCTATATAAATCCTGTATAATAACAATAATAATAATAATAGAAGTCTAATATCCCCCAAAAATATATAAAAACTATTTTTTTCCTCAGTTTAGGCTGATATACGTATTCTTCTACATATTTTTCGTAAAAAAAAAAAAAATCGCAATAAACGTTTGATTGGTTTGCGCAAAAGTTATACCGTTTACAAAATAGGGGGTAGTTTTATGGCATTTTTATTAATATTTTTTTTAATAGTAATGGTGGCGATCAGCGTTTTTTATTTTTCGGTACTGCGACATTATGGCGGACACTTCGGACACTTTTGACACATTTTTGGTACCATTGTCATTTTTATAGCGATCAGTGCTAAAAAATGCATTGGATTACTATAAAAATGCCACTGGCAGAGAAGGGGTTAACACTAGGGGGCAGGGAAGGGGTTGAGTATGTTCCCTGGGTGTGTTCTAACTGTAGGGGGGGTGGATTCACTAGGGGAAATGACTAATCGCTGTTCATACATTGTATGAACAGACGGTCAGGCATTTCTTCCCCTGACAGGACCGGGAGCTGTGTGTTTACACACACAGCTCCCGGTCCTCGCTCTGTAACGAGCGATCACGGGTGCCCGGCGGTGATCGCACCTGCCGGGCACGCGGGTCGGAATCAGGGACGCGCACGCGCCCCTAGTGGCCGCTTCGCGAGGTGACGTAGAGCTACGTGCTCTCGCGCAGGGGAGCCGACCTGCCACCGCATAACTGCGGCGGCTGGTCGGCAAGTAGTTAACTTCCCTTTTAGGTTCACACCCACAGTGATGCCATGCTTCCAGCAGTCAAGGCTCCCTTTCCCTAAAGACGGTTCAAGGGGCCTTCATTAGGAATGCCCTCAAAAAGCCAATGTATCTGTACAACTATATAAATGTATTCAGGGCTTTTTTTTATCAGAGAACTGGTTCAGGAACTTAACCACACCCCCTACGCCGAACCGCATTGAACGGTGGGAGTGACCAACTTTCACCTGTACCTGATTAGCAAGTATTTTTGGTACTGCAGCCGATGTTCAGCCAACAATTTTCAGCCAACGATCTTTAGATCAAAGGATGTGGAGCGAGAGGGTCCACTCAGGGGTTGAATATCAACCAGTTCATCAGAATTTGTAGCATGTATTACCATCTTAAGGCTTCTTTCAGACAGGTGATGGACGGAAAAAAGCATCATGTGCCCATGCTCCCAACACTCTCCTGGCATAGCCACCATAGAAAGCAATGGAAGACAATGGGCACTTTGATTATTAGCCGAAACGTGTCAACGTGTAGCCTGTACCCGTGTACCCATGTAACCAATAAAGGACTTTTATTCAAGAGCATCCGAGTTGCCAGTCCTTTTTGATCCAATGGGTGCCAAATGTCCCCTTTCAGCACTCGTGTGAATGTCAACTTAACCTACATGTGAATCCTACGTGAGTGACATTTATAGCATCATACGCCGTCGTAACTCTGAATCTACGCCGTCATAAATTTAAGAGTATTCTGGAAACCAGATAAGCTTAAATTAGGCTAAGATACGAGCGGCGTAAGTCTCCTACGCCGTCGTATCTTAGGGTGCATATTTACGCTGGCCGATAGGTGGCGCTTCCGTTGAGTTCGGCGTAGAATATGCAAATGACTAGATACGCCGATTCAGAAACAAATGTGCGCCCGGCGCATTTTTTTCCGTTGTTTACGTAAGGCTTTTTCCGGCGTAAAGTTAGTCGAACAAATAGCTGGCCTAGCCAATGTTAAGTATGGCCGTCGTTCCCACTTCGAAATTTGGAAATTTTACGTCGTTTGCGTAAGTCGTCCGTGAACGGGGCTGGACGTAATTTACGTTCACGTCGAACGTGAACGTAAATTACTTTGGAGCAATGCACACTGGGATATGTCCACGGACGGCGCATGCGCTGTTCGTAAAAAACGTCAATCACGTCAGGTCACGAATCATTTACATAAAACATGCCCCCCTGTTCCACATTTGAATTAGGCACGCTTAGGCAGGCCCATTTATGCTACACCGCCGTAACTTAGGAGGCAAGTGCTTTGTGAATACAGCACTTGCCTCTCTGACTTACGGCGGCGTAGCGTATATGCGATACGCTACGCCGCCACAACATTAAGCCAGTCTCTCTGAATCCAGCTATTAGTTTGCTATATCACTCTATATCATAAACAGTTTCCACTCTGACCTTTCTAATTTTTCATAAGTGAAAACAACCTGTTTCTGGCATGCTTTATCCTATATTGAATGTCAGTAGGGGGAGCCACAAGACAATCAGTATTAGCAATAAGGTAGTACAGCTGGCCTTCCTGCTGGACAGGTGCCCGGGCCCCCGCTTTCGAACTGATGGGGCCTGGTACAGGAGGCCTGGCTGTACTATCTTATCAGTGTGGCCCATCCTAGCACCCTAAGGTGGCTGCCTAAGTAGCCTTATGCTGGTGCCAGCCCTGGCTATTACTATGTATTTCCCAGGGTAGGCTTTCTAGTGGTGACAACAGTGGATCATTTTTGTATGATGTGTGTGGTCACTTGTGGTCTCCATTCAAAGTCCATGTGACGGGATGACAATGCAGTGAACAAATTGGAAGACAGAAAGGAAACATTGTAACCCTGGAGCAGAAGGAAGTGCCTGAATATTGAGCTTAACCACTTGCTTACTGGGCACATAAACCCCCTTCGTTCCCAGGCGAAATTTCAGCTTCCGGCACTGCGTCGCTTTAACTGACATTTGCGCGGTCGTGCGACGTGGCTCCCAAACAAAATTGACGTCCTTTTTTCCCTACAAATAGAGCTTTATTTTGGCGGTATTTGATCACCTCTGCGGTTTTTATTTTTTGCGCTATAAACAAAAAAAGAGCGACAATTCAAAAAATATATATATTTTTTTACTTGTTGCTATAATAAATATCCCAATTTTTTTTTTAAAAAAAACAATTTTTTTTCTCAGTTAAGGCCAATACGTATTTTTCGACGTATTTTTGTAAAAAAAAAAAAAAAAAAACGCAATAAGCGACTGGTTTGCGCAAAAGTTATAGCGCCTACAAAATGGGGAACAGAATTATGATTTTTTTTTCATAATTTTTTTTGTACTAGTAATGGCGGCGATCTGCGATTTTTATTGGGACTGCGACGTTATGGCGGACGTATTGGACACTTTCAACACAAATTTGGGACCATTCACATTTATACAGCGATCAGTGCTATAAAAATGCACTAATTACTGTATAAATGTGACTGGCAGGGAAGGGGTTAACACTAGGGGTGAGGAAGGGGTTAAATGTGTAGCCTGGGTGTGTTCTAACTGTGTGGGGGGAGGGGGGTGACTGGGGGAGGTGACCGATGCTGTGTCCCTATGTACAAGAGACACAGATCGGTCTCCTCTCCTCTAACAGCACATGGAGCTCTGTGTTTACACACAGAGCTCCACGTCCCTGCTGTTACCGCCGATTGCGGGTACGTGGCGGACATCGCGGCCGCCAGGCACACGCATCGGCTTCCCAGCGATGCGCCGGCACAGTGGTTACCCGCCGCGCGCCCCCCAGTGGCGCGCGCGCGGGTAATGCATTTCAAATGACGTCCAAAGACGTCCAGTTGGCACCTGAGAACCGCGCTGTTGACATCTTTTGTCAATAGCGCGGGTCTCAAGTGGTTAATGGGTGAATCACCAGCCAGGTAATATTTTTCTGAAAGCTACAGATTTAAAAATTTTGCAAATTACTACTGTATTTATTGCCGTATAACACTCACCTTTTCTCCCTGCAAATCGGTTGCAAATAGTGTGTGCGTGTTATACGCCGATACTGCAATTTGCGTATTTGCGTATCGGCCTCCGGCTTCCAGCCCGCCGCATCACTGAGATGCCGATGCGCGTGCCTGGCAGCCGCGATGTCCGCTAGGCACCCGCGATCGGCGGTTACAGTGACAAGAACGTGGATCTGTGTGTGTAAACAAACAGATCCACGTCCTGTCAGGGAGAGAGGAGACCGATCTGTGTCCCTTGTACATAGGGACACAGATCGGTCACCTCCCCCAGTCAATCCCCTTCCCCCACAGTTAGAAACACTATGCACGGTACACATTTAACCCCTTCCTCACCCCCTAGTGTTAACCCCTTCCCTGCCAGTCACATTTTTACTGTAATTAGTGCATATTTATAGCACTGATCGCAGTATAAATGTGAATGGTGCCAAAAATGTGTCAAAAGTGTCCGATTTGTGTCCGCCATAATGTCGCAGTCCCAATAAAAATCGCAGATCACCGCCATTACTAGTAAAAAAATAAAATAATAATAATGATTCTGTCCCCTATTTTGTAGGTGCTATAACTTTTGCGCAAACCAGTCGCTTATTGCGATTTTTTTTTTTTTTTTTTACCAAAAATATGTAGAAGAATACGTATCGGCCTAGACTGAGAAAAAAGAAAAGTTAAAAATATATATTTTTTTTTAAATTGTTGCTCTACAGTATTTTTTTTTATAGCGCAACAAACAAAAACCGCAGAGGTAATAAAATACCACCAAAAGAAAGCTCGATTTGTGGGAAAAAAAGGACGCCAATTTTGTTTGGGAGCCACATCGCACGACCGCACAATTGTCAGTTAAAGCGACGCAGTGCCGAATCGCAAAAACTGCCCAGGTCCTTTACCTGCATAAAGGTCCGGGTCTTAAGTGGTTAAACGTAACCTATAAGCACTGCCAGAAGACTAATCATTAACAATGACATCTATGAAGTTAAAGTATTCCAGGCTTGTTGTCTGTCGGGATGTAAGACAAGTGGGAGCTGGACAAGAAGTCTGCAAAACTGGAATCTAAAATTGACTCTATCATATCAATGTGATATTCATGTGACAGTTGCTTCCTGCACATAAAACAGCATGTGGGATGTATACAATGTTCCTTATTGCGGTTTTCAACAATAAAATAAGTAATTTACTTAAAGCCCATCTCCGGGGAAAGGAAAAATGCTCCCTTGTATTGGGGATGCTCCCACACTGCAAGGCTTAATGCTCATTTAGGTCTACAAAATGCAGTTTTACTTGCCAGACAATCTGCTCGCTGGCAGCCAATGTTCTCTTCGTCTCCCCTACGCTCTGGCAGGGGACTGCCCCTTGGCGTTTTCACGTCCAATGAAGGAGACCTGCAACTTGGAGTGTAGGTGAGAAGAGTCTGCCAGGACTGCTCTAGTAGAAAGGTGGAGTCTGTTGGAGATACTGGCCCGGATTCAGATACATTATCGTATCTATTGGCGGCCGTAGCGTATCTTAGAAACACTACGCCGCCGTAACTTGGGGCGCAAGTTCCGTATTCAGAAAGAACTTGCGCCCTAAGTTACGGCGGCGTAGTGTAAATGTGTCGGCGTAAGCCCGCCTAATTCAAATGTGGATGATGTGGGCGTGCTTTATTTAAATTACCCCGCGTAATTTAAGTTTTTTACGAACGGCGCATGTGCCGTCCGTGAACGTTTCCAAGTGCACATGCTCCAAATTACGCCGCAAACTGTCAATGCTTTCGACGTGAACGTAACTTACATACAGCCCTATTCGCGAACGACTTACGTAAACAACGTAAAATACGACGCTGTTCGTATGTTTCCGACGTCCATACCTAACATGACTTACCCCTGCTTTATGAGGGGTAACTTTACGCCGGAAAAAGCCTTACGTAAACGACGTAAAAAAATGCGCCGGGCGGACGTACGTTTCTGAATCGGTGTATCTACCTAATTTGCATATTCCTAGCGTAAATCTACGGAAGCGCCACCTAGCGTCCATCGTAAATATGCAACTAAGATACGATGGCGTAAGAGACTTACGCCGGTCGGATCTTAGGGAAATCTATGCGTAACTGATTCTAAGAATCAGGCGCATAGATACGACCCCGCACACTCAGAGTTACGACGGCGTATCTGGAGATACGCCGTCGTAACTCGTATCTGAATCCGGGCCTAGAATCAGATCATATGAATTGTAGATCTAAATAAGCACTGAGGGGGCTGCCCTAATGTAATGCCCTGTACACACGACAAGATCAGAATTTCCGATGGAAAAAGTCAGACAGACTTTTTCCATCGGAAATTCCGACCGTGTGTATGCCCCATCGGAGTAATTCCGATGAATTCCATCTGAGTTTACATAGAGAACATGTTCTCTTTTCCCCAGATGGAATTCCATCGAAATTCCGATGTGAATTTGGTCAGACAAAGGTCCAATCGTGTGTACAGGGCAATAGAGAGCATTTTTTTCTTTCCCTGAAGTTCAAATTTAAATCCATTCAATATTGAAAATTAGATCCCAGGTCCAGGTTTAGCCTAATGCCCCCACCCAAATACAGAGTGCAAAGTTTACCTGCTGAGTATTTCATTTTTTTGTGTGTGAAATTTGATGATTCTGGAACATACCTGCTGGTGATACTGGAAACAGTACTTGCTGCTTCTCACACACTTAGGGCTAGATTCAGGTAGCCCTGCGTAACATTGTGCGGGCGTAACGTATCTCCGATACGTTACGCCGCCGTAAATTAGGGCGCAAGTTCCGTATTCATAAAGAACTTGCGCCATAAGTTACGGTGGCGTAACGTATGTGGGCCGGCGTAAGCCCGCCTAATTCAAATGGGGATGATGTGGGTGTGTTTTATTTAAATTATTGTTGACCCCGCATGCGCCGTTCGTGAAAGAATCCCAGTGCGCATGCTCGAAATTCCGCCGCAAATCGTCATTGCTTTTGACGTGAACGTAAATTACGTCCAGCCCTATTCGCGAACGACTTACGCAAACGACGTAAAAAATTCTAAATTCGTCGCGGGAACGACGTCCATACTTAACATTGCGTACGCCTCATAGAAGCAGGAGCAACGTTACGCCGGAAAAAGCCTTACGCAAACAACGTAAAAAATTCCGCCGGGCGCACGTACGTTTGTAAATCGGCGTATCTAGGTCATTTGCATATTCTACGCCGAAAAGGACGGAAGCGCCACCTAGCGGCCAGCGTAAATATGCACCCTAAGATACGACGGCGTAAGAGACTTACGCCAGTCGGATCTTAGCCTAATTTCGGCGTATCTTGCTTTCTGAATACAGAAAGAAGATACGCCGGCGCAGCTTTGAATTTACGCGGCGTATCTATAGATACGCCGGCGTAAATTCTTGCTGAATCTAGCCCTTAAAGCCTAACGTAAAAAAAATGCCAGTGATATGAATTTGCTCACCAATCATCGATTTAAATGAAGCTTGGAAGTTTGAATTTTATTGGTGATAGAGTAAGTGGAGAAAGGAAGTTACCTACTACATGCTCCAGCAACTACACAGATTTACCAAAAGGCAAATTGACTGTGCGCTTTTGAAAGTGCAGTTGCCCTCTGCAAGTGCAGTTGCTACAGAGCTTAGTAAAGGATGGAAAGCTCTTCTGACTTCCATCACCCAATCATGTGCAAGGAAAATTACAAAAACAGCATTTTTGCTTACACGTGATTGGGTGATGGAACAACTAAGCAACTGCATTTTTTTTAAAAGTGCACAGTGTATTTGCCTTTAGTAAATCAACCCATCAGTTTCACACCAATGCAGCCAGTTGAAATAAGTAGGACAGGCTGCATAGCACGTTGTAATTCTCTATTCCGTATCCCAACATGTGGGGTACAGAGTTGCGTAAAAGTACTGGGCTGGACTATGGCCATTGGGAGTAGAAAAAGTACTGATGTCAGTGGAGAAAAATAATGTTCCATTCTTAATGTCAGTGGCAGGAATTGTTTCGGTCGGGTCACAGGCACTCCCCTCCCCCCAGATCGGTCAGTCCCCGTCCCCGCACTTACCCCATCTAGGTTGCAGGCAGTGCTTCCTCTGGGCTGCAGGTGGCATCTCCTCCCCCTGGTGCTTCATTGCAGCTTCCCCTGCGTCTCTTCCCTCCTTCTCTTTGGCGGCCAATAGGATAGCTTCTTCTCTCAGCCAATCGGGTGACGGGTATCAGGACCCACTTCCTAATTGGCCGGGAGAAGAATCAGGAAGACAATAGTGAATATTAATTTGCTATTATCACAAAACTAGGTGTGCTCGGGGCTGTGTGCTCTGTGCCCGAGCCCGCCTTTTTGTTATGCCTATTATAGCCTCTGGCTCTAATCACATGCTTCTAAACAAAAAAAACTTGAATGGAATCCATGCGTCCGGTGCCCCACATGTAGATTAGGGGGCCGGATGCATGGATTAGGGAGGTGGCACCCCTGCGCCCTACATTAAAGCGGAGGTTCACCCTAAAAAACATCTATATACCATTACATCCAGCATAATTCCGACATCTACAGTATGCTGTTTTTTTGCCGTACCTACCGTTTTATTGTTATTTTCCCCCTGGCTTCCGGGTTCTGCCTCCCGCGGGAGTGGGCGTTCCTATTCAGAGGTTAGATGATTGACGTCTGGTGAAAAACTTCCCCTGGCGCATAAGGGGCGTCACCAGTTTTTCGTAACTAGCCGACCTGCGAGTCGGCTCTATATGGCGCCTGTGCAGTCAGCTCTACACGGCGGGCGCAGGCGCCGTATAGCGCCGCATAGAGCCGACTCGCAGGTCGGCTAGTTACGGAAAACTGGTGACGCGCCTTATGCGCCAGGGGAAGTTTTTCACCAGACGTCAATCATCTAACCTCTGAATAGGAATGCCCACTCCCGCGGGAGCCAGAACCCGGAAGCCAGGGGGAAAATAACAATAAAACGGTATGTACGAAAAAAAAAAAACAGCATACTGTAGATGTCAGAAGTATTCTGGATGTAATGGTATATAATTGTTTTAGGGTGAACCTCCCCTTTAAGGGCCACCACTGGTGAAACATAAGAACATAAGGCAAATTGCCTTGTCTATATGCAACACTGCCCAATGCAGGCCAATGTGTATTGTGTGAATGGTCCCTTAAGCCTCGTACACACGATCGCATTATCTGGTGGGAATTGTGTGATGACAGGCTGTTGTCGGAAGATCAGACCATTTGTATGCTCTATCGGACAATTGTTGTCGGATTTTCCGACGAACAAATGTGGGATAGCATGCTTTAAAACTGTCTGCCAACAATTGTGTGTTGGCGGATTTTCCGATCGTGTGTACAAAACTCCAAAGTACAAACTTGCACCATAACACAACATTAGCAGAAGTTGCCCAAAGGGTGGCGCTAAAGAGCTGAAAAAACACATAGTTTCGTGTTTGTTGGCCGAAATATCTTTCCTGTTTGTATGAAATACAAATTCCTGGCCAACGCCCTTCGGACAAAAGTCCTACGCTTTGTCCGCAGAAAATCTGATCGTTTGTACGAGGCATAAGAATGGGTCTTTTAGGAGGAGCTATAAACAATTTTCGCCTCCAATACAGAAAATAGATCAGCCATGAATGTGAAACACAAGCGCAATACATACACTCAGGTGTGCAAACAGCTTTCTGTAGACGGAGGTGGTTTCCAGAGTCTATTTATAGAGCAGAGTACATCAAAGTGACTGCTGGTAATTCCGTCTCCAAACATGTCCTATCAGCCGGCATTCCTGAACTACGCAAGCAGGAAAATCCAATAACAAAAAAATATATTACAAAGATATACTGTATATAAAAAAAAATATATGTATATATTGTTACAGACAATGGGCTAGATTCAGATAGCCCTGCGTAATTTAGTGCGAGTGTAACGTATCTCCGATGCGTTACGCCGCCGTAAATTAGGGCGCAAGTTCCGTATTCATAAAGAACTTGCGCCCTAAGTTACGGCGGCGTAATGTATGTGGGCCGGCGTGAGCCCGCCTAATTCAAATGGGGATGATGTGAGCGTGTTTTATTTAAATTATTGTTGAGCCCGCGTATTTTAAGTTTTTTACGAACGGCGCATGCGCCGTTCGTGAAAGAATCCCAGTGCGCATGCTCAAAATTCCGCCGCAAATCGTCATTGCTTTCGACGTGAACGTAAATTACGTCCAGCCCTATTCGCGAACGACTTACGCAAACGACGTACAAAATTCGACGTGGGAACGACGTCCATACTTAACATTGGTTGCTCCTCATATAGCAGGAGCAACATTACGCCGGAAAAAGCCTTACGCAAATTACGTAAAAAATTCCGCCGGGCGCACGTACGTTTGTGAATCGGCGTATCTAGGTCATTTGCATATTCTACGCCGAAAAGGACGGAATCGCCACCTAGCGGCCAGCGTAAATATGCACCCTAAGATACGACGGCGTAAGAGACTTACGCCAGTCGGATCTTAGCCTAATTTCGGCGTATCTTGCTTTCTGAATACAGAAAGAAGATACGCCGGCGCAGCTTTGAATTTACGCGGCGTATCTATAGATACGCTTTCATCGTACTTGTTTGGTCGTCTGTACACGGCTCGTTTTTTTTTTTTTATGACTACAGGAGGGGGGGCGGCGCCCGGTTGCCCCCTATGGACAGGCCGCCACTGCTCCTCTCCATTGTGTAAATGCAGATAAATACTAAATGGGCATTGATATCAAAGAAACCAACATCAATTTTCAAGTCTTGCCACAGATTCTCAATTAGATTTGGGTCTGGACTTTGACTGATCTATTCCAACACATGAATATGCTTTGATCTAAACCATTCCATTGTAGCTCTGGCTGTATGTTTAGAGTTGTTGTCCTGCTGGAAGATGAACCTCCGCCCCATCTCAAGTCTTTTTCAGACTCTAACAGGTTTTCTTCTAAGATTGCCCTGTATTTGGCTCCATCCATCTTCCCATCAACTCTGACCAGCTCCCCTGTCTCTGCTGAAGAAAAGTATCCCCACAACATGATGCTGCCACCACCATGTTTCACGGTGGGGATGGTGTGTTCCGGGTGATGTGCAGTGTTAGTTTTCCGCCACACATTTTGCTTTTTAGGTCAAAAATTTCAATTTTGCTCTCATCTGTCCAGAGCACCTTCTTCCACATGTTTGCTGTGTCATCCACATGGCTTCTCGCAAACTGCAAACAGGACTTCTTATGGCTTTCTTTCAACAATGTCTTTCTTCTTGTCACTCTTCCATAAAGGCCGGATTTGTGGAGAGCACGACTAATAGTTGTCCTGTGGACAGATTCTCCCACCTGAGCCGT
This sequence comes from Rana temporaria, assembly GCF_905171775.1. Classification (NCBI taxonomy): domain Eukaryota; kingdom Metazoa; phylum Chordata; class Amphibia; order Anura; family Ranidae; genus Rana; species Rana temporaria. Next base: position 187,065,562 of record NC_053494.1, on the reverse strand, counting down.
GGATCTCTGCAGCTCCTCCAGAGTTATCATGGGCCTCTTGGCTGCTTCTCTGATTAATGTTCTCCTTGCCCGGCCTGTCAGTTTAGGTGGGCGCCCATGTCTTGGTAGGTTTGCAGTTGTGCCATACTCTTTCCATTTTCGGATGATGGATTGAACAGAGCTCTGCTAGATGTTCAAAGCTTGGGATATTTCTTTTATAACCTAATGCCCTGTACACACGATCAGAATTTCCGATGGCCTAAAATCCGATGGAATTTTTTGTTGTAATTCCGTTAAAGCTGTCTTGCATACACACTGTCAGACCAAATTCCGACCTTCCAAAACGCGGTGATGTAAAACACTACAACGAGCCGAGAAAAATGAAGTTCAATGCTTCCGAGCATGCGTCGACTTGATTCTGAGCATGCGTGGGTTTTTTTCTCTGTCGAGTTGAGTCGAGTTGCACACAGACGATAGGAATTTCCATCGGAAAAAAATAAAACATGTTCTATTTCTAAACACTGACGGAAAAAAGTCCGATGGGGCCCACACACGATTGGAATTTCCGATAAAAAATGCCAACGGACCCTTTTCATCGGAAATTCTGATCGTGTGTACGCCGCATTACCCTGCTTTAAACTTCTCCACAACTTTATCCCTGACCTGTCTGGTGTGTCCCTTGGCCTTTGTGATGCTGTTTGTTCACTAAGGTTCTCTAACAAACCTCTGAGGACTTCACAGAACAGCTGCATTTATACTGAGATTAAATTACGCACACTCTATTCACTAATTTGGTGACTTCTGAAGGCAATTGGTTCCACTAGATTTTGGTTAGGGGTATCAGAGTAAAGGGGGTTATATGCAAATACATGCCACACTTTTCAGTTATTTATTTGTAAAAAAAATTGAAAACCATTTATCATTTTGCTTCCACGTCACAATTATGTGCCACTTTGTGTTGGTCCATCACATAAAATCACAATAAAATACATTTTACATTTTTGGTTGTAACATGACAAAATGTGGACAATTTCAAGGTGAATGAATACTTTTTCAAGGCCCTGTATATTTCCAATAACACATATGAGGACCTACAAGGACAAACCAACCATCTACTGGGAACACCATCTGATGAATAATAGTTTATTTCAGGAGCAGTGCCCACCATTATCTGGTGAGTGGGGGGGCACATAATGAGGGGAGTATGGCACGGCATATAAATAAGCATATTACAAGGACTGCACATACAGTATATACCGGTATATATTTTTTGGCACAGAAAATTAATTTGCACTTGTATAGCATTGTTGATGTATAGATAGCGCTGGTTACACATGTTACAATATCATTTTAAAGACACTTGAATAGAGTTTTTAGTGTCACTTTAACCACTTAAGCCCCGGACCTTTAGGCAGCTAAATTCCCAGGCCAGGTTTTGCGATTCGGCACTGCGTCGCTTTAACAGACAATTGCACGGTCGTGCGACGTGGCTCCCAAACAAAATTGGCGTCCTTTTTTCCCCACAAATAGAGCTTTCTTTTGGTGGTATTTGATCACCTCTGCGGTTTTTATTTTTTGCGCTACAAACAAAAATAGAGCGACAATTTTGAAAAAAAATCAATATTTTTTACTTTTTGTTATAATAAATATCGCCCAAAAACATATCTAAAAAAAAATTTCCCCTCAGTTTAGGCCGATACATATTCTTCGACCTATTTTTAGTAAAAAAAAATCGCAATAAGCGTTTATCGATTGGTTTGCGCAAAATTTATAGCGTTTACAAAATAGGGGATAGTTTTATTGCATTTTTATTAATTATTTTTTTTTACTACTAATGGCGGCGATCAGTGATTTTTATTCGTGACTGCGACATTATGGCGGACACTTCGGACAATTTTGACACATTTTTGGGACCATTGTCATTTTCACAGCAAAAAATGCATTTAAATTGCATTGTTTATTGTGAAAATGACAGTTGCAGTTTGGGAGTTAACCACAGGGGGCGCTGTAGGAGTTAGGGTTCACTTAGTGTGTGTTTACAACTGTAGGGTGGTGTGGCTGTAGGACTGACGTCATCGATCGAGTCTCCCTTATATAAGGGATCACTCGATCGATACGCCGCCACAGTGAAGCACTGGGAAGCCGTGTTTACATACGGCTCTCCCCGTTCTTCAGCTCCGGGGAGCGATCGCGACGGAGCGGCTATAAACAAATAGCCGCGCCGTCGTCCCGGATCGCTCCCCGAGGGAACCCGACCGCCGCATGTAGCGGGGGGGGGTCCCGATCGGGCCCCCCACCCGCTAGAAGGCAAGGACGTACATGTACGCCCATTTACCTGTACGTGCCATTCTGTGGACGTACATTTACATGCGGCGGTCGGGAAGTGGTTAAGTAAGAAAAAAAACAGTTGCAGTGTTTTGAACAGAATCACTGAACTGGGATTTCTATTACCTAACCAATTACAAATTATTGATCAAAACATCCCATCTGCCAAAAGTAAGCTTCAAGTCACATTTGTCCTGCTGAATTCTCTGTAAAGTAATAAAAAAATACAGTAAAACCTTGGTTTGAGAGTGAATTCTCGTACACGCGCTCGGTTTACTCGGCAAGAACCAGCAAGAAAACTGCTGGCAGAGCTTTCTTGCCGAGTATACCGAGCGTGTGTACGAGGCAGGGGCGGACTGACCATTGAGTCACTCGGGCACTGCCCGAGGGCCCCATGCCACTAGGGGGCCCCATCAGGTTTGCCAGGCTCAGTAAATCCAGGGACAGTATGTAAAAATCTATGTTTTTTTTACATCTGTCCCTGATATGTCCAAAACCGACCTGCTTTTGATGTGAAAATCTCGAGATTTTAGCTGCCCCGCCTCTGCACTGCCTCCTGGCCATCTGTAAGCCCAGGGTCCCCATAATCTTCTATTGCCCGGGGGCCCCATGCAGGGATGGACTGGCCTTTGGGACTACAGGGAGTTTCCCGGTGGGCCGATGGCTCAGTGGGCCAGCTTCAGTGACAGCGGACCGCCGCCCCCCTCCGCTCCTCTGTCTCTCCCTCCTGCAGCGCTCACCTGGGGGGAACAAAGAAGCAGGGGGAGGAGCAGGGGGGACGACAGGGGGAGGAGCAGGGGGAGGGGCATGGGGGAGGGGACAGACAGCTGACTTAACAGCTACGGCCTGGGAGTTTCTCACTTCTGCCTAATCTTGTCCCATAAGGGGGGGCACCAAACTGATTTTTTGCCCCGGGTGAAAAATGTGTAGCTTCCCCACTCTTACTGCCTATAAGAGTACCAGTACCAGACGTTCTACTCTAATAAAGTAGAACAGCTAGTGGCTAGTGAAGGGGGAGAGGTGGCTTGGGTGGCCGGGGGGGGGGGGGGGTGCGGGAGTTGTCCGACTGCCATGGGAGAGACCTGTCAAAGTGGGCCAGTCTGGATGAAGTCCAGGGCCAAATTTTTGTCCCAGTCCAGCCCTGGCACCATGAGTTGTCAGTCCGCCCCTGGTACGAGGCTTTCAGGTTTCTCGTCAAGAAAACTGCCTAAAATCTCAACGAGAAAAATAGAGAACCTGCTCTCTATTTTCTCGTTGTGATTCTCGGCAGTGTTTTCCTGCCGAGAAACCCGATAGTGTGTATACTTACCTGTCGCCGTGGAAACCCGCGCATGCTCGAAATGACTTTGACGCATGCATGGTAGCTTCCTAGGCATAGATAGGGTGCAGCAAGACGGCGGCGACGGCATCGAATGTGACGAGCGCATGCTTGTCGTACGTGATGACGTCACCGCGTTCTTGCCTTTCAAAAGAACCGCGGTTCTTTTGAAAGGAGTGTCTGTACACTCGGGCGGCAAGAGATTCTTGCCAAGAATCTCGTCAGGAAAAACGAGATTCTGGCCCATGTGTACAGGGCTTAACTTGGTTTGAGAGCGTTTGGCAAGACAAGCAAAATGTTTTGCCTTGATATACAAGCGATTTCTTGATATAAGAGTAACGTCATGTCACACCTGCGTATAAAAGAGAAGAGAGGAGCTTCTAAGTGTAGCAATATGGTTACATTTAATGAAGGTGCAACATTTAGCAACTTATTGCTACACTTATGCCGCGTACACACGACTGTTTTTCGGGTTCTAAAAAACAACGTTTTTAAGGGTCTAGAAAAAACAACGTTTTTTTCAATCCGATCATTAAAACGGCCTTGCCTACACACAATCGTAAAAAAAAAAAAAAATGCTCTAGCAAAGCGCGGTGACGTACAACATGTAGGACGGCACTATAAAGGGGAAGTTCCATTCGGATAGCTCCACCCTTTGGGCTGCTTTAGCTGATTTCGTGTTAGTAAAAGACGATTCGCGCTTTTCTGTCTGTTACAGCGTGATGAATGTGCTTACTCCATTACGAACGGTAGCTCCCATCTCATAACTTGCTTCTGAGCATGCGCGGATTTTTCACGACGTTAAAGCCCACACACGACCATTTTTTTACAACCTTAAAAACGACGTGAAAAAATAGAGCATGTTCGAAAAAAAAATTGCCCATTTTTTAGAACCCGAAAAATGCTCTGAAGCCCACACACGATAACATAAAAAAAAAACGTCATTTTTTAGAACCCGAACCTCATGTGTACGCGGCATTAGAGGCACCTCTCTTCTCTTTTATACCCTGTAAAAAAAATGCTTTGACATACAAGTGCTTTGGATTACAAGCATGTTTCTGGAATGAATTATGGGCCAGATTCACAGAAAAAGTACGCCGGAGTATCTGCTGATACTCCGGCGTACTTTCAAATTTGCCGCGTCGTATCTTTATTTGTAATTCACAAACCAAGATACGACGGCTTTTGGCTAAGATCCGACAGGCGTACGGCTTCGTACGCCTCCCGATCGTAGGTGTAATTCTCCGTTGGCCGCTGGGTGGAGTTTGCGTCGTTTTCCAGTGTTGGGTATGCAAATTAGCTGTTTACGGCGATCCACGAAGGTACGCGCGTTCGTCGCATTCTCTTACGTCGTCGCTAGTCGTTTTTTCCCGTCGCAATCTTAAGCCTGCTATTTCATGGCTTAGATTGAGACCAGCCATGTTAACCACTTGACCACTGGGCACGTAAACCCCCTTAATAACCAGACCAATTTTCAGCTTTCGGTGCTCTCACAATTTGAATGACAATTACTCAGTCATACAACATTGTACCCAAATGAAATTTCCGTCCTTTTTTTCACACAAATAGAGCTTTCTTTTGGTGGTATTTAATCACCGTTGGGTTTTTTATTTTTTGCGCTATAAGAGAAAAAAGACTGAAAATTCTGTAAAAAAAAATAATTTTTCTTTGTTTCTGTTATAAAATTTGGCAAATTTAGTATTTTTTCTTCATTCTTTTGCATAAATGTGAAAGATGAAGTTACGCCGAGTAAATAGATACCCAACATGACACGCTCGTGGAATGGCGCCAAACTTCGCTACTTAAAAATCCCCATAGACGACGTTGCAGGGTATTGTGGGGTATTGCGGAGTATTGTGGGGTATTGCGGAGTATTGTGGGGTATTGCAGGGTATTGCGGGGTATTGTGGGGTATTGCGGGGTATTGCGGAGTATTGCGGGGTCTTGCGGAGTATTGCAGAGTATTGCGGGGTATTGCGGGGCATTGCGGAGTATTGCGGGGTATTGTGGGGTATTGCGGAGTATTGCGGAGTATTGCGGGGTATTGCGGGGCATTGCGGAGTATTGCGGGGCATTGCGGAGTATGGGGGCATTGCAGAGTATTTTGGGGTATTGCAGAGTATGGGGGCATTGCAGAGTATGGGGGCATTGCAGAGTATGGGGGCATTGCAGAGTATGGGGGTATTGCAGAGTGTGGGGGTATTGCAGAGTATGGGGGCATTGCAGAGTATGGGGGCATTGCAGAGTATTGCACAGGGAGGGATGGATGGCTGGATCTGTGACTGCATGTGTCACAGATCCTTCCGCTCTCTCCCCTCTCCTCTCTCACACTGTACCGTTCGGTACAGAGAGGAGAGGGAGGAACCGGCGTCATCACATGACGCCGGTTTGTTTACTAGTGATCGCTCCGTCATTGGACGGAGCGATCACGTGGTAAACCGCCGCTATCAGCGGCGATTTACCGTGATCCGTGATCAGTCGGGTCCGGAGGCTCGGAGACTCCCGTGTGCGCGCCCCACAGGGCGCGCGGGAGCGCGATTCTGGGAGGACGTACATTGACGCCCTCCCAGAGTTAAGCAACCGCCTTGTAGACGTATTTCGTCTATAGGGCGGTTGTTAAGTGGTTAAAGTATGGCCGTCGTTCCCGCGTCGAATTTCACATTTTTTTTTTTTTGCGTAAGACGTCCGGGAATACGAAAGTACGTTACGCATGTCGCCGTTCAAAAAAAGGCCTGGGCGCCGTAATTTCGCGCAAAGCATGGCGGGAAATTTCCTAACGGAGCATGCGCAGAACGTTCAGCGCGGTAACGCGCCTAATTTAAATGGTACACGCCCCATTTGAATTAGACGGGCTTCCGCCGGATGGCTTTACGCTACTCCGCCGCAAGTTTATACTCAAGTGCTTTGTGAATCAAGCACTTACGCCGAAAACTTGCGGCGGCGTAACGTACAGGGGATATGTTACGCCGCCGTAAATATTCGTGAATCTGGCCCTATGATCGCAAACCAAAGTTTTACTGTATCTAAGAGAAAGAGTGAAAACCCCATGTAATGGTTAATATAGGAAGCTTATTGGGTAAATAAACTGGCAACAAGTGGAAAAATCCGTACTGGGTGGACAGACCCTTAAAATATTGTAATATTTGCTATTATAGCAGTATATTCTCCTAATTGCAGCTGCCAGCTCTTCTCCATTCTGGGACCCTCCCTGCATGTGGAACGTGTTATTATGTGTTTGTATGGGGCGGATCTTCTGGTTGAGGAATATGTAATACTCGGGGGAATGACAGAACGTATGACCTTTCAGGAGAGGTCCAGTTTGGGATCTGTGTAATCAGACTCTGCGTACATCATTAAACTAATGAGAGTCATTGAATATTAACCCTGTCATGCCTAAGCCTATTTATGACATTTGGGGCCAGATTCACAGAAGAAGTACGCCGGCGTATCTACTGATACTCCGGTGTAATTTCAAATTTGCCGCGTCGTATCTTTAGTTTGAATCCTCAAACAAAGATACGACTGCTTTTGGCTTCGATCCGACAGGCGTACGGCTTCGTACGCCTTCGGATCGTAGGTGTAATACTTTGGCGCCCGCTGGGTGGAGTTTACGTCGTTTTCCGCGTTGGGTATGCAAATTAGCTTTTTTCCAACGATCCACGAACATACGCGCGGCCGTCACATTCTCTTTCGTCGTCTAGTCGGCTTTTTCCGGCGTATAGTTAAAGCTGCTATTTTGTGGCGTATAGATAGACTTGCCATGTTAAAGTATGGCCGTCGTTCCCGCGTCGAATTTAGAATTTTTTTTTTTTGCGTAAGTCGTGCGTGAATAGGAAAGGACGTAACTCACGTCGACGTTCAAAAAATTACGTCGGTGCGACGTCATTTCGCGCAAAGCACGACGGGAAATTTCAAAACGGAGCATGCGCAGTAGGTTCGGCGCGGGAACGCGCCTAATTTAAATGATCCACGCCCCATTTGAATTAGGCGGGCTTGCGTCGGAGGGATTTACGCTACGCCGCCGCAACTTTACAGGCAAGTGCTTTGTGAATCAAGCACTTGCCGTAAAACTTGCGGCGGTGTAACGTAAATGCGATACGTTACGCCGCCGCAAATGTACATGAATCTGGCCCTTGGTGTTTACAAGTTAAAATCCTTTTTTTTTGCTAGACAATTACTTAGAACCCCCAAACATTATATATATATTTTTTTTAGCAGAGAATCTAGAGAATAAAATGGCGTTTGTTGCAATATTTTATGTCACACGGTATTTGTGCGGCGGTGTTTCAAACGCAACTTTTTGGGAAAAATTTACTTTCATGGGATTTAAAAAAAATGAAAAAGTAAAGTTAGCCCAGTGTCATTAGTACAGTGACAGTACATATTTTTTAGCACTGATCACTGTATTATGCCGCGTACACACCATCACTTTATGTGATGAAAAAAAAAGAAGTTTTTAAAAACGTCACTTTAAATGACCGTGTGTGGGGGAAAACGTAGTTTTATGTCTTCTGAAAAACTACAAAAAAAAATTGAAGCATGCTTCAATTTTATGTGTCGTTTTTCAAAACGTCGTTTTTTACTTTACAGAAATTGACCGTGTGTAGCAAAAAACGTTGTTTACACCCGCGCATGCCCAGAAGCTAGTTATGAAGCGAGCTTCAATGGTAAAACGTGGTGAACGTAACCTCGCTTTGCTAGAACATTGTGAGAAAAACGATGGTGTGTAGGCAACTTCGTCTTTGAAAATTGAAGTTTCAAAAACTTTGTTTTTTACTTTCACAGAAAATGTCATTTTTTTTCATCACATAAAGTGATGGTGTGTATGCGGCATTAGTCTCACTGGTCCCCAAAATGTGTCAAAAGTGTCGGTCAGTGTGAGAATGTCCTCCACAAAATCGCAGTCCTGCTGTAAGTCGCTGACCACCGGCATTACTAGTAAAATAATAAATAAAAATATCCCATAGTTTGTAGACGCTATGGCCCAGATTCATGTAGCTCGGCGCATCTTTGTGCCGGCGTAGCGCATCTCATATGCGCTACGCCGACGTAACATTGAGAGGCAAGCTTAGTATTCACAAAGCACTCGCTTCCATATTTACGCCAGCGTAACGTAAATAGGCCGGCGTAAGCCCGCCTAATTCAAAGTAGGCAGGTAGTGGGCGTGTCGTATTATAATGAATCGTGACCCCATGTAAATGAATGGCCGTACGAACGGCGCATGCGCGCGCATGCTCAGAATCACTCCCTAAGATACGACGGCTCAATGCGTACAACGTAAACATAACCTACGCCCAGCCCCATTCACATACGACTTACGTAAACGACGTAAAATACGACGGCTGTTTCCGACGTTTCCGACGTTCATACCTTAACATGACTTACCCCTGCTTTATGAGGAGTAAACTTACACCGGGCGTACACCTTACGTAAACGGCGTAGATTACTGCGACGGGCGTAAGTACGTTCATGAATCGGCGTATCTTGCTTATTTACATATTCGACGCGTAAATCAATGGAAGCGCCCCTTGCGGCCAGCGTAGATATACGCCCAAGATACGACGGCGTAGGAGACTTACGTCGGTCGTATCAAGCCAAAATTCAGGCGTATCTTGTTTCCTGAATCAGGCGCATAGATACGACGGCGCACATTAAGACTTACGCAGCTTATCTCGAGATACATTGGCGTAAGTCGTACGTGAATCTGGGCCTACATCTTTTGTGCAAACTAATCAATATACGCTTATTGGGATTTTGTTTTTTACCAAAAATATGTAGCAGAATACATATTGGCTTAAATTAATGAAGAAATTTGATTTTTTTAAACTTTTTTATTGTATATGTTTTATAACAGAAAGTAACAAATGCTGTTTTTTTTCCCCCTGGTTCCAGGGAATACTGTCCTCCCTCCCCGTCTGCTGTGAGCGCTGGGTTCCACCACCGTTGCTGGCATTGGAGAGGATACACAGGCATCCCGACCACAAACATCTGGACATAAGCAGCCCCCGGGATATAGCGGATGATGACTTTATCAGACATGCCCACACTTACCGCCAGGCCTGTCTTAATGCATGGGCACTGCCCAAGGGCCCAAGGTGCATGGGGGCCCCATAATAATCTTAAATTATATCATACTTTCCAACTGTCCCAGATTTTCCAGGACAGTCATGCTTTTTGCTAAGCTGTCCCGGGATGTGTCCCAGAACCTGTATTGTGCCCTCCTGACTCCCCCTGTACTCTGCCCTTCTGCACCCGCCTTTCTATGGTATGTTTTCTTACTGTTTAACCACTTAACCCCCGGACCATATTGCTGGTCAAAGACCAGAGCACTTTTTGCGATTCGGCACTGCGTCGCTTTAACTGACAATTGCGCGGTCGTGCGACGTGGCTCCCAAACAAAATTGGCGACCTTTTTTTCCCACAAATAGAGATTTATTTTAGTGCTATTTGATCACCTCTGCGGTTTTTAGTTTTTGCGCTATAAACAAAAATAGAGCGCCAATTTTGAAAAAAAATTATATTTTTTACATTTTGCTATACTAAATATCCCCCAAAAATATATAAAAAAAAATTTTTTTCCTCAGTTTAGGCCGATACGTATTCTTCTACATATTTTTCATTAAAAAAAAATCGCAATAAGCGTTTATTGATTGGTTTGCGCAAAAGTTATAGCGTTTACAAAATAGGGGGTATTTTTATGGCATTTTTATTATTATTTTTTTTTTACTAGTAATGGCGGCGATCATAGATTTTTTTTCAGTACTGCGACATTATGGCGGACACTTCGGACACTTGACACATTTTTGGGACCATTGGCATTTTTATAGCGATCAGTAGCTTTAAAAATGCATTGGATTACTATAAAAATAGCACTGGCAGTGAAGGGGTTAACACTAGGGGGCGGTGAAGGGGTTAAGTATGTTCCCTGGGTGTGTTCTAACTGTAAAGGGGGGGTGGCCTCACTAGGGGAAATTACTGATCTTCTGTTCATACATTGTATGATGCTGATAAGACGGCCCTTCTTACCGCTCGTTTGTGAGTGTATTCCTTATTTTTATTGAATCTTTTAACCACTACACATCCGCGCTATAGACAAAAGACGTCTGCAGCGCGGACCTGAAGTGCCGAGTGGACGTCTTTACACGTCCTTTGTTTACATTACACACGCGCGCCACTGGGGGGCGCGCAGCGGGTAAACACTGTCCCGGCGCATCGCTGGGAAGCCGATGCGTGTACCTGGCGGCCGCGATGTCCGCCGGGTACGCGCGATCGTCGGTAACACAGCAGGGACGTGGAGCTCTGTGTGTAAACACAGAGCTCCACGTGCTGTCAGAGGAGAGGAGACCGATCTGTGTCCCTTGTACATAGGGACACAGCATCGCTCACCTCCCCCAGTCACTCCCCTCCCCCCACACAGTTAGAACACACCCAGGGAATACATGTAACCCTTTCCTCACCCCCTAGTGTTAACCCCTTCCCTACCAGTCACATTTATACAGTAATTAGTGCATTTTTATAGCACTGATCGCTGTATAAATGTGAATGGTCCCAAAATTGTGTCAAAAGTGTCCGATATGTCCGCCGCAATATCGCAGGCCTGACAAAAAAAATCACAGATCGCCGCCATTACTAGTAAAAAATAAAAAATAAATCATAAATCTATCCCCTATTTTGTAGGCGCTATAACTTTTGCGCAAACCAATCAATAAACGCTTATTGCGATTTTTTTTAACAAAAATATGTAGAAGAATACGTATCGGCCTAAACCGAGGAAAACAATTTTTTTTTTTTTTTTAAATGGGATATTATTATAACAAAAAGTTAAAAATATTGTGTTTTTTTTCCAAATTTTATGTCTTTTTCTATTTATAGCGCAAAAAATAAAAATCGCAGAGATGATCAAATACCACCAAAAGAAAGCTCTATGTGTGGGGAAAAAATGATAAAAATATAATTTGGGTACAGTGTTGTATGACCGTGCAATTGTCATTCAAAATGTGTCAGCGCTGAAAGCTGAAAAGTGCCCAGTAATGAAGTGGTTAATAAACAGTCTTACTGCTACGCTTGGAAGTCGTACTTCCAAGTGCTCAAATCTTAATGTTATGTAAGTTTACTGGCAAGTTTCCTCCTGACTAGCACTTTCCTTTAGCAGCATTGCGACATTTCCAAAATAACCGGTTAAAAAAAGGGTGTTCATAGGACTGATGAAACAATTCTTCCAACGAGTCTTTTCATGTATATTTATAAATCGTTTTCTGAGGAATCAGTGTGTCCCTCCCACCGGACCACATCACAGTATGGAATTCACTGTAAAGGAAATGTTACATAACCACAGAAATTAATTGAGTTTAATTTAAAGGTATTACAGTTGACATTATTAAAAAGAATACAAATTTTCATGTATAAATAGATATTGTCTATGAAACTTAAAGTGGAGTTCCACCCATAAATATAACATTACATCAGTAGTTTTAAAAAAATGTCATTAGTACTTTACGAAAAAAAAAATTTTTTTTAGATGCCTTCAAAGTGTTGTTGCTAGGCAGAATAGTTAATCTTCCCACTTCCTGCACCTAGGTGCTTAATGCTTCCTAACCTACACCGCACAGACTCCTGGGAATGTAGTGGGTGTAACTTTCCAGGAGTCTGTGCATTCCCCAGTCTCAAAGAATCATGTGACTTGGACAGCACAGGTGCTGAAACCTGATCTGACACTGCTTGTGCAGCACTGAGCATGTGCGAGATCTGCAAGGCTGAAATCCAGGAAGTCATACAGTCTGGCTTCATGATGCCCACACTTAAGATGGCCCCAGTCAATTTCTATTTTATAAAGTGTCTAAATGCTGTAACAACCTAACAAAACGGACCTTAGTTTACAGACTAACTTTACTAGAATACATTAAGCTTGTGTATTACAGGGGTATTTATATTTAAAAAGTGAAATTGTGGCCGGAACTCCGCTTTAAGGTCTGCAAAGGAGCCTGTGCAGTTCTAATGAGACCACTCAAATATTGTGATGGTTTAGTTATAAGAGCTAGTAAATCGTGGCAACAGATTTACTGCAAATAAAATAAAAATCCGCTTTTATCTTTATTCCAGTAATCCTACTCCCTGCTCTTTCCAAAATCCCAGCAGAGCCGGTCACCCCAAAATATTCAGGGTCGGGATGGGTTAGTGTTAGGGGTAGGTCCTAGAGAGTGAACCCAGGGCCAGGCAGAGGCATCTATCTGGAGTACTGTGGTTGGGGGACCTCTCCGGCTCTACTTCATCCCAGCCATCTCATGTCCTCTGCATGACTGGATACTCTCAATTGCAATGCAATTTTGCTCTCCACCTGCCCTGAGACATACAATAAATATCAGCTAGACTTAACATCAGTTTACTGTATCAGATCAGGCAGTGATTGCAATTGGTTGCCAGAGGTTACATATCATTACCACTTACTGTCTGGATGCTAGAGGTTACAGCACACAACACGGCTCACTGATTAGTTTTTTAATCCTAAATTTAAAAAAAAATAAAAGTTTGGACTGAAGTTGGAATTTAAGGATATTTCCTTTTTTAATGATTGGAGTTCACTTTAAATGAATACGGGTGAAAAAACAAATCACAGCTAAAGCTTGCCTCCATATTCACATGGCAAGGTGATGTTTGCTAAACTAATTTGTCCCCTCTTGTTAAATTTACCTTCTATATTAAACGTCTTGTTTATTTATGGATAGTGTGAAAATCTTCCAATTCTTTCTCTGTTTACTTCTGGGCGACAAGCTCAGATCAGGACGTTATTTCAGATATTGATGAAGATACGTGAATGAGATCAGATCACGCTGTTCATACTCTGCCACCGAATTCATTAGCACCTCGAGAGCAGAGACTCCACGGTATTAATTGGAATTATAAATATCGCTACGTGGGAACTTCAGAGGATTAACAATGCATCATCCAACTCATCCAATTGTTGTGAACTAAACCCAACTCAAATGTAGTTGTGTGGTGGTGAATTTATAAGGGGGCTGTGCGCAATAGATAAAATATTTTATATTGTGAACCTCATATTGATTCCACTTGTACAGTGTCCTTGATAGGTCAGACGGTCTGTGATGTCACTGTGAAGTGTTGGGCTAGCTTACAGTGATGTCACTGATACAAAATCAGCTGACAAGCAAACTGTCAATGATATCACTATAGTGAAGTGGCAGGCTAGATGTTTAGCCACTTAAGGACCGAACCTCCCTCTGAGATTTGGTGTTTAAAAGTTAAAAACACATTTTTTTTGCTAGAAAATTACTTAGAACCCCCAAACAATATGGCCCGGATTCACAAAGCACTTGCGCATACGTATCTCCAGATACGCCGCGTAAGTGCAAATATGCGCCGTCGTAGCTATGCGCCTGACCCACAAACTAAGATACGCCTAAAAACAGGCTTCATCCGACCGACGTAACTTGCCTACGCCAACTTATCGTGGGTGCATATTTACGCTGGACACATGTGGCGCTCCCATTGATTTTCTATTCAAATATGCAAATGAGGGAGATACGGCGATTCACTAACGTACGTGCGCCCGGCGCAGGCTACGCGCAGTGCGCGTAAGTCGTACATCCAGCGTAAAGTTATTCCCCATATATGAGGCGCAACCCATGCAAAGGAATGGACGAGGGAATATAAGCCGTCGTATTTCATGTAGTTTACGTTGGACCTGAATATGGCTGGGCGTAGGTTACGTTCACGCCGTAGGCAGTGATCCGGCGTATCTTAGGCAGTTGTTCCAACGTGATTGTGAGCATGCGCACAGGGATGTGTCCACGGGACGGCGCATGCGCCGTTCCTTAGATGTATCTGTCTGGCACTCGGCCCATCATTTGCATGGGGTCACGCCTTAATTTGCATGTCTCACGCCCACTTCCACCTACACCGGCTTACGCCTTAGAAACCCAGCGCAGATTTGAGAGCAAGTGCTTTGTGAATTCGGTGCTTGCCTCTCCACAGCGTACAAAAGATACGCTACCGCGGCATAAATATGCGCCGATGTCTGTGAATCCGGGCCCCAATTTTTTTTTTCTTACACCCTAGAGAATAAATAAAATGTCGGTCGCTTCAATACTTTTTGTCGCACCGTATTTGCGCAGCGGTCTTACAAGTGCACTTTTTTTAAAAAAAATAACACTTTTTTGAATAAAAAAATAAGACAACAGTAAAATTAGCAGAATTTTTTTTAAATTGTGAAAGATAATGTTACGCCCAGTAAATCGATACCTAACATGTCAATCTTCAAAGTTGCGCCCGCTCGTGGAATGGTGACAAACTTTTACCCTTAAAAATCTCCATAGGCGGCGTTTATAAAAAATTCTACAGGTTGCATGTTTTGAGTTACAGAGGAGGTCTAGGGCTGGAATTATTGCTCTCGCTCTAACGATCGCAGTGATACCTCACATGTGTGGTTTGAACACCATTTTCATATGCGAGCTGCAACCATAACAACAGTATTCCTCTTTAAAGTAGTGACGTATACCTGCGGCGGGCAGTCCGTAAGTGGTTAGTGATGCCACTGCTTCTTAGTGAAGTATGGAAGCTAAACAGTCAGTGATCTTAGCTGTACATAAAGACGTGATTTATCGAAATTTCAAAATTTGCACTGCGCTACTCAACAGATTCGGAAAAGCTGCAAACACTACAATCAGACAAATTGAGTGGATAATGGGAATATTAAGTGCAGAGCTAATCCATATTGTGTGTATATATTGGCAAATTGTGCAAGTATGCAGACAATAAGTATAACACATTGACTGTGCAAATTAAAATAAAGTGCTAGGTGCAAACAGCAATAAATTTATTGTAAATACAATTCATAAATTGATTAAATTACTAAAAAAATACATAAAAAATTCACAAAAAGATCCATATATGTGAAATGGCATTGTGAATAAATAACCCATGAGGCAAAAAACAGTCCAAACAGGTAAAATAAAATCACAAGTGTTTAGGTAGAAATGAATATGGAAATCGAAGATTTATTCGACCGCTGAAGGATAGGCCACCATCCAGTAAGAAATCATCATGGATTGTGGAAAAAAAATTGGATACTTTTATTACTGGACTCAGTGCACCCAATGCCAGCGGCACAAAATCAAACAGGCATGGCTCTGGGAACGTGATCACTCTCAGAAAACGACGTGTGAGGTCACCTTCGGTTCAACCTTGTCATCAGACTTAATCATGAACTCTACCATTCATAAAAGAAAAAGGCCGCTACATAGTGTAAAACCATCAACTATGGGGTTTTATTGTAAAGGTTGTCAGCTATTTATACTGAAATATTAACAGTGTTATATTTATGGAAATATGCAAAAATCTATGGTTAAGGACAGTGGCGGCTGGTGCTCAAAAATTTTTTTGGGGGGGGGGGGCGCAAACGAAAAAGAAAAAAATTGCAGCCTCACTGTGCCCATCAAATGCAGCCACTGTGCCATCAATTGTCACCACTGTGCAATGCCATTAAACGCAGCCACTGTGCCATCAATTGTCACCACTGTGCCATGCCATCAAATGCAGTCACTGTGCCATGCCATCAAACGCAGTCACTGTGCCATCAATTCGCACCACTGTGCCATGCCATCAAACGCAGCCACTGTGCCATGCCATCAAACGCAGCCACTGTGCCATGCCATCAAACGCAGCCACTGTGCCATGCCATCAAACGCAGCCACTGTGCCATGCCATCAAACGCAGCCACTGTGCCATCAATTGTCACCACTGTGCCATGCCATCAAACGCAGCCACTGTGCCATGCCATCAAACACAGCCACTGTGCCATCAATTGTCGCCACTGTGCCAATTGTCACCACTGTGCCCTTTTATTGTCGCCACTGTGCCCATTGATGTCACTGTGCCCTTTAATTGTCGCCACTGTGCCCATTCATGCCACTGTGCCAATTGTCCCCACTGTGCCCATTGTCCCCACTGTGCCAAATTGTCACCACTGTGCCCATTCATGCCGCTGTGCCAATTGTCCCCACTGTGCCCATTGTCGCCACTGTGACCATTGATGTCACTTTGCCCTTCGTCGCCGCTCTTCCCTATAAAAGCCCCCCCCCCCCCCCCGCTCGGCACTTACCTTTACTGGAGTCAGCCATCCACGTCCCTCGAATGTCTTGTCCCGCCCTCGATGACGCTTCAGCCAATCAGGTTACCGATAGCCAGAACCGGTGAACCTGATTGGCTGAGACGCCTGTCAGTCTTATCCAAGGATTGCACCGCCAGTACGTCCCGAGGATAAGCATTCGGAAGCCGACTACAGCCTGAGGCTCTGATAGGCACTTCCGTACAGCCAACCAGCTGCCGTTATTCAGGTGGCCGGCGCTCTAGGTCCGGCCATCTGAATAGACCAGCGGCAGCGGCGACAATAACATCGATTCATGCAATGCAATGAATCTATGTTATTAGTCAATGGCGGTGCGGAGCCAGAGGGGGCGGCGCTCCAGCGCCCTCTATGGACGAACCGCCACTGGTTAAGGAGATTTTTACGTCTTTCCACAAACCAACCAAATAATTCTAATTGGCTTATCCATGCTAGTTTGAAGACAAACAAATGAATACAGCGATGTGCTAAAATATATATGTTTATTAACAAAAGATTCAGTGCAAAATAATATCAAATATAATTGGTAATAATACAAAAAGATAAACCTTAAAATATCAAATATATGGGTGATACAGATGATGAGAAATTTTACCACAAGCTCTTGTTACAAAACACTCTCAACACTTCATTTACTGGACACTGTTACTTCACCCTTTAGGGGCACCGAGCTGATGAAATACAACATCTCAATGGCTTTGCTTACAGCACATAGATGTATACATACTGTATAGGAGTCATAGGACCAAGGAAACCTGAAGTAAAGTGTAGATGTCATCTATGGCCACAAATCCCAATAAATCCTTTGGAAAGCGCAGTGGCTAAGTGGTTAGCACTTTCATTGAAATCCCAACAACAGCAACCATGCACAGAGTTTGCATGTTCTCCCTGTGCTGAGTGGGTTTCCTCCGGGTACTCCGGTTTCTTCTCACACTCCAAAGACATGCTGGTAGGTAAAATAACTCCTGTTTAAATTGGCCCTTGCATGTGCTTGTATGAATGTGAGTTAGGGACCCTTAGATTGTAAGCTCCTTGAGGGCAGGGACTGATGTGAATGTACAATATGTGTAAAGTGCTGCATAAATTGACGGCGCTATATAAGTACCTGTAATAGATAAATAAATATGTACTTCAGAGGTATAACTAGAACCTTCAGGGCCCCCGGTGCAAGACCCACTGAAGGGCCCCCCTGACCACTGGTCCCAGGGCCCTTCCCCCTCGGCCTGGGGCTAGGGTTACCACCTTTTCTTCAAGCCAAACCTGAACACTTTAGCAGTGCACAGTAATTTTGTTATGTTGTTGTAGCATACACTATGCATATAATTTTTTTTAATAAATATTTATATGAAATATTACTATTTGTTAAATAACATTTCTAATCATATTGAGTGACTACAAGGCTCCCCGTAGAGACCCACATTAGATCAGAATCCTCTTATATGAAATGTGATGTATGCTATATGAATAGTGGTGGAAACCTCCATTCCATTCCAAAATGGGTTGTGCCAAAAGGACTTTATAAATTGGATTGGAGGTGTATCAAGATTGCACAGTAGCATACTGTTTGTTTTAATAAGACTGGACTGTATTAATACTTGGATTAACCCTTAGGGGTTTCCACCATCATTCACAATTAATCCGTTTTCATTTTTTGAGGCGTGGGAACACATATCAGTGCTAATGGCAGTTTACTTGCTGAGTTTTTCATTTTTTTTCGATTAGAGTCCCCTTATATCAGTGACCCCCCCATTAGAGACCAACCACCGGTGTTGATATAAGGGGACTCTGATTTAATGGGGGAGTCTCTAATGGGGGTACTAAATGGAAATCTCTAAGGGGGATGCTGATATAATGTGACTTATGTAATTGAGGGCTCTAAAGGGGGAAGGGGGGTGATATAAGGAGACTCTGATCTAATGGGGGTCTCAAAAGGGGGGGTTACTGCTTGACTGCTGATCTAAAGGTTGGTCACAAACCATAAGATCAGCGATCAGCCTTTAGCACCCCCTTTCTCCAGAGACCCCCCATTAGCTAAAGGTCCCCTTATATCATGCCTCACCTTAGAGCCCTCCATTACATCAGAAAGACCCCCCTTATATCAGCGCCCCCCTGGCCCCCTATTAGATTATCTTACTGAGCGGGACTGGGAGCTGCTGCAAGCCAGGGAGTCAAGTGTGGGAGACAGAGTTTGGGTGCAGAGATTGAAGATTGAGTAGCTCAGCTCTACTGCTCTGGCTGTATTTCTCCCATTGTGTGTGGGGGGGGGGGCAGTAGCAGGGAGAATGGAGGAACACAGAGCACAGGCAGGTGCTGCACCTGCACAGAAATCCTCACTGCCTGAGATCACTTTCTGAAAGCTCAGCGCCCGTGGCCCACCGGAACTTGCATGGCTCTGCCCCAGGACAGAATTACAATTATTTGATTATCCTAGGAGACAGATTGGTTGCACTGAAAGAACATGTTCTACAGCAGTGTTATGGCCCCACCATGGTGGCGGAATGCCAGGGCCCGGTCACAAGTTTGATCTTTGCGATCCTGGTAGTTCCACCACTCATGCACTTGAAAACTGAAATGAAGGATCTGATTGGTTGCTATTAGTGTCAGCAACTTCATTTCTAGTTTTCTTATACCAACCATAATGGCTCTTTGCATGGCCCTGTTATATGAGCCTGCAGGAATTGTAACATATTTGTATAACAAGTCAGGTTGAACAAATAAGGAGAAAAGCAATGAGATGTCTAGATGCCGGAGATGCGGTGAAGTGTTGAGTTAGAAGTGCTATGACTGTGTAAACAGGGAGCTTTCACAATCCTAGAATCATGCTAAGACTGTTTTTTGTCTGTTTTCTCCTTTATATGTCTTACTTGATATGTACTATGTTATCAGAGAATGGGTGGTCAGACCCCCCCAGTGACAATATTCTAAAGAAAGGTGATATGGAATGCTCTGCTTGACATGTATCCTATGAAAGTATGTGCCACTTCTGAGCACTTAAAGCGGTAGTAAAGCCCCCTTTGTGATTTTTACTTGATAAGGCTTACCTGTAGGTAAAATGATTATCTTCTAATTGTGCACAGTTTAGGAGATATTCACCTTAGGTGCAGCCCATTATCGGCGCATGTGCGCCAAAGGTCTGGCATACATGGGAGTGACGTCCTTTCGGCTCTGGCAAATCACACAGCCAGAGCACACAAACCCAGAAGAAGGATCGGGGGAAGATGTCAGCCCTCTTAGTGGTGATAGCGCAGCGCTGGAGGGCTTCATTCTAAGGTAAGTATTTCATAATGTGCTAGTATGCAATGCATACTAGCACATTATGCCATTGTCTTACAGGTGTTTTTTTTACACCAGCCACGGCCTGCAAACACTTTAAAAGAGATGTATGGGTTTGGATTTTTTCCCCAGTCATACTTACCTAGGTGGATGCAGCATCGGACCAAGGAGTAGTGGCGATAATCTCAACTACAGAGAATGGAGGAACAAGAGACAGTATGCAGAGGGGAAAGGATACCATGGGGAAAGGAAGGCTGAGGAAATGAGTGGCAATATGGACAAGAGGAGATGGAAGAGCTATGTGATACTTTGGAGAAGGGGAGTATGGAGAAGGGGAGATGAAGGAGATGGGTGGTAATATGTAGAAGGGGAGATGAAGGGGATGGGTGGTAATATGGAGAAGGGAAGATGGAGAAGATGAGTGATACCATCTTAAAGAAACCCACCCTCAACCCCAAAGATCCAATTCACCGCCGACCCATAACAGGCCTAAACGTCCTTTCCAAGGTAATGGAAAAAGCAGTGGTACAACAGCTGCAACAGCATCTGGATACCTATAATCTACTTGATCCATTGCAATCGGGTTTCCGTCCCGGACACGGGACAGAAACTGCATTACTCAAAATATGGGATGACGCTCTCAAGGCCGCAGACGAAGGAGAATCTTGTCTCCTAGTTCTGTTGGACCTAAGTGCAGCTTTCGACACGGTAGACCACACACTATTATTGACTCGGCTAGCAGAAGTAGCCAGAGTCGCAGAAGGTGATCTATCATGGTTCTCCTCTTTTTTGGAAAACCGATCACAAACAGTGAAACTGGGACCTTTCACTTCTGAAAAATGCACGGTGTCATGCGGAGTCCCTCAAGGATCCCCCCTGTCACCGGTGCTGTTCAACATTTATCTTCGCCCTCTATTTGAAATCATTAGCAGTCAAAAACTACTCTATCACTCTTATGCAGATGACACACAACTGTATTTTCGTATCTGCAACAAAAAGGATCATTATCTCACTCTAGAGAAATGCCTCTCTTTGATTGAAAACTGGATGACAAAGAGTTATCTTAAACTCAACAGTTCCAAAACAGAACTTCTTCTGTTTCACGCCAATCGCAAGAACCAACTTGCAACAACTTGGACATCCCAGCCCATTCTGGGCCAAACAATCACCCCTAGCGCCAAAGTCAAAAGTCTCGGGGTCACCTTTGACACCTACATGACAATGGACGCACAAATAGGGTCAGTAGTCAGCGGATCTCACCATCTGCTGCGCCTACTACGCAGACTGATTCCTTTTATTCCTAAAGAAGACGTAGCAGTTGTGGTGGGAATAATCGTCAACTCCAGACTGGACTATGTCAATGCCCTCTATCTCGGACTCCCAAAGTACCAAATCTCTCATCTGCAAGTCGTTCAAAACAGGGCCGCCAGACTTGTAATGGGGAAGAAACCCTGGGAATCAATCTCACCTTCTCTGAGAACCCTTCATTGGTTGCCAGTAAAAGACAGAATTGCTTTTAAAGCTCTTTGTCTGACACATAAGTGCATCCATGGGAAGGCTCCGCAATATCTATGCGAAAAAATAAAAGCTCAAAACCCCAATCGCGTTCTGCGATCCACCAACCAAAATCTGCTACAGATACCCAAAGCCAGATACAAGTCCAAAGGAGAAAGAAGGTTTGCATTCCAGGGTCCCAGACTATGAAACGCTTTACCAACCAGCATTCGGTTGGAGGAGAACCACTTGGCCTTCAGAAGAAAGATCAAAACTCATCTCTTTTGATGTCAAAGGAGAAAGGAACAACGAGCGCCCAGAGGCGATTTAGTTCGCATGTGCTGCACTATATAAGTTCTTCACTCACTCACTCACTCACTCACTCACTCACTCACTCACTCATGAAGGAGATGGGTGGTAATATGGAGAAGGAGAGATGGAGGAGATAAGTGATACTATGTAGAAGGGGAGATGAAGGAGATGGATGGTAATATGGAGAAGGGGAGATGGAGGAGATGGGTGGTAACATAGAGAAGGGGAGCTGGAGGAGTTGAGTGATACTATGTAGAAGGGGAGATGAAGGAGAAGGGTGGTAATATGTAAAAGGGGAGATGGAGGATATGGGTGGTAATATGTTGAAGGGAAGATGAAGGAGATGGGTGGTAATATGTTGAAGGGGAGATGAAGGAGATGGGTGGTAATATGGAGAAGGGGAGATGAAGGAGATGGGTGGTAATATGTAGAAGGGGAGATGGAGGAGATGGGTGATACTATGTAGAAGGGGGAATGAAGGAGATGGGTGGTAATATGTAGAAGGGGAGATGAAGGAGATGGGTGATACTATGTAGAAGGGGAGATGAAGGAGATGGTGGTAATATGTAGAAGGGGAGATGGAGGAGATGAGTAATACTATGTAGAAGGGGAGACAGATGGCCACCAAGCCAGGCGGCATTACAGAGGCGGGGCAGCTAAAATCTCAGAATTTTCACATCAAAAGCATGTCGGTTTTGGACATATCAGGGACAGATGTAAAAAAAACCACAGATTTTTACATACTGACCCTGGTTTTAATGGGTCTGGTAACCCTGATGGGGCCCCCTAGTGGCATGGGGCCCTCGGGCAGTGCCCGAGTGCCTCAATGGTCAGTCCGCTCCTAGGTGTTAATATGTAGAAGGGGAGATGGGGGAGATGGGTGGTAATATGTAGAAGGGGTGAAGGAGGAGATGAGTAATACTATGTAGAAGGGGA
This sequence comes from Rana temporaria, assembly GCF_905171775.1. NCBI lineage: Eukaryota > Metazoa > Chordata > Amphibia > Anura > Ranidae > Rana > Rana temporaria. Next base: position 187,042,787 of record NC_053494.1, on the reverse strand, counting down.
AATGAAGGAGATGGGTGGTAATATGGAGAAGGGGAGATGGGGGAGATGGGTGGTAATATGTAGAAGGGGAGATGAAGGAGATGATTAATACCATGTAGAAGGGGTGAAGAAGGAGATGGGTCGTAATATGGAGAAGGGGAGATGAAGGAGATGAGTAATACTATGTAGAAGGGGAGATGAAGGGGGATGGGTGATATAATGGAGAAGAGGAAATGGAGGAGATACTGTGTGGCATACACCTCATTGGACCTAACCCATAGTAAGCTATCACATTTTAGAAAGTGTCTGAATTCCTGGAGTTCAGCGTTAAGGTATAGTGAAGGCTGAGGTTAGGGAGAAGCTCTTGGAGGTTGAGGCCGGGTCCACACAAGCTTTGGCCACAGCAGGGAGTCTGGTGCGTTCCTGCGCTCTGCTTCAGGGTCCAAATTTTTGCCTCAATTTCTCAAATGGGACCTGTAACAGAGCCAAAGACGCACAGGACCCATTTCTAGTGTGAACCTTCGGCTGCCCCGGAGCTCTGTGAACCAGCTCCATTGAGATCCGGTCTCAGTCTCCTGTCATGCGAATTGGATGTGGTGAAAACCGCATCCAATCCGCATAAATGTGAACCCAGCCTAAATGGAACACATGGGGCAGTTATTGTGACATTCACCAATCATTCTCTGCAGGTGAATCTCCCTGGTACACGTGTTTTAAATGACTGTGATTGATTCACCACCAGTGAATATCCGGTGAAAGTCAATTTCTTTACATGTTTTTTTTTTCAGAAAGGTACAGCATTACAACAAATAAATAAAAAAGCGAAAAGAAGTCACCTTTAATACTTTAGACATCCGTCCTATAGTGTATTTTTAAGTTAGTATTGCAATCTTTACCCTAAAATATTTTTCCCTATGTTTGTCTTATTGTATAATAGAGGTTTGAAGATTGGCCACTAGGGAGTGCTCTCAGTGCTTTAGCATACACAAGTAATTAAAAAAAAAACAATATTTTTTAATTTGCAGCTTTTATTAAAGCAATACTTGGTGATTCTACCTGTTTAAGCAGTTCCTGTTAGGGCTTGTTTACACTTATGGTCAGGGGTGGTAAAAATAGGGGGTGAATCATGATTTTACCACCTCTCCCCATAAGCTGCAAAGGCATCTGGATGGAGTTGTACACATGCTATAGCCGTGTCCATTGAAGTGAATAGGACCTCACTGCAACCACCCTGCAATGCAAGGAAGTGGTGGTGAAGTGGTGTAGGCTTTAGAGCAGTGGTCTCCAAACTGTGGCCCAGGGGCCAGATGCGGCCCTTTGCTTGCTTTTATCCAGCCTTTGGGGCACTGATACCAACAAGGGAGTTTCGATGGGGACCCCCAGGTCATCAGAACCAGTGTCCCCATTGGAAGATTTCCCTTCTATTACTTTTCTGGGGACGACCCAAAATTGGCAATTTTCAGTTACTTTCACTTTCAATGATAATGGTGAGCAGGACGAATAGAGAAAGGGAATCTCCTTAACGGGGCACAGACAGCAATAAAAACCTGACAGGTGTTGTCATCCCTCTCCACTCCATCCAAAACTAAAATAAAAGTTTTGCCTTTTACACTATAACTCTTTGAGCACCTAAACTGTTTAACCTCTTTCCAGCCAGTGTCATTAGTACAGTGACAGTGCATATTTTTCAGCACTGATCAGGGCCGCCATCAGGAATTATGCCGCCTGAAATTGAGAAGCGAGGGGGGGGGGGGGGCTGCCGCGAATTGAGAGGCGGGGGGCCCCTTTACAAAAAAAAGAAGAAAAAAAAGAAAAACATCTATAAAAAAAGGGGGCTAGCCATCTGGGGCCCTGGGGACCTCTGGGCCCTATATATATATATATACACAAATTTTTTTTTTTTATAAAAATAAATTACAAAAAAAGGGGGGTTGCCATCCGGGACCTCTGGGCCCTTTAATAAAAAATAAATAAAAACAAATATATAGAAAATAAATAAACATTTATAAAAAAAAAAAGGGGGGAGTTTCCATCCAGGGCCCTGGGCCTGGGGACCTCTGGGCCCTTTAATAATAATAATAATAATAATAATAATATATATTTTTAAATATTACCCTATATGTTATATAGGGTAATGCGCAGTGGCGGCCCGTCCATAGAGGGCGCACAGGCTTCACCTCTCCTATCTATGCGTCCGACCCCCTGATCTACATATCAGTGGCGCCAGACCATGGTATTCAATGCGGGGTGATTTTTGGAGCATCTTATTAGAGCCGGAGGCTCTAATAGGCTTCAAAAAAGGGTGGCCTCGGAGCGCAGAGCATTGCGCTCTAAGGCCACCCAGTTGTGTGACCGTAGTGAATGAATTTTCGCTATTTTCACACTAAAGTTCCTCCCTTCCATTCAGGAGGCAGGTCTCCTGATTTTTTACCAAAAATATGTACAAGGTTATATATTGGGTTAAGTGCCTGAGGGAACACACCTAACCCTTTGATCACCCCTGATGTTAACCCCTCCCCTGCCAGTGTCATTAGTACAGTGATCAGTGCATTTTTATAGCACTGATCACTGTATAGGTGCCACTGGTTTTTGTTTTGTTTGCCATCCCCCATAAGAAGAATCTACCAGCCGCCACTGGTACAGAGTCGCACGCCCGCATAATTGGCAGGATGGGGTTTCAGTGCCGTGCCGCGCCACCGGGGGGGGGGTGTGTTCTTTCTTTGTCACCCCCCCAAAAGAAGAACCCACCAGCCCCCAGTGGTACAGAGTCGCGCACCCACATAATTGTCGGGGGGGTTTCAGTACCATGCCACGCCACTGGGGAGGTGTTCTTTGTTTGCCACCCCCCCAAAAGAAGAACCGACCAGCCACCACTGGTACAGAGTTGCACGCCCGCATAATTGTCAGTTAAAGTAACGCAGCGCCATATCACAAGAAATGGGGCTGGTGTTCTTTGTTTGCCACTCCCCCAAAAGAAGAACCCACCAGCCGCCACTGGTACAGAGTCGCGCACCCGCATAATTGTCGGGGGGTTTCAGTGCTGTGCCACGCCACTGGGGGGTGTCCTTTGTTTTCCCCCCAAAAGAAGAACCCACCAGCCGCCACTGGTACAGAGTCACACACCCACATAATTGTCGGGGGGGGGGGGGGGGGTTTCAGTGCTGTGCCACGCCACTGGGGGGTGTCCTTTGTCAGTGGGGGTTTCATTGCCATGCCATGCCATGCCACTGGGGTAGGGGTGTTCTTTGTTTGCCACTCCCCCAAAAGAAGAACCCACCAGCCACCACTAGGACAGAGACCCACTCCTGCATAATTGTCTGCCACGCCACCGGGGGGGGGGGTGTTCTTTGTTTGCCACCCCTCAAAAGAAGAACCCACCAGCCGCCACTGGTACAGAGTCGCGCACCCGCATAATTGTCGGGGGGTTTCAGTGCTGTGCCACGCCACTGGGGAGTGTCCTTTGTTTTCCCCCCAAAAGAAGAAACCACCAGCCGCCACTGGTACAGAGTCACACATCCACATAATTGTCGGGGGGGGGGGGGGTTTCAGTGCTGTGCCACGCCACTGGGGGGTGTCCTTTGTCAGTGGGGGTTTCATTGCCATGCCATGCCATGCCACTGGGGTAGGGGTGTTCTTTGTTTGCCACCCCCCCCCCAAAAGAAGAACCCACCAGCCACCACTGGTACAGAGTCGCACACCCGCATAATTGTCAGGGAGGCTTCAGTGTCGTGCCACGCCACTGGGGTAGGGGTGTTCTTTGTTTGCCACCCCCCCCCAAAAGAAGAACCCACCAGCCACCACTGGTACAGAGTCGCACACCCACATAATTGTCGGGGGGGTTCAGTACCATGCCACGCCACTGGGGTAGGGGTGTTCTTTGTTTGCCCCCCCCAAAAGAAGAACCCACCAGCCGCCACTGGTACAGAGTCGCACGCCCGCATAATTGTCAGGGGGGGTTTCAGTGCCATGCCACGCCACTGGGGTAGGGGTGTTCTTTGTTTGCTACCCCGCCAAAATAAGAACCCACCAGCCACCACTGGTACAGAGTCGCATGCCTGCATAATTGTCAATTAAAGTAACGCAGTGCCATATTGCAAAAAATGGGGTTGAAGTGGTTAAAGTGCACCTATAATAAAAATGATAGACCCTTCATTTCTTTGTAAGTGGGCTCAGTTACAACATCTGCAGGGGATCAAATAATTATTTTCCCCACTGTATTACATTTTTGGGTTTGGGTTTAGTTCCCCTTTAATTTTTTGCTGACCCACTGATTCCAGAGCCACCACTGGTACAGAGTTGCACGCTCGCATAATTGTCAGTTAAAGTAACGCAGCGCCATATCACAAAAAATGGGGCTCTTTGTTTGCCACCCCCCCCCCAAAAGAAGAACCCACCAGCCGCTACTAGGACAGAGACCCACGCCTGCATAATTGTCTGCCACGCCACCGGGGGGGGGGTGTTCTTTGTTTGCCACCCCCCCCCAAAAAAAGAACCCACCAGCCGCCACTGGTACAGAGTTGCACACCCACATAATTGTCGGGGTGGGGGGGTTCAGTGCTGTGCCACGCCACTGGGGGGTGTTCTTTGTTTGCCCCCCAAAAGAAGAACCCACCAGCCGTCACTGGTACAGAGTCGCACGCCCGCATAATTGTCAGGGGGGGTTTCAGTGCCATGCCACTGGGGTAGGGGTGTTCTTTGTTTGCCACCCCCCCCCCAAAAGAAGAACCCATCAGCCACCACTCGTACAGAGTCGCACACCCGCATAATTGTCAGGGGGGTTTCAGTGTCGTGCCACGCCACTGGGGTAGGGGTGTTCTTTGTTTGCCACGCCCCCCCAAAAGAAGAACCCACCAGCTGCCACTGGTACAGAGTCGCACACCCGCATAATTGTCAGGGGGGTTTCAGTGCCATGCCACGCCACTTGGGGTAGGGGTGTTCTTTGTTTGCCACCCCGCCAAAAGAAGAACCCACCAGCCACCACTGGTACATAGACCCACGCCTGCATAATTGTCTGCCACGCCACCGGGGGGGGGGTGTTCTTTGTTTGCCACCCCCCCCAAAAGAAGAACCCACCAGCCACCACTGGTACAGAGTCGCGCACCCACATAATTGTCGGGGGGGGGGGGGTTTCAGTGCTGTGCAACGCCACTGGGTGGTGTCCTTTGTTTGCCCCCCAAAAGAAGAACCCACCAGCCGCCACTGGTACAGAGTCGCACGTCCGCATAATTGTCAGGGGGGGTTTCATTGCCATGCCATGCCACTGGGGTAGGGGTGCTCTTTGTTTGCCACCCCCCCCCAAAGAAGAACCCACCAGCCACCACTGGTACAGAGTCCCACACCCGCATAATTGTCAGGGGGGTTTCAGTGTCGTGCCACGCCACTGGGGTAGGGGTGTTCTTTGTTTGCCACCCCCCCCCCCAAAAGAAGAACCCACCAGTCACCACTGGTACAGAGTCACGCACCCACATAATTGTCGGGGGGGGGTTCAGTACCATGCCACGCCACTGGGGTAGGGGTGTTCTTTGTTTGCCCCCCCAAAAGAAGAACCCACCAGACACCACTGGTACAGAGTCGCGCACCCACATAATTGTCGGGGGGGTTCAGTACCATGCCACCCCACTGGGGTAGGGGTGTTCTTTGTTTGCCACCCACCAGCCACCACTGGTACAGAGTCGCACACCCACATAATTGTCGGGGGGGTTAAAATAATTATCAAATATTTATTTCCCCCACTGTATTACATTTTTGGTTTTGGGTTTAGTTCCCCTTTTTTGCTGAGCCACTGATTCCAGAGCTCTCATTGCATCCCATCCCTTTGCTATCAGTGACACCTCTATGGGCAGGAGCTGTCAATCATCCTGTCCTCTCCCCAGCAGCAGCATCATCATCACCATCAGCAGCAGCAGCACTACCTTCACCTGAGCGGATCGTGCTCTGCCGGGATCACTAGAGGGAGCTTTTCCCTTGCCTTGGACAATGAAGGGAGTTTCCATGTTGTGCTGAGTGAAGCTGCTGCCCGGAGCCTCCTGTGCTTCTCTCTCATTGAGCGGCGGGGAGCGGGGAGGGGTGTGCAAAGCGTGCAACATGCAGATGCCATCCGTGCCCCGGAGCCCTTCTCTAGGATCCCAGCCGGGCTTTTTCTGGAGGGCACCCAGGGCCAGGAAGGTGTGCTAGAAGGGAGCTTCTATTGTATCGCCCGATCTGCCGCCAGGACCGGTGGGGAGGGAGATCGGTGGTGGTGGGGGGGAGAAGAAGAAGGAGGACTGATTTGCCAAGGAAAAGGTGGATTATTGCAGAGACTGCACATCATGGGGAATGCTGGCAGCATGGATTCCAACCAGACCGAATTCAAGGCGCACAATATGCCACTGAAGCTGCCCATGCCAGAACCAGGGGAACTGGAGGAGCGGTTTGCAGTGGTCCTGGTGAGTAGCGCTGCCTTTGGCTGTAGCCCTGTATGCCTATTGATGCCCACTCCCAGCACCCCCCTCCTACCCTGTCTCTCCTAGCTGCTATTACTCTTTCCTTCAATGCAATTTGCACTGGAGATAAAAAAAAAAGGGCTGCCTTGCAAAAAAAAAAAAAAAAGCCCCATTGTCTGATGGTTTCCAAGGGGGGTGGTTGAGCCAGGCACGTTTCTACTACCAGATCCTTTCAGCTTTTTCAGCTGCTTTGTAGTGGAAGGATTGGCATGGTGTCCCATGTGGAGATATTATACTGGAAAGTCACTGCTTGGCATAGAAGAGAGGGTAGGAGGGGGGCATCATTGGGAAGAGGTGACATCTGCAGGGTGTCACTCCTTCAAATACAAAGCCATTGATTCCATTTTTTTTATTTATTGGAAAAGAGAATAAAAAACTTGGGTGCTTAGAGGAAACCTTTTATGAGAGGCCGCCAATGGCCTCTTTCAGTTGTCTGATTGGTACAATGACCAACTGGATGTAGGAAAGGGTCAAGTCACTGGCACAAGTGTGCATATTGGTAGAGCAGACGTTTTATTGGAGAACTAGGGTTCCTACAGAGGTTGCCAGGGGTTCCTTGAGCAAGGAGCAATATATGCCCCTCAGATAAGTTCCCACTGACACCAATGATCGTTTTCGTTATCTATAGGAAGGGTATCCTTGCCAGTTTAGGGAGCATTCTTCACACTGACCACCAATGTAGGGAGCATTCTTCCCACTGACCACCAATGTAAGGAACATTCTTCCCACTGACCACCAATATAAGAGCACTCTTCCCACTGACCACCAATGTAGGGAGCATTCTTCCCACTGACCACCAATATAAGAGCACTCTTCCCACTGACCAGCAATGTAGGGAGCATTCTTCCCACTGACCACCAATGTAAGAGCACTATTCCCACTGACCACCAATGTAGGGAGCATTCTTCCCAATGACCACCAATATAAGAGCATTCTTCCCACTGACCACCAATGTAGGGAGCATTCTTTCCACTGACCACCAATATAAAAGCATTCTTCCCAATGACCACCAATGTAGGGAGCATTATTTCCCACTGAACCCTAGTGTAAGAGCAGTTTTACCACTGACCTACAGTGTAACAAGAAGTCTTCCTACTGTCCACAAATGTAAGTGGTATTTTTCCCAGTGTAACAGGCATTCTTCTTACTGATGGCAATAAACAGGAGCATTCTGCCTAATGAACAACAGTGTAAGAAGTATTCCTCTGACTAATTACAAATGTAAGAGGTATTCTTCCCGCTGACCACCAGTGTAGGAAGAAGTCTTCCTACTGGCCACAAATGTAAGCTATATTCTTCCTACTGACCACCAATGTAAGGAGCTTTCTTCTCATTGATCACCAGTGTAACCAGACGACCAGTTTTCCTGCCAGGAAAACTGCCAAGAGAGCTTTTGGTCGGGAAAACCGGATGTGTGTATGCTTCCTCGCAGTTTTCCCGACAGGAAAACAGCCGTGAATCCCGGCGGACTTTTTACCGCCGGGAAAACCGAGTGTGTGTACAGGGCTTCAGAAGCATTGTTTGCCCATCCTTCCGGATGGTCGCTGGTAAACAGTGGTGACGTCAGCACGCCGCTCCTCCCTACGCCGTTTCGTCAAAGAGATGACTTCTTCCAGGGGCGTTTGCCCAGGCCACAAATCTAGGGGGTATTATTCCCACAGATCACAAATGTAAGGAACATTCTTCCCACTGAACCTCCAGTGTAAGAGCAGTATTCCCAATGACCATGAATGTACACCACCAGTGTACATTCGTCCCACTGACCAGAAATATAAGAGCACTCTTCCCAATGACCACAAATGTAGAGAGCAGTCTTCCCACTGACCACCAGTGTAAGAAGAAGTCTTCCTACTGTCCACAAATCTAAGTGGTATTTTTCACACTGACCCCCAGTGTAAGGAGCATTCTTCCCACCAAGGGCCATAGAAAGGAGTATTGTGCCCACTGAACACAAATGTAAGAAGTATTCTTCTGACTGGTCACAAATGTAAGCTATATTCTTCCTGCTGACCACCAATGTAAGGATCATACTTCCCACTAACCACCAATGTAAGGAACATTCTTCCCATTAACCACCAATGTAAGAAACATTCTTCCCACTGACCACCAATGTAAGAAACATTCTTCCCACTGACCACCAATGTAAGAAACATTCTTACCACTGACCAACAATGTAAGAAACATTCTTCCCATTAACCACCAATGTAAGAAACATTCTTCCCATTAACCACCAATGTAAGGACCATACTTCCCACTAACCACCAATGTAAGGACCATACTTCCCACTGACCACCAATGTAAGAAACATTCTTCCCACTGACCACCAATGTAAGAAACATTCTTACCACTGACCACCAATGTGGCAGTGGGAAGACATTTCCATACTTGTTCCATGTAAGGGACACAAAGTATCAAAGCATGAGTTAAAATGTGACAGCTAGGAAACTAGTATTTGCAGAATGAGGAGTAGCAATGGCAGCCTCCATGTCTATTAGGAAAGGTTTCCTTCCAAGTGAAGTTTGGTTTGGGGGGGGGGGGGGGGGTATTCTGACCCAGGTGGAAATAAGCACTTGGTAGGAATTTGGGAGGAGGGGTGACGTCTGTGTTCAGTCTATTGTGGTCTATGAAATATTAACTTTGAGCCTGTTTAATGAGTATGGCCGCACTTGATGTTTGCTCTCTGATCCACATGATTGCTGTGAAGTGTTTGTAATTCTGAGTACATCCTAGATGGAGTAGCAGTTATACAGTGAATTAAGCATGCCATTGACAGGAAGCATAGTGTGTTGTATCAGATTGACAGGAGGGATTGTGCACTGTGTCTGATTGTCAAGAGGGATTGTATACTGCTTCTGATTGTCAAGAGGGATTGTATACTGTGTTCGATTGTCAAAAGGGATTGTATACTGTATCTGATTGTCAGGAGGGATTGTATACTGTATCTGATTGTCAGGAGGGATTGTATACTGTATCAGATTGTCAGGAGGGATTGTATACTGTGTCTGATTGTCAGGAGGGATTGTATACTGTATCAGATTGTCAGGAGGGATTGTATACTGTATCTGATTGTCAGGAGGGATTGTATACTGTATCTGATTGTCAGGATGGATTGTATACTGTATCTGATTGTCAGGATGGATTGTATACTGTATCTGATTGTCAGGAGGGATTGTATACTGTATCTGATTGTCAGGATGGATTGTATACTGTATCTGATTGTCTGGAGGGATTGTATACTGTATCTTGATTGTCAGGATGCATTGTATACTGTATCTGATTGTCAGGATGGATTGTATACTGTATCTGATTGTCATGAGGGATTGTATACTGTATCTGATTGTCAGGATGGATTAAATATTGTATCTGATTGTCAGGATGGACTGTGTACTGTGTCTGATTGTCTGGAGGGATAGTGTACTGTAAAAAAAATTCAGAAGGGATTATGTATTGTCTGATTGTCAAAAAGGACTGTGTGTACTGTATCTGATTGACAGGAAGGATTGTGTACTGTATCTGATTGATAGAAGGGAATGTGTACTATACCAAATTGTAAGGAAGCATTGTGTACTGTATCTGATTGACATAAAGAATTGTGTATCTGATTCACACAAGGGGTCTTGTACTGTAATAATTGTCTGGAAAGATTGTGTACTGTATCTGATTGACAGAAGGGATTGTGTACTGTAACTGAGTGACAGCAGAGCTGGTGTACTGTGCTAATTGTCATGGAGGAAAGTGTACTGTATCGAATTGACAGTAGGGATTGTGTACTGTATCGAATTGTATGGAAGGATTGTGTGCTGTATCAAATTGTAAAGTAGGATTGTGTACTGTATCTGATTGTAAAGTAGGATTGTGTACTGTATTGATTGTAAAGTAGGATTGTGTACTGTATCAAATTGTAAAGTAGGATTGTGTACTGTATCTGATTGTAAAGTAGGATTGTGTACTGTATCAAATTGTAAAATAGGATGTGTCCTGTATCAAGTTGTAAAGTAGGATTGTGTCCTGTATCTGATTATAAGGAAGGATTGTGTACTGCATTTGATTATAAGGAAGGATTGTATACTGTATCTGATTATAAGGAAGGATTGTGTACTGTATCTTATGTAAATAGTGATTGTGCTCTGTATCTGATTGACACTGGGGTTGATCTACTAAAACTAAAGAGTGCAGAATCTGGTGCGGCTCTGCATGATACCCAATCAGCTTCTAACTTGAGTTTGTTCAGTTGAGCCTTGACATAAAAACCTGGGGCCAGATTCAGGTAGATTTACGTTACGCAGCGGCGGCATAACGGCGACGGCCATACTTAACATTGGCTAGACCACCTAGGGCTTAGCTTTATCTTTAGGACGTGTATCGCTACGGAAACAATGTAAATTTAGATCGACGGGCATCGCGGACGTTCGTGAATCGCCGTAACCAGTCATTTGCATATTCTACGCCGACCGCAATGGCCTCGCCACCTAGTGGCCGGCCTGGAATTGCAGCCTAAGATCCGACGGTGTAACACAAGTTACACCTGTCGGATCTTAGGGCTATCTATGCGTAACTGATTCTATGAATCAGTCGCATAGATACGACAATCGTATCTCAGAGATACGACGGCGTATGAGGAGATACGCCGTCGTATCTCTTCTGTGAATCTGGCCCCTGGAATCTGATTGGTTCTATGCAGAGCTGCACCAGATTTTGCACTCTCCAGTTTTAGTAAATCATCCCCATTGTGTAATTCTCAGGGGTTTAATGAGTGACCCAAATTTTGTTACATTTGTTTCTAAACATCAGTAGAGTAAAATTCTAAAGTTTGTAAATAGTATTCATCACCTGCCTTGTTTTGATACGCTATGCATACCTTTGAATCGCTGTTTCGATTTTGTTTTATTATTTTTGTGTATTTTTCTTTATCATTCAGGGTGGTCTAGAGAACCACAGTACTTGTAGTAGTCGGTGGAATTCTTAGCTAGACCGCACATTCCAATCATCAACTGAAAATGAAATGAATTGTCAGTTTGCAACATTGAGGGCAACGTGACTGAATCTCTTGAAAGCCCATCTCCTGACCCACTTTCTTGTTTTTTTGACCCATTTTCATTCAAAAAGCCATCCGTGGCAGTCCACGCACTTCTCTCCTGACAGGTGTCCCTTTGAGAGCTCCATTTGGCAGAAGAACGGTATTTGAATTTAAAAGAACGCTCTAACAAAGCAAGGGACCTGTGTGAGAAGCAGCAGATGGAAGCTTTCAGGCCTCGTACACACGACCGAGTTTCTCGGCAAAAACCAGCATGAAGCTTGCTGGGTTTTTTTTTTTTTGTCGAGGAAACCGGACGTGTGTACACTTTTCGACGAGGAAACCGTCGAGGATCTCGCGGGCCAAAAAGAGAACATGTCTTCTTTTATCCTCGACTGGAATGGGAAAATTTGGCTCGCCGAGATCCTCGGCGGCTTCACAAGGAACTCGACGAGCAAAACGATGTGTTTCGCCCGTCGAGTTTCTCGGACGTGTGTACGAGGCTTCAGCTTCCAGGACATCTTTCAGGACTTATATGAGTTCTGTAGCAGTGAAGTGGGACTTGTGTGTTTTCCTTGCATGTGATGTCACTGCCCTAGAAGTAGTATGTAGTCCACCAGTCACAGAATGGCAGCTTTCATTCCACGCTTCTCACCCAGGTACCTTGCATGGTTACACCATGGCACTCAAGGTCACCAGCGGCACTCTACTTTATTGTTTTATTACAAAAGTCATCAGGAAGCGGAAGACCCGAGTCTCACTTTCAGGTTGATCCTGTATTTTATAGTAACCACAAACTATAAAGATAACATATTTGATTAAACAATTGACGCTAGTGCCTGTTTGAGTGATATAAGCAACTATGTCATTTCTTGTGATCCTTACACACGACCGAAAAACTTGTCGTAAAAGAAACATTGTTTTCCTCGATGAGTCCCTTGTCAGGCTTGTCGAGAATCTTGACAAGCTTTCTTTGCGTACACACTGTCAAGACAAAATCTCGTCGCTCTCAAACGCGGTGACGTACAACACGTACGACGGCACTATAAAGGGGAAGTTTTATTCCACTGGCGCCACCCTTGGGGCTGCTTTTGCTAATCTCATGTTACCGCGTGTTAAGTAAAAGTTTACAGTGTTTACATCCTCTGTTGTACTGTTGAAGTCGAGTGCATTGTTTACATCCTCTGGTGTACAGTAGAGGATGGTGCTGTATAGTAGGGTGGTGGTGGATTGTTTACATCCTCCGGTGTACATTAGGGGGTTAGTGCAGTGTTTACATCCTCCATTGTACATTAGAGGGTAGTGCAGTGTTTACATCCTCTGGTGTATAGTAGGGGGCTGGTGAAGTGTTTGCATCCTCTGGTGTACAGTAGGGGGTGGTGCATTGTTTAAATCCTCTGGTGAACGGTAGGGGGTGGTGCAGTTTTTACATCCTCTGGCATATAGTAGGGGTGGTGCAGTGTTTACATCCTCAGGTTTACAGTAGGGGGGTGGTGCAGTATTTACATCTTCCAGTGTAAAGTAGGGGGGTGGTCTATTGTTTACATCATCTGGAGTATAGTAGGGAGTTGGTGCAGTGTATACATCCTCCAGTGTTTAGTAGGGGGTTGGTGCAGTGGTTGCATCCTCCGGTGTATAGTAGGGGGTTGGTGCAGTGTTTACATCCTCCAGTGTATAGTAGGGGGTGGTGCAGTATTTACATCCTCCAGTGTTTAGTAGGGGGTTGGTGCAGTGGTTGCATCCTCCGGTGTATAGTAGGGGGTTGGTGCAGTGTTTACATCCTCCAGTGTATAGTAGAAGGTTAGTGCAGTGTTTGTATCCTCCGGTGTATAGTAGGGGGTTGGTGCAGTGTTTCCATCCTTCGGTGTATAGTAGGGGGTTGGTGCAGTGTTTATATCCTCCGGTGTATAGTAGAAGGTTGGTGCAGTGTTTGCATCCTCCGGTGTATAGTAGGGGGTTGGTGCAGTGTTTCCATCCTTCGGTGTATAGTAGGGGGTTGGTGCAGTGTTTATATCCTCCGGTGTATAGTAGGGGGTTGGTGCAGTGTTTCCATCCTTCGGTGTATAGTAGGGGGTTGGTGCAGTGTTTATATCCTCCGGTGTATAGTAGGGGGTTGGTGCAGTGTTTGCATCCTCCGGTGTATAGTAGGGGGTTGGTGCAGTGTTTGCATCCTCCGGTGTATAGTAGGGGGTTGGTGCAGTGTTTCCATCCTTCGGTGTATAGTAGGGGGTTGGTGCAGTGTTTATATCCTCCGGTGTATAGTAGGGGGTTGGTGCAGTGTTTATATCCTCCGGTGTATAGTAGGGGGTTGGTGCAGTGTTTGCATCCTCCGGTGTATAGTAGGGGGTTGGTGCAGTGTTTGCATCCTCCGGTGTATAGTAGGGGGTTGGTGCAGTGTTTGCATCCTCCGGTGTATAGTAGGGGGTTGGTGCAGTGTTTACATCCCCTGGTGTACAGTGTTTGTATCCTCTGATCTAAAGAAGAGGCTTGTGCAGTATTTACATCCTAATTTATTTATATATATATATATTTTTTTTAATTGCTGAATGGCATATTTACATTGCAGTACCACACTGCAACTGTGAGCTAAGCGCTTGGCTTGTGGTTGAGGTGCGGCCCAATTGATCTCAATGGGTGAATTTGACAGGCGGTGCCACCTGTTATACTCTGAAGACTTGTTATAAATTGCAGCATGTGTACAACCCTGTCAGGCTGTAATGTTAGAATTTAGGTGGGCAGGCAGGGGGTAGTAAAACCGCTACTCAGCTGCCTGTTTTTACCACCCCCCCGGTGTGTGGAAGGGCACTTAATGATGGTGGCATAGTGCATCATATGTCATTTGTTGGCCCTGCTTGTACTGTAGTTCCACTTTAATAAAACTGAGTATCTTATTCCCTACAGTGGGAACCAACAGCAATTTTCCTTGAGGCCCCAAGCGAGTTGTTCTGATTTTCCAGTAATAGAATGGCGGCGCCGTCATAGAAGCGCTCACATGGCTGCCGCTGTTTGCAGCTACTATGTAAATCCATTCACTCCTTAGTTATTCAGAGAGGCAAACACCCTGCAAATGGCTGAGAATTCCTCAATGTCAAGTCGGCTCTCACTGCCCTGGTGACTTATTAACTTCCCATTATATTAGGGAGTCACAGTTCACTAGACCCGGACTGGAATTATGGACGTGTGGGATCAGATTGTTTTCTCTTGTCCTGAATATTGTTTGAAGGGAAGTCTATCATTTTTCAAAAAGACATACATGGACTCAGTGGGGCCACCCGCGATCGCTCCAGAGAGAGGCACGGGGATCCGCCAGTGTAAACAAACAGAACGGGGATCCGCCAGTGTAAACAAACAGAACGGGGATCCGCCAGTGTAAACAAACAGATCCCGTTCTGTCAGGGGAGTAGAGAGAGATTGTCTGTTTCTAGTGATTAGGAACAGCGATCTCTCTCCTCCTCCAGTCAGCCCATCCCCCATACAGTTCGAAACACCTCCCAGGGAACACATTTACCCCTTGATCACCACTAGTGTTAACCCCTTCCCTGCCAGTGTCATTTATACAGAAATTAGTGCATTTTTTAAAGCACTGATCGCTGTAAAATGTCACTGGTCCCAAAATGTAAAACGTGTCTGAACCCCCCAAAAGAAAAAAATAAAAATAAAAATGCCATAAATCAAAATGCCATAAATCTAAAAAAAAAATAAAAATGCCATAAATCTATCCCCTATTTTGTAGACGCTATAACTTCAGCGCAAAACAATCAATATACACTAATTGGGATTTTTTTTTTACCAAAAATATGTAGAAGAATACATATCGGCCTAAACTGAGGAAGACATTTGTTTTTTTTTTACATTTTTGGGGGGGATATTTATTATAGTAAAAAATAATATTAATAATAATAATAATAATCAAATAAAAAAGTATTTTTTTTTCAAAATTGTCGCTCTTTTTTTTTGTTTATAGTGAAAAAAAAAAAACGCAGAGGTGGTCGAATACCACCAAAATAAATCTCGATTTGTGGGGGAAAAAAAGGACATCAATTTTTTTGGGTACGACGTCGCACGACCGCACAATTGTCAGTTAAAGCGACGCAATGCCGTATCGCAAAAAAATGGCCTGGTCAGAAAGTGGGTAAATACTTCCGGGGCTGGTTATAGAGCACCTTTCTTTTCAGATCCATCATGGCGGCGCCTGTTAGCGGGCATCCACTCACCTGCTGCCACCACCTCCCTCACCTTGTTGTGTCACTCCCGCTTTAGCAGTTGTCCCATTAAAGTGAATGGGAATGTCAGTAAGTCAACAGCGCCTCAGAGGAGGAGTCGCTGCAGGACAGAAATGACAGTTGCTCTTTAAAAATTATGATTTAAATCAAGCCTTTTTTACTAGTGATTTAAAGTGGTTGTAAACCCACTTTTACAAAAAAAAAAACACCACCTGCAAGACAAAGGCATAATGAGCTAGTATGCATAGCATACTAGCTCATTATGTAATACTCACCTCAGATCGAAGCCCCCGCAGCCGTCCTCGTACACTGCTCAGGCAGCCGACATCTCTCCCGGGGGTTACTTCTGGGTTTTGCGGCTCCGGCACTGTGATTGTCCGGAGCCACGATGACATCACTCTCGCGCATGCGCGTGGGAGCCACCAGTCACGGCACGGCCTCCTTTAGGAATGGCACGATCGCCATTGCTAAAGTGCGCCTGCGCTGTAGACATTGGCGCCCGTCATTTTTGTAAATATCTCCTAAACCGTGGAGGTTTGGTAGATATTTCGAGCACCTACAGATAAGCCTTAATCTAGGCTCACCTGTAGGTAAAAGTGGTTGTAAATGGTTTACAACCACTTTAAATCATGATTTAAATCAAATCCACCCTGGCCATAAGTACTTGGTGGTGCGTCACCAGGCTGAGGTGTAGAGCCCCATTGGCACTCAGGATATATAGTAGGGATGCCAGTGTAAGAAAAACCCATCCAGTGACCAGTGAACATTTTAGCTTGAGGGCACGCACCTTTTCTTGCCGCGCTGAAATAGAATCGCATGGGAATTCACATCCATGTAAACCAATTCTGCCAATCGCATTGCTTTTTGCGAAACCGCTTTTGGGGTGTTGTTAACTTATCATTGACACCTGCAGTGGTTCGCGTGAACAGAGTGCGATTGTGATGTGGTGCAGGAATCGCTACAAATCCCACACCGCATCAGCATGAACCTAGACTTAAAGTGGATGTAAACCCGATTCATGAGATTTGAGCTGAGCACATATATCTGCAGTATTTCTTTTATCTCTCGTAAAAGAGCTAAGTCCCGTAGCTCTCTCCTGACCCATTCCTCTGTTAGCCTGATAACTCCTGACAAATTCTTGGACACATCAGTTAAAAGCAGCCTGAATCTTCTGTCAGGGGAGGTTGCTAAATATAGATTAGCATGGAGCTGGCCCTATTACAAAACACCTCTATGGCCTCGTACACATGACCGTTTTCCTCGACAGAATCCATCAAGAAACTTGGTGGCAGAGCTTTTTTGCCAAGGAAAACGGTCGTGTGTATGTTTTTCATTGAGAAAACTGTCGAAGGACTCGACAAGAAAAAATGAGAACAAGTTCTCTTTTTCCTCGTCGGGAGTCTCAATTTCCTCGTCGGTCTGCTTTTCGACGAGAAACACGTTCGTGTGTATGCTAAGAAACCCGCGCATGCTCAGAATAAAGTATGAGACGGGAGCGCACCTTCGGTAAAAGTATTGTTTGTAATGGAGATAGCACATTCGTCACGCTGTAACAGTCTGAAAAGTGCAAATCGTCTCTTACCAAACTTTTTCTGAACACGCAGTAACATGAGATTAGCAAAAGCAGCCCCCAGGGTTGTGCCAGTGGAATCGAACTTCCTCTGCCGTCGTATGTGTTGTACATCACCGCGTTTGAGAAGGACGAGATTTGGTCTTGACCATGTGTACGCAAAGAAAGCTTGTCAAGTTTCTCCACAAGCCTGACAAGGAACTCGTCGAGGAAAACGATGTTTCATTTACGACGTGTTCCTCCTTTGTGTGTACGAGGAGGCCTGAGAGTCTCTGCCTATGATGAGAGTGGGTGTGTGCCTTTCCTCCAATCAGCTATTTTAGCTATCTTGGCTGTATGCCCAGACATCACAATCTGTGTTAAACAGGAAGCGGAAATTTCCAAACACGATCTGAACTTTCTAAACAGTATATAACTGTGAAGACAGCAGATATGGATGTAAAACCTATGTAGGGAGATTTTGTTTATCTCTGTGTATCATCTGAGGCTGTTCACTTTACTGGGTGTATGGAGGGTTTACATCCACTTTAACCTTTTTATTGGTGGTGATGGTCCTTTGTCCAGACAGTTGTGTTCAGTCACAGTGTCCTAATCATCACTGCTGTGCCATTAACATGGTAGCTCAAGTTTTCCCAGCTCGCCCAGTGCGGTGTTTGTTCAGATGTGGCTGGGGTGCCATTAGTAAAACAAATATCGTCTCGTTCTCTGAGCATATACACAGCTTGGCAAATTCACACTCTGAATAATCATGTGCTGCGTGGTCCTGATTAACCACGTGGGCTCCAGATTACTGCAATCATTAGTAGACTTTTTCAGTTTTTCGGTGGCTGTGTTATTGGGGAACGGGATGTTTTGGACCACCCAGAAGCAGAACTAAGTCACGATGAAGAAATAGGAAGCTGCATCTCTTGGGAAATGAACTTGCTATTTCTTAAAAAGGTGGTGATCACATTTTTTTTGTTTTGTTTGAAAATTAGATGTCAACCTTATTCAAAATGGTTATATCAGTTTCGTATGATTGCTGGCAAGTTGAAACCCATGCTGGTTTCTTATACCTTTCCAGGAATTTAGCGGTGAGGTGTCCCCACCAGAATTGCCATTGTTCTGCCGCGTACACACGACTCTTATTCATGTCATGGAAAAAAATCGATGTTTTGATTTCTCTCAAGCCTGCCTTGCATACACACGATCATGAAAAAAAATGCTCGAGCAAAGCGCGGTGACGTACAACACGTACGACGGCACTATAAAGGGGAAGTTCCTTTCGAATGGCGCTACCCTTTGGGCTGCTTATGCTAATTTCCCAGCTCATAACTTGCTTCTGAGCATGCGCGTCCCCCCCCCCCCGTTAAAGCCTACACACAACCGTTTTTCACGAAGAGAAAAACGATGAGAAAAAATAGAGCAGGTTCTAAATTTTTAACGGCCACTTTTCTCGTCGAGAATAATGCTCTGGAGCCTACACATGATCGTTTTTTACGACCAATTTAAAAAATTGCATTTTTCTCGTCATGAAAAACGGTCATGTGTACGCAGCATTAGTCGTCTGTCTGGGCTGTTAAAATGTTAACTGAGGGTGTTGAATTTACATGAAAGAAGCATTATGATGTAAAAAAATAAATAAATACATTGGAAAGCCAGTTATGATGGAGTGACACCATTTTAGGCTCGGTTTCCACTAGTGCGACTGATCATGCGACTTCGGACTGCAAGGTTGCATGACGTTGTTTACGTAAGTACGACTTACGTAAACAACGTTAAAAACGACGGCTGTTCCGACGTCCATACCCTAACATGACTTACACCTGCTATTGTGTGGAATAACTTTACGCCGGACGTACGCCTTATGTAAACGGCGTAGATTACTGCTAAGGGCGTAAGTACATTCGTAAATCGGCGTATCACGCTCATTTACATATTCAATGCGTAAATCAATGGAAGCGCCCCCTGCGGCCAGCGTAAATATGCGCCCAAGATACGACGGTGTAGGAGACTTACGTTGGTCGGATGGAGCCAAAATTCAGGCGTATCTTATTTCAAGAATCAGGCGCAGACATACGACGGCGCATCCGTGCACTTACGCGGCGTATCAGAAGATACGTCGGCGTAAGTCTTTCTGAATCCGGCTATTTGACTTTATAGTAGAGGGTGCAAGTAGAAATGTTTGTTTGCTGTGTTGGCCAATGAAACCAGAAAAGTGCTATAGAGACAACGTCATTTTTACACGTGGAATATCGGAAGTTTTGCGGCAGATGTCACAGATTTTGGAGAATGCCTCTGCGTTGGCTGTTATTGTGCGGTAGATTCGCGTGGTAATCTGCACACTCTGCTGACAAGTCACTTGTAAGCTAATTTCGATGATTGCTTCAGCACTGCTAACCAGCTATTCTTCTATGTGTTAATCCCCTCTTTCAGGATGGAATGTCAACTGGAAGGGGAGGGGGGGCTTCATGTGCAACTGGAGGTGTGTGCTTCATTGAGTTGTCTTTCTACTGGTTGAGTGAGAAGAAAAGAAAATACCATTGTTAGTTAATACACCCTTGCCATCATCTGATAATTACCATGAAAAATCAGGACACCGAAAGAGGTCTAGATAGGTTCTCACCAAGGTGTGAAGTACGCAGTATTTAGTTTAGCATGTGCTATGTCACCCTCTGTATGTGAGGCCTCGTACACACGACCGAGAAACTCGACGGGCAAAACACATCGTTTTACTCGTCAAATTCCTTGTGAAGCCGTCGAGAAACTCGACAATTTTCTCCATTCCCGTCAAGGAAATAGAGAACATGCTTTATTTTTGGCTTGTCGAGTTTCTCGACAGTTTCCTCAACGAAAATGTACACACGACCGGTTTCCTCGGCAAAAAATATCTCCCAGCAAGTTTCTTGCTGGTTTTTGCAGAGAAACTTGGTCGTGTGTACGAGGCCTGAGGTTGGCTTTAAAGGTCTGTTCTGTATATGTAGATAAGGATGACCTTAGTAGGGTTACCTTGATGCTGCTTCCATGGTGGTGACATCACTGGTGGTAGGGATGAGAATGGACTGGGCCTTGCTGGTGTGTATCCTTATGCCACGTACACACGCTCGGAATTTCAGACAACAAATGTTCGATGGGAGCTTTTCTTTGGAAATTCCAACCGTGTGTAGGCCCCATCGGACATTTGTTGTTGAAATTTCCGACAACAAAAATTTGAGAGCTGGTTCTCAAATTTTCTGATAACAAAATCCGTTCTCGGAAATTCCGATCGTGTGTGGACAATTCCGACCCATGCATTCTCTGGATCAAGTACGAGACGGAAGCGCTTGGTCTGGTAAAACTAGCGTTCGTAATGGAGATTCGTCACGTTGTAAGGTTATTATCCACGGTTTTATTGTCGGAATGTCCGATTGTGTGTATTAGGCCTATGTCTTGCAGCAACTCACCAGTGGCGGGTTTACTCAAATAGCAGAGAAAACACTCTTCTTTATCTAACGTGCCACTCGTTGGTTGAACCAGTGTGGTGTCCCTCCCTTGAGAACTTTAGGGATACTGTTGCTGGAAAGTAGGCCATCAGACACAGGATCATTGTGGCATGACCTTCAGGCCTCGTACACACGACCAAGTTTCTTGGCAAAAAACAGCAAGGAACTTGCTGGTATTTTTTTTTTTTGCAGAGGAAACCGGTCGTGTGTACACTTTTCGACAAGGAAACTGCCGAGGATCTCGTCGAGCCAAAAAGAGAGCATGTCTTCTTTTTCCTCGACGGGAATGAGGAAATTTGGCTCGCCGAGATCCTCGACAGCCTAACAAGGAACTCGACGAGCAAAACGATGTGTTTCGCCCGTTGAGTTTCTCGGTCGTGTGTACGAGGCTTCAGGGTTGCCACATTCTCTGGGAAAAATACGTGGTTCTATTTTTTCCTAATAATACCACTGGCAACAAGTCTAATGTTTACTTGTAGAATACTGGCCAGGTGGCATGTGCTTTACTAGTAAGGCCCCTTTCACACCTGCGGACCGTATGTCCGCTTTTTCATACATACATTGGTCCCTATGAGATCGCGGGTGTCAGCGGATGAACATCTGCTGACACCCGATCTCGCCCGCTTTCGCAATGCTCCGATTCTGCAGACGGAGGAAAACCCTATTTTTCCTTCCGTCTGCGGATCGAATCGGGTGAACACGGACATACAGTCCGTGTTCATCCGATCCCCCCATAGGGGAGAGCGGAGAAAAGAAAGGGGCGGTCCCTGCACAGTGGGTGGGGACCGCCCTGTCATCCGCCGGCTCAACGGGGATCAACGGTGCAACGGGGATCAATCGCTGCTGAGCAAGCGGACGTTCGCGGGCGGATCTTACTGATCCGCCCCGTGTTAAAGGGCCCTAAGGTTACCTGATAATTAAAGTTTAGGTCAATCTATCCTAGCCTCTCCCAAGTCTGTCCAAACGTAGTAAACAGACATTTCAGTACGTCAAACCCACATCAGAGTACCTCTAGAATGAGACGAATTTCGAGGCCAATACAGGCTAATTCTCCATTCACAAACTTTCATTTTTTTCCATTTGTGAATAGTAGTCCAGGGTTTGTCAACCAGGGTTGCATGGAACTCTAGGGTTCCTCCAAGGGTTGCTAGGGGTTCTTTGATCAATTAGCAATTTCTGCCTCTCAGGTAAGTTCCTACTGATACCAGCTATCTGTAAGGGGGGTAATTGTTCCCAATGTCCACAAGTGTAAGGAGCTTTCTTTTTTCACTGATCATCACACTAATGTATCATGAGTTGAAGATACAATAATTTTTAGCAGGGGTTCCCCGAGATCAGAAAGTTAATATATTTAGTGCATAGTTATGCACCACGTTTCATGGATCAGTGGACCTCTAAATTATTTGAAGAAAGAATAGTTCTTGGTGCCCAAGGCAACCAGTCGGCTTTCTCCTTCCAAATATTTACTGCAGCAAAGAAGAGTTGAATGAAAACTCTGGTTGTTGAAAGTAAGGCTGGCCATAGATCGGTAGTTTTATTTCGATCAGCCATTAGGCAATAAAAAAATATATGTATTACCCCATCTGTACAAATAAGGTGGATGGAGGAATCCTCCCCACTATGTTATTGTATTCTCATAGCAGGGACTCCTCCACTGTCAGAATACACTGATCAGTGCTGCAACCGATTGGCTGCAGTCAGGGCCATCTTTAACAAAGGGCAAAAAGGGCAGCTGTCCCGGGCCCAGTCATTATTGTGGGGCCCAAAACAGCCGCCTCTTGAGCCCTGCACTGCCCCCAGATAGTTGATAAGTGTATTCGGGAGGGCCCAAGAATATGTTTGCCCAGGGTCCAATCAATATTAAAGATGGCTCTGGCTGCAAATTTTTTCAGGAACTACTTTTGGGCATGCTTCAAACAATGTGGGTCGTCGTGATTGCAGCGCGACAATCGCAGCAGAACCACATCGTGATATTAGGTGCACCTATCAAATATGCGTCCTGCGATTTATCATTCACACCTCGGCGCAAATCTGCCTGTGATTCAAAATGCTGAGCTGTCAATGCAGCTTTTCATTACCTTTCCAAAAACAAGTTGACAAATTTCCTGATAGATAATATTGATTAGACATTGATTCTTGAGTGTGAATGGCGACTGCAGCATCTTCTGAAACAGGAACACAAACCTCGTACACACGACCGAGGAACTCGACGGGCGAAACACATCGTTTTCCTCGTCGAGTTCCTTGTTAGGCTGTCGAAGAACTCGACAAGGCAAGTTTCTCCATTCCTGTTGAGGAAAAAGAAGACATGCTCTCTTTTTGGCTTGACCGGATCCTCGTCAGTTTCCTCGTCGAAAAATGTACACACGACCGGTTTCCTCGGCAAAAAAAAAATCCCAGCAAGTTTCTTGCTGGTTTTTGCCGAGAAACTCGGCCGTGTGTACGAGGCCTAATAAGACCTAAACCCACGATCAAATGATATGTTTATTGGTCTTTATTACCACTATATTATAATTTTTAGGGCCAATTTACACCACAAAAGCCCACTTCCAGATGCGTTTCTGCATGCGTGTTATTAACATGCTTTTGGCGCGTTCCTGTGCATTTTGGATGCGTTTCCAGATGCATTCCAGATGCTTTTTTTCTGCTTATCTCTTGTTCTATGTTTTTTCTTGCACTGGACTGGAGTCCAGTGTGTTTTTGATGCGTTCCTGTGCGTTTTACCGCGTTCCAGTAGAGTCCAGTGCAGGAAAAATGCAGCAAGTTCTACTTTTTTTTTTTTCTGGAACTGGAAAGCCCTGGAACTGACTGCACTGGTGTGAACTATGCCATTTGATAGCATATAACCTACTTTCTATGCGTTTTAGAGGCAGAAAATAATCGCACTGGACTGCATGTGGTGTGAACTGGCCCTTAGTAAATACTAGTTGTAGCTGCCTGTGTTACTCACTCATTTTGCTGCAGAGAGTCCAGTAGAAAGTCACAAGCTTAATCCTAAATACTCCAGTGAATGGGATTATTGTTCCTGCGTTAAGCACCCACTTTGTTGAAAATGCTGTTTGTGTTGTTGTGAATTCTTAGAGCTACTAGTCATCGCGGTGCCACATTTGCGTGACTCGTTGGCTGTATTCGGTGGTGTACCTGTTACAGAAGTATAATTATTTATAGCGTTGATGAAACGTGTCTGAAAGGCAATTAGAATTGCTGTTAAACACAATGGAGGAATGATTACATAGAAGAAAACTAGTCAGAGCTGCGCTGGTGTCGTGAGAGTGCAAATCAGACCGGTGCACTGCCATGAAATGTGTTTTGCCATGAAATGTGATGGTCCGCCTCCATCACATCCCATTGGCTCACTCATGTCATGTGACATATACACACGTCATCAGTCTCAGCTAGGCTATTATAGGGAGAGGATCTCCTCTCCCTGTGATAGCTTGAGTTATATATGTGGATGAGGGCTCAAGTGTCGCCCCTCCACCTCTTCTGCGCCTGCTCCTTCCATAGAACTGAGAGTGATACCCGTGTAACCAAAAGATAATATAAAAGTCGTATTGGAGAGTATGGGGGATTTCCAGGGTGCAGAATTCAAGAATCAAAGCACGGAGCTGCTATATAGTGTTAGGAAGGAGAAGGCAGTGTGATATGCACAGCTCTGTGAGCAGCAGCCTGTGTTGCAGTGAGTGCATTGCTCGTGTAACAATGTATAGAAACAATGATCTCTCACACACATCTATAGGCTGCCTCTCTCCCCTCCTCCTGCTCTCGGGCTGTGTGGCCAGCAGCACACACACACACCATGGGCAGCCTGCATAATGGGGCAGCCTGTATAATGGAGCAGCCTCCCATCTGCCTGCCCCCCTCTCCTCTCTCTTAGCCCTTTGATAAGCTGCACGGGGTTAACCTCCCTGGGTGTGCGAGTAAGCTACATTTACTACTACAGCTCCGTGCAGCTATTACAGGGGGAGGAGATCCTCTCCCTATGATAGCCAATAGCCTAGCTGAGACTGATGACGTGTGTATATGTCACATGACATGAGTGAGCCAATGGGATGTGATGGAGGCGGACCATCACATTTCATGGCAAATCGCATTTCATGGCAATGCACCGGCATTGTTGTGTTGGAGGGGAAGGAGGGACTATGGTGGGTGTTGTGACGGACAGTAGTAAAGCCATTTTTACTATTTACTCATTTGTTTCTTGATAGAAACAACGGTACCCATAGAAGTGAGAGGATGGTGGGTAGATCTGACTACTCATTGACTTTTCTAAAGAAAGATCGCTACATAAACAAGCGCCAGTTTAGAGTTCACCCTTTATCAATTGTTACATTTAGGTCATAAAATGAAAAGTGCTTCACTGATGCTTAACCACTTGACCACCAGGCACGTAAACCCTAACCAGACCAATTTTCAGCTTTCGGTGCTCTCACAATTTGAATGACAATTACTCAGTCATACAACATTGTACCCAAATTAAATTTTCGTCCTTTTTTTCACACAAATAGAGCTTTCTTTTGGTGGTATTTAATCACCGTTGGGTTTTTTATTTTTTGCGCTATGAGAGAAAAAAGACTGAAAATTCTGTAAAAAAAATGAATTTTTCTTTGTTTCTGTTATAAAATTTAGCAAATTAGTATTTTTTCTTCATTCTTTTGCATAATGTGAAAGATGAAGTTACGCCGAGTAAATAGATACCCAACATGTCACCCTTCAAAATTGCACACGCTCGTGGAATGGCGCCAAACTTCGCTACTTAAAAATCCCCATAGGCGACGTTTTAAATATTTTTACTGGTTATATGTTTTTAGTTACAGAGGAAGTCTAGGGCCAAAATTATTGCTCTCGCTCTAACGTTTGCAGCGATACCTCACATGTGTGGCTTGAACACCGTTTTCATATGTGGGTGGGACTTACGTGTGCGTTCGCTTCTGCATGCGAGCACACGAGGACAGGGGCGCTTTAAAAAAAATATATATTTTATTGTTCACTTTACTTTATTTTAGTTTGACATGTTTTTCCGCAAAAAATACAAAAATTTGATCACTTTTATTCCTATTACAGGGAATGTAAACATCCCTTGTATTAGGAATATGGCATGACAGGTCCTCTTTACAGTGAGATATGGGGTCAATAAGACCTCATATCTCACCTCTAGGCTGGGAAGCAGAGTATTGCAGAGTATTGCGGGGTATTGCAGAGTATTGCGGGGTATTGCAGAGTATTGCGGGGCATTGCAGGGTATTGCAGAGTATTGCAGGGTTTTGCAGAGTATTGCAGGGTATTGCAGAGTATTGCGGGGTATTTCAGAGTATTGCGGGGTATTGCAGAGTATTGCGGGGTATTGCGGGGCATTGCAGGGTATTGCAGAGTATTGCGGGGTATTGCAGAGTATTGCAGAGTATTGCGGGGTATTGCAGGGTATTGTGGGGTATTGCAGAGTATTGTGGGGTATTGCACAGTATGGGTATGGAGCAGAGTATTGTTAGTATGGGGCAGGGATGGCTGAGCAGGGATGGATGGCTGGATCTGTGACTGCATTTGTCACAGATCCAGCCCACAGCACTTATGCTGCATCCGCTCTCTCCCCTCTCCTATCACACTGTACCGTTCGGTACAGAGAGGGGAGGGAGGAACCGGCGTCATCACATGACGCCGATTTGTTTATAAGTGATCGCTCCGTCATTGGGCAGAGCGATCACGTGGTAAACCGCCGATATCAGCGTCGATTTACCGTGATCCATGATGCTCCGGTCACGGACATTCCCGTGTGCGCGCCCCAGGGGGCGCGCGGGAGAGCGATTCTGGGAGGACGTCCTCCCAGAGTTAAGGAACCGCCTTGTAGATGTCTTTCGTCTATAAGGCGGTGATTAAGTGGTTAAAGTGTCTACATCCTCACTTCTTTTTGCAGCAAGCCTTATTTTAATCTATCAGCCTCATCAGAATAGCAGTTTTGGAGTCCAGCAATGCCCCTCGCAGACCTGAGCGATTTGTTGTATGTTTCCCAAAGCATGACAACACTCTGCATAAGGCTTCACATAATATTCAATGAAGCCTGTTAACAATTGAGTGCTGTGATCATCAGTGGGAACTGGTGCTCCAGACGGGGGGAGCGGCAAACAAACAAACAACCCAACCCCAACCCCCCCCCCCAGCGGGTGATACTCACGCGGTCGGATTCTCAATCGACACCGAAGCAGAGCTCTGGGCGGCCTTCTACCGAGTCCTGGATCTTCCTGTACATCTTCCTCGCTGCCCGGGCCGATACGATTGCTTCTCCTCTTGGCCAATCGCGCTCCTCCCGCTTCCTGATTGGCCGGGAGGAGAAGCAGGAAGACAATAGTGAATATTAATTTGTTATTGTCACACAATCGGGTGGGCTCAGGGCGCAGTGCTCTGCGCCCATGCCCACCCTTTTTTGAAGCCTCAAGCCTCGTACACATGCTCGGTTTTCTCGGCAAGAACCAGCAAGAAAACTGCTGGCAGAGCTTTCTTGCCGAGTAAACCGAGCGTGTGTACGAGGCTTTCAGGTTTCTTGTCTGGAAATCTGGCCAGAATCTCGACGAGAAAAATAGAGAACCCAAGAGTGTGTATACTTACCTGTCACCGTGGAAACCCGCGCATGCTCGAAATGACTTTGACACATGCGCGGTAGCTTCCACGGCATAGGTAGGGTGAAGCAAGATGGCGGCAACGGCATCGAATGTGACGAGCGCATGCTCGTCGTACACAATGACGTCACCGCGTTCTTGCCTTTCAAGAAAATCGTGGTTCTTTTGAAAGGTCTGTGTGTACACTCGGGCGGCAAGAGATTCTTGCCAAGAATCTCGTCGTTTTTTTGTGCACGAGGCCTCAGGCTCTAAAACCCACTGGAATCCATGTGTCCGACGCCCTGCATTAGGGCCCAGGCGCATGGATTAGGGGGGCTGCGCCCCATATGGAGGGGCCGTCACTAGCCGTGATGCCACTTGTCAGAAGTACATGAGCTTTTTGGGGTTTTCTGGGGGAAGAACTGAACTTTTTGGCCCCATACACTTCAATTGGAGCACCCAAAAATGTATAACATAAGCGCTTTAGCATGTTTTTGGACCAGACAACTGATCTCCTGCTCCTAGCAACCTCAAGCCTGAGTCCACCCTTTTTTGAAGCCGATTAGAGCCTCGTGCTTTAATCATGTGCTTCAAAAAGAAAAAAAACACAATGGAATCCATGCACCCTGCATGTAGATTAGGGCCCGGATGCATGGATTAGGAGCTGCCCACCCCCGCTGCCTCCTGGTAAACATACTGGTCCCAGTGAGGGCCGCCGCGCTACTCGCGCATGCGCAGTAAGGAACCGGGCAGTAAAGCCACATCGCTTCACTTCCTGATCCCCTCACTTAGGATGGCGGTGGGGTCAGCCGAGAGATGAGCAATTGCTCGGCCTCTACTGATCACCTAGGCCCTTCTGAATTTGGAACCATATTGGTATAAAATTGGGGTCTTTGGTGATAATATTATGGTAAAAAGTGAAGTGTGTGGTTCTGATGATGTCCAGCGTTTAATATGGTCTAATAGAGATCCTGACCCTGTTGTATCCCAAAAAAAATGGTAAAACAATTTTGGGCTGGATATACAGTATATATATTTACATATATTTTTTTGCTGTATATTACATTCTTTACACATGTGTTGGAGCGTGCAGCTAGAAATGAAAATTGAATAGTCTGGCAGCTCTGCAGGATCCTTGCTGCCAAGTGTATCTGGGCTTCACGTACAGGGCTCTTGGCAGTGATGAGTTGCCCTGCATTTTCCTTTGTCTCTGAGCATGATGTGTATGAGACTGGGGCTGCACACAACACACTCAGCATTTCTGTGTCTCCGGAGGGCTGATGGGACAATCGTCTCACAATGACCGTTCACACAGCCCTTTCTGCTCACTTTCAGGCCTCATCTGCGTGGGCAAGGCTTGTGAAAGGCTGCACACAGGGGTATACATGTCAATGAGCTTAAGCACAGCGAGAGACTGGGCTGCAGACATCCTAAAGAGAAAATTACACTTACTCTAACGGCTGATTCGGACCACTTTTTTCTCGGTAGGTGTTTTTTTTTAAAGAGCACCTGTCCTGAATTTTAAGACTAAACTCTGTACATAGATTAAGTTTTTTTTTTTTTTGTTAGACCTTTACAAGCCTAGAAACACAGAAAGCTCTATTGTGTAGATACAAACAATACAAATTTGTTAACTTACTGGTCACTTACAGCATCATTGCTATTGGCCACCACACCTAGCAGTCACAGTATCCCTACTTCTTGTCTAGGTGACACAATAGGAAGTGAGGAGTAAACACTCAAGAAGGACACAGACAGCAATTAAAATCCTTCTACAGTGCCTTGAAAAAGTATTCATACCAGTGGCGGTGCGTCCATAGGGACGCAGGAGCGCCGCCCCCTCTGGCTCGCTCACAGCCAGTAAAATATACAGATTCATACACTGTATGAATCTGTATATTTTCGCCGCTGCCCCCACTATTCAGCTGACCGGATGTTGAGCGCCGGTCAGCTGAGCCAGCGGCTGCGTTTTGATGGCATGGCACAGTGGCTGCGTTTTGATGGCATGGCACAGTGGTTGCGTTTTGATGGCATGGCACAGTGGCTGCGTTTTGATGGCATGGCACAGTGGCTGCATTTTGATGGCACAGTGGTTGCGTTTTGATGGCACAGTGACTGCATTTGATGGCATGGCACAGTGGTGACAATTAATAGGTACAGCGAGGCTGCAATTGTTTTTTTGTTTTTTTCGTTTGCGCCCCCCCCAAAAATTTTGAGCACCAGCCGCCACTGATTCATACCCGTTGAAATTTTCCACATTTTGTCATGTTACAACCAAAAACGTAAATGTATTTTATTGGGATTTTATGTGATAGACCAACACAAAGTGGCACATAATTGTGAAGTGGAAGGAAAATGATAAATAGTGTTTTTTTTTTTACAAATAAATATGTAAAAAGTGTGACGAGTATTTCTATAGCGCCCCCCTGAATCAATACTTTGTTGAACCAACTTTTGCTGAAATTACAGCTGCAAGTCTTTTTGTGGATGTCTCTACCAGCTTTGCACATCTAGAGAGGGACATTTTTGACCATTTTTCTTAGCAAAACAGTTCAAACTCTGTCAGATTGGATGGAGAGCATCTGTGAACAACAATTTTCATGCCTTGCCACAGATTCTCAATTGGATTTAGGTCTGGACTTTGACTGGGCCATTCTAAGGCCCTGTACACACGAGGAGACATGTCCGATGAAAACGGTCCACGGACCGTTTTCATCGGACATGTCTCCTGGGAGCTTTTGGTCTGATGTGTGTACACACCATCAGACCAAAATCCCAGCGGACAGAGAACGCGGTGACGTAGAAGACACTGACGTTCTCAAACACGGAAGTGCAATGCTTCCACGCATGGGTCAAATCAATTCGACGCATGCGCGGGATTTCGGGACGCTGGTTACACGTCATAACCAGCGGACATGTCCGATTAGGTGTACTAACCATCGGACATGTGCGACGGACATGTTTCCAGCGGACAAGTTTCTTAGCTTGCTAAGAAACTTTTGTCCGCTGGAAACCTGTCCGCTAGGTCATACACACGGTCGGACATGTCCGCGGAAACTGGTCCGCGGACCAGTTTCAGCAGACGTGTTCGACCATGTGTACGAGGTCTAACACATGAATATGCTTTGATCGAATCCATTCCATTGTAGCTCTGGCTGTATGTTTAGGGTCGTTGTCCTGCTGGAAGGTGAAACTCTGCCCCAATCTCAAGTCTTTTGCAGACTCTAAAGCCTCGTACACACGATCAGTCCATCCGATGAGAACGGTCTGAAGGACCGTTGTCATCGGTTAACCAATGAAGCTGACTGATGGTCCGTCGCGCCCACACACCATCGGTTAAATAACCGATCGTGTCAGAAAGCGGTGACGTAAAACACAACGACGTGCTGAAAAAAAACAAAGTTCAATGCTTCCAAGTATGCGTCGACTTGATTCTGAGCATGCACGGATTTTTAACCGATGGTTGTGCCTACTAACGATCGGTTTTGACCTATCGGTTAGGAATCCATCGGTTAAATTTCAAGCAAGTTGGCTTTTTTTTAACCGATGGCTAAATAACCTATGGGGCCCACACACGATCGGTTTTGACCGGTGAAAACGGTCCATCAGACCGTTGTCCTCTGGTTAACCGATTGTGTGTATGAGGCCTAACAGGTTTTCTTCTAAGATTGTGTTCCTTGGCCTTCATGATGCTGTCTGTTCACTAAGGATCTCTTACAAACCTCTGAGGGCTTCACAGAACAGCTGTATTTATACTGAGATTAAATTACACATAGGGGGACTCTATTTACTATTTAGGTGACTTCTGAAAGAAATTGGTTCTACTAGATTTTAGTTAGGGGTATCAGAGTAAAGGGGGCTGAATACAAATGCACGCCACACTACCCTTTTCACATATTTATTTGTAAAAAAACTATTGAAAACCATTTATCATTTCCCTTCTACTCTCAATTATGTGCAACTTTGTGTTGGTCTATCACATAAAATCCCAATAAAATACATTTACGTTTTTGGTTGTAACATGACAAAATGTGGAAAATGTCAAGGGTTATGAATACTTTTTCAAGGCACTATAGGTGTCCTCTTCTCAAGAGTGAATATATTTAGTTCTTCTAATCTTTCCTCCTGACTCATGTAGACTTTTTTTTTTAGCATAGCGGTGAAAGGAAACCAATTGGGTCTTCTGGAGGGAGATCAGCTGGTTTGCATATTTGCAGCTGTCGTTGAACACATTGTGCAAATATTGAATCCTGGGTAAAAGCAGCACTAGTGAAATTGTAGCTACTGTTACATGTTCCCTTTATGATTTTGGTATGGTTGAGTAGGGTTAGAATTTTGTATTTTCTTGCTATTTAAAAAAAAAAAAAAAAATGAGTGGGAACCGTATCAAAATCTAAAAGGTATAGGCTGGAGTTCTATTGCCTCTAGAACACGTGTCAAACATAAGGACCGTCAGGCCGAATCCGGCCCATCAGACCATTTCATGTGGCCCTTGCACCTCTCCTGCAGCTGTGGCACCCTCCTGTCCTCATCTCTGTCCCCACCATGTCTCAGCAGTTATTATTATTATTATTATATGGGATTTATATAGCGCCAACAGTTTGCGCAGCGCTTTACATCAGGGAAGACAGTACAGTCACAATACAATTCAATACAGGAGGGATCAGAGGGCCCTGCTCGTTAGAGCTTACAATCTAGAAGTGAAGTTGGCAGAAGACAGGAGAACAGAACTCCTTATACAGTTCCTGCACCTCTCTGTGCAGCCACAGAACCCCCTTGTCTCTACCTCCCCTGGTATCATTATTCAGCAGACTCCAGCCCTTCTCTGGTCTTTCTTTAGACTGTGAACTGTTTGCTTCCCAGATCCAACCCCCCCCCCCCCCCCCAAATGCTTCCCAGCAGCAGCACAAGGTAAGGGGGTGTACTGTTATGTAAGGTATGGTGGGGGACTCTGGACATCTAATCTTACAAATTCAACCAGCCCTTAGAGCAGTGGCACCCGTCACTCAACAATAGATATATTCATGCATTGCATTGCTATGTTAGGCCTCGTACACACGGGCAAACATGTCCGATGAAAAAGGTCCGCGGACCGTTTTCATCGGACATGTCCGTTGGAATCATTTGGTCTGATGGCTGTACACACCATCAGACCAAATTTCCCGCGGACAGGATACGTGGTGACGTGGCCACGATGATGACGCGGCGACGTGCGCGACCCTGGAAGGTCAATGCTTCCACGCATGCGTCGAATCACTTTGACGCATGCGAGGGCTTTCGGCCGAGCGGACATGTCCGGTGAGTCATACAAACGACCGAACATGTCCGACGGACAGGCTTCCAGCAGACGACCGAACATGTCCGCGGACCAGTTTCAGCAAACATGTTCGGTCGTGTGTACGAGGCTTTAGAGAATCGCTTCCCTAACACTGACCCGCCTCTCAGCCAATCAGGTGCACCGGGTCTGGTTACCGGTCACCTGATTGGCTGAAGCGATATCAAGGACGGGAGAAGACATCGAGGACTCGGAGGGAGCGGAGGTAGCGTGGAGGAGGACGGCGCTGACCCGAGAAAGGTAAGTACCGGGCGGGGGGGACAAACTGCTATCATTTGAGGGGAAACTGGCTGCATTTGGAACAAACTGGCTGCATTTGGGGGGAAACTGCCATAATTTGAGGGGAAACTGGCTGCATTTGGGGACAAACTGGCTGCATTTTGGGACAGACTGGTTGCATTTGGGGGGAAACTGGCTAATTATGGTGTTTGATGGGCACAGTGGCTGCATTTAATGAGCACAGTGTCGGCAATTGGTGTTTTTTTTTTTTTTTTAGTTTGTTTGCATCCCCCCAAATGTTTTGCCTTTGATTGCAACCATAATGCCGATGGTTTGATGCCCCTGCCCTAGAAGCTAACGAAAATGTTCGACCTAAAATACGAAATAAAAGAGGCTCGTGAGTTAAGACACACTGGATTCTTTCAACGACCGTTAACATCTCAAACCAGGATAAACTGTACAGAGAACACACCGCAGATTTCATTAAAAAAGAATCAGATTCGTTGGTTAAATCTTTTTTTGCTTTGAAGTATTTTAGGATCAGAATTACAGGCCTATCTATCTTCAGCTTTCAGGACAACAGAACCTCTAGTGTTCTGTACGCTATAAGGCAGTAATTATTAAAAGTAAAACCATATGCGCCTCCTCAATGGATTGTATTGGAGTGGCGGTTTCTTTGTGAGATGATTAGGTGATGAATTACCCCAATATTGGCAACTATACAGGGAATTGCATGTGCAGGTCACACATAGTCATTACGCCCCTTTCTAACCAATGACACCACAAAACTCTTAATTCACTCCCTAGTCATCTCTCGCCTTGATTACTGCAACTCCCTCCTCATTGGCTTACCTTTGCATACTCTATCCCCCCTTCAGTCCATCATGAATGCTGCTGCCAGACTTATCCACCTTACCAACCGCTCTGTCTCTGCTACTCCCCTCTGTCAATCCCTCCACTGGCCAACAAATTAAATTCAAAATACTAACAATTACCTACAAAGCCATCCACAACTCTGCCCCCAGCTACAACACTGACATAGTTTCTAAATACCAACCTGTACGTTCTCTTCGTTCTTCTCAAGACCTCCTACTCTCTAGCTCTCTCATCACCTGCTCCCATGCTCGTCTCCAGGACTTTTCTAGAGCCTCTCCATACCTATGGAACTCCTTACCCCAATCTATCCATCTATCTCCTTCTCTATCAGCTTTTAGAGGATCCCTGAAAACCCTCCTCTTCAGAGAAGCCTACCCTTCCCACACATAACTGTATTTTCATTTGAGTCCATCTGATCACCCCCCACAGCTAACTACTCTTTGTTCCACTTGACCCTCCCTTCTAGATTGTAAGCTCTAACGAGCAGGGCCCTCTGATCCCTCCTGTATTGATTTGTATTGTGACTGTACTGTCTTCCCTGATGTAAAGCGCTGCGCAAACTGTTGGCGCTATATAAATCCTGTATAATAATTCAGAACTGGTGAAGAGTGAGCCAAATCCATGCAGAGATGGACCTGTTGGCTGCAGTAGCAGCTGCTAAACTGGCAAACAAATTACCCGGTGAACCTTGATGCCCCGTGATTACTGTTGGGTTGTATCTTTTTAAACCAACCCAACTGGTTCAATAATTACCTGTACATATATGATTTATAGAGAGCTGGAACTTGCAGAGTCTTTATTTGCAGTTCTGAATTTTAGAGAAGCATGGTCTGTGTTTTTTATCCATCGCTAAGCTCCCCACATTCAGCTGCTCCAGGCACTGATTAAATACCATGGATTTTTCGCTGCTCCAAATTCAATAATTGTTCATTTTTGATACATGCCTTAAAGGGAAGTATTCATTTCATTTGTATTTTCATTTCCAGAATACATTATAACTGAGGTCATTCCTGGCGTATGATGATTCAGTAAACCTGTTTTGGGGATTTGCTGTAAAAAATAAATAAATGTGGTCAAATGTTCTGGGGCTTAGGCATAAGGCCAACAGGGATCTGTCTTAAAGCCTACTGCCTTGCTGCCACATATATGTGTATGGCTGATGGCAACCCATTGTTTCCAACTCTTCCTTTTGTGGTTCCAGACTCCGCCCTCCATTCCGACAAAGTCCCGTTGCTGCATTCCTTCTAGAGCAGGGGTCTCCAAATTTTTCAAACAAAGGGCCAGTTTATTGTGCTTTAGACTTTAGGGGGGCGGTATTGTGGCCAGCAGGGGCAGAAAATGTCCCGGGCCCAGCATCAGTGAGAATAAATATGGCCTCAGGGTCGGTGGTCAGTAGGAGGAGGAGTCTTGCCCCTATTAGTAGGAGAAATAGTATCCCATCATTGGTATCAGCGGAAGAAATAGTGCCCTCTTATTGGCTGTCAGTGGGAGGAATAGTGCCTCATATCAGTGGGAGAAATTGTGCCCCAAAGGCTGAATAAAGGCTAGCAAAGGGCCACATCTGGCCCTCGGGCCGCAGGAGACTCCTGTTCTAGAGTAAAATGTATGAAATACCCAACAAGGATTCCCCCAGTATTACTTGTTCTGTCAATTTAGGAATCCCTAATAGATATAAAAAAAATAGGGAATGGTCCATCTCCTCAGCATGTATGTGAAGGTGATTTTTTGGTTTTAGGTGCTAAGACCTTTTAATATAGAGTTGCATGTGACAACAATCTTCTTTAAGATTCTTCAACCTTCGGTAATACACAAAGTTAAAACAAATCCTTCTATATAAGTTGTTCATGCTTATCTTCAGCCCTCTCTCCTCTACAGTCTTCCAAAACACACATTTTACACAGAATCTCTCAGTGGCAGGGGGCAGGAATCTGATGTCACACACTCACTGCACAGGGTACAGCACATAGCTGAGTGTAATCGGAGACTTGAGTGGAGGGAATGATCACAGTCTCATAGGGAAACTTGCAGATGTGAGGCTGTCAATCACCTGCTGCGCTCTGGAGCTCCTCTCCCCCATCACCTGCGATTGCCTGGAATATACAGTACATAACCTGTGAGAAGTGACTCATGCAGATAGCAGAGGAAGGCGACAACAGACAGAAATAATACACAGGGGCAGATCCACAGAGCGAGTACGCCGGCGTATCTACTGATACGCCGGCGTACTTTCAAATTTCCTGCGTCGTATCTTTGGTTTGAATCCTCAAACCGAGATACGACGGCATCTGGGTTCGATCCGACAGGCGTACGGCTTCGTATGCCTTCGGATCGTAGGTGCAATACTTTGGCGCCCGCTGGGTTTAGTTTGCGTAATTTTTCGCGTCGAGTATGCAAATTTGCTATTTCCGACGATCCACGAACGTACGTGCGGCCGTCGCATTCTCTTACGTCGTCTCTAGTTGGCTTTTTCCGGCGTATAGTTAAAGCTGGTGTTTTGCGGCGTATAGTTAGACTTGCTCATGTTAGGTATGGCTGTCGTTCCCGCGTTTATTTTGAATATTTTTTTTTGTTTTGCATAAGTCGTCCGTGAATCGGGATGGACGTAATTCACGTCTATGTTAAAAAAAATGACGTCCTTGCGACGTCATTTAGCGCAATGCACGGCGGGAAATTTAGGGACGGTGCATGTGCAGTTCATTCGGCGCGGGGACGCGCTTCATTTAAATGAAACACGCCCCCTAATCGCCGATTTGAATTACGCCGCCAGAGATAGACTACGCCGTCGTAACTTACGGCGCAAAATCTTTAAGGATTCGAACTAAAGCCAGGTAAGGTACGGCGGCGTAGCGTATCTCTGATACACTGCGCGGGTGCAGATCTCTGTGGATCTTCCCCTAAGGCCTCGTACACACGACCGAACATGTTTGCTGAAACTGGTCCGTGGACCAGTTTCCGCGGACATGTTCGGTCGTCTTTACGGCCGACCGGACCGGATTCCCGGCCGAGCGGACAGGTTTCCAGCGGACAAATGTTTCTTAGCATGCTAAGAAACATGTCCGCTGGAAGCCTTTCCGTCGGACATGTTTGGTCGTCTGTATGACTCACCGGACATGTCCGCTTGGCCAAAAGCCCTTGCATGCGTCGAAGTGATTCGACGCATGCGTGGAAGCATTGACCTTCCAGGGTCGCGCACGTCGCTGCGTCATCGTCGCGGCCACGGCGCGGCCATGTCACCGCGTATCCTGTCCGCGGGAAATTTGGTCTGAAGGTGTGTACAGCCATCAGACCAAATGATCCCAGCGGACATGTCCGATGAAAACGGTCCGCGGACCGTTTTCATCGGACAGGTCCCGTCGTGTGTACGAGGCCTAAGACTTTTGGGCTGAGGCAAATACACACTACAGTAAAACCTCAGATTGAGAGTAACGCGGTTTACGAGCGTTCCGAAATACCAGCTGTTTAAAAAAAAAATCCTGACTTGATTTGCGAGTGTTGTCTCGCAATACAAGCAGGATTCAAGCCTCTGGGGTGTGCAGTACCACATGTGGACAGAGGTGCAGGGCGCCGTAGATGCTCGGAGACACTTGGAGATGCTCGGAGACTGAGGCCCCGTACACACGATAGAATCCATCCGCAGATAAATCCCAGCAAATGGGTTTCTGCGGATAGATCCTATGGTGTGTACACGCCAGCGGATCTGTTTCCGCGGAGAAATCTCCTCTGGGATGGATTCCAGCAGATCGGATATTTGCTGTGATGCACAACAAATCCATCTGCTGGAATCCATTCCAACGGATGGATCCGCTCGTCTGTACAGACTTACCGGATCCATTCGTCCAAAGGGATTCCCCGCACGCGTCGTAATGATTTGACGCATGCGTGGAATTCCTTATATGACAGCGTCGCGCCCGTCGCCGCGTCATAATAGCGGCGACGGCGCGACACGTCATCGGCAGAGGATTTCCGCGCGGATTTCAATGCGATGGTGTGTACACTCCATCGCATCGAAATCTGCGGAAATCTTTGAGAGGATTTATCCGTGGAAACGGTCCGCTGGACCGTATCCGCGGATAAATTCTCTCGTGTGTATGGGGCCTGAGTGTTTCTGAGTGTCTCTGGAGCCCCCCCCTCACCTCAGGTCACATGCAGTACTGCATACACTAGCAGGGACACTGTAACTAATTATCTGAGTTTTCATTGATTCCTATGGGAAAACACGCTTTGATATACAAGTGCTTTGGATTAAAAGAATGCTTCTGGAACGATTTATGCTCGTAATCCAAGGCACTACTGTATAGAAGGATATGCTTTGTTAATTGTTCATTTTAGAAGTTTACAAGCACATTAATATAGAGTTGTATGTGGCAGCAATCTTCTGTAACGTCATCCATTGTTTCTATTTCTCCCTGTCCTTGCTTCCAAGGTCTATGTCAGGTTTTGTCAGTTCATTCTTTTTTTTGCCACTGGAAATCTTTGTGTTGTTCTCAGAATTGAGTCCAGATAAACATGGATTAGCAGGATTACTGGAAACAGGATCCTTTAATTGTTTGATTACACTTGGCACCCAGAAGAAAATAAGAGGTGGCAGTTATTAACTGAACAAACATCATATCACGTATGTCCCAGTTTTTGCTTTCAGACAGTGGGATCCGTAATTAAGAAGAATTGTTTTGTGCCAGTATACTGACAGTTTACAGAAAATTGTTTTGATAATGGAAGGTGTTATTCTAAAATAACAGAAAAAGTACTTGAATTACAAATAAAACTACAATAAAAAAATAATTAGATTGTTAAGGCTTTTGTAAAAGCTCAAAAAACCACCTTGCACATTATGGCGCAGATCCACGTACCTTCGCGCAAGAATCCGCCGGGCGCAGCGTATCTAAGATACACTAAACTTTTTTTTTCGAATCCTCAAAGAATTCGCGCCGTAAGTTACGGCGGCGTAGTGTATCTTTGGCGGCATAAGGGCGCGGAATTCAAATGGTTGTGATGGGGGCGTGTTTTATGTAAACACGTCGTGACCCGACGCAAACAACGTTTTTTTTTTAACTGCGCATGCGCCGTCCGTGGGGGTATCCCAGTGCGCATGCTCGAAATTAACCCGGAACAAGCCAATGCTTCCGATGGTGACGTCATTCTACGCAAATCCCTATTCGCGAACGACTTACGCAAACGACGTAAAAATTTTAAATTTCTACGCGGGAACGACGGCCATACTTAACATTGAGTACGCCTCATAACAGTAGCTTTAACTATACGCCGGAAAAAGCCGAACGCAAACAACGTAAAAAAATGCGCCGGCCGGACGTACGTTCGTGGATCGCCGTAACTAGCTAATTTGCATACTCAACGCGGAATTCGACGGAAACGCCACCTAGCGGCCGCCGAAAAATTGCAGCTTAGATCCGACGGCGTACTAAGACGTACGCCTGTTGGATCTACAGTAGCCGAGATGCCGTTGTATCTTGTTTTGAAGATACAAAACAAAGATACGACGCGCAAAATTTGAAATTACGCGGCGTATCAAGAGAAACGCCGGCGTAATACTTTTGTGGATCTGCCCCTATAGCTCTCTCCTCTTATGAGAGTATCTAATTACTGTATGTGCTGGCCCAGCTCCTCCACTCCTCCCTTCACTTCCTTACATAACTTTTTATCTAGCAGCCAGGGGGATAGAAAAATAATACTATATAGGGTGTCACTTGAGTGACAGCTCTGAGTTTGCTGGGGCTGCCGATATCACATCCAAGATGGCGCCACCCAGCAGCAGTCTCAGGGCTTTTGGTTGTCTAAACAAGGGAGGCTTTTACAGGTGGATAACATGCATAAAATATGGTAACTACACATACAGTATAATGCTATAGGAAGATTTCTGTTGAAATTCTGTAAGTGACCTGGTGGCAAAGTTTCTTTAACCACTTAAGACCCGGACCTTTAGGCAGCTAAAGGACACGGCCAGTTTTTGCGATTCGGCACTGTGTCGCTTTAACTGACAATTGCGCGGTCGTGCGATGTGGCTCCCAAACAAAATTGGAGTCCTTTTTTTCCCACAAATAGAGCTTTCTTTTGGTGGTATTTGATCACCTCTGCGGTTTTTATTTTTTGCGCTATAAACAAAAATAGAGCGACAATTTTGAAAAAAATTCAATATTTTTTTCTTTTTTCTATAATAAATATCCCCCAAAAATATATAAAATAGGGCTGTGACTGATTAAAATTTTTGTGTTCGATTAATCGTTTTTTTTTTTAATCGATTAATCGACTAATTTCGATTAATTAACGCACATACAGATACAACTACTTTTAGCTGATCTCCTTGCATTGCAACTCTGCATTAGCCACTGGTAAGGCTTCATTTCCACTGGCGTTTTTACAGCCACTGTTGTTAGGCTTTTTTACAGCTTAAAAACGCCTGTCCATGTTTATTTTGTAAAAAAAAAAAAAAAAAATTTTTTTTGTGAGCTGCAGCTTTAAAAATGTCGCGGTCGCGTTTTTGAGCGTTTTCGCGCGTTTTTGAGCGTTTTTTAACGTCTGGCGTTTTTACAGCTCTACTCTGGAGCTTCAGAACGCCCTGGTCCCGCGTTTTTTTTACAGCTCAAAAACGTCTATGCCACTTGCAGCTCAAAAACGCCTATGTGGGAATGAAGCCATAGAATAACATGGACAGGCGTTTTTAAGCTGTAAAAAACGCCCAGAAACGTGGCTGTAAAAACGCCAGTGGAAATGAGGCCTAAGGCCCCATTCACACCTAGGCGTTTTTACGCCTGAAGCGCACTGCTCACAAACGCCAGAGGGGAGAATTAACATTATTCCCTATGGTGACTGTTCACACCTGAACGCCCAAACGCCTGTCGCGCGAAGCTCAAACAAGTCCCGGACCTTTTTTTGTCGCGCGAATCGAGCGACAGAGGCGTTTGAGCGTTTTTTTTTCCCCATAGAAAGTAATGGGAAACGCGCGTATTGAGCGTATCGCGCGACAACAGGCGTTTGCTATGGGCGTTTCGTCGCTTTAATCAATAGAACTTGTCGCCCATGCAGAAGATTAAAAAAAATCTACCAACATAGCAACAAGTGATGAAAAGATGATAATTTTTCCTATTGGCTAAAATAAGAAACGCCGAAGTACAAAAACGTCGCACGACGCTGTATGCAAACGCGCAAATAAGCATGAATACGCGCGAAAAAAAACGCCCGAAAAAACGACCGAACGCCCTACGCTCAGGTGTGAATGCAGCCTAAATGTGGTGGGGGCAGTATGGGGGCAGATGTGTATATTACAGCATCTGCCCCCATGCTGTAATATACACATCTGCCCCCATGCTGTAATATACACATCTGCCCCCATGCTGTAATGTACACATCTGCCCCCATGCTGTAATGTACACATCTGCCCCCATGCTGTAATGTACACATCTGCCCCCATGCTGTAATATACACATCTGCCCCCATGCTGTAATATACACATCTGCCCCCATGCTGTAATGTACACATCTGACCCCATGCTGTAATATACACATCTGCCCCCATACTGCAAGAATATACACATCTGCCCCCCATACTGCCCCCACCACATTTACCACTGGCTAATGCAGAGTTGCAATGCAAGGAGATCAGCTAAAAGTAGTTGTGTGGCAGATGTGTACATTACAGCATGGGGGCAGATGTGTACATTACAGCATGGGGGCAGATGTGTACATTACAGCATGGGGGCAGATGTGTACATTACAGCATGGGGGCAGATGTGTATATTACAGCATGGGGGCAGATGTGTACATTACAGCATGGGGGCAGATGCTGTAATATACACATCTGCCCCCATACTGCAAGAATATACACATCTGCCCCCATACTGCCCCCATCACATTTACCAGTGGCTAATGCAGAGTTGCAATGCAAGGAGCTCAGCTAAAAGTAGTTGTATGCTTTAATATACACATCTGCCTCCCATACTGCAAGAATATACACATCTGCCCCCATGTGTACATTACAGCATGGGGGCAGATGTGTATATTCTTGCAGTATGGGGGCAGATGTGTACATTACAGCATGGGGGCAGATGTGTACATTACAGCATGGGGGCAGATGTGTACATTACAGCATGGGGGCAGATGTGTACATTACAGTAGCATGGGGGCAGATGTGTACATTACAGCATGGGGGCAGATGTGTACATTACAGCATGGGGGCAGATGTGTACATTACAGCATGGGGGCAGATGTGTACATTACAGCATGGAGGCAGATGTGTACATTACAGCATGGGGGCAGATGTGTACATTACAGCATCTGCCTCCATGCTTTAATATACACATCTGCCTCCCATACTGCAAGAATATACACATCTGCCCCCATGTGTACATTACAGCATGGGGGCAGATGTGTACATTACAGCATGGGGGCAGATGTGTACATTACAGCATCTGCCCCCATGCTTTAATATACACATCTGTCCCCATACTCCAGGAATATATACATCTGCCCCATAATGTTACCACACACAGATGGTTGTCCTT
Organism: Rana temporaria; assembly: GCF_905171775.1. Lineage (NCBI taxonomy): Eukaryota > Metazoa > Chordata > Amphibia > Anura > Ranidae > Rana > Rana temporaria. Next base: position 187,000,523 of record NC_053494.1, on the reverse strand, counting down.
TCTTACCTGACTATCAGGCAGGCAGACCCATCTGCAGCGTAGCCGATGGACACACGTGCGCAAGGGAAGAAGATACAAGCAGGCGGGCAGGTGATGATGACGTCAGCGCGCCGCGGCTCCGGAGCTAGGCCGAAGCCGCGGCCTTTCCTATGGGCGAGACCATCGTCATCGATCAAAATAATTTTAATCGACCAAAGAAATTAACGATTAATCGACCAATTAATCGTTAATTTCCGCAGCCCTAATATAAAACATTATTTTTTTTCCTCAGTTTAGGCCGATACGTATTTTTCTACCTATTTTTGGGAAAAAAATCGCAATAAGCGTTTATCGATTGGTTTGCGCAAAATTTATAGCGTTTACAAAAAAAGGGGATAGTTTTATTGCATTTTTATTAATTATTATTTTTTTACTACTAATGGCGGCGATCAGCGATTTTTTTCGTGACTGCGACATTATGGCGGACACTTCGGACAATTTTGACACATTTTTGGGACCATTGTCATTTTCACAGCAAAAAATGCATTTTAATTGCATTGTTTACTGTGAAAATGACAGTTGCAGTTTAATGCCGCGTACACACGGTCGTTTTCTGCGATGTAAAAAAACGACGTTTTCTGTGAAGTAAAAAACGACGTTTTTAAAACGACACTTTTCAAAAACGATGTTGCCTACACACCATCGTTTTTTCACAGTGCTCTAGCAAAGCGAGGTTACGTTCACCACGTTTTTCCATTGAAGCTCGCTTCATAACTAGCTTCTGGGCATGCGCGGGTGTAAAAACGTCGTTTGAAACTTCGTTTTTGCTACACACGGTCAATTTCTGTGAAGTAAAAAAAAACGTTTTGAAAAACGACACAAAATTGAAGCATGCTTCAATTTTTTTTGGTCGTTTTTCAGAAGACATAAAACGTTGTTTTCTCCCACACACGATCAATTAAATTGACGTTTTTAAAACGTCGTTTTTTTACATCGCAGAAAACGACCGTGTGTACGCGGCATTAGAGTTAATCACAAGGGGGCGCTAATGGGGTTATGTATGACCTCATTTGTGTTTCTAACTGTAGGGGGGTGTGGCTGTAGGTGTGATGTCATCGATTGTGGTTCCCTATAAAAGGGAACACACGATCGATGACAGCGCCACAGTGAAGAACGGGGAAGCTGTGTAGACACACACCTACTCTCATCATAGGCAGAGACTCTCAGAGGTGTTTTGTAACAGAACCAGCTCCCTGTTAATCTATTTATAGCAACCTCCCCAGACAGAAATGACAGACTGCTTTTATCTGATGTGTCAGAGAATTTGTTAGGAGTTATCAGGCTGATAACAGAGGAACAGTTCAGGAGAGAGCTAAGGGGACTTAGCTAATTGAAGAGAGATAACAAAATACTGCAGATATATGTGCTCAGCTCAAATTTCATGAATTGGGTTTACATCCACTTTAAGACACGTGAGAGGTACATGGAGGCTGCCTTTGCTGACCTCTCCTTCTCATTATAAATTCATATATTTTGCTCAGTTGTTAAAAAATGATGGTGGTGCTTTACCGATCCTTAATATTAGTAAAGGTCAATGGGTTAGGCTGTTTACAAAATGTTACTCTCAATGCAACTTGCATGGATCAGTCATAATATTATGACCACCCACCTTATATGAATAGGTCTCCCTTTTTCTTCCAAAACAGCCCTGACCCTTTAAGGCATGGCTCAACTAGCTCGAAGGGTATGCTGAGGTATCTAGCATCAAGCTATCAGTTGCAGATCCTTTAACTTCTGTAATTTGCGAGGTGGAGTGTCCATGGATCATGGATCAGCACATACCACACATGTGTGATTGGATTGAGATCTGGAGGCCCAGTCAACACCTTGAACAACTTCCATTGCTCCATGGTCCAGTTCTGAAGCTTATGTGCCCATTGTTGGTGCCTTTGGCGGTGGACACAGGTCAGATCGAGCATTCTGACTGGTCTGTGGCAAAGCACTGTGTTTTTAGTCACCTTTCTATGAAACCAAGCATGAACTTTTTAAGTACCGTATTCATTGGCATATAACACGCACCTTCATTTTAAGAGGGAAGTTTCAGGATTTTGTTTTTTTTAATAAAGAACTTTGAAGTAAAATAAGGGTCAGTGCCCATTAATGCTGCCTGATCAATGCCCATCTGCAGCTTCACAATTGCACATCAATGCAGCTTGATCAATGCTCATCTGCAGCCTCACAATTCCCCATCAATGCAGCTTGACCAATGTCCATCTGCAGCCTCACCATTGCCCATCAATGCAGCTTAATCAGTGCCCATCTGCAGCCTCACAATTCCCCATCAATGCAGCTTGACCAATGCTCATCTGCAGCCTCACAATTCCCCATCAATGCAGCTTGACCAATGTCCATCTGCAGCCTCACCATTGCCCATCAATGCAGCTTAATCAGTGCCCATCTGCAGCCTCACAATTCCCCATCAATGCAGCTTGACCAATGTCCATCTGCAGCCTCCCCATTGCCCATCAATGCAGCTTAATCAGTGCCCATCTGCAGCCTCACAATTCCCCATCAATGCAGCTTGACCAATGTCCATCTGCAGCCTCACCATTGCCCATCAATGCAGCTTAATCAGTGCCCATCTGCAGCCTCACAATTCCCCATCAATGCAGCTTGACCAATGTCCATCTGCAGCCTCCCCATTGCCCATCAATGCAGCTTAATCAGTGCCCATCTGCAGCCTCACAATTCCCCATCAATGCAGCTTGATTAATGCCTATCTGCAGCCTCACCATTGCCCATCAATGCAGCTTAATCAGTGCCCATCTGCAGCCTCACAATTCCCCATCAATGCAGCTTAACCAATGTCCATCTGCAGCCTCACCATTGCCCATCAATGCAGCTTAATCAGTGCCCATCTGCAGCCTCACAATTCCCCATCAATGCAGCTTGACCAATGTCCATCTGCAGCCTCCCCATTGCCCATCAATGCAGCTTAATCAGTGCCCATCTGCAGCCTCACAATTCCCCATCAATGCAACTTGATTAATGCCTATCTGCAGCCTCCCCATTGCCCATCAATGCAGCTTAATCAGTGCCCATCTGCAGCCTCAGAATTCCCCATCAATGCAGCTTGATTAATGCCCATCTGCAGCCTCACCATTGCCCATCAATGCAGCTTGATTAATGCCTATCTGCAGCCTCCCCATTGCCATGAATGCAGCCTGATCAATGCCCATCTCAGGGAAGGGGGCGGGATGAGCGCCGTCAGATTACATCGAGAATCTCCTGTTTACTCTGGGGACTCTTTAATACAAAGTCCCGCCTCCTCGACCGGCTTCTATGATAGACAGAACACTGGTCCAAGGCCCAGGAGACAGGACTTTCCTATTACAGAGACTGCCGAGTAAACAGGAGCTTCTCGCTGTATGTAATCTGACGGCGCTCGTCCCGCCCCCCTCCCCGTTTTCTCAGGGGCAGCTCAAATTGCAGTATCGGCATATAACACGCACACACTATTTGCAACCAATTTGCAGGGAGAAAAAGTGAGTGTTATATGCCAATAAATACAGTAATTTGAGCTACAGTAGCCCATCTAGCCATTACAATTTGGCCCTTGTCCAATTTGCTCAAATCCTTATACTTGCCTATTTTTTATGCTTTCAACAAATCAACTTCCGGGACAATTTTTTCACTTGCTGCCTAATATATCCCACCCACTTTCATGCGCCATTGTCACAAGATGATCAATGTTTTTCATTTTACCTGTCAGTGATCATAAGGTCATGGTTGATCGGAGTATTTGCAACTGATTTGATTTTGGCAGCTGTTCAGAGAGGAACCCAACTACTACAGTTCTATATATGAAATACATGGACTACAGAATATCAACAGTAAACCCATATCCATCCATCGATTCATGGATCCTCTGCTGAACGGACTGGAGATGGTAAAATATAAGATTGATTGTTATTGTAAAAGTATAGTGGAATCCAACTAGATTGGATAAAACAAAAAAACGAGATAAGGAAGTAAATTAAAGGAACACTAAAGGTTTGTTTATTATTAGATCAATTGATTGCTGTAAGCTAGAGCATTTAAATATCACTTACCTCGTTTTTCCTTTTGACCTCCAAAATTCAGGATTGAAAATGCCATTTCCTGTCTCTCCTCTTCTTGCTTTCCACCAGCATCTGAGCCGTTTTGCATGGTGGAAAGCGTAATGTGCTCACCCCCTCCCTATGACTACAGCCCTGCGTGAAGATGCTCTCTTATCCCTCACAGGCATGGAGGCTAAGCCTAATGGGAACTGTAGTTCCCATTAGGCCGTGATGTAGCAAGAATGAATGCGCACCGCAAACCAGGAAGTCAGTGAGAATAATGATTCAGGAGTGCTGAAGGTGAATAAAACAGCTCGATTTCAACAGGTATCAAACTAGTTATAATGCAAAACATAACTTTTTACTTTATCAGCTACTGTCAGACTTTAATTTAACCACTTAACACCCGCCCGCCGTCAAATGACGGCGGGCGGAATGCTCTATTATTCTGACAGGACGTCATATGACGTCCTGTCATTTAAAGCCTCTAGGGCGCGCGCGCACCCCCGTCGCGTCACTGGGAACACAGTGCACGCGCCCGCGATTGCCCAGTAACTGAGCAGGGACGTGGAGCTCTGTGTGTAAACACAGAGCTCCACGTCCTGTCAGGGAGAGAGGAAACCGATCTGTGTCCCTTGTACATAGGGACACAGTTCGGTCACCTCCCCCAGTCACCCCCCTCTCCCTACAGTTAGAACACTCAATAGGCTACACATTGAGGCCTCATTCACACCTCCGCGACAAAACGCCCGACGCCGGACGCTCGTGCCGCTGGAGGGGAGAATTCCCATTGCTGTCTATGAGATGGTTCACATCTCATAGACGCCGTACGCCTGCCGCCTGAAAAAAAGTCCCGGACCCTTTTTTTCAGGCGGCATTGGCGTTCGGCCATACAAAGCAATGGGAAGGATTTGTAAAAAAAAAAAGAAAAAGTTACACTATTCGCGGCAAAATGCGCCGCGTACGCGGCGTTACTTGTCGCGGAGGTGTGAATGCAGCCTTAACCCCTTCCCCGCCCCCTAGTGGTTAACCCCTTCCCTGCCAGTCACAATTATACAGTAATCAATGCATATTTATAGCACTGTTCACTGTATAAATGTGAATGGTCCCAAAAATGTGTCAAAAGTGTCCGATGTGTCCGCTATAATGTCGCAGTCCCGAAAAAAAACTCGCCGCCATTCCTAGTAAAAAAATAAATAAAAAATAAATCATTATGTCCCCTATTTTGTAGGCAATATAACTTTTGCGCAAACCAGGTTATTGCGATTTTTTTTTTACCAAAAATATGTAGAATAATATGTATCGGCCTAAACTGAGAAAAATGTTTTTTTTTTTTTTTTTTTAAATGGGATATTTATTATAGCAAAAAGTAAAAAATATTGTGTTTTTTTTTCAAAATTTACGCTCTTTTTTTGTTTATAGCCCAAAAAATTAAAACCGCACAGGCGATCAAATACCAGCAAAAGAAAGCTCTATTTGTGGGGAAAAAAAGGACGTCAATTTTGTTTGGGAGCCATATCGCACGAGCGCGCAATTGTCAGTTAAAGCGACGCAGTGCCGGAAGCTAAAATCTCGTCTGGGCAGGAAGGGGGTATATGTGCCCAGTAGGCAAGTGGTTAAGAGGAAAATATTTTTGTCTTTACAACCCCTTTAAGCTTTTGAAGCTCTAGTTTGGATGGCATATATACTTTACATATATATATATATATATATATATATATATATATATATATTACCGGTATATAGAAAACAAAATGACAATAAGAATTGATCCCATTTAGCCAGTGTTGATACTTGACACCTAAATCCAGATAATATCTTCTACAAGAAAAGAGCATTCAGCTTTTTGCCCATCCCCCACCATTTTGTAGTCAATGATTGACAATGAATTAGTGCCCCATGTTGGTGATATTTTTGTCAGCGGAAACATTTTGGCCCCCTTTTTCCCCCCTGTTCATTCATTCTTTATCTTTTTAACATTTCTCCGGTCTTCCCTTTTTTTTTTTTTTCCTGTCAGCCTAGGAACTTGGTGTAGAATCCAGGGAAAGGGGTAGGGGGTATTCACATGAAATGTAGCCTTTGAGACACAAGCATGTCTGTATGAGCAGGCCTGGTTGCCATGGTGCTGCAGTAAGACTTCCAAGGAAACCACAGGCAGGAATTGTAGGCCTCGGAGATGCAGGGCTTGTAGGCCTCGGAGATGCAGGGCTTGTAGGCCTCGGAGATGCAGGGCTTGGATTTTTAGATGCTATGCACAACCTGTACGCATTCCTGCCTCAAAATTCTTCACAGGGCTCAAATTTTTTGCATTACTCGATTTAGACACATGATACAAAGGGTATAGGTTGACGATAAAAGGGGATATCTATCTAACATAAATGACAGTGCTTTAGGAAGTAAAAGAAATCTCTTGCGTGTTAGACTCCCTAGGCTTCGTTTTCTTTATCCTCCTCAGGCGGATTATATCGGATTGCCACTGTGAATATTCTTAATTGCTGCAGTAATGAATGCGTTGCCTCAGAAAATTTTCTTGGCACTGTTTAGTCCCCTTAAAGAGGCTCTTTCAAAGATGACGCCAGCGGGCTGATAAAAAACTGAAAGGATTCCCCCTTCTACAAAATGGAGGTGAATGGAGGAATCCTCCCCTCTGCGCTATTGTATTATGACAGTGGGGACTCTTCCACTGTCCTATTTAACATCTACCTTCGCCCTCTCCCCTCCTTGATAGCGGGGATGGGACTCCGTTTTCAGCCGTATGCTGACGACACCCAACTCTTTTCCATAATTTTGGCCAACTCTCCTGCGGCGGAGGCTAGGTTGATTGAGGGATTGGACGCCATCAAAAGATGGATTGGAGCTCAATTTCCTTAAGCTCAACCAGGCCAAAACGGAGGTGCTGCGGTCCGGGAACATTACGGGAGAGGTTTGGGTGTTATCATGGCCTGACGAAGGTGGGGAGTTTCCTAAATCTGCATCTACGGTGAGGACGCTGGGTGTCCACATTGATGAGGGCCTAACCCTGGGACCACGCGTGGACCAGGCGGTCAAAACTTGCCACTTTAAAATGCGGCTGCTTCACCGCTTTCTGCCCTATCTGACTGATCAGGCCAGTATCGCTGTGGTGCGCGCTCTCATCCTTCCGCATCTGGACTACTGTAACGGGCTGCTGGCTGGTTTACCTCTCTCCCAGATCAAACGCCTACAGAAAGTCCAGAATCAAGCGGTAAGGTTAGCCCTCAATCTGAGAGGCCACTGCCCGACCTCTGGGCACCAGGCAGCCTTTAATTGGCTGGCTGTGGGGCAGCGGATCAGATTCAAGGTTTTAACCTTAGTTTTTAAGGCGTTCAATAAATTAGGTCCTACTTACCTCCAGGCGAAATTGACAAGACATCTCACTGGCCGTTCATTGAGAGCGGCCACTCAATTCCGCCTGGAGGTCCCAAAGTTTAGATTAAAAAAGTGGGGGGGGGGGGGGCAGAGCATTCTGGAGGTTGGGACCTAGAGAGTGGAACCTCCTGCCGTTGGCTTTTAGGCAGACCTAAAACCTGCTCCATTTCAGGAGGGGACTGAAAACCCTTCTGTGGACTGAGGCTGTGTAGATGGCTGTGCGACAGGGGGTAGAAACTGATGGGCTGGTAGGGTTTTTTTTTCTTCTCTGTGAGCCGTACGTTCTTGTTTGCAGGTGCGGGAATTGCAACATCGATTCCCACACCCGCAACCACCACCAGTTGAATCACACTGCTCTTGTGTTCTTGTGAGACTCGCGGAGCTGCCATTCATTCTGAATGGCACCTCCACGCATCTCTCAGCCCACAGAGTGATCACGGTGTGGGAACCACATGGTCAAAAAGACCATGCACATTTTTTGTGCTTTTCACGTGGCACAACAGCTCACTAGAGCAGCCGAGCCGCCTGAGCCAATTCTTCACTAAGCGACGATGCCCAGCTCGAGTCACTGTCAGGTGCAGGTGAACCTTAGTAATCCTTTATGTTACTGGCCGCTCCCTGTATATGGATTCATCGGGTAGTGTGCGGGTATTCCGTCACTTCCTCGATGCCGCAATGTCTCCTGGGAGCTTTTGTCATTGTTCCCAGGAGACATTGCGGAGGTCTGCCGCGAGTTATTGCGGGATTTAGAAAGAACTTGCGGTTTAGTAATTATGCATATGAGCGCATAAATTTTGGTGGGGGGGTGGACCTTGGGTGGGAGTTCCCACACTTTTTTCCCCAGGACTTGACCCCTGGGTGGTAAGTATACTGACATTAGGTCCGCTTTAAATAATCAGAGGCATGTTCCCTTTGCTGTCATTGTCCACTGAATAAACATAACAGCCCAGTAAAACCATACATGTCCTTTCAACTGCCGCTGTCCATGGTCTGCCCTGCTCCTCTCCTCCATGATTTTTTTCATGGCATCAGAAGTTGTCTTTTTCACATTCCTGCAACCAGCCCCCTGATAATGAGGTGTCAGATCTAGTGCATGCCCAAAAGATCTGGCCCCATGTTATTTTGGCTGCAGGAGTGAAATATGGCAGGATTTTTAGGTGTTAGGCCTTGTACACACGACCGTTTTCCTCGACAGAATATATCAAGAAACTTGGTGGCAGAGATTTTTTGCCGAGGAAACCGGTCGTGTGTATGTTTTTCATCGAGGAAACTGTCAAGGAACTCGACGAGAAAAAAAGAGAACAAGTTCTCTTTTTCCTCAACGGGAGTCTCAATTTCCTCGTCGTGTTCCTCGTCGGGTTGGTTTTCGTGCGTATGCTAAGAAACCCGTGCATGTTTAGAATAAAGTATGAGACAGGAGCGCACCTTCGGTAAAAGTAGCGTTTGTAATGGAGATAGCACATTTGTCACGCTGTAACAGACTGAAAAGTGCAAATTGTCTCTTACCAAACTTTTATTTAACACGCAGTAACATGAGATTAGCAAAAGCAGCCCCCAGGGTTGTGCCAGTGGAATCGAACTTTCCCTGCGGTTGTATGTGTTGTACGTCACCGCGTTTGAGAACGAGGAGATTTGGTCTTGACCGTGTGTACGCAAAGAAAGCTTGTCAAGTTTCTCGACAAGCCTAACAAGGAACTCGTCGGGGAAAACGATGTGTCTTTTCCGACTAATTCCTCGGTCATGTGTACGAGGCCTTAGGCTGGCCAAACACTAGTAGAATTAAATTCTGAATTTTTTAGGGTTTGTTTGATTTCCTCATCCTTAGTGGGGTCAAATTGGCATTAGTTTTCAACCACAGTGAAACTTAGAAAATGTTTTGTGAATGAACACATTTTGTGGTTTTATCGTTTCGTTTAGTAGTCTTTTGATTCCAAAATCAAATGTTAAAAGCATACACAATTTTGAAGTACTTTCGAACGCCATTCATCAAGCTGTCGAACATGCTGGGAAATTTTGTACAAGTTTTCATATGAATGTTCCTGCAAACATTGGTTTGAATATCTACTAGTATAATGGCAAGCTTTGCATCCTCTTCAGGTAGATCTAAAATAAGTAGATCTAAAATTGTTGGTCTGGCTGAGGGTAGACACCAAAAAAGATGCACATCATCCCTAAATTTAATTGAAGAAACAAGAAAAAAGAGATGGGACTATAGCAGTGCTTGAATGAATTAGTACCATTACAATGGAAGACTCGAGTAGAAATAGAGTAAAAAATACAAAAGGATTTATTTTTAATTATACAAAATTGATAAAAAATAGAGCAATAACACAGTGCCAGGCATTCACAATGAAGTGGTTTACAAATGGTGGTTGCATTAAAGATTTAACAGTGGGTTGAGTAATAATATGTTGTCCCGACATGTTTCACCTTTAGGCTTCATCAGGGGGTGTATGTCTCAATCATACGCAAAAAGGCAACTATATAAATACAGAGAGAGAAAAAATAAAATTATAATACAATACAATACAGATATCATATTTGTTTTGGAGATGTAATGTGATTCAAAGTAGGTGTCTCAGGGGGCAGCAAGAGGACCTTTTATGTTTCACCCTGGCCTAGGCGAGGAATGAGGTAGTGGGAGGGAACAAAGGGAGAAAGTGATATTTTCTAATGAATAAATTATAAAACCTGTTGGTATTTTTGTAATAGGGGAGAAAGTTCATGACACAAACATTAAAGGGGTTGTAAACCCAGGGCCGGCCTTTGGGGTGTGCGGGCTGTGTGGCTGCACAGGGCGCCATGGGCAACAGGGGCGCCGTGCGGCCATCACAGCTTGCAGAATGTGAGTCGCAGTCAGTTACTCACATGATCATCACAGGAGTCCGACTCCTATGAGTCACAGCAGCAAGCGCGTTGCCAGGTCCCCCTGCCCTGGGACTGGGTGAAGAGCAACGCATCGGTTGCGGCACCTGAAAAAAATGGCTGCTGCCGGCCCTGACAGGCACACTGCGCATGCGCCGCCGCTGCTCGGGAAAGCCAGAAAACGCTTGGCTATTCTCGGGCAGACAGCGCATGCGCAGTGGCGTCTAAGCGCCGCGCGGCGCCATTTTTAAATGCAAAGCCGCGCCGTCCACCGAAAGGTAAGTCAGTTTAGGTGACCAGGGGTGAAGATGGGGGGCGCCACAGGATTAGCTTGCACAGGGCGCCTGAACACCTAAGGCCGGCCCTGTGTAAACCTATGCGTTTTTTCACCTTAATGCATCCTATGTATTAAGGTGAAAAAACACCTTGCAGTGTCCGCCCCTCCCCCCCTCCCCCGTTTTACTTACCTGAGCCCTGAATTTCTGTGGGACCCCAGAACAGCTACTGTTGGACCCCACAACAGGTGGATCGGGGCCACTCTGTGCAAAACGAACTGCACAGTGGAGGTAAGTATGACATGTTTGTTATTTAAAAAAAAAAATGTGAACCTTTAAGCTACCTATAGATGGATTGAAATTCGGTTGTTTTAGCAGGAACTGACCAAAGTTTTTTTTTTTTTTTTCAACACAAAACATAAAATATACAAAACTGTAAAGTTCGTAGACCTCCAACACACGGGGGAGTACAACCAACCCACGTACACTTCTTGCAATGCAAGTATAATACGCAAAAGAAAAAGTTAACACAGCGGCCTCTCAGGACCCATGTGCACTTTACTATAGAAAGGAACCTCATTAAGGCGCCACGGGGCGGCACCATGAAGTAAAAACAAAAATACATAGGAACAGTATATAAATAACCGCAACAAGGGAATCCTTTCATATTTTCTTTGTTACTTTAAAGCTGAATTCTAGGCAAATGTAAATTACAGAAATAAATGTTGTTATGTAATCAAGCCCAGCCTGTCTAATCACAGTCTGGGCTCAGAGGAAGTGGTTTGAATGGTGGTGGCCATCAGACTGAGGACATCTAGCAGCAGAAGAAAAGTATTGCAGGGAAATCTCCGAATTGCAGCAAAGGCTGGTATTATTTTATCTTTTTAAATAGACCGTTTATTTTTATTTTTTGGGATTCTGCATTAATTGGTTTCTGGTGTGTGTTAGTATGATTTTATTTGACACATTGTAAGGTCCTATGTAAGTAGGGACTTGTGTGAAGTGTTTTGTATTCTCTCTAAAGCTCCATAGAATATGCAGGCTCTATACAAATAAATTAGATTACATAGACATCCATGTATATTACATTATAGGACTGCTCGTGGGTGTAAAACATAAACTGGTTCAGAGGAAATAGTATTTCATTCTGTGCAAGTTGAGTTTATTTTGTTTTTCATTTTTTTTACGCATTTTCAGCAGGGTGACCTGGACACCTGACCCCAAAGTGTTATTTCCTTTTACTCCCAGCATGACAATGTATGGTTCAGGACACCAGCTCCTTTCTCGTATATCTCATCAAAGGCTTTTAGTTTTAATAGCAGCTCCAGGCAACAAGTAAGACCAGCTGGTGAAATACGAACGCTAACTGGAAAGCGTTGCAACTGTGATTGTACACAACCACCTTGTAAAGCAACCCATTTAGTTTAAAATAGAATGTATGGCAATGTATAAATATAAAAAACATTATAAATACCTTTTTTTTGTTTGTTTTTATAAGTGATTACATACATTCTCTGTTCCCAGCTGCATTAGAGCTGGTGGAGGAGAAACAGCAGCACACTGAGCTTCCCATTGGAAGGCTGTAGGGGGAGGGGGGATGGAATGTGTGCGGCTGTGTTAGTTTTCATTGCAAGTACAGAAAAATCTTGTTGATCCTGCCAACAATTGTGTATCCTTGTAGATATTGAAGGATGGGCAGATTAGTGGTGCACTGAAATGAAAATTCTGGACCGAAACCGAAAATTCTGCATGCACTTGGCCGAAAGCCGAAATGGACAGTTGTTTTTATATATATATTTTTTATGTATAATAAATATATATTTTTTTTATTTTATTTTTTAATTAATATCATGAATTTAAATGAATATGAATTTATTTTCGACCATCATTGCCACCTTTTCGCCCAATAGACTGCCTCAACACTGAGAAGTTTTTGAAGCACTTTTAAAAAAAGCTCCAAAAATATGCATCCCTTTACCCCAGGCTCACACTTTTTGTGGGAGCTGCGTTTGCGTGGCCGCGGCAGCCCATTTAAATTAATGGGTTGCTGTGCCAATCGAGCTGAAATGCGTGGGGTGCCATTCAGAATGAATCAGAACATCTTAGGCCGCGTACACACGGTCGTTCGTTCCAATCCGATGAGAATGGTCCGACGGGCCATTTCCATCGGTTCACCGCTGAAGTGGCCTGATGGTCTGATGTGCGTACACACCATCGTTCCAAAAACCGATCAGGTCAGAACGCGGTGACGTCAAACACACGACGTGCTGAATAAAACGAAGTTCAATGCTTCCAAGCATGCATCGACTTGATTCTGAGCATGCGCGGGTTTTGAACCGATGCTTTCTGTACTAACCATCGGTTTGGACCGATCGGCCAGCGGGCCATCGGTTCGATTTTAAAGCATGTTTTAAAATTTTGGACCGAAGGACAACAGACCGATGGGCTATACACACAGTCGGTTTGGACCGATGAAACCGAACCTCGGTCCATTCTCATCGGTTTTGTTTGACCGTGTGTACGCGGCCTTAGGCCTCATGTACACTGCTGCTGGTAAACGGACATTTAGGAGTAGTTGTGCATTTTTTTCAGCTGCTCCTGAACTCTCCTCTCCTGTTATCTTATCAGTACATGTACACAGGGTCGTTTATAGTCGTTTCTAGGCTGTTGTGGTGCGACATCGCATGTGATTCACACTGCACTGTAAATCACATACGATGTTCGTGTGATGCGATTTTAGCCATACAGATAGTATGGCTGAATTTGCATTGAGTTCAGACCAAACTCCCACAGGACCCTTTTAAGGGCTTTTTCTTGAACCCCAAAAAAATTCGCTCGGGAGCTGTATTTAGAGGCAGTTGAAGCGCCAAACGCGGCATGTAAACGCAGCTAAACAGCCGTTTTTAGACACTGGTTTCTAGCTGTAAAGTTAAAGCGGGGGTTCACCCTATTAATAAAAAAAAATAAAAAATGTTTTCCTCTAGCATAAAATGAGGCATAGTAGCGCGAGCTACAGTATGCCTGTCTTTATTTTTTTAGCCCCGTACTCACTGTGCAATCGTAGAGACAAGATTACGACTCCCCGCGGGGAATGGGCGTTCCTATGGAGAGGGAAGCTGATTGACGGCTGGCTCTGGCACGTCACGCTTCTCCGGAAATAGCCGAAATAGGACTTGGCGCTTCACGGCGCCTGCGCATAGTCTGTGCGCAGGTGCCGTATAGCGCCGTAAATAGCCGAGACCTGTTCCGGCTGTCTTCGGGGAGCGTGACGTGCCAGAGCCGGCCGTCAATCACCTTCCCTCTCCATAGGAACGCCCATTCCCCGCGGGGAGTCGGAATCTTGTCTCTACGATTGCACAGTGAGTACGGGGCTAAAAAAATAAAGACAGGCATACTGTAGCTCGCGCTACTATGCCTAATTTTATGCTAAAATGTTGTTATAGAGGGTGAACCACCGCTTTAAATCGTTCAGGAGAGGTTGAACAACGTCCCGTGTGCATGAAGCCTAAGAGCGGCACGATTTGCCTGCGGGTGATCGTGTTGTGGGAACAGATGCGATTCCCGCACCCACAGCCACATGCAGGGCTGTGAACCAAGCCTTAATCTCTATGTATGTCCTCACATTGGTCCACTGCGCTTCCGTTGCACTTTCGTTGCAGTGTTAAAAATCCTGCTTGCCGCATTTATGGTTAGTTAAAAAAAAAAAAAAACGCACTAAAAATGCACCTCCCCATTGAAAATGTGACAAAATGCATCAAAAATGCACCCATGTTGAGTTTTTTAGGGGATTTTTTGAGTCACAAGACCAATGAAAAATGCACCATAAACGCAGTAAAATTGCTGCAAAATTGCGTGCATTTTTCGGCATAACGCCAAAAACCCTATTTTCAATTGATAATTTTTGGCGGATGATATATCGGTGCATCCCAAGAGCAGATATTCCCAGATCTAATAAGTCTGGTGGCTCAAAGCTCACATCAAGCAACTATGGACAGGAGACCTTGCTTGCATTATTACGGCATATACTAAGAGTGAAAGGTCTACTTGTTCTGACTGTTTATATGACCTGGTCACAGGCAGGCTTCCTGATAGAACAGGAAGAACACTGTTGTTTCCTTTTAAGACAGAATATTTTCCATATGAACTTGTCCACACCGCACACTCCGGCTATGTACAGGGTTCAACAAGAGTGAAAGCGCCACTATCTTCTTTCCAAGGTTTCACTATGGCAGGTGCAGGAAGTTACGGTCATAGGGAACTACTTTCTTCAAGCCAAAATGAAAGGGAATACCCAACCCCCAACACTTAGCCAACACTTTGCAGTTCCGTACATTTAGATTAAATTGGAGGTTAAAGAAATGCAAAAAAACTCTTCTTGATTTCGAACAGCAGATTTGTTGAGATCTGTTGACTAATGTCTTCGATGTTGTCACGGTCTGAAGCTGGGAGGGCTCATACCATCAAATTATCTGATCTTATTAAGAGACGGACACAATATTTTGTTTGTGCATCCTGGTTAATTTCACTAAGAAATGCATGTCTTCTAAAGATGAACGTAACCTACGCCCAGCCCCATTCACGTACGACTTACGCAAACGACGTAAAATCCGACGGCAGTTCCGACGTCCATACCCTACACGACTTAGACCAGTTATTTGGTGGTTTATCTTTACGCCGGACGTATGCCTTACATAAACGACGTAGCTCACTGCGACGGGCGCAAGTACGTTCGTGAATCTGCGTATCTAGGTCATTTACATATTCGACGCATAAATCAACAGAAGCGCCCCTTGCGGCCAGCGTAAATATGCACCCAAGATATGACGGCGTAGGAGACTTACGTCGGTCGTATCTTGCCACAATTCAGGCGTATCTGATTTACAGAATCAGCGCATAGGTACGACGGCACACATTTGGACTTACGACGCCGTATCAGTAGATACGTCGGCGTAAGTCTTTCTTAATCTGGCCCTATAACTTTTGTGCAAACCAATCAATATACGCTTATTGCAATTTTTTTTACCCAAAATATGTAGAAGAATACATATTGGCCTAAACTGATGAAGACATTTTTTTTTTTTTTTTTTTTTATTATAGCAAAAAGTAAAAAATATAGTTTTTTTTTCAAAATTGTTGGTCTTTTTTTGTTTATTGCGCAAAAATTTAAAACCGAAGAGGTGATCAAATACCACCAAAAGAAAGCTCTATGGGCCTGATCCACAAAAACCCTGCGTAACTTAACTTTTGACATTTAAGTTACACCGCCGCAAAATCTCTACCTAAGTGCCCGATCCACAAAGCACTTACCTAGAAATTTTGAGCGGTGTAACTTAAATCCGTCCGGCGCAAGGCGTTCCTAATCTAATGGGGCGAGTCCCATTTAAATTAGGCGTGCTCCCGTGCCGGACGTACTGCGCATGCTCCCGACTCGATTTTCCCGACGCGCTTTGCGCGGTTTTACGTTACGCCGAGTTTTGTGAATCGCGCCGGGAAAAAAAAGTTGCGTCGGGAAAAAAAAAAGATGCGGCGGGAAAAAAAAATGTTTTAAATTCAATTTGACAGCGTCGCGGGAAAGAAGGGTATACTTTTACATGGTGTACTAACTTTACACTTTGTAAAAGCAGCCCCAATTTTGCGACGGCAAACTAATACTTACGGAGAAAAAACGAAGCGTAAAAGCTTTGTGGATCTCCGTAAGTGCTAATTTGCATACCCGATGCTGGATTTCGACGAGAAATGCCCCCAGCGGCGGCTGCGGTACTGCATCCTAAGATCCGACAGTGTAAGTCCCTTACACATGTCGGATCTTCTGCCTATCTATGAGAAACTGATTCTGTGGATCAGTTCCATAGATAGAAACAGGGATACGACGGCGTATCAGTAGATACGCCGGCGTATCCCTTTTGTGGATCAGGCCCCATCTATGTGGAAAAAGGACTTAAATTTTGTTTGGGTGCAATGTCTCACGACCGCGCAATTGTCAGTTAAAGTGACACAGTGCCGTATCACTAAAAATGGCCTGGTCATGAAGGGGTTTAATCCTTCTGGGCTGTCAGGCCCCGTACACACGACCGAGTTTCTTGGCAGAATTCAGCCAGAAACTCGGTCGGAGCTGGATTCTGCCGAGAAACTCAGTCGTGTGTACACTTTTCAGCAAGGAACCCGTCGAGGAACTCGTCGGGCCGAAAAGAGAACATGTTCTCTATTTCCTCGTTGTTCAATGAGGAAAGTCGGCCCGCCGAGCTCCTCGGCGGCTTCCACACTGAACTCGCCGAGGAACTCGATGTGTTTGGCACGTCGAGTTCCTCGGTCGTGTGTACGGGGCCTAATGGTTAAAAGGTGATCGACTCGCTTTAGAGATTGATAAGAATGTTTACATGAAGTTGATCATATTCACAAATATATAGGAAAACTGTAAAAAAGACTTCTCCATGTAAAAATTGCCAATCATTTATATTATAACATGATACATTGTTAACCCTATTGGCAACAAGATTTTTTCTTTTTGCTGCCTAGCAATACAGTATCAAATTGCCAGAAAATAGAAGTGGGATCTGATTGCTGATTGGATGCTAGAAGAGCTGTGAACAGCTGCACCCCATTGTCTCACCTCGGATGATCTGACTGTAGTAATACATTATCAGTACGTGAAAACTATGACACCATGCCTTCCGAGCTGAACTCAATTTAAAACATGTCTCTTGTGTAATACAGACGGAACATGAAAAAAAGGCTTTCTGTGCTGGTACATAGATCCTAGTCTGTGTGGTCTCCTGGAGGAGTCTTAGAACTTCCCAGTTGTGTAATTATATCCAAATGTGATTCCCACATAATATAGGTCAGTGGAGTAAGTGAACATCTGTCGGTTTAATCGAATACATCTCACCTGTGAGTGAATCTGCGGGCTAAGCACTTTAACTGCCACGGGGATGGCTTAATAGGCACGGCACGCACAGCCACTTGTGACACTGGCACATATGCCATACATCCTTGCAGTAATCCATTTAATATCTTTAGTGAAATAGCAGAAAGCAGAAATAATGAAAGGCATATAAGGCTATGTCAAAAGAAGAAATACAAAAGAAGAAAAAACTGCGCCAACAGCTAGCAATCAAGCTAGATAATGATAAACATAAATTAGCAAACATATAAATCAATTATGTGATCAAGAGTCCCAATAGATGATAAATCTCGTTGGTCTCCACATCCGAGACAAACAGCATCACAGTGAACGTTATAATATCCGTGAGAACCGCCCCCACATGGAAAGCCTCTTACCAGAGTGACGGGTATAAACAGCATTGAAAAGATATGGCCTCCGTCCGTGGGTTAAACACAGGATCCAGATGCCCCAGGAATGAATCCTCCAAAAGCGGGATCGCTATGTCCTTCACGAATGTGGTCCGTGGATCATAGATAACAGAAAACGCACCATAGCATAATACAGTTTTATACCGTTTATTCTTAAAAAGTTAGTTGTACTTACAAACATAGATTTCATAAAAGCATGTAAAAAAAAGTCGGCTGGCACTATAGGATCCCTTCCTCCTTCACATCGAACGCGGTGACGTCACTGCACGCCGTCCCAGACTCGTTTCATCATAAGTTGACGTTTTCAATGGGGATGGGCAATACACTGAGGCCCCGTACACACGTCCGAGAAACTCGACGGGCAAAACACATCGTTTTGCTCGTCGAGTTCCTTGTGAAGCCGCCGAGGATCTCGGCGAGCCAACTTTTCCCATTGACTAACGAGGATATAGAGAACATGTTCTCTTTTTGGCCCGACGAGATCCTCGTCGGTTTCCTCGGCGAAAAGTGTACACACGACCGTTTTTCTCGACAGAATACGTCTCCCATCGAGTTTCTGGCTGAATTCTGCCGAGAAACTTGGTCGTGTGTACGGGGCCTGACACACCGCAATAAATAGCCAAACCTCGTTCTGACGTGCAAGGAAATGGCAAGAAAAAAATAAATATAAGGCTAAGTGGCATGACACCTTTCTATGTTTCAGCAGTGGAATCGCTAAATAACCAGTGCAGAATAGCAGCAAGCTTTTAGGACTAAAGCCTCGTACACACGCTCGGTTTACTCGGCAAGAACCAGCAAGAAAACTTCTGGCAGAGCTTTCTTGCCAAGTATACCGAGCATGTGTACGAGGCTTTCAGGTTTCTCGTCAAAAAAACTGCCTAAAATCTTGACGAGAAAAATAGAGAACCTGCTCTCTATTTTCTCGTCATGATTCTCGGCAGTGTTTTCCTGCCGAGAAACCCGAGAGTGTGTATACTTACCTGTCGCCGTGGAAACCTGCGCATGCTCGAAATTACTTTGACGCATGCGCGGTAGCTTCCTAGGCATAGGTAGGGTGCATCAAGATGGGGTCGACTGCATCGAATGTGACGAGCGCATGCTCGTCGTACGCGATGACGGCACCGCGTTCTTGCCTTTCAAAATGTGATACTAATGTTTTTTTTTTTTAAGTCCCTGGGCGGTTCTCGCGGCTCCTCCCCGCATTAGATAACCCCCTAGGACAGGGGTGTCAAACTCAATTTCATTGTGGGCCGCATCAGCATTATGATTGCCCTCAAAAGGGCCGGTTGTATCTGTAAGATTAGATGTCCAGTGCATCTCCTCCCCTTACATTAGATGTCAAGAGCCACCCCACCATCAGAAGTTGAGTCCCCCCAATCTCCCTTACATCACAGTGAACCCCCTTTCCTTATACTGCTGCTGGGAAGAAGCTGGATGCATTGCTTGAAAGCAGAAAGTAATGCCGCGTACACACGACCATTTTTTTTTTTTATGTCATTAAAAACGATCGTGTGTGGGCTCCAGAGCATTTTTCATGACGTGAAAAATGGCCATTAAAAATTTAGAACATGCTCTGTTTTTTCGCACCGTTTTTCACGTTGTCGTTTTTCACGTCTTGAAAAACGGTCGTGAGTAGGCTTTAACGACATGAAAAAAACGCGCATGCTCAGAAGCAAGTTATAAGACGGGAGCACTCGTTCTGGTAAAACTAGTGTTCGTAATGGAGATAGCACATTCGTCACGCTGTAACAGACTGAAAAGCACGAAGACTGAAAAGCGCGAATCGTCTCTCACCAAACTTTTACTAACACAAAATCAGCAAAAGCAGCCCCAAGGGTGGCGCCATCTGAATGGAACTTCCCCTTTATCGTGCTGTCTTACATGTTGTGCGTCACCGCGCTTTGCTAGAGCATTTTTTTTCACGATCATGTGTAGGCAAGGCAGGCTTGACAAGAATCGGGTTGAAAAAAACATTGTTTTTTCTAGACCATTAAAAATGGTCGTGTGTACGCGGCATCAGGGTCTGGAGGAGAAACAGAGGAGGGCTGCGAGGGCCACATGAAATGGCCTGGAGGGCCGGATTCGGCCCGTGGGCCTTGTGTTTGACACCTGTGCACTAGGAGAAGCGCTCTCCCGAGGGGGTTACCTTGCGGGCGCGCTCCTGAGTCCTTTATTTGGCGTTCATAGGCGCATGCTTCTTGTTTGCACATGAATGGATTGGTTGCTTGAGCTACCTACGCTCTTCAATACCCCAGCTACAAGAACTGCAAGAAGTAGCCTCCAGACCAAAGTTGGGCACTTACTCTACTTGCATTTAAAACGTACATGTAAAAATATATCAATAATTACAGCACTGCTTTCATTTATGTCTTTTATATATGACGAGTATTTCGCTTTAATAACTTTTTTGAGTCATCCTAAAATTACAGCAGTAAAAAAGATAAATGCTTTCAACAACATGGCAAAGTTCCAAACCTGACGGCTCTTTCTCAAGCCCAGAGGTACATGCAGGGCCGGTGTATTGTCCTCAATGTTCCACTGTGGGGGAAGTTCCTTCACTGACTGCGCAGGCGCAAACTTCCCGACGGAAATCCCCGAACCTCGCCCGGCATCCAGGCTCATTCTTTAACATCCCCGTGGATTGGAGGATGTTAAAAAAAGAGCCAGGAGGCCGAGCGAGCGAAGCGAGCCGTCCGAGCGCAGCGAGGACGTGAGGCCGACTGGCCACTTACCTCACAATCCACGTCGCCCTGGAGGCCGGCCGCCGTTCGGGGATTTCCGTCAGCAAGTTTGCACCTGCGCAGTGCTTGAAGGAACTTTCCTGATAGCTGGAACCAGCTCAGCGCATCAGTTTGCGCATGCGCTGGAACTTCCAGGACACCTGGAACCAGCACGGCAGATCACCGGCCATACCATGGGACCCGCTGGTCCTATGGTACCAGGTGGCACTTTCAAGGGGGCGGCAAATTGCCACCCGCCAACTTTCCCGCTCCACTGTCTGGGAAACAATTGCCGCCCGCCTGTTATGGCCGCGGCTCCGGAGCTAGGCCGAAGCCGCAACCTTTCCTAATGTTATGGCCGCGGCTCCGTAGCTAGGCCGAAGCCGCGGCCTTTCCTAATGTTATGGCCGTGGCTTCGGCCTAGCTCCAGAGCCGCGGCCATAACATTAGGAAAGGTCGCGGCTTCGGCCTAGCTCCGGAGCCGCGGTATAAATGATGGGGCAACCTGTGGTTGCAGGAAAGAAATTCTCTCCATGTGTGGCTGGCCTTGGTATCCGATCATGCCTGATCTCATCCCTGATTACATACTGTACAGAATGGCAAGCTTTTCATTGACAATAATCCGTATTTTTTTTAGCAATGGTTAAATAGTGTTTTATATTTATTATCTATTTATCTTCAAGCAGACAGTCCTCCATGGTATTTTGCATTCGGTTATGTGGCTTCTCTGTAATGGAAGCCAGTGGGGGGGGAGGATGCTGACTAGGCCTGAACACAGGTAGAGCTAAAAGCAATCCCACATTCATATTTAGTGGGGCAGAAAATAATTGCAAGGAATAGTGTCAGGATGTTGTCTGATGGATTTTACTTCTGCTCTGCTGGTTGTGTTTTAGTTGGAGGTTTTTTTTTTTGTTAGTTTTTTTCCTTTTTTTTAACCCCTTTTTCCACTCAGTGTAGTTTTGTGTGCTAAAAGCTCCCCTTTGATCTGACAATTGTAGTTTTGCGCAGAAGTGATTTCTCACCAGTCAGTTATGGTATGGCATTTGTTTAAATATCATTTATAACACTGCAACATATGGAAGACATCGGATTTATTTTTACAAACTGCTTGTCTTCTATAATGTAAAATTGTTCAGATTTAAAAAAAAAATTCTTACTAACTAAAGTGAACCCGTGCCCAAATCATGTAATGCTAAAGTATTTACACATTCTGAAAAAGTGTAAAAGCACTAGGGGCCAGATTCACAAAAGAGATACGACGGCGTATCTCCTGATACGCCGTCGTATCTCTGTTTCTATCTATGCGACTGATTCATAGAACCAGTTACGCATAGATAGCCATAAGATCCGACAGGTGTAATTGTTTTACACTGTCGGATCTTAGGATGCAGTACCGCGGCCGCCTCTGGGGGGACTTTGCATCGTAAACCAGCGTCGGGTATGCAAATTAGGAGTTACGGCGATCCACGACGGATTTTCGCGTTCGCTACGTTGCCGCTGGTCTAGTTTCCTGTCGCAAAGTTAGTCGTCGTTTTAGGTGCCCTAACTTTAGTCAGCAAGTGTATTGCTGTCTAAAGTATGGCCGTCGTTCCCGCGTCGAAATTTAAAAATCAACGTCGTTTGCGTAAGCCGTCCGGGAATACGGAAGTACGCTACGCGCGTCGCCGTTCGAAAAAATTACGTCACGGCACGCAAAGCACAACGGGAATTAGGAAACGGAGCATGCACAGTAGGTCCGGCGCGGGAGCGCGCCTAATTTAAATGGCTCACGCCCATTTTAATTGGCCCGCCTTGCGCCGGAGGCCGCCGGCGTAGTTTTCATCGCAAGTGCTTTGTGAATCAGGCACTTGCGATGAAAACTTGCGGCGGTGTAACGTATCTATGATACGTTACGCCGCCGCAGTTCTATGTGAATCTGGCCCGCGATCTTTTGCAACAGTATATATAAATGGAGAGGTGAATATTTTATTTAAATATATATTATGGTACAGTGGAACCTCGAATTGCGAGTAACGTGGTTTACAAGCGTTTTGCAATACAAGCTATTTAAAAAAAAAAAATCCTGACTCGCTTTGCGAGCGCTGTCTTGCAAGACGAGCAGGATTCAAGCCGCTGGGGTGTGCAGTACCGCATTTGACCAGAGGTGCGGGAGCGTTGTTGACAGGCTCCGAGTGTCTCCGAGCGTCTCTAAGTGGTCTTCCAGGTTTCTCCGGCGCCCCCGCACCTCTGGCCACTTGCGGTACTGCATAGGCAAGCAGTGATTTTGATACGGATCATCTCAGTTTCCATTATTTTCTATGGGGGAACTCGCTTTGATATAAGAGTGCTTTGGATTACAAGCATTCTTCTGGAACAAATTATGCTCGTAATCCAAGGTATTACTGTAATTCCGTTCTTTTTTTTTTGGGTGAACATGTACACTGGTAATATAGTAAAATATATTATGTTTCCGAAAAAATACGTAATATATTTGTTGATTCGTATTATATTAATTTAGTTTAAATGTTGTTAGAGCACAATTAAACTTTCAATTTTAATTGGTTGTAAAGGCAGAAGTTTTTTTATCTTAATTCTATGCTAAGCATTCTATGCATTAAAATAAAAGGCCTTCTGTGTGCAGCAGCCCCCCTAATACTTACCTGAGCCCCAGTCTCCCTGCATGGGGCTACATGGAATTGCTGTGCATGCTGCACTTGTAAAGATGCACCCTACATACAGGTGTGTACGAGTCAATGAATGGGGCCCAATTGGGTTTTAGCTATGGGATGGTCCATTCATACACAATAAACACCAGTGCTGACATCTGCTTTAAAGTGGATGTAAACCCGATTCATGAAAAATTTGAGCTGGGCACATATATCTGCAGTGTTTTGTTATCTTTCTTCAAAGCCCTATGTCCTGTAGCTGTCTCCTGCTCTGTTCTTCTGTTATCAGCCTGATAACTTCTGACAAGTTCTCCTTCAACTGAGATAAGAGCAGACTGAGGCCCCGTACACACGTCCGAGAAACTCGACAAGCAAAACACATCGTTTTGCTCGTCGAGTTCCTTGTGAAGCCGCCGAGGATCTCGGAGAGCAAAGTTTCCTCATTGACTAACGAGGAAATAGAGAACATGTTCTCTATTTGGCCCGATGAGATCCTCGTCGGTTTCCTCGGCCAAAAGTGTACACATGACCGGGTTTCTCGGCAGAATACTGGCAGAGTTTCTGGATGAATTCTGCCGAGAAACTTGGTCGTGTGTACGGGGCCTCAGTTTTGTGTTGGGGAGGATGCTATAAGTAGATTAGCAGAGTGCTGAACTATTCAAGGAACAGCTCTACCTATGAGGAGAGGGGGTGTGTGCCTTTCCTCCAATCAGCTGTCTGGTCTGTATGCCCAGGCTTCACTGCAGTGCTGAACAGGAAGAGAAAATCCCCTAACAAGATCTGAACTTTCTAAATATTATATAAAGCTGAAAAGAGCAGATATACATGTAAAATTTATGTAGGGGGATTTGTTTTATCGATGTGTATCATCTGAGGCTGTTCACTTCACTGGGTATATTTAATGGTTTTACATCCACTTTAAACTCTCAGCACTAAGGTGCTTTAAATGGATGATCTGAGGCTTTCATATCCGTTTTTTGCATAGATTTTAGTGGATCTCTGTTAATCCCTATTACAAACTGTTTCCAGCTTGGTGCACTGCATGGCAGGACAAATCTGCAGATCAATGGGTGCGAAGTGTACAAACCTGTATTCCTCTTCTGTGGACCTGCCCAGATATACAAGGCGGTCAATGCCGTAACTTCCATTCATTATAAACACAAACAGAGGTCCATTGACAGCTGTTAAAGGAGGCGTGAAGGTCCCAGATCTTTATGCTCCTGGGAAGGTTCCCTACACTTGGCTGATATCATGTTATCTTTGGTCACAGGTGATGCATGGTGACCATTATGGACAGAGAAGAGGATTGTATATAAGATATTGCACTCTATTGAGGGAATCAAGTCAAACAAAGGGCAGGCATGAGCTAATCTAGGATTAAATTACTGTACATACAGTCTGTTTATTCTGAGTTTAATCCTCTCTTCTGGGTATCTCTACAAAATGCAGTATACTGCTGTGTAGATAAGCAAGTGAATACCAATAAACTCTTATATACTCTCTCTTTAGTCCTATTATTATTCATGTAGGCATGTAGAAAAAACAAAGGGCCAGATTCTCATAGAATCGGCGTTTGCGTAGTGTAAGCCATTTACACTACGCCGCCGCAAATTACTGGAGCAAGTGCTGTATTCTCCAAGCACTTGCTCCGTAATTTGCGGCGGCGTAGTGTAAATGGCCCGGCGTAAGGCCGCGTAATTCAAAGGGGGCGGCTTGTATTTAAATTAATCGCGCCCCCGCGACGATCGTACTGCGCATGCGCCGGGCATAAAAATAGCCCAGTGCGCATGCGGGAAAAAGAGCCTTACGCCTGTCAGATCTAAGGGATATCTATGCGTAACTGATTCTAAGAATCAGTCGCATAGATACGCCAGGCCAGATTAGGACTTACGACGGCGCAAATGGCGTTGCGCCGTCGTAAGCTTTTTAAGAATCTGGCCCAAAGTTTTTCCAACTTCATCATTAAAACGACATTGCCTACACACCAGCTGATTCCTTGTTAGTAAAAGACGATTCGCGCTTTTCTGTCTGTTACAGCGTGATGAATGTGCTTACTCCATTACGAAGCGCTCCCGTCTCAAAACTTGCTTCTGAGCATGCAAAGGGTTTTTAATGTCGTTTTAGTCAACACACGATCATTTTTTACAACCCGTAAAACTTGTGCTCATGTGCATTTCTTTTTTCGATTATATTTCTCACACGATTCTCCCATCATTGATTAGAAAATTATTCGTTAAAAAGTGCCCCGCTAGCGCCCGAAACAGCTTCACCACTAACGGACTGCCTCCCTAGTGTGATAGCAGCCTTAGGCTGGGTTCACACATCTGCAGCCGTGGTTTCAGTGCGGCAGTCCGATGAGGGTCTGTTCCGCGGTTCAGGTGCGATTCAGATGTGAATTTTTACCTGAAATCAGTAGTGGCTGCTGGGTTCTTCTTTTGGGGGGCGACAAACAAACAACACATCCCCTCCCGGCGGCGTGGCACGGCACTAAAACAGCACCCCCTCCCCCGTGGGCGGTCCAGCGGGGCTGTGGTGTCCTCTCCCTCTCCTGGAGTGTGGGCATCGGTTGCGGCAGCTCTGGCGTGCTCTACTCCAGCTTCCTCCGCGAGAGTGCTAGAGTGCTAGGCATCCAATAGGATCGCCTGAAGCCTCGTACACACGACCGAGGAACTCGACGGGCGAAACACATCGTTTTGCTCGTCAAGTTCCTTGTTAGGCTGTCGAGAAACTCGACAAGCCAATTTTCTCCATTCCCGTCAAGGAAATAGAGAACATGCTCTCTTTTTGGCTCGTCGAGTTTCTCGACAGTTTCCTCGACGAAAATGTTCACACGACCGGTTTCCTCTGCAAAAAAATATCTTCCAGCAAGTTTCTTGCTGGTTTTTGCCGAGAAACTCGGTCGTGTGTACGAGGCCTGACACTTTGGCCAGACCTTCCTCCTGATTAGCGGGGAGGAACTTTAGTGTGATAATAGCGAAAATGTATTCGCTATGGTCTCACAACTGGGTGGGCTCAGAGCGCAATGCACTGCGCTCCGAGCTCACCCTTTTTGGAAGCCTATTAGAGTCTCCGGCTCTAATCAGGTGCTTAAAAAAAAAAAACTTTTCGCATTGGAATCCATAGTCCGGTGCTCTGATATGTAGATCAGGGGGCCGGACGCATGGATAAGGGAGGCAGCGCCCGTGCTCCCTCTATGGACAGGCCGTCCCTGCCTGAAACTGGAACCAAAAACATACAAGACCCTTTTTAAAACCATGCCACAGCCACCCCGCACACGGGCCCGGATTTACTCCCTGTGCCACCCCAAGGCCGGGTCCTTCAATAAAGTCCCCCCCCCCATTAGAGCCCTTCTAAATCCCAGCAGCAGTGTCTCCTCCGCCATTACTGAAGGCTGAGGGGGAACAAATTGGAGGCAACCATTTTCCAGAAGACCACGGACGAGTTATAAACAAGAAGGAAGCCTGCCGAGTGGCTACAATAGAAATTGAGCGGCGGCACCGCCCACCTGCCACCCCTTTCCACAACAGGTCACAGATGACAGACAGACCAGGGGCGGGGGTGGGCGGTGCCGCAGCTCAATTTCTATTGTAGCCACTTGGCATGCTCCCTTCTAGTTTATTACTAGTCTGTGGTCTTCTAGAAAATGGCTGCTGGCGGAGACATTATCTCTGCCCGCTGTGGACCTCCAGCGGCAGGCGAGAAAAATAGTACATTACAGTGCGGGGGCGGTCGCGAAGACCAAGAAGTCGCCGCAGGAGCGGCGCCGCCCCTTCACCCACTGCCGCCCCAAGGCCTTGCCTCGGTGGCCTTGTGGGAAATCCGGCCCTGCCCGCACATGTGTGAACCGGCTCCATTGAAAGCTGACCCGATTCACATGTTGTGCAAATTGGATGCGGTTAAAAATTCATCCAGTTTGCATATATGTGAACTGACTGATCTAATTTTGATAAGCTGAAATCTAATTGGTTACGGGTTTCTCTACTTTTCTCATTGGCTCTGCTCTTTGCACGGCCTTATGGAATAAGCCTGAAAAGCGTATTCCTGGATCTCATGTTATATACAGACCTTTTCCTAGTTCTTTGTGCTCCACCCGGTTCGTGATCACCGTAGCTTTTCTTTAGCGGTCCCCAGTGCTTTTACTCTATTTAGTTATGGCTGGCTAGTAGCAGATTCAGATGACCTCAAAAAGATAAAAGTTGGTGTTCATCTCTGAGGAATTAATCGGCTCCTGTAGGTGAGCTCGCCATCATGGCTCAATTCACAATATTAAAAATGCTTCTTGACAGCTGAGTGCTCTCTTCTTAGTGCATTTAGTCTACATGCCTGGAAACACTGCAAATATGTATTGTAAAAAAAGAATGTGGTTTGATTACAGTCGCACCTGTCTACCAAGGCAAAGTGCGGTCAATTATACTTTGAACTTAAATATCAGTTATTGCAAACTAGTGCTGTTAGTAATCTGATTTCTAGGTATGTGTGCGTTAAGCAGCATTATTTTCTTTTACAGGACCTAAAAAAGGTAAAGGTCAATTAAAGAGGAAGCAAACCCTAATGGGTTTTACTTCCTCTTTTTCCCCCTGCAAAGTAAAAGCATGATGGGCTAGTATGCATCGCATACTAGCCCATTGTGTGCCACTTACCTGCAAACGAAGCCCATGATGTCCCCGCTGGTGGCCGCATCCATCTTAACGCCTCTACCTTTCAGGGTCGTGCCCTTTCTTCAGTGCGCATGTGCCGATGACGAAAATAATATGGTAAATAGGAGATATTTCCAGTACCTACAGGTAAGCCTTATTATAGGCTTATCTGTAGGGAAAAGTGGTGTAACTAGGTTTACAACCACTTTAAAGTGTTGCTAAACCCAGGAGCCTGCATTCACTATATCTGGTCTCCCACAGTACACAGAACATGGAAATGCAATAGTTTTAGTAAATATAAACTGCTAAATACCCTTTCTCATCAGCAGTATATCGCAGTCTTGTGACTTCTATCAGTGCCTGGTTAAAGCTTGTAGGAGGAGTTTTTTGCACTTCACTGAGCTGTCTTATCAGGATCCAGGTCCCCCGACCCTCTGTCTGGATAGTGCTCATTGACCATGTGCTAATCACATGCATTTCCCAAGAAAGTAAAAAAACTCTGTAGCATTACACACCAAACTGAGCATGTGCAGCCTGACTCCAGTAACTCCGTCTTATCCGGACATGTTTTGGAGTCAGTGGAAGAAGGGGAGGATCTGTCCATACAGGATCAAACAGCCTTTTAAACAATACAGAGGATTAACCCCTTAGGTTCCACAGTGAGTATAACAAGCATGCTTTACTGCAGACTGATTTTACTGTTGTGGGTTTAGTAACACTTTAAACTTAAAGCGGTGGTTCACCCTCCTTCACATCATTATACCATTACATTCGGCATCGTAGCGCGAGCTACGGTATGCCGGTCTTAAATTTTTAATCCCCGTACTCACTGTGCTATCGATCATTGAAGAATCCGACTCCCGCGGGGAATGGGCGTGCCTATGGAGAGGGAGGATGATTGACGGCCGGCTCTGGCACGTCACGCTCCCCGAAGACAGCCGGAGTAGGTCTCGGCTCTTCACGGCGCCTGCGCACAGGCTATGCGCAGGTGCCGTGAAGAGCCAAGCCTATTTCGGCTATTTCCGGAGAAGCGTGACGTGCCAGGGCCGGCCGTCAATCACCTTCTCTCACCATAGGAACGCCCATTCCCCGGAATCTTCAATGAGCCATAGCACAGTGAGTACGGGGATAAAAAATGTAAGACCGGCATACCGTAGCTCGCGCTACGATGCCGAATGTAATGGTCTAATAAAAAAAAACATTTTTTTTTTTTTTAACAGGGTGAACCCCCGCTTTAAAAAGTAACTCAACTTTTGTTAAAAGAAAAAAAAACATTTCCCTCTGGGTAATTTTATACATTGCAAGGATTTTAACAAACTTTGTTACAGATTCTTACCTTTTGTTATTCTGAAATAATAAGTATTACTCCGGCGGCTGGTCGGCAAACAGTTAACATAGTATTGACAGTCCCAGCAGTTCACATATGGCAGTGTTTCCGCATTGCATGTGAACCTAGACTTAATCAACTGCTGCGTTTGCAGCATTCTAATTGAGGAAAGTGGCAGGGTCTGCATCCCTTTAGATGTGATTTCCTTTTGGGAGTATCTCACCAAAAGTAACATTTTTGTTTAGGTAAGCAGCCGGGGCGCAGTAAAACCATGACTCAGCTGCCTGTTTATCACAAGGCTGTCTAATAAATTTGCCGGCTGTGACCTGGAGGAACGTTGCAGCCGGTGAAACACGGACTGAACCAAACGTCTGTGACTCCCTAAGCAGTAGATTAGCATGACAAGCAAGGAGGCTAGGGTGACCACATTTCCAAACTACCATTCAGGGACACCCAAAAATCAGCTTGTGCTGTAACGAATCACAGCACAGTGATTGGACACGAGAGGCGGGATTTATGATTTCTCCAATCACAAGCAGGGGGCGGGGATTGTGCTCCAGGCATTCACGGCAAGGGCAAGTACTGTCAGTGAGTAAAGAAGTGATGTGGCGGCCTTTTTTGGGGGCATCAGATTGGCCCGGGGAGGGGGGTAGCTGTGTAAAGCCTCGTACACACGATCAGTCCATCCGATGAGAACGGTCTGAAGCACCGTTGTCATCGGTTAACCGATGAAGCTGACTGATGGTCCGTCGTGCGTACACACTATCAGTTCAAAAACCGATCGTGTCAGAACGCGGTGACGTAAAACACAACGATGTGCTGAAAAAAACGAAGTTCAATGCTTCCAAGCATGCGTCGACTTGATTCTGAGCATGCGCGGGTTTTTAACAGATGCTTTTGCATACTAACGATCGGTTTTGACCTATCGGTTAGGCGTCCATCGGTTCAATTTTAAAGCAAGCTCTCATTTTTTTGACCAAAGGTTAAATAACCTATGGGGCCTACACACGATCGTTTTGGACCGATGAAAACGGTCCTTCAGACCGTTCTCCTCTGGCGATCCTATCGTGTGTACGAGGCCTAAGTTTCATTCCGGGACACTGTATTGTCCTTGAACGAAGGTGCCTGGGACAGACCTGCAAAATGTGGGACTGTCCTGGGCATTCCGGGACAGGAGGCAGAATTTTCAGATACAGATTCAGATGTCGGGCCTACTCTTTTCTTTCATTAAAGCGATGGTTCACCCACACTAACAACATTTTAGCATTAAATTAGGCATAGTAGCGCGAGCTACAGTATGCCTGTATTGATTTTTTTAGCCCGGTGCTCACTGTGCAATCGTATATAGAAGATTCCGACTCCCCGCGGGGAATGGGCGTTCCTATCAAGAGGGAGGATGATTGACGGCCGGCTATGGCACATCACGCTCCCCGAACATAGCCGGAACAGGTCTCGGCTCTTCACTGCGCTATACGGCGCCTGCGCACAGACTATGCGCAGGCGCCGTGAAGCGCCAAGTCCTATTTCGGCTATTTCCGGAGAAGCGTGACGTGCCATAGCCGGCCGTCAATCATCCTCCCTCTTGATAGGAACGCCCATTCCCCGCGGGGAGTTGGAATCTTCTATATACGATTGCACAGTGAGTACCGGGCTAAAAAAATCAATACAGGCATACTGTAGCTCGCGCTACTATGCCTAATTTAATGGTATAAAAAAATATGTTATATTAGGGTGAACCACCGCTTTAAGGTGCCATTGAAAGATCATTTGAGGTCAGCGACTCGTGAATGGTTCCTTGCTATCAACACATCACTACAGAGTAGGCCGGAGCTAAATATAAAAGTCAGATCCGAGTTCTTTCATTCCCAATCTCAGGAATGTATTTTTATTTACGATGTTAGATGATTGGAAAACGAGTTTTTAGAAAGCGTTCCAGCTGTGAGGGACAAGCGGTTCACGAACAGGATGTGAGAGGTTTGTGCTGAGCTTGCTGTTACTCTCGTTTAATCTCAACTTGTTTTCTTTTCCTCATGTGTCGAGGATTTCTGTTTTTCTTATAGAGCAGAAGGCAGTCAAGTCCAAATGTCCGAGCAAATTTAGCAGTGAGTGATGCGGATACGTGAAATGCTATTATTTTTGTAAAATCTCTTCAGTTGGCCTGGCAGCTGCAGTCTAAATTTGGTCCGTATTTAATACCTTGTGTTACATCAAGACGTTGCCTGTTCTGTATAGAAGAGCGCCCTCAATTATTCTGCAGACACAGACAATACGGTCAAGGGGTGGACGTTTGATTTATGGAAACAATGAAAATAGATAATAAAGACACACTCTAGCCAAAACTATTTTTATTGTAGTTTTAAATACTATGTGACGGGAGTCACTTTTGGCGGGGGGCACGTGGAATTCAGCTTACCTTAAAGCGGGGGTTCACCCTTAGAGGGCACTTTTCCCCCTTCGCTTCCTGCTCGTTATTACTAGGGGAATCGGCTATTTATTTTAAAATATGTGCAGTACTTACCCGTTTACGAGACGCATCCTCTCCGTCGCTTCCGGGTATGGGCTTCGGGAATGGGCGTTCCTTCTTGATTGACAGGTTTCCGAGAGGCTTCCGACGGTCGCATCCATCGCGTCACGATTTTCCGAAAGAAGCCGAACGTCGGTGCGCAGGCGCAGTATAGAGCCGCACCGACGTTCGGCTTCTTTCGGCTACGAGTGACGCGATGGATGCGACCGTCGGAAGCCTCTCGGAAGAATGTCAATCAAGAAGGAACGCCCGCTCCCGAAGACCATACCCGGAAGCGACGGAAGAAGATGCAGCTCGAAAACGGGTAAGTACTGCACCTATTTTAATACAAATAGCCGATTCCCCTAGACCGAACGAGCAGGAATCTAGGGGAAGAAAAAAAATAAATTTAGAAATGGGTGAACTCCCGCTTTAACCACTTCAGCCCCGGCAGGATTTACCCCCTTAACGAAAGGGCACTGCGCCGCCTTAACTGAGAATTGCGCGGTCATGCAACGTTGTACACAAACACAATTGATGTCCTTTTTTTCCCACAAATAGTTTTTTCTATTGGTGGTATTTGATTTGCGCTATAAACAAACAAAAAAAAAAAACAATATTTTTTGCTATAATAAATATCCCAAATAAAAAATAAAATGTCTTCATGAGTTTAGGCCAATATGTATTCTTCGAGTGTATATATATATCACCGCGCTACCTGTGTGTACATATAAATGGCAGCCAACACCACAGAATTAGATCAATTCTGCAGGAAACAAACATAAAAAACAAAAAGTGTAGCGCTAATTATATATAAGGCAAGTGAGAAGACTGTAAATACAGATCTAAACTCATGTGATGATGACACCATAAGTGCTCAGAAAGTCCGTGGATGGTAAAAATATTAAAAGTACATGAATGAACATATATAGCTAGATTCAGGTAGCTGTGTGTATCTTTGCGGCGGCGTAGCGTATCGTATTTACGCTACGCCGCCGTAAGTAAGTGAGGCAAGTGCTGTATTCACAAAGCACTTGCCTCCTAAGTTACGGCGGCGTAGCGTAAATGGGGCCGGCGTAAGCCCGCCTAATTCAAATGAGGATGAGGGGGCGTGTTTTATGTAAATGGTTGGTGACCCGACGTGATTGACGTTTTTTACGAACGGCGCATGCGCCGTCCGTGTACATATCCCAGTGTGCATTGCTCCAAAGTACGCCGCAAGAACGTATTGGTTTCGAGGTGAACGTAAATTACGTCCAGCCCCATTCACGGACAACTTACGCAAACGATGTAAAAATTTCAAATTTCGACGCGGGGACGACGGCCATACTTAACATTGTCTACGCCACCTAGGGGGCAGCTTTATCTTTACGCCGGCGTACCTCTTACGGAAACGGCGTATCTTTACTGCGATGGGCGCACGTACGTTCGTGAATCGGCGTATCTAGTCATTTACATAATCTACGCCAAACTCAACGGAAGCGCCACCTAGCGGCCAGCGGAAAAATTGCACCCTAAGATATGACGGCGTAGGAGACTTACGCCGCTCGTATCTTAACCTAATTTAAGCGTATCTAGTTTCCAGAATACGCTTAAATTTACACCGGCGTAGATTCAGAGTTACGACAACGTATTTACTGATACGCCGGCGTAACCCTACCTGAATCCAGCTAATAAAGTAGGTCCACCACCAAGGTATAAATGGGAGGGTTACCAGAGGAACTGTACCCAATTAAGTGTATACCTATTGGGTCATGCAAGCTTAAACAGTGTCGGTGTCTTGGCTCCAAGGTGACGATCTAGTGATCGAAACGCATCGGTAACCGCTGACTCTACTGCCTATGTTTTTATGCCTGATTTTATCTGCTGAAATGTGAGTGTAAACCTTACTATTTACTGCCGGGTAAAAATGTATCATACAGTTTTACACTATGTGGATTTTCGTTTTCTCTCCCATTTTTCCCTATTTCTGAGCCTCTGGATCTTATGATTCTGGCATAAGGCCTATTATCATCCCTGGTTGTTACTGGCTGTTTTCCCTCCATTGTAGTGGAAATCACCTCCCTGTCCGTCACTCAAGTCATCTTTGAGCCAAGACACAGACACTGATTAAGCTTGCATGACCCAATAGGTATATGCTTAATTGGGTCCAGTTCCTCTGGTAAGCCTCCCATTTATACCTTGGTGGTGGACCTACTATCAAATTCTCATCTTTAATAATATTTTTTCAACACTAAGTCATTTTTTGTTGGACTAATTGATTCACATGGGACTTTATATGTTCATTCATGTACTTTTATTATTTTCACCATCCACAGACTTTCTGAGCACTTATGGTGTCATCATCACATGAGTTTAGATCTGTATTTACAGTCTTCTCACTTGCTTTATATATAATTAGCGCCACACTTTTTGTTTTTTACAATATATATTCTTCTACATATTTTTGGTAAAAAAAATCACAATAGGCGTATATTGATTGGTTTGCGGAAAATGTATAGCTTCTACAAAATAGGGGATATATTTGGCATTTTTATTATAATTTTTTTTTTTTACTACTAATGCTGGTAATTTGTAATTTAAAGCGTAACTGCGACATTGCAGCGGACACTTTTGACACTATAAAATCTTGCAACTTCAAGTGAAGTTGCGCAATTTAAAAGTCAGATTCAAACTTAGAATTAGCAAACTATTTAATGTTTAATATAAGCAGATCTCTTATAGCAGTTGTGTGGGAGCTCCTTTTTTCCTGTAAGGCTGTGAGCCATCACTGGAGATATATATTAGCATAATGCATTGAAGGAAATGTTGAACTTGGTGCTTTGTTGGTTGAAGTGCCCCAATTTGATAGAACATAGCGGACGTTCTTGTGAAAGCTGCTCGGGTTTACTTTGCTGATGACTGGGGTCCTGGAAGCCGGGTGGCTCTATAGAATAGATCAGGGGTGGGCAATTATTTTTTCGATGGGGCCACATGAGAAACTAAAAATATTTTGGAGGGCCGGGCCAAAAGGCTAAACTCAATACTGCATAAAATCAATTGTATTTCTTTATAAAAAGCAGTAAATATCATTGTTGGACAACTGGTACGAGTACTTGTTATAGACATTAGACAGGAGGGGGACAGAGGCTGGGGACATGACACAGGAGGGGGACAGAGGCTGGGGACATGGCACAGGAGGGGGACAGAGGCTGGGGACATGGCACAGGAGGGGGACAGAGGCTGGGGACATGACACAGGAGGGGGACAGAGGCTGGGGACATGACACAGGAGTGGGGCCAGAGGCTGGGGACATGACACAGGAGTGGGGCCAGAGGCTGGGGACATGACACAGGAGGGGGACAGAGGCTGGGGACATGACACAGGAGGGGGACAGAGGCTGGGGACATGACACAGGAGGGGGACAGAGGCTGGGGACATGGCACAGGAGGGGGACAGAGGCTGGGGACATGGCACAGGAGGGGGACAGAGACTGGGGACATGACACAGGAGGGGGACAGAGGCTGGGGACATGACACAGGAGGGGGACAGAGGCTGGGGACATGGCACAGGAGGGGGACAGAGGCTGGGGACATGGCACAGGAGGGGGACAGAGGCTGGGGACATGACACAGGAGGGGGACAGAGGCTGGGGACATTAGACAGGAGGGGGACAGAGGCTGGGGACATGACACAGGAGGGGGACAGAGGCTGGGGACATGGCACAGGAGGGGGACAGAGGCTGGGGACATGGCACAGGAGGGGGACAGAGGCTGGGGACATGACACAGGAGGGGGACAGAGGCTGGGGACATGACACAGGAGTGGGGCCAGAGGCTGGGGACATGACACAGGAGGGGGGCCAGAGGCTGGGGACATGACACAGGAGGGGGACAGAGGCTGGGGACATGACACAGGAGGGGGACAGAGGCTGGGGACATGACACAGGAGGGGGACAGAGGCTGGGGACATGGCACAGGAGGGGGACAGAGGCTGGGGACATGGCACAGGAGGGGGACAGAGACTGGGGACATGACACAGGAGGGGGACAGAGGCTGGGGACATGACACAGGAGGGGGACAGAGGCTGGGGACATGGCACAGGAGGGGGACAGAGGCTGGGGACATGGCACAGGAGGGGGACAGAGGCTGGGGACATGACACAGGAGGGGGACAGAGGCTGGGGACATGACACAGGAGGGGGACAGAGGCTGGGGACATGACACAGGAGGGGGACAGAGGCTGGGGACATGGCACAGGAGGGGGACAGAGGCTGGGGACATGGCACAGGAGGGGGACAGAGGCTGGGGACATGGCACAGGAGGGGGACAGAGGCTGGGGACATGACACAGGAGGGGGACAGAGGCTGGGGACATGGCACAGGAGGGGGACAGAGGCTGGGGACATGGCACAGGAGGGGGACAGAGGCTGGGGACATGGCACAGGAGGGGGACAGAGGCTGGGGACATGACACAGGAGGGGGACAGAGGCTGGGGACATGACACAGGAGGGGGACAGAGGCTGGGGACATGACACAGGAGGGGGACAGAGGCTGGGGACATGACACAGGAGGGGGACAGAGGCTGGGGACATGACACAGGAGGGGGACAGAGGCTGGGGACATGACACAGGAGGGGGACAGACGCTGGGGACATGACACAGGAGGGGGACAGACGCTGGGGACATGACACAGGAGGGGGACAGACGCTGGGGACATGACACAGGAGGGGGACAGACGCTGGGGACATGGCACAGGAGGGGGACAGACGCTGGGGACATGGCACAGGAGGGGGACAGAGGCTGGGGACATGGCACAGGAGGGGGACAGACGCTGGGGACATGGCACAGGAGGGGGACAGACGCTGGGGACATGACACAGGAGGGGGACAGACGCTGGGGACATGACACAGGAGGGGGACAGATGCTGGGGACATGACACAGGAGGGGGACAGATGCTGGGGACATGACACAGGAGGGGGACAGACGCTGGGGACATGACACAGGAGGGGGACAGAGGCTGGGGACATGACACAGGAGGGGGACAGAGGCTGGGGACATGACAGAGGAGGGGGACAGACGCTGGGGACATGACACAGGAGGGGGACAGAGGCTGGGGACA
The DNA here is from genome assembly GCF_905171775.1 of Rana temporaria. Classification (NCBI taxonomy): domain Eukaryota; kingdom Metazoa; phylum Chordata; class Amphibia; order Anura; family Ranidae; genus Rana; species Rana temporaria. The sequence goes on along the minus strand of NC_053494.1, from coordinate 186,963,679 downwards.
TGACACAAGAGGGGGACAGAGGCTGGGGACATGACACAGGAGGGGGACAGACGCTGGGGACATGACACAAGAGGGGGACAGAGGCTGGGGACATGACACAGGAGGGGGACAGAGGCTGGGGACATGACACAGGAGGGGGACAGACGCTGGGGACATGACACAGGAGGGGGACAGACGCTGGGGACATGACACAGGAGGGGGACAGAGGCTGGGGACATGACACAGGAGGGGGACAGAGGCTGGGGACATGACACAGGAGGGGGACAGAGGCTGGGGACAGGCAGCCACTGTTTAATCAATAACAATTGACAACAGTTGCTGCATGTGATGGCACAGTGGCTGCGTGTGATGGCACAGTGGCTGCGTGTGATGGCACAGTGGTTGCGTTTGATGGGCACAGTGGCGACAATTGATGGCACAGTGGCTGCGTGTGATGGGCACAGTGGCAACAATTGATGGCACAGTGACTGCGTGTGTTGGCACAGTGGCTGCATGTGATGGCACAGTGGCTGCGTTTGATGGGCACAGTGGCTGCGTGTGATTGGCACAGTGGTTGCGTTTGATGGGCAGAGTGGCTGCGTGTTATTGGCACAGTGGCTGCGTGTGATTGGCACAGTGGCTGCGTTTGATGGGCACAGTGGCTGCCGTTGATGGGCACAGTGGCTGCGTGTGATGGGCACAGTGGCTGCGTGTGATGGGCACAGTGGCTGCGTGTGATTGGCACAGTGGCTGTGTTTGGGAACAGTGGCAACAATTGATTGGCACAGTGGCTGCGTGTGATTGGCACAGTGGCTGCGTGTGATTGGCACAGTGGCGACAATTTATGGTGGCACAGTGGCTGCGTGTGTTGGCACAAGTGGCTGCATGTGTTGGCACAAGTGGCTGCATGTGTTGGCACAAGTGGCTGCGTGTGATGGGCACAGTGACCCCTCCCGGTGTTGTGTCGAAGTTGGTTTCCCCAAGGAAACCTGTTTCCCCTGGCTTTCGGCTGCGATCGGAACTCCGCCCCTCCAGCCTGATGCAGACCAGCTCCTCCCGGCTCTGCCTCTCTAGCCGATCGCAACTCCGCCCCTCCAGCCTCCCAGTTTACTCCGCTCCAGCTCCGCCCATTGTCTCTCCTTGTTTCATTGCCCGCCTTATACAGCTAATGGCACAACATTGAAAAAGCGATATGTGCCTGGCTTGCGACTGATTTAACCCTTTAAATGGCGCACTACCATGCTGCAATAGTGTGCATTGCAGGTCCATGGGGCTCTAATGCAAAGTGAATGGTGGCTGCACTGTGACCAGCTCACAACTGCATGTAATGCACACCACTGCGATGTGGTCATGCGGCATTTATTGGGCTATATTAAGAGGAAGAGGCAATACATTGATATAAAATGCCTCTGAAAAGCAAAAAAAAATGTGGATCGCTCTTCACCGCCTGATTTAACCCTTTAAATGGCGCACTACCATGCTGCAATAGTGTGCATTGCAGGTCCATGGGGCATGCACACCACTGCGATGTGGTCATGCGGCATTTAAAGGGTTAAATCAGGCAGTGAAGAGCGATCCACATTTTTTTTTGCTTTTCAGAGGCATTTTATATCAATGTATTGCCTCTTCCTCTTAATATAGCCCAATAAATGCCGCATGACCACATCGCAGTGGTGTGCATTACATGCAGTTGTGAGCTGGTCACAGTGCAGCCACCATTCACTTTGCATTAGAGCCCCATGGACCTGCAATGCACACTATTGCAGCATGGTAGTGCGCCATTTAAAGGGTTAAATCAGTCGCAAGCCAGGCACATATCGCTTTTTCAATGTTGTGCCATTAGCTGTATAAGGCAGGCAATGAAGCAAGGAGAGACAATGGGCGAAGCTGGAGCGGAGTAAACTGGGAGGCTGGAGGGGCGGAGTTGCGATCGGCTAGAGAGGCAGAGCCGGGAGGAGCTGGTCTGCATCAGGCTGGAGGGGCGGAGTTCCGATCGCAGCCGAAAGCCAGGGGAAACAGGTTTCCTTGGGGAAACCAACTTCGACACAACACCGGCCCTGCCTACTGTTATCACCGCGGCGACAGCGTTCGTTTGAACAGCTGTTTTCCCCGCCGCGCATAGACACTCCCCCTTGGACGGATCTGTCCAATCGCGAGCAAGGGGGAGTCACATAGACACTCCCCCTTGGACGGATCTGTCCAATCGCGAGCAAGGGGGAGTGTATGTGACTCCCCCTTGCTCGCGATTGGACAGATCCGTCCAAGGGGGAGTGTCTATGCGCAGCGGGGAAAACAGCTGTTCAAACGAACGCTGTCTGTAATGTTCCCCGCCGCGGTGATTAACGTGGCAGCGGCGGCGATTTCGGCGGCGGGGGGGGGGGCCGGATTAAAAGGTCCGACGGGCCGTATACGGCCCGCGGGCCGTAGTTTGCCCAGGTCTGGAATAGATGCTCTCCATGAAACGTTCCATTGATGGCCCAGCAATCTGCAGCACACTGAACAGTGACTGTGTTCTTTCTCTGCTGATGCGGCCTGGCACTTAGGTCACATTGATTCATTTCCAAAAATGGCCCTGAAGGTATCTCCTCATTCAGCTGTATTTATCACAAGATAAACCCGCAGGAGGTATTTGACATCATTATGGTTTTCTACTGAATTCACAAATGTAGATATTGAGGTTTGCAATTTGTATCTGTGAAGCTTCTCATTTGTCCAGGTCAGAGTATATCTAATAGTAATTGGTCACATTCTGCTGGACTCCAACCAAACGGGGTAGCTCCACTTGTTTGCACCCTCCGCTGTCACATTTGGCACTTTTTGGAGGGAAGGGGGGAGCGGGTACCTGGTTTTGACAGGTCCTTGTTTCCACTCCCGGCTCAGATTGCCACGACAATCTAAGCCGGTGTTGTGATGAGAAATGCCCCCCGTCGAATAATGCCCGCCCGGTACTGCACAGGCGCAGCACTTGCGCAGTACGGAGCCACCGAAAGTGCCCGAACATCGTAATTTAGGATCAGCTGTACACGGCGTCTGCACAGAAAAGACGTCATTGTGCCACACGCTCCCGATGCTTGTGCAACTCTGCAAGGGGTGAATGTATTCAAAATGGGAGCGTGTGAGGGGCGGATGGCGACAGAAGGGGGCGTATTTTCTAATGATGGGCAGTGCTGTTAAAGGGGTTGTAAAGATTTTTTTTTTCCCTAAATAGCTTTCTTTACCTTAGTGCAGTCCTCCTTCACTTACCTCATCCTTCCATTTTGCTTTTAAATGTCCTTACTTCTCCTGAGAAATGCTCACTTCCTGTTCTTCTGTCTGTAACTCACCACCGTAATGCAAGGCTTTCTTCCTGGTGTGGAGAAAGCCTCTTGAGGGGGGAGGGGGCGAGCAGGAGTGTCAGGACGCCCACTAACACACAGCTCCTTTCTCTATCTGCAAAGTAGAGAGTGTCCTGACTTGCCTGCTCACCCCCTCCCCCCTCAAGAGGCGTTCTCCACACCAGGAAGAAAGCCTTGCATTACGGTGGTGAGTTACAGACAGAAGAACAGGAAGTGAGGATTTCTCAGAAGAAATAAGGACATTTAAAAGCAAAATCGAAGGAGGAGGTAAGTCAAGGAGGACTGCACTAAGGTAAAGTAAGCTATTTAGGGGGGAAAAAAAATCCTTTACAACCCCTTTAAGAGGGGGGCAGAATTTGTCGCGAAACTCAAACACATCTCCTAAACAAATATATCCCTGCTATTCTTCCTACACTTGTTGCCCTTAACTTGTGTAGGAAGAATAACAGAGATATATTTGTTTAGGTGATGTGTTTGAGTTTCGGGACAAATGCCGCCCCCATCTTAACAGCACTGCCCATCATTACAAAATACGCCCCCTTCTGTTGCCATCCGCCCTTCACACGCTCCCATCATGAACAAGTTCTCCACTTGCAGAGTTGCACGAGCATCGGGAACGTATTGCAATGTTCAACGGCTTTCGGGGGCTCTGTACTAGGCAAGTGCTGTGCTTGCGCAGTACAGGGCGGGAATAATTCGACAAGGTTCATTACTCATCAGAACACTGGAAGTCCACCCCCTTGCAGTTTTCTGGGACACATCACAGTTCCCAGATGACTACCGGAAGACTTGGGGTGGTGGTGGGGTTTCTGGAGGTTCTCTCTCTATTAGGTTAGCCATACACATATCGATTTATCTTGTTCTGCTCGCAAACCTTAACAGGGCCACCCAAGGCGCAAATTGTGGCAGCAGGAATTGGTTGAAATTTGAGCCATCTGTGGCAGCCTTTTCTTCCATCAGGCTATCTTTCCAGCAGGGCAGGACTTAGGGTGGTGGGGGCCCCTGGAGCGAGGGAGGGATCATCGTTGTTGAGCGGGGGGGTGCGCATTAAAGAGTTGTTAAGTGGGGGGGGGGGTGTCTCTCACCTGTGCATGGAATGTGTCGGCTCTCTTTCCTTCAGCAGACATCCACGCACCGCTCCGGGGGGGGGTTTGCAGTTGTTGAGTGGGGGGGAGTGCCTCTCACCTGTGCCGACAGCCGGGGCCACAGACTGTCATTAGCCCGGCTGTCGGCTTTCTTCCCTTCAGCAGCCACAGTCCTCCACACACCACTCCGGTTCCTCCTGCTTCCCTGCTGCCTCCTCTTGCAGTGCGGGAAAATTAACCCTTTCGCGGGACTGCGGGAAGAAGCTGTCTGTGTGGGAAAGTCCCGCAGAATCCGTGCGTGTTGGGAGGTATGCGCAGGGCCGCCATCAGGAATTTTGGGGCCTCTTACACAGCTTAACAGCTTAAGGCATGGGCCCCCTGGAGCAGAGAAATTGGGAAGCGGGGGGGGGGGGGGGGTCTTTACAAAAAAAGAAGAAATAAAGAAAAAAAAAATATATATATATATATATATAAAAAAAAGGGGGGTAGCCATCCGTGGGGCCTGGGGACCTCTGGGCCCTTTAATAAAAAGAAAAAAATAAACCTCTGGGCCCTTTAATAAAAAAAAAAAAGAAAAAAGGGGGGGGTTGCCGTCCGGGGCCCTGGGGGCCTCCGGACCCCTAAAAAATGAATAAAAAATAAATAAAAAGGGGGTTGCCATCCGGGGCCCCTATTGGGCGGGGCCCATGGGCTTGAGCCCAGTCAAGCCCAATGGTAAGTCTGGCCTTGCTTTCCAGCTGTCTACAGGACACCTATCACACTCATTTATCTATATGTCTGTCTGTCTATCTGTCTGCATTTACCTATCTCATATTTATCTACTGCACACCCAACTCTCTCATTTCTGTATATCTGTTGTTTCTACTTATCTCGTTCACCGCCGTCTCCACCAGTTTTTTATTGTTTCTAGTTGTTTGTGAATGGTTAGCCATAGATGGACTACGTAGAAACTTTCTACGTAGTCCATCTATGGCTAACCATTCACAAACATCTGCTGGTTGCCTGCATTTATTATATTGCAGCATTACGGAACTTTCAGATGTGGCAACCACAGCTTCCTCCCAGACAAAACGTAGCTGAGCCGACTTTCTCTTTCCTGGTATTTGCAAGGTTTCCTGGACTGCTGTAGCAGATGTCACTTCGACTTGTCGCCCGGAGTCGCTCTTTAAGAAGGAAGAAATGCCAGTTTATTTTAAGCATACATTGATTTCACTGCCTCCTTGCAGATGTTTCATTGTGTTTTGTATTACTGACCTTCTCACCAGATTAGCACTTCTATGTTATCACTAGCCAGGCAGCTGTTATTATGGCTGCTGTGACATTCCTGTGTCTATCGGCAAACTCCATGTGAAAGAACATTGACAAAAGCCTACTAGATGGAGGAATGACCAAAAGAAAAGGTGATGTCTAATTGATAGGGATGTTAAAGGAACTTAGGGCCAGATTCACAGCCAGCGGGCGCAATGTAACTTTTCTGATTTAAGTTACACCGCCGCAAATTACACAAGTTAGTGCCCGATCCACAAAGCACTTACCTGGAAATTTGCGGCGGTGTATCCTAAATCAGTCCGGCGCAAGGCGGGCCAATTCAAATGGAGCGAGTCCCATTTAAATTAGGCGCGCTCCCGCTTCGGATGTACTGCGCATGCTCCCGACGCTATTTTCCCGACGTGCTTTGCGCAAAGTTACGTTGCGCCGAGTTTTGTGAATCGCGACGGGTAAAAAAGAGTTGCGGCGGGAAAAAAAAAAGATTTGAAAAAAATTCAAAACCGTCGCGGGAACGACAGGTATACTTTTGCATGGTAGAGTACCTTTATACTTTTGTAAAGGTACCCTATCTTTGCGACGGCAAACTATCACTTACGGCGACTTAACGAAGAGAAAAATCTTTGTGGATCTCCGTAAGTGCTAATTTGCATACCCGACGCTGGATTACGACGAGAAATGCCCCCAGCGGCGGCCGCGGTACTGCATCCTAAGATCCGACAGTGTAAGTCCATTACACCTGTCGGATCTTAGGACTAGCTATGCGTAACTGATTCTATGAATCAGCCGCATAGTTAGAAACAGAGATACGACGGCATATCAGTAGATACGCCGTCGTATCTCTTTTGTGAATCTGGCCCATAGCTTTTAAACATTTTGGGCCAGATTCAGAGAGATTGGCGTATCTTTAGAGCGGCGTAGCGCATCTGATATGCGCTACGCCGGCGTAACATAGAGAGGCTCGTACTGTTTTCACAAAGCACTTGCTCCCTTTCTTGCGCCGGCGTAACGTAAAATGGCCGGCGTAAGCCCGCCTAATTCAACGTAGCAAGGCAGTGGGCGTGTTGTATTAAAATGAACCGTGACCCCATGTAAATGCATGGCCGAACGAACGGTGCATGCGCGTGCATGCTCACAATCATGTCGCAAATACTCCCTAAGATACGTCGGCTCAATGCTTTAGACGTGAACGTAACCTACGCCCAGCCCCATTCACGTACGACTTACGTAAACAACGTAAAATACGACGGCTGTTCTGACGTCCATACCCTAACATGACTTACCCCTGCTTTATGAGGGATAACTTTACGCTGGACGTACGCCTTACGTAAACGGCGTAGCTTACTGCGACGGGCGCAAGTACGTTCGTGAATCGGTGTATCTAGGTCATTTACATATTCGACGCGTAAATCAACGGAAGTGCCCCTAGCAGCCAGCGTAAATATGCACCCAAGATACGACGGCGTAAGGAGACTTACGTCGGTCGGATCAAGCAGAAATTCAGGCGTATCTGGTTTCCTGAATACAGCGCATAGATACGATGGCGCATACTACAACTTACGCGGCGTATCAACAGATACGTTGGCGTAAGTTGTGTGTAAAACCGGCCCTTTGGGTTTTTTCATTTAAAATGACTGAGGCCTCGTACACACGACCGGATCTATCCGCTGGGATTGATCCGCGGATCAGTTCCAGCGGACAAATCCGGTCGTCTGTACGGCCTAGCGGATATTTATCCGCGGAGATTCGTCCGGCCGATCGATTTCAAGCGGATAGAAATTTCTTAGCATGCTAAGAAATCTATCCGCTTGAATCGTGTCCAGCGGATTGATCCGGTCGTCTGTACAGACTCACCGGATCAATCCGTCCGCTCCCCTCCCTCGCATGCGTCGTAATGATTCGACGCATGCGTGGAAGTACTTACCTTCCAGCGTCTCGCGCACGTCGCCGCGTCATCGTCGCGGCGACGGCGCGACACGTCACCGCGGATGTTTTCCGCCCGGGGGTTTGATCTGATGGTGTGTACAAGCCATCGGATCAAAATCCGGAGGAGGAATCTCCGCTGGAAACGGTCCGGCGGACCGTTTCCAGCGGAGATCCCCTCGTCTGTACGAGGCCTTAAGGGTTCCATACTACCTGGCAGGCTTTGATCAAATATCACCAATTCATCAGTAACCCTGTCAGTCCTATCCTGGCCAACTTCCTTCGATTGAAAAATTGTTGGCCCAAACAGCGGCTGCATTGGATTGGCTACACTGGCACTTGCTGTCAGAATACATATAGCTGTGGGAGATTCGTCCATTGGTCCTGTATAGGCATCCCGTAGGCTGAACAAAAAGTGTATAGACAGCTTAAACTCCTTTTCCCCAATCAAGATATTAAACAGTGTGAAGATTTGAATACATTGGATCAGTTGTGATTAAATTCCAAGGTAAATTAGGCCTCAGCTGTGGCCCTTGACATCGCTAAGGGGGTCACACATTATATTCAGCACATGTACTGCTATAGGTGTCAGAGAATTGGACATCCTTCAGGAGATGGTCAAAGACTGTGGGTGAGCTAAAGGTACGGTTGGACACTGGAGATACAGTATGCTGCAAGAGACAGATACAGGAGACCTATATGTACACACGGTCGGAAATTCCGCCAGCAAAAGTCCGATGTGAGCTTATGGTCGGAAATTCCAACCGTGTGTATGCTCCATCGGACTTTTGCTGGCGGAATTTCCGCCAGCAAAAGATTAAGAGCAGGTTCTCAATTTTTCCAACGGGAAAGCCGTCCTCGCTGGCCCCCGCTGTGTTCTGGGAGCCATGTGTTTCCCAAAACACAGCGAGGGGGGTGACGCGAAGGGGCAGGACTCCCGCTAGAGTCTATACCCGGAAGTGGTTTCTGCACCCCCTCCCCCCTGAAAGGTGCCAAATGTGACACCGGAGGGGGTACGGTTCCAAAAAGCGGAGGTTCCATTTTGGGTGAACCTCCACTTTAAATTTAGAGTCTGTAGACCATTTCATCATTTGAGAGTCTGTGTACTGTAGACCTTTGCATTATCTGCGTACTTACTGTATATGTAAAGTCTATAGACCTTTGCGTCATTTGTATACTTATATGTAGAATCTGTACACCTTTGCATCATCTGTGTACTCATATATAGAGTCTGTAGACCTTTGCATTATCTGTGCACGTATATGCAGTCTGTGGACCTTTTCATCATATGTACACTTACAGTATATGTAGAGTCTGTAGACCTTTGCATCATTTGTGTATTTATATGTAGAGTCTGTAGACCTTTGCATCATTTGTACACTTCTTTTATCAAGGCATGCTGTACAGCTGACACTATGCTGTTGAAAGCCATACTGAAGCCAATGTGGGGAAATGTGAGCTCACTATAAAGAGGTTGCAAAGCTGATCTCTCGCTGCCAAGTGTAAATGGTTATCGGTGCCAACAAGATCATCAGCATTTTCCCTTCCAGACTAAAACACTGAATTAAAGATTTTTTTTTTCCTTTTGTGGATTTCTTCCAGGCTTGTTGACTTGTGTTTTGTGCTTATATTTCAGAGCATTGTATTGTTCTGAAATCACCCTGAACTTTCAGTCCCCCCAAAATGTATTTTATAGTTGTACATATGTTGTTGGGCTGAATTGCTTGCTGGGGTCTGTTATCTTTCAGAAGTTCCTGCAAGGTGATCACTCCACCACCTTGAGTTTTTGACTTGGACTTATAGGCCCGGATTCAGAAAGGACTTACGCCGACGTATCTTCTGATACGCTGCGTAAGTCCACGGATTTAGCAAACAAGATATGCCTGAATTTTGGCTTGATACGACCGACATAAGTCTCCTACGCCGTCGTATCTTGGGCGCATATTTACGCTGGCCGCAAGGGGGCGCTTCCATTGATTTACGCGTTGAATATGTAAATGACCTAGATACGCCGATTCACGAAAGTACTTGCGCCCGTCGCTGTAATCTACGCCGTTTACGTAAGGCGTACGTCCGGCGTAACGTTACGCCTCATAAAGCAGGGGTAAGTCTTGTTAAGGTATGGATGTCGGAAATGTCGGAACAGCCGTCGTATTTTACGTAGTTTACGTAAGTCGTACGTGAATGGGGCTGGGCGTAGGTTCCGTTCACGTAGGCATTGAGCCGGCGTATCTTAGGGAGTATATGTAACGTGATTCTGAGCATGCGCGCGCATGCGCCGTTCGTTAGGCCCTTCATTTACATGGGGTCACGCTTTATTTCAATACATCACGCCCACCAGCTGCCTACTTTGAATTAGGCGGGCTTACGCCGGCCCATTCACGCTACGCTGACGTAACTTAGGGAGCAAGTGCTTTGTGAATACTGGCCTTGCCTCTCTATGTTACGTCGGCGTAGCGCATATGAGATGTGCTACGCCCGCACAAAGATACGTACGTAAATCTGGGCCATACAGTAGAGAGCGCAAGGAGGATGTAAACAATTTAGTAATCAGCACTAACTGTCACATTAAATATACTGTTTCCCATTCAGGGCAAAGTAACAGACACCCAAGTCCATCCATCCCCCAATCACTGATCCACACCTTCACAACTCTCCACCTCCCTGTACTCTCCACCTCCCTCAACTCTCCACCTTCCTCAACTCTCTACCTCCCTCAACTCTCCACCTCCCTCAACTCTCCACCTCCCTCAACTCTCCACCTCCCTCAACTCTCCACCTCCCTCAACTCACCACCTCCCTCAACTCTCTACCTCCCTCAACTCTCCACCTCCCTCAACTCTCCACCTTCCTCAACTCTCCACCTCCCACAACTCTCCACCTCCCTCAACTCTCCACCTCCCTCAACTCACCACCTCCCTCAACTCTCCACCTCCCTCAACTCACCACCTCCCTCAACTCTCCACCTCCCTCAACTCTCCACCCCCCTCAACTCTCCACCTCCCTCAACTCTCCACCCCCCTCAACTCTCCACCCCCTCAACTCTCCACCTCCCTCAACGCTCCACCTCCCTCAACTCTCCACCTCCCTCAACTCTCCACCCCTCTCAACTCTCTACCTCCCTCAACTCTCCACCTCCCTCAACTCTCCACCTCCCTCAACTCACCACCTCCCTTAACTCTCCACCTCCCTCAACTCTCCACCTCCCTCAACTCACCACCTCCCTCAACTCACCACCTCCCTCAACTCTCCACCTCCCTCAACTCTCCTTCACTCTGTTCTTCAGTTAGCGATAGGAGTCCAGACCCTGTCATCAGACCATTCATTTCAACAGTAGTCTTCTTATAGAATAATTTTTGCATGTAATTTACCTGTAAAAACTTTACTTGTGTAGACAACCAAAAGCCACGAGACTGCTGCTGGGTGTCGCCATCTTGGAAGTGATTTCAGCAGCCCCAGCAGACTCATAGCTGTTACTTAAATGATACGTTATAGTATACTTCTTCTGCTCCTACCCCTGCAGCTACATAAAATATTATGTAGGGAGGTGAAGGGAGGGCAGTGAAGCTGGGCCAGCATAGGCAGTGAATAGACACTCCAAGAAAAGGAGAGCGCAATGACGTACAAGGAAGGTAGGAGCTTTGTTCTAAAATCAATGCACGGCATTATGGGTTGTGCTTGGGCAGGTTGTAGCTTTAACTGTTCAGAAAATCAAAATCTGTATGCAGCAGGACCCCCGGGGTGCTCAGCAGAAACAAATTCAGAGCCTATTCACATGCTATACTCTATATGACACATACATGCTGGTGTGCATTGTGTAGGGGTAGTACAATATGTTGTTACAATGCATCGCACTGCTTCCTTTTTTTAGTAGTTTTTGTTGAAATGTCACAAAATTACACCATATTCAACTCTGCGAATTCTGATAGGGTGTAATGCATTGTAATGCATGCTGTGTCTTTCCGCTAAGCACAATAACAGACCTGTATTGCATAAATAGGGCACAACAGGGCAAAACAACTGCATTGTGCTGATCAAGGCAGCTGAGCGCACCTGATGCCAATGAACACATTGTGGTGCCTGATTTGTGGTTAGCGCTGCAGCTTGTTCTTAGGCCCCTTTCACACGGGGCGGATCATTACTGATCTGCCCCGTGGACCTCAGCTTGCTCAGCGGGGATCGCTCCGTTGATCCCCGCTGAGCTGGCGGATGACAGGGCGGTCCCCAGGCCGAATTTACTCCCTTTGCCGCCCCAAGGCCAGGTTCTTCAATGCCGCCCCCGGCTGCGCAGTACAGGGGGGACATTATCCGCCGGGGGACTTTTTCGGAAGGACACTGAGAAGCGGGGGGTGTTGCTGCCAAAAATGACATTGAGCATTGGGGGGTGCTGCTGCCGAAAATGACAAAATGACATTGAGAACCGGGAGGGGGGTTGCTGCTGCCAAGAACTATCTCACCTCCTCTTTCCTCTGTTTTTTCCTCCTCTCACCATCCGCATGACAGGGGGGAACTCCCGATATGAAAGTAAAAGTGTCCTCTCCTCTCAGCCGCAGTGCCGCCCCTGCACCCACTGCCACCCCGAGGCCTGGCCTTGTTGGCATTGTCTGGAATCCGGCCCTGGCGGTCCCCGCACACTGTGCAGGGACCGCCCTGTCTTTTCTCCGCTCTCCCCTATGGGGGGATCAGATGAACACGGACCGTCGGTCCGTGTTCACCCGATCCGCCAGACGGATGGAAAAGTAGGTTTTTCCTCCGTCACACTTTGGCGGATCGGAGCGGGTCGGATGTCAGCGGGCATGAAATCCGTGGCTCCATAGGAGGAGCACAAAGGGCGCCCATTCAGGGCTGCCTAAAAAACTGGCAGGCGGACCTGAACGGGCCGCCCATGTGAAAGAGCCCTTACTCATTTCTTGTGGTGACAGGTGCACTTTATACATACTGTACACATGGCAGAAGCATGGAGATATCACTGCCACGGCTTGCAGAGAGCTTGACATTGCTTACAGTGCCTCTATCCCCATACCCTGTGCAAACGAATGTGCCAACTATATAATATAATCACTGGAGCCAATAAAAAAAAAAAAGACCAATAATGGCAGATTATTACACTAGAAATTCAGGAACGTGCCCAGACCCTCATTATATGTTCCAAAGTGGAATTTCTATTTTACAGAAAAGAAAGTGCTATCACAAGAAAGCGTAGAGTGTTGACACACAAGAATCTGAAACATGAAATATGATGGGATAACGTTTCTGCATCCCTATGGGCCTTCGCTTAAAGAGGTTTTCAGTTTTTTTTCATCAAACCACTTGAACTGTCTTTCAGCTGAACTGCCAATAAATGTGGTTTGCATGTGTCTACATGAATTACTCATCAATGGTAAGCATACAGTACATCTCTTTAAGGAATGAGCGTGATCTCTGCTGGGCTAAAGATAAAATACAAGATTTCAAGGGAAGCTATAATCCAAGCTGACATTACAGATATGGGTGGGAATTGGTGACAGAACCAACCCTGTGCTATTTAAAGTGGACCCAGCATCAGATACATTTTTCATGTCAAGCAAATGCATTCTAAAGTTGGCCATATACCTAAAGCAGCCTTGAGTGAGACACGCATCACTAGAGGTACAATACTGGTACCTAGCTAATGCCCAAACATTTGTTTTGCCCAAAATTCAGCTTATGTGCCACGTTTCTGAGTTATATGCCCTTTCATTTCTGTGCCCTATGATTAAAGTTTGCAAACCGACAATATTGCTAAAGAGTAACTTTTTATTTTTTTTATTTGATGCTGATTGTCATGTAGGAGCCCAGGGTGCCTCCCATCCACATCAGCCATACACAACTCCTTTATGTATCACCAGCAGCTCACTTTTTTTTTCTGGTTTGGTTGGCATTTTCTTTTCAGTTGCATAAAGTTGGATGGTTTCCTTAGACCTTCTAATTACAATCAGTGAGAAGAAATGTTCCTACTGTTTCAGTGACCTTTGCTGCTGAAAGTACTGAGTCTGCATTTGATTTCCCCTTGTGCAATATCCTTCAACAAGTACTTTTGAACTACAATTTCATAACTTATTTACTTGGAATTAGACTGTTATCTAAGGAACGCGACTTTGTTAGCCTATCCAGTGAGGTTTCCCTTCAGTATCCTTGACATATAACTTGTTTCAGATCACGTAACCCGTTAATTTAGACTGGAGGTGCACTGGTGGTTGATTATCACGTCATTAAAGCCACATTGCCGACTTTGGCGCTCATTTGTTTTTGCTTTGTTAAGCTCATGAGCAGTCATATCAATTAAGGGGAAACCATTGGGTTGATGTACAAAAAGAAGCATTGCCCCACAAACCTATTTAAGAGTTGGCACACGCCTTCTAATTGAATCTGCCCCTAAATCCTGAGCCACTGTCATGTTAACTGGTTCCCTTTAAAAATACTAATTGCTTGCCTATCTCCTGCTTTGATACAGCTGCATCTACTAGTGAGTGATGGAGAAAAGTCAGGGTCATCAAGCATGAAATGCACTGGAATCACAGCCAGGCAATCAGGGTGGATTTGATTTAAATCTCCAGTAAAAGGGCTTGATTTAAATCATAATTTATAAAGAGCAACTGTAATCTCTGTCCCGCAGCGGCTCCTCCTCTGACCCGCTGTTGACTCATCGACAGTCTAATTCACTTTAATGGGACAGCTGATGAAGCGGCAGTGACACAACAAGGGGAGGGATGTGGCGGCAGCAGGTTAGTGGATGCCCCCTATTAGGTGCTGCCATGATGGATCTCAAATGACAGGTGCTCTTTAAATGTAAGGACTCATTCTTCCTGTTAGTTAGAATCTTTCATATTCGTAAACAAATTGAAGGTTTCCTATTTATTATAATAAACTGTCAGATTAGTAAAACAGCGATATCAAAACCGATTGGACTGTGAATCTTCGTTCTCCTTTTGACTTGTAGCGGGACTTGGGGAATTGAAGTAGATTTCGGTTGGTTGATCGAAGAAAGCGATTGGGGTTGTATTTTATTTTCTCACATAAATATTGAGGGGTGATTCCTTGTGTACATTTGTGAGTGAGGCAGAGGGCCTTGAATGTGAACTGATCCTTTACGGCTAGCCAATGAAGGGTCCTCCGGGACGGGCTGATTGATTCCCAGGGTTTTTTCCCGTTATCAGTCTGGCTGCCATGTTCTGGACGACTTGTAGATAAGAAATCTGGTATTTGGGGAGTCCATAGCCGGGGTCCTTGGACTGTGAATTTTCGTTCTCCTTTTGACTTGTAGCGGGACTTGGGGATTTGAAGTAGATTTTGGTTGGTTGATCGAAGAACGCGATTGGGGTTGTAGTATTCTATTTTCTCACATAAATATTGAGAGGTGATTCCTTGTGTACATTTGTGAGCGAGGCAAAGGGCCTTGATTGTGAACCATTCCTTTACGGCTAGCCAATGAAGGGTCCTCAGGGACGGGGTGATTGATTCCCAGGGTTTTTTCCCGTTATCAGTCTGACTGCCGTGTTCTGGACGACTTGTAGACAAGAAATCTGGTATTTGGGGAGTCCATAGCCGGGGTCCTTGGACTGTGAATTTTCGTTCTCCTTTTGACTTGTAGCGGGACTTGGGTATTTAAAGTAGATTTTGGTTGGTTGATCGAAGAACGCGATTGGGGTTGTAGTATTTTATTTTCTCACATAAATATTGAGAGGTGATTCCTTGTGTACATTTGTGAGTGAGGCAGAGGGCCTTGAATGTGAACCGGTCCTTTACGGCTAGCCAATGAAGGGTCCTCAGGGACGGGGTGATTGATTCCCAGGGTTTTTTCCCGTTATCAGTCTGGCTGCCGTGTTCTGGACGACTTGTAGACAAGAAATCTGGTATTTGGGGAGTCCGAGGTAGAGGGAGTTTGCATAGTCAAGCCTGGAGTTGATAATTGTTCCAACTACTACTGCTGTATTCTCTTCCGGGATGAATGGGATAAGTCTTCGTAGCAGGCGGAGAAGATGGTGAGATCCGATGACTACTAATCCTATTTGCTACAGAAAATAATTTTTGTGGTCGGGAATCTTCTTTTCTTTCCGGGAGTTTTCTTTTAATGCACATGTGCATTTCATTTTTCTATTACATTTCTTGCATGATTCTCCCATCTTTGATTAGAAAATCGTTTGTTTTTCAAAAAAAATTCAACATGTCCGATTATTCAAATTTGATTGTTGCACGGAAATCAGCTGTTGGTGTAGCCCACTAAGGCCTCGTACACACGATAGGTTAAACAGATGACAACGGTCTGATAGACCATTTGCATCGGTCAAAACCGATCGTGTGTGGGCCCCATCGGTTATTTATCCATAGGTTTAAAAAAAGCAATCTTGTTTTAAATTTAACCGATGGATACCTAACCGATAGGAAAAAAAACGATCGTTAGTAGGCACGACCATCGGTTAAAAATCCACGCATGCTCAGAATCAAGTCGACGCATGCTTGGAAGCATTGAACTTCATTTTTTTCAGCACGTCGTCGTGTTTTACGTCACAGCGTTCTGACGAGATCGTTTTTTTAACCGATGGTGTGTGGGCGCGACGGACCATCAGTCAGCTTCATCGGTTAACCGATGACAACGGTCCATCAGACCGTTCTCATCGGATGGACTGATCGTGTGTACTTGGCTTAATGGTGCGAAATTTGAGATAAGATTCTTAGATACGATTTTCGAAAGAAAATTATTTCTAAATTCGACCCGTGTATGGCCAGCATTAGTCTGTCTAGGCCTCTTCTTTCTCCTCCACCCCCTCAACTCTTCATTGACATAATCTTAAGGTCTGGTCTACAGCGCTCCGAGAAAACAGCTTGTCTTGATTATGGTCAAATCACAGCAATCCTTCTTTCATGTCCACAGGAGACTACTGTACTTCTTGTTAAAACTTTTAACATAAAAACAAAGAGCAGTAAAAAAAAAATTACATAAACTACAGATTTTTTTTAAATATATAAAAGCACAGATCTATTCTGCTATACAAAGTCACACCAGGCAAGGTTTCAGCTGCTTTTCTATTTTTAGGGCAACATTTGCAGCACATACTTTATGGTTTTCTAATCATGTTTGATGTCTTTACATACACTTTTTTAGAAAAATAATTCAGATGAGTTCTCTTTGTATAAACGAATATAGTCTGAAAATACAGCAATCCTCTTTGGAAAAAAATAAAAGTTAGTTTATGACTTTCCCAAACCTCTATGTACGGGAAAGACCAGATAGCCATCACTGAAGCCTTGGCACCTAACTCAACATCCTTCTACTAGCATTACCTCTTTTATGTTTTACTGGCTCCAGTCATTCTTAGAATGTTGTAAAAAATTGTAAATGAAAGTACAAATCCAACTTGGCCAAAATAATATTTGAATCACTTCCCAGCATGAGTTAAAAGAAAAAAAAAAAGCGCCAGCTGCTATAGTCACCACTTCTGCGGGATCTCCAGTGAGTCAACGCCTCTCCTTTTCCAGGCTAGCTGCTTGTTGACCACCCCCTGTAGATATACGTCAACAGAATAACATGGCTGCGCAAAGCCACGTACCTGTACGTTGCTTTGAATTTGCCGCAATGCAGGCGCGCGCATGCTCCGTGACCGTGCTCGCGGGACCCGCGGACTTGATGTCCGCCGGTGTCCCGTGAGCGTGTCACGGAGAGGCAGAATGGGGAGATGCCTGTGTAAACAAGGTATTTTCCTGTTCTGCCTAGTGACAAGACAGTGATCTACTGCTCCCTGTCATCTACTGATCTACTGCTTACTGTGGTGTCACTCGTAGTCCAGCCCCTACACAGTTAGAATCACTCCCTAGGACACAATTAACCCCTTCCTTGCCCCCCCAGGGTCATTTATACAGTAATCAGTGCATTTTTATAGCACTGATCACTGCATAAATGACAATGGTTCCAAAATAGTGTCAAAAGTGTCAATAATGTCGCAGTCACAAGAAAAAATCGATGATAGCCGCCATTACTAATAAAAAATAATTATAATAAAAATGCCATAAATCTATCCCCTATTTTGTAGACGCTATAACTTTTGCGCAAACCAATCAATATACACTTATTGCCTTTTTTTGTATTTACCAAAAATATGTAGAATACGTTTCGACCTAAACTGAGAATTTTTTTATATATATATATATATATATATATATATATATATATATATATATATATATATGTATATTTTTGGAGATATTTATTATAGCAAAAAGTAAAAAAACATTTTTTTTTCAAAATTGTCGCTCTTTTTTGTTTATAGCGCAAAAAATAAAAATCGCAGAGGTGATCAAATACCATCAAAAGAAAGCTCTATTTGTGGGAAAAAAGGACGTAAATTTTGCTTGGATACCACATCGCACGACCACGCAATTGTCAGTTAAAGCGACGCAGTGCTGTATCGCAAAAAGTGCTCTGGTCAGGAAGGGGGTAAATTCTTCCGGGTCTGAAGTGGCTAGAATAATGATACTGAGCACCATTTAACCCACGTCCTGTGAGCCCAAGGTGTTAAAAGCCTGTCTTGGAGTCTCAGGGGGATGCATGCCATTATGTGGCTTCTCTACCTGCAGCATTCTGGATTTCCCCACTGCTGGGGGAGAAAGAGGGCAAAGGACCTGTGACATTGCTGGACTAGAAGAGGATCTCAATCTTCAAATCCTGCAGTTGGGTTCAAACTCATTCAAAATTATTTTCCTACTGATTATGTTGATGTTGAAGGTGGAAAAAATGAGTGATCAAGTGGACTTTTGACTGGCTGTTTTTGGCAGTTTTCCTATCGGAAAAACAGCGATGGAGCATATACACGGCCAGGATTCCCGACCAAAGCTCCTGTCGGGAAAAAAACGCTGTGTGTAGGGGCAAAGACTGCCCGAGCAGGTTATCGGCTTTCCCCTTGAGATTTCCGACGGAAATCCCGTACGTGTGTACGGGGCATTTGACAAGAAAAATGGGGGATTTTCCTAGTTTCCTGTCCCACCGGGGTATTGCTGTGATATAATCTTCCTTTTTCCACTCTATGGTGTGAATTTACCTTTGGGCAATGCACTAGAGGCTGCTGCATAATATAGACCATGGCCCAGATTCTCAAAGGACTTACGACGGCGCAGCGCCATGTACGCCGTCGTAAGTCCTAATCTGACCCGTTGTATCTATGCTACTGATTCTTAGAATCAGTTACGCATAGATATCCATTAGATCCGAGAGGGGTAAGTCTCTTACGCCGTCGGATCTAAACTGCATTTTTTTTGACCGCTAGGTGGCGCTTCCCTCGAATTCCGCGTTGAGTATGCAAATTAGCTAGATACGCAAATTCCCGAATGTACGCGCGGCCGACGCAGTAAAGTTACGACGTTTACGTTAGGCTTTTCCCGGCGTATAGTTGCCCCTGCTATATGGTGGCATAAGTGCGGCGCATCAATGTTGAGTATGGCCATCGTTCCCGCGTCAAAATTTGAAAAAGTTAAGTTTTTTGCGTAAGTCGTCCGTGAATGGGGCTGGACGTCATTTACGTTGACGTCGAAACCAATGACGTCCTTCCGGCGTACTTTGGAGCAATGCACACTGGGAAATTCCACGGACGGCGAATGCGCCGTTCGGGAAAAATGTCAATCACGTCGGGTCACAGTAGATTTACATAAAACACGCCCCCCTGATCCAAATTTGAATTAGGCGGGCTTATGCCGGCCGATTTACGCTACGCCGCCGCAACTTACGGAGCAAGTGCTTTGAGAATACAACACTTGCCCGTCTAAGTTGCGGAGGCGTAACGTAAATCAGATACGTTACGCCCGCACAAAATTGCGTGGATGTACCAGAATCTGGCCCCATTTATTTTACTGGCTGTGCTAAAAACAATATCTTATTTGTATGATTATATGAGGCAGAGATCTGAAGAGGCAGCTGTACAGAGATGCACCATTATAATTCATGTGCATTAAAAATTTAAAACACCTTTCCGCTACTTTGTTCAGACAATGTGCTGACAATATTTTACCTTCTCTTTGCTGGAATATACAGTACATGGATATAAATAGTGCAAAGATTTGAAAAGAAGTGGATTTCGGGGAGCCAAGGAGGGCAGATTTTTTGTGAAAGTTGGCTTCCTGAGATACTGTACTACATTAGTGGGATAGATAGATCAGATGAAGGCCCCATTCACACCTAGGCGTTTTTACGCCTGAAGCGCACTGCTCACAAACGTCAGAGGGGAGAATTAACATTATTCCCTATGGTGACTGTTCACACCTGAACGCCTGAACGCCCAAACGCCTGTCGCGCGAAGCTCAAACAAGTCCCGGACCTTTTTTTGTCGCGCGAATCGCGCGACAGCGGCGTTTGAGCGTTTTTTTTCCCCATAGAAAGTAATGGGAAACGCGCGTATTGAGCGTATCGCGCGACAACGGGCGTTTGCTATGGGCGTTTCGTCGCTTTAATCAATAGAACTTGTCGCCCATGCAGAAGATTAAAAAAAATCTACCAACATAGCAACAAGTGATGAAAAGATGATAATTTTTCCTATTGGCTAAAATAAGAAACGCCGAAGTACAAAAACGTCGCACAACGCTGTATGCAAACGCGCAAATAAGCATGAATACGCGCGAAAAAAAAACGCCCGAAAAAACGACCGAACGCCCTACGCTCAGGTGTGAATGCAGCCGAAGGAAGAATGATGGCATCAATTTCCCAAGAGGCATCTGGAAGACAGTGCAATACTTAGGCATTTTGTGACCAGAAAATATCAGGACCCTATTTTTTAAAATACAATATTTATCTTCATGGTATAAAACAGTTTTTTGGTACAGATTTGCGTATTTTATATGGACCCGCCGCCACTGCTATTCTTTAATTTCCTCTGGCAACCTCTGAAGGAGCCATAGGGATCTGTAGAACCCTGGCAGTGAAAGCCTGGTCTACACAGTTTCATACATTGGAAAATGTAAGTGTTGGTACTTTTTTTACTGCTTGTAAACAAGCTGTGAGCGAAGATTGTGTTTTGATACAAGAGGAATCTTCAGTTATAAAGTACATCTACATAGACCATGTGTTTTCAATCTGTATGTTCTTGGCTACTCCAGAATTGTATATCACAACTGTTCTTCTATCAGGAGGGTGCCTGGAGACAAGATGAATTAACTCTGACTGGTTCTGTTAAAAAACTGACTTTCTTAAAACTGTATCCAGTGATTTTCTGACCCAGTATCCTTAATAAGGTAGTGTGCATCACATCTAATGCAGTGTGGCGGGTATAGGGTAGGGATGCCTTTTGTCTGCTGCTTCCAAACACTTTTCATCTGGTTAATTGACCTCATGTTGAAATATTTAGCTGTAGTCTGTGTCTGCATGGCCAAGATGGAAGTTCATACGCCGTTAAGTTTGAAAGACCAGCTGTAATCTCAGAATTCTGGGGAAGGATGCAGCGCAGGCATCCGTCCATCCCCGCGTCAAGCTCCCAACTTACATCTGCTGGCTGTGGGGGGACACTTGGGTTTAACGTGATACCTTAGAGCAGAGAGGCCCAAGTTATTTCACAGAGAGTACAGTTATTATTTCACTGTAGGTGTACAGTATATCTCAGCAGATGTGAAGTGCACATGTTTTTCGTTTGGAAAGAAAGCACAAACCAAAGTGCTCCAAGTTTTTTTTATTAAACAGCAGAAATCTGCCGATGCTTTGATTCTTGTCCAATTCAAAAAGGAACCCCAGGCGAGTAGACCGAAAAACTCCTAATAGCTCACTTGTATTTCTTCAATAGCCACTTATTGATTTTTCAGTTCAGCTACTGAAATGTTCCAAAATCTAGCTAAATATCCTACGAGAGCGATGCTGGAAATCAGACTTGCAGTGGGAGTGTCTTTGTTGGAAGCTCATGGGCAGTACAGGAGGGTGGGACTGTAACGGTCACCACCGTTTATGACCTTCCATCCCATCCAAGACAGCTTATCGACACTCCAACCAACAGGACCCGATCCATAAGAATTCCCCCCAGACACGAGACACACAGCTCTGTGCTTCTGGTTTCAAATGTAATACTAACTTTAATGGTTTCTTTCAGTCTTATATACAGTACAAGGCATTAAAGGAACAATCAACTCCCCACCCACACACTAAGGCTAATTACTAACAATTCTAGACAGGTCGCCGCCGGCCTATAATTATCATGTCTAATCACTGCACATTCCTTTATTAAAAGCATAACAAACAAAACCCCACCACACACTGAGTTCCCTAGGCAGACGTTCCGTCTCTGCATACAGCTTGACACCTATTCACACCTCTGAGCATCAATAGGTTTTAGACAGTGTTATCACACAATTAAAGGCCTTTCAAGAGCCAGCCTTACACAATGGTTAATGGAATATCTTAGGAGTCTATGCAATTAACACCTTTCACAAGGATAATGAAATGTCTTCCAGGCCCTGACTCAATTAGCATGTCACTAGTCAGGGCTAATCATAGAATGAGTCACCACATTGAATAGCCAACAACTTGTGATATCTCAAGACATCCTGCAAACATGATTTATTATTAATGTCCCATCTCATGTAATACATGAATTATGATTAGCCACCCTATGCCCAAAGGGCACAGGGTGGACTCAGACCCAAGAGTTATCAGTGACGCTGACACAGGAGTATCCCCCATCCTCACAAAGTCTCTGGGTGTCCCGGGTCATCCCGTTACAGGGACCAATGAGGTCATGTTGTGTAGAAGTTTACAGGGCGGGCAGGAGGGATTATGGCATGTAGTCTGTAGAATTGCAGGTACTGTAAAATCTCGTCACCCTTTTTATGCTTCATAGGCAGATAGCACAGTGGGGTAGGTGGAATATACAGATTGGATCATTTTTCAATACTTTCATGTGAAACAGACTACTTATGTATTTAGCTGTTACTTTTTAAATTTTTCATGTATTTTTAATACCAGTTTCCCCTCATTTAATGATTTAATTTAATCACACTCCCAACTTTTTATTAGCATGGAATAAATTATTGAAAGTATGGAACCTCTAAAGTTTTTAATAATCTGAATAAATGAAAGCCATTTTTCTAAACACCTTGGCCCGGATTCACGTAGCACTTACGCGACGTATCTCGAGATACGCAGCGTAAGTGTAAATGTGCGCCGTCGTATCTGTGCGCCCATGCCCACAGAACTAGATATGCCTGAAAATAGGCTTCCTACGACCGACGTAAGTTTCCTACGCCGTCGTATCGTGGGCGCATATTTACGCTGGCCTCAAGGGGCGCTGCCATTGATTTACGATTCAAATATGCAAATGAGGGAGATACGCTGATTCACTAACGTACTTGCGCCCGGCGCATTAATATACGCGGTTTACGTCCGGCGTATAGTTATTCCCCATCTATGAGGCGCAACTCATGCAAAGGTATGGACCAGGGAACAGCCGTCGTATTTTATGTTGTTTATGTAGTAGTACGTGAATAGGGATGGGCGTAGGTTACGTTCACGTCGTAGGCAGTGATTCAACGTATCTTAAGGAGTATTTCCAACGTGATTCTGAGCATGCGCACTGGGATGCGTCCACGGGACGGCGCATGCGCCGTTCGTTCGGCCCATCATTTGCATGGGTTCACCCACTTCCACCTACTTTGAATAAGGCCGGCTTAAGCCTACAAATTTACGTTACGCCGGCGCAACGTTGGGAGCAAGTGCTTTGTGAATACTGTGCTTGCCGCTCTGCGCTACGTCGGCGTAGCGTATATATGCGATACGCTACACCGGCATAACTATGCGCCGCTCTACGTGAATCCGGGCCATTGTTTAACACAGATGGGGGAATCAAATGAATTTCTCTCATTCAGACTGCAGTAAATGTAAATGTTTATGGCTACCCTTTCATTGCAGGGTAGCGAGCATGGCTCGATTCTGAATACCTGCCCAGTGCTGTGACAGTCCTCTTGAGATTGACAGTCAGACACCAACCAAGAGCCACCATCAATCAATCTCTGCAGGGCTGGGCAGGGGCAGGGGCAGGTCACAGGCTGACAATGGGACTATATGCACGCCATACTTTGGCATGGTGTCCTGTAGATCTCAAGAAAATAAGAGATGATGCAAACTGACTATGTTAGTTACCACTAGTGTTGCTCACGAATATTCGTATTGCGAATATTCGGCTCGAATATGGCAAATTCGAGTATTCGCGATATATTTCGAATTTCGCGGTGAATATTCGCTATTCCGAATATTCGCATTTTTTCAATTTTATTTTTAAAACAGATCACATCCTATCGACGTCTAAAAGCATTGCTGGTATGATTAGAGACCCTGGGCCGAGTAGCTAAGCTGAGGCGATCCTTTTATGTTGCCAAATTTAAAAAAAAAAAAATTGCGAATTTTCGCTAATGCGAATGCGAAAATGATTGCGAATTTTCGATAACTGTGGTAGGAGAACTCTGATTGTCTCTGATGCAAAAGGGGGGGGGGGCTTTGTGTATGTTTCTGTTATGAATATTTGTATGTTTGATATTATTTTTTATTGTAAGAAGGAAAAAATTGCGCATACCTTAAAAAAAGGGGAGAATACAGCAGCAACTCAAAAATGTTATACAACATAAATTAATACAAGACAGAAAATGGAGTCGCTCTACAAGAATAAAAAATATGTCTACTGACAAGACATGTGGGCAAATTATAAAATAAGCAAGCGCAAATAACTTGTGAAATACACAGTGAAACAAATATATAAAGAAATATAGTCCCAATAATAGAAAAATAATCTTTCATAAAAATGTCTTTGATATGTGAAGTGAAAAAAAGTCCAAAGCATGCAGCATGAACGTGTTCAATCTTCAAGGTGTTTGATTGACAAACGGCTGTGACAGATGGATAGAGTAAAGAATCACCACCAATGCAAAACACTTTTTATTTTCTATTGTAAAATATCAAGAATATTCTGAGCCAATCAGAGTGCTCCTTCCGCATTTGCCGAATATTCGCAATTATTTTGTATTGTAAAATATCCAGAATATTATGAGCCAATCAGAGTGCTCCTTCCGCATTTGCCGAATATTCGCAATTATTTTGTATTGTAAAATATCACAAATATTCTGAGCCAATCAGAGTGCTCCTACAGCATTTGCCGAATATTCGCAATTATTTTGTATTGTAAAATATCAAGAATATTCTGAGCCAATCAGAGTGCTCCTTCAGCATTTGCCGAATATTCGCAATTATTTTGTATTGTAAAATATCACGAATATTCTGAGCCAATCAGAGTGCTCCTACAGCATTTGTCGAAATTGCGCAGTAAATATCGCATTCGCATTTTGCGAAATTTCGAAAAAATATCAAGAATATTCTGAGCCAATCAGAGTGCTCCTACCGCAGTTATCGAAATTTCGCAATTATTTTCGCATTCGCAATAGCGAAAATTCGCAATCATTTCATTTCGATAAAATATCACGAATATTCGAATTTAGCGAATATATCTCGAATATTCGACTATATATTCGAGATATATCGCGAAATCGAATATGGTGTATTCTGCTCAACACTAGTTACCACAGATATGCATTAGGGGTTAGCATGGTCAGTAAAGAACAGGACGCCCTACAATTTGAATGGGTAAGGCAGGATCACCACATGAAGAGGACTGACAGGATCACCACATGAAGAGGACTGACAGGATCACCATATGAATAGGACTGGCAGGATCAATGCGTAGATGGGACTGGCAGGATCACCATATGAAGATGAATGGCATGATCACCACATTAAGGGGACTGAAAGGATCAACACATAAAGGGGACTGGCAGGATCACCATAGCAAGAGGACTGGCAAGATCACTACATGAAGGGGACTGACAGGATCACCACATGAAGGGGACTGACAGGGTCACCACATGAAGGGGGCTGACAGGGTCACCACATGAAGGGAACTGACAGGGTCACCACATAATGGGAACTGACAGGATCACCACATGAAGGGGACTGACAGGGTCACCACATGAAGGGGACTGACAGGGTCACCATATGAAGGGGACTGACAGGGTCACCACATAATGGGGACTGACAGGGTCACCACATGAAGGGAACTGACAGGGTCACCACATAATGGGGACTGACAGGATCACCACATGAAGGGAACTGACAGGGTCACCACATAATGGGGACTGACAGGATCACCACATGAAGGGGACTGACAGAATCACCACATGAAGGGGACTGACAGGGTCACCACATAATGGGGACTGACATACGATTTATATGGAAAACCGTATGCGGCTGAAACGGACGGGAACGTATGGAACCGCACACATGTGCGTTTTCCATTTACATTAATGTTAAAGGAAAACGTATGCGTTTGCCATACTGTTTTAAAAACGACCGCAAAACCGTGGTTGAACACGGTTTTGCGGACGTTTAAAAAACGTTTTGCCAGCAAATCGTACGCACCCGGATGCATCTGAGTGCATACGATTTGCAATGCATTCTCTATCTATACGTTTTCCCGTCCGGGCCCGTACGTTTTCAATACTGAAATCGTATGCGGCTGACGGACGGGAAAACCGTAGTGTGAACCCAGCCTAATACCTGAACCCTAAATAGCATCCCTGGTGACAGAGAGAGTTCTCATTGCAGTTCAAGGAAAGTAAAAGCCATTGAAATCCTCCCTGTGAACTTACGACCTGATCTGCAAAGGTCTTGTGACACTGAGGGCGTGAATTAAAGCCACTTTCTATTATTACTTGAAAACAGCTTTTTTTCCCCTAAGCCACAATTACTAATTTGATGTCTTTGTAGAAGTGAAAACACCAAATGGAGCTTTCTATAGTGAGAGGCCGCATCAGGCAAAAGGCTAGTAAAGTGTGGTGATAAAATAAGGCGGCCCACAACACAAGGGACAATTGGCACTTACAGCCAACCATGGTTAACTGAAGCCAATAAAAGAAGTCGTAAATGTATGTTTATTTGTAGCTGTTTTTGGGTCTTTACGAAGATCACCATCAGACTAAAATATCCCGTGGCATAGATTTCCCCTAACTTCCTGCCCAAGTGTTAATTTGCAAATGTAAAAAATGAGCAAATACTGTACAGGAATAAAAATACTGGGCTAGATTCAGTAACATTTATGCATTTTTTACGTAGGCGCAGGGCACCGTTCTTGCCCTGCGCCCCCGCAAATTTACTGCAATACCCGCGATTCACAGAGCAGTAGCTCCGTAAATTGCGTGTGCGCTCTTTAAAATTGCCCGGCGTAAGCGCGCGCAATTTAAATGATCCCGTAGGGGGCGGGAATCATTTAAATTAGGCGCGTTCCCGCGCTGATCGTAGAGCGCATGCTCCGTCCAGAAACTTTCCCGACGTGCATTGCGGCAAATGACGTCTCAAGGACCTCATTTGCTTCAAAGTGAACGTGAATGGCGTCCAGCGCCATTCACGAATCACTTACGCAAACTACGTAAAGTTCAAATTTTGCAACGCGGGAACGACGGGAATACGTAACATTGGCTGCCCCTGCTAATAGCAGGGGCAGCCTTACGCGAAAACCGCCGTACGCAAACGACGTAAACTGCGTACGCAGGGCTCGCATAACGTTGTGAATCGGCGTTAGTATGCAATTTGCATACTATACGCTGAGCACAACGGGAACGCCACCTAGCGGCCAACGTAAGAATGCAGCCTAAGATGTATGGGCATAAGAGCCTTATGCCACGCATATCTTAGGCTGCAGTCGTCGTAACGAGGTTCCTGAATCAGGAGCATTCGTTACGCCGGCGCAAGTAAGCAATTGCGCTGCGTAACTATGGTAAATGGGAAATGGTTGATTTGGTATCTGTATGCAGATTCCCCATAGAGGAAATCTTACCGGAACCGAGGATTTTGTAATAAGATCAGTCCTTTGATCTAGAACCTGTTATAATACACCTGTTAATCACACCTGATCATTGGGATAGGACATGTTAGCTTTTGCTTTTTAAAATTGCAACAGGAAATGCATCGGGGAGATTTCCCCTTACTTCCTGTTGCAGTGACAACAAGAGATGAACTTTCTGTTTGTCTTTTCTTTTTTGCATTCACTATTCCAGAGATTTACAGCTGCAAGTCTTTTTGGGGATGATCAGCTTTGCACATCTAGAGGGTGACATTTTTGCACATTAATCTTTGCAAAATAGTTCAAACTCTGTCAGATTGGACGGAGAGCATCTGTGAACAGCAATTTTCATGTATTGCCACAGATTCTCAATTGGATTTAGGTCTGGACTTTGACTGGGCCATTCTAACACATGAATATGATTTGACCTAAACCAATCCACCAGGGGCGGACTGACAACTCATGGGGCCCCCGGGCAATAGGAGATTATTGGGCCCCCGGGCAATAGGAGATTATGGGCCCCCCAGGCATAGGGAGATTATGGGTCCCCCGGCAATAGATTATGGGGCCACACAGTATACACACACACACAGCATACATACACAGACACGCAATATACACACACAGGGCCAGATTCTTAAACGAGATACAACGGCGTATCTCCAGATACGCCGTCGTATCTCTGAGATGCGCGGTCGTATCTATGCGCCTGATTCTTAGAATCAGTTACGCATAGATTTCCCGTAGATCCGACTGGCGTAACTGTGTTACACCGTCGTATCGTAAATACATATGTACGCTGGCCACTAGGTGGCGCTTCCGTCGAATTCCGCGTTGAGTATGCAAATTAGCTAGATACGCAAATTCACGAACGTACGCCCGGCCGACGCAGTACATTTACGCCGTTTACGTTAGGCTTTTCCCAGCGTATAGTTACCCCTGCTATATGGTGGCGTAAGTGCGGCGTAGCAATGTTAAGTATGGCCGTCGTTCCTGCGACAAAATTTGAAAATTTTAAGTCGTTTGCGTAACTCGTCTGTGAATGCGGCTGGACGTAATTTACGTTCACGTCAAAACCAATACGTCCTTGCGGCGTATTAGGAGCAATGCACACTGGGAGATTTCCACGGAGGGCGCATGCGCCGTTCGTGAAAAACGTCAATCACGTCGGGTCACACAACATTTACATAAAACACGCCCCCCTTTTCCAAATTTGAATTAGGCAGGCTTATGCCGGCCGATTTACGCTACGCCGCCGCAACTTACGGGGCAAGTGCTTTGAGAATACAGCACTTGCCCGTCTAAGTTGCGGAGGCGTAACGTAAATCAGATATGTTACGCCCGCACAAAGATACGCGATCGTACGTGAATCTGGCCCACAGTATACATACACACACTGAAAAGGTACTAGAGGGCAGGGCAGCTATAATCTTGGGATTTTTATAAAAACACCGATTTTTACATACTGTCCCTGTTTTTTTTGAGGCTGGCAACCGTGATGGGGCCCCCTAGTGGCATGGGGCCCTCGGGCAGTGCCCGAGTGCTCGAATGGTCAGTCCGCCCCTGCATTCCACTGTAGCTCTGGCTGCATGTTTAGGGTTGTTTTCCTGCTGGAAGGTGAACCTCCACTCCAGTCAAGTCTTCTGCAGACACCAACAGATTTTCTTCTAAGATTGCCCTGCATTTGGCTCCATCCATCTTCCCATCAACTCTGATCAGCTTACATGTTCCTGCTGAAGAAAAGCATCCCCACAACATGATGCTGTCACCACCATGTTTCACAGTGTGGATGATGTGTTTAGGGTGATGTGCAGTGTTAGTTTTCTACCACACATAGCCTTTTTCTTTTTGGCCAAAATTTAGAATTTTGGTCCCATCTGACCTGAGCACCTTCTTCCACATGTTTGCTGTGTCCCCCATATGACTTCTCCCAAACTGCAAACGGAACTTCTTATGGCTTTCTTTCAACAATGGCTTTCTTCTTGCCACTCTTCCATAAAGGCCAGATTTGTGGAGAGCACGACTAATAGTTGTCCTGTGGACAGATTCTCCCACCTGAGCTGTGGATCTCTGCAGCTCCTCCAGAGTTACCATGGGCCTCTTGGCTGTTTCTCTGAATAATGCTCTCCTTGCCCAGCCTGTCAGTTTAGGTGGGCAGCCATGTCTTGGTAGGTTTACATGTTGTGCCACACACTTTTGGATGATGCTCCGTGTGATGTTCAAAGCATGGGATATTTTGTTATAACCTAACCCTGCATTAAACTTCTCAAAAACGTTATCCCTGACCTGTCTGGTGTGTTCCTTGGCCTTCATGATGCTGTTTGTTCACTAAGGTTCCCTAACAGAACTCTGAGGGCTTCACATAACAGTCATATTTATACTGAGATTAAATTACACACAGGTGGACTCTATTTACTAATTAGGTGACCTCTGAAGGCAATTGGCTCCACTGGATTTTAGTTAGGAGTAACAAAGTAATACTGAATACGGGCTGAATACTAATACACGCCACACTTTTCACATATTTATTTGTAACAAAATTTGAAAACCATTTATCATTTTCCTTCCACTTTACAATTATGTGCCACTTTGTGTTGGTCTATCACATAAAATCCCAATTAAATACCTTTATGTTTTTGGTTGTAACATGACAACATGTGGAAAATGTAAAGGGGTATGAATACTTTTTTAAGGCACTGTACTAGTATGAATACAGGATAAAGTGTATGTAAACCCAAACAATACTCCTTTCTCACTCCCTTTTGGTCAGTTTAGTATACCATTGAAAGTGTTTTGTTATATCTGTTCAATACGTGCAGAAGAACCTGCAGATCCTGAAAAAAATCTATTGAGTTTGTAACTTGCTGTACTCTGTGTTCTGTGTTGTGCTGTTATAAGTTAGCATTGTTCCTAATTCTCTCTGTGGACTACGGAACCCCCCCCCCCTTCAGGTTTTGGGGAGGGGGGTTGTAGTTATAACAAACTTTCCTGGCTCTGGGGAATTATGCTGCTCCTCCCTAGATACAGTACAGTCAGGGCCCATACATACACAAATGCAGTGCACTGTAAACATATTTTTGTGTTGATGTACATTGCGGTGCTGCGCTCTCGCTTTCTGCAGAGTGACTGGTCTTGTCTCCACCCCCTCTTGTTGTTTTACTCCGCCCCCTCTTGCAGGTCCCTACTGCTCTCTCTCTCTTTGTGCATAGTGAGTGGTCTTGTCTCCACCCCCTCTTGTAGTTTTACTCCGCCCCCTCTTGTAGGTCCCTACTGCTCTCTCTCTCTTTGTGCATAGTGAGTGGTCTTGTCTCCACCCCCTCTTGTAGTTTTACTCCGCCCCCTCTTGTAGGTCCATACTGCTCTCTCTTTTTGTGCATAGTGAGTGGTCTTGTCTCCACCCCCTCTTGTAGTTTTACTCCGCCCCCTCTTGTAGGTCCCTACTGCTCTCTCTTTTTGTACTGGGTGACTGGTCTTGTCTCTGCCCCTCTTGTAGTTTTACTCCACCCCCTCTTGTAGTTTTATTCTGCCCCCTCTTGTAAGTCCCTACTGCTCTCTCTTTTTGTGCATAGTGAGTGGTCTTGTCTCCGCCCCCTCTTGTAGTTTTAATCCGCCCCCTCTTGTAGGTCACTACTGCTCTCTCTTCTTGTACTGGGTGACTGGTCTTGTCTCTGCCCCTCTTGTAGTTTTACTCCACCCCCTCTTGTAGTTTTATTCTGCCCCCTCTTGTAAGTCACTATTGCTCTTTTTTTTGTGCAGAGTGACTGGTCTTGTCTCTGCCCCCTCTTGTAGTTTTACTCTGCCCCCTCTTGTAGGTCACTGCTGCTCTCTCCTTGTGCAGAGTGAGTGGTATTGTCTCCGCCCCCTCTTGTAGTTTTACTCCGCCCCCCTCTTGTAGGTCACTGCTGCTCTCTCCTTGTGCAGAGTGAGTGGTATTGTCTCCGCCCCCTCTTGTAGTTTTAATCCGCCCCCTCTTGTAGGTCACTGCTGCTCTCTCTCCTTGTGCAGAGTGACTGCTCTTGTCTCCGCCCCCTCTTGTAGGTCACTATTGCTCTCTCTCTTTGTGCAGAGTGACTGGTCTTGTCTCCGCCCCCCTTTTGTAGTTTTACTTCGCCCCCTCTTGAAGGTCACTATTGCTCTCTCTCTTTGTGGAGAGTGAGTGGTCTTGTCTCCGCCCCCTCTTGTAGTTTTACTCCACCCCCTCTTGTAGGTCACTATTGCTCTCTCTCTCTGTGGAGAGTGAGTGGTCTTGTCTCCGCCCCCTCTTGTAGTTTTACTCCACCCCCTCTTGTAGGTCACTATTGCTCTCTCTTTTTGTGCAGAGTGAGTGGTCTTGTCTCCGCCCCCTCTTGTAGTTTTAATCCGCCCCCTCTTGCTGCTCTCTCCTTGTGGAGAGTGAGTGGTCTTGTCTCCGCCCCCTCTTGTAGTTTTACTCTGCCCCCTGTTGTAGGTCACTCCTGCTCTCTCTCCTTGTACTGGGTGGCTGGTCTTGTTTACATCCTGTGTGGCTACTAAGCAGTATATTTCAATATTTTTTTTGAGCCCAGAGTTCAGCTTTAAGCTCACATCAGTACTCTGATGGTCACCACGGCAGGATAAGAGAGGAGATATCCTGTAAACTGACACAGAAATAAAAACGTGACAGAGGCGCTAACCCTGCCCCTGTGTAACCAAAATAAAGAAAAGGTTGAACTGAAGTTCTACTTTAACTGCTGAGAGATTGAATAATGAGCAGAATACATTTGTGGGTGAGGTAGAAACAACCCTTTATGGAAAACAAAAAAAAAACTTTTAGCAATAATACCTTCTAATTGGCATTCATTAGAGATTCTGTTTAGCGCTGCGGTTTCTCTGCTGTGATACGGAATAATGCATAGGTTATAAAGCCTTTGATCATTTGTGTTATCAGGAATTAGATTTTTCCTCTTTGCCCCCCGAGGATTATAATTATTTTTAGTGCTTGAGTTGTGAAGCATTGTGGTGAAATGTTACACTGAGAAATTCTCCAAAGTCTTCCCCATAGACTTCCTTTTCATAGGCTTTCTACCACTACTCTCACTTCCGCTTCTGCATTTTATTTCCTCAAAATGATACATTTTGAGGAATAAATGATACGTGAACCTGAATTGTTAAATATTTTTTGTTTCTTTTTTCTTTTGAATTTTTTTCGCACAGGCAGGAATAATATTTTTTATTTTATTTTCAGTAGCTATGACGGATATCAAAGTCAACCTTGCAGCACTGGTCCTCGGTTTGAGTCTCGGCCAGGTCACTGTCTGCATGGAGTTTGTGTGTTCTCCCTTGGCTATCATGGGTTTCTGCAATTCCCTCCCAAACGCCAAATAATTTTTGATAGGTTAATTGGCTCTGCTTTAACAGTTGACCCTAGTATGATATTCTACAAATCACACCTAAGAAGGCAGCCTCACCTTCTGCCCTAACAGAAATGGAAATTAAAGTGCCACTACTGCTAAGATGTCCAGTTACAGCTTTATTCCAATACAAATCAGAGGGACAAACAAATGCATTTTGAGGGTCCAAAAATGTCCCCTATTACTGACTGCTGACAAGGTCTATACTTGTAATCACACTGGAAAAAATACTATTAAGCCTCGTACACACGATCAGTCCATCCGATGAGAACGGTCTGAAGGACCGTTGTCACCGGTTAACCAATGAAGCTGACTGATGGTCCGTCGCGCCCACACACCATCGGTTAAATAACCGATCCTGTCAGAACGCGGTGACGTAAAACACAACGACGTACTGAAAAATAACGAAGTTCAATGCTTCCAAGCATGCGTCGACTTGATTCTGAGCATGCCTGGATTTTTAACCGATGGTTGTGCCTACTAACGATCGGTTTTGACCTATCGGTTAGGAATCCATCGGTTAAATTTAAAACAAGTTGGCTTTTTTTAACCAATGGTTAAATAACCTATGGGGCCCACATACGGTCGGTTTTGACTGATGAAAACGGTCCATCAAATCATTGTCCTCTGGTTAACCTATCATGTGTACGAGGCCTTAAAGGCCCAGCTCACTTCTAGTCCATTCACAATTATATTTAATAAAGCCCTGATGAAGGGGACATTTTGGACCCCTGAAATGCATTAGATACTTTTTGGATTGTCCCCCTGACTTTTATT
Organism: Rana temporaria; assembly: GCF_905171775.1. Classification (NCBI taxonomy): domain Eukaryota; kingdom Metazoa; phylum Chordata; class Amphibia; order Anura; family Ranidae; genus Rana; species Rana temporaria. The sequence goes on along the minus strand of NC_053494.1, from coordinate 186,930,086 downwards.
GGAATAAAGTTGTATCTGAACATCTAAGCAGTGGTGCGTGTGGCACTTACATTTTAATTACGGGTCCAGTGCTATTTTTCTACTTTCCTCAATTTACCATCTCCCCTAAAAGCAGATAAAGTGCTTTAAAGGGGAGTTCCACCCACAATTTCACTTTTTAAATATAAATACCCCTGTAATACACAAGCTTAATGTATTCTAGTAAAGTTAGTCTGTAAACTAAGGTCCGTTTTGTTAGGTTGTTACAGCATTTAGATAGTTTATAATCTCGAAATAGACCGTGGCCATCTTAAGTGTGGGCATCATGAAGCCAGACTGTAGGACTTCCTGGATTTCAGCTTTGCATATCTCGCACATGCTCAGTGCACAAGCAATGTAATAGGTTTCAGTCAGGTTTGCAAGGACTACTGGGAAACATGATGCCTATCCCAGAAACCCTTGCAAATAGCCTAGGCAAATAAGGAGGAGGAAGTAATGAAGGACTACAAAATAAAGGTATTTACAAGCAACAAATTAAATAAAAATTGTCCATTCTGAACACTATGAGATTAGAGCATGCAGCACAGACAAACATAACAAAATGGGTGGAACTCCACTTTAAGTCTCAAGGGAGAAATGTGCTATAGAAATATAAATTCATGAATTAATTTAAAAAAAATGCATCAGGATGACATATCCTGACGCCTGAACCGGACACATTTTGACCTATGTATGGCCAGCTTAACCGTCTACTGCCAACTTTACTGACCTCACTGTATCAATGGAGAAGCATCAGTGGAGGAAACTTTCATATTCATTCCTTTTTGGTTTGTTAAATATAACTTTGAAAGCTTTTGTTATATGTTGAGCTAAACAACATCTGTCTCACTAAAAGGGAACAAATGTGAAAAGTTATTGCTAAGGTTACCATACACATTAGGAGATCTTGCTTTCTGGTTCCATGTTGCCCTACAGCTTCTCAAGTCTTGTGAGACTACTGTTTGATGCATTATCTCACATCAGATAGAAGAACCGCCTTCATAGAACATACTGTATATTCAAAGTCAATCCGATATTGAGAAGAATGGCAACAAATCCAGCCTTCCAGTTATATGAACACAACGAGGAGTACTCATACTCAAAGATATGAAAGAACAAGGAAAAGCACATCAGCAAAAAAAAAAAACAATAGTAATACTCTCCAATAGTGACAGGAGATGTATGCGGTCAAACGCCAGGTCAAAGGGTCCACTGTTGCTGGATACCAGCGGTTCCTGGTTATAATATATAATAGCCTGCATGTCATCTGCACAAGTATTTACTCTGTAAGTGCATTTTATTGTTTTTATATACATTAAAGGATATGACTACACTATGTCGGTATGCTATTTCCTATTCCTTCATATTTCTTGGTGTACATACCTTTCCTGCTGCCCATGGTGCTAAATGCTGTGCTATTCATGAAGAACAGTCTCTGAAGTCCTCCGGAACTTTTGCTGAGGTTCTTTCTGTCGACCTCCACACCATTGTCTGCACTTCTATGAGTGTCAATGCAATGGTCCCCATAAACTCTTGATGGTTCCTTCCAATGACCTCCACACCACTTCTGCGCTTCCAGAAGGTTCTATCTTCTTGGTCCCCTGAGCTCTTCCTTCTGGGAGTATCAATCTATTGGGTCCCCTGAGTTCCCCCTTTTTCCTTCTATTGACCTCCATGCTATGTCTACTCTGGGATTGTCAGTCTATTAGATCCCCTGAAATCTCACTGGTTCCTTATATTGACCTCCACACCACTACTGCACTTCTAGAACTGTCAATCTACTGGATCCCCCAAGCTCCTCCTTGTTCCTTCTGTTGACCTCCATGGCACTTTTGGGAGTGTCAATGTACAGGATCCCCCGAAATCTCACTGGCTCCTTCTATTGACCTCCACACCACTACTGCACTTCCAGAACTATCAATCTACTGGATCCCCTGAGCTCCTCCTTGTTCCTTCTGTTGACCTCCATGGCACTTTTAGGAGTGTCGATGTACTGGATCTCCCGAAATCTCACTGGCTCCTTCTATTGACCTCTACACTACTTCTGCACTTCTAGGAGTGTCAATGTATTGGTTCCCCTGAGATCTCCCTGGTTCCTTCCATTAACCTCTAGCAGTGTCAATCTCTCTTAGGTCCTGTGTAGCTTTCACTCCTTGTAATAGGTGGAGGCCAGTAGGAGGAACCAGTGAGAGTTCCAGGGATCCAGTAGATTGACACATCTGGAAGTGTCACTTTTCCAATAGACTTCAGTGCCCATTTTAATGAATTTAATTAGCAGCATAAACAGCAGGGAAGGTACCAATATGTTTTTTTTTTTTAACAGACAAAGCTAGTCTGTGTAACTTTAGAAAATGTACAGGGTCATCTTAATGTCGCAACATGATGTGGCGCAGGGTCCTTTACATGAAAACATAATTCAGTTAATGTTCTTACATTAAAACTTCATTAAGCTGAGTACCACTGTAGAAAAAAATATGTATTGTTTTTTATTTTTCAAGGTCAGACTTTATTTTTTTTAGCATGAATGGTTAAACACACACTACAGATAAAATACATGCTCACACAGCAGACCCGATGAATGTTCACTTCTGAGGTGGATGACATCGGAGAGGAAGGATGTTATGTGACTACTCTTCAAAAATAAAAATAACATTACCATTAGAAATAAATGATTTACTCTGGAAAATACAGAACTGATACCAGGGCTTTCTCTGTGGTTACATTTACTTTATGAAGGATTCACAACTTCTAGAATCTTCTCACATGCTGATCTAATAATAAATTGTAAGCTCTCAGGAGCAGGACCCTCTGAACCCTCTCATATTGAATTGTATTGTAACTGTACTCTACTCCTATAAATGGTAAAGTGCTGCGCATACTGTTGGGACTATATAAATCTTGGAAAATAATAATATATTATACTTTAAGAACCGGTTCACACTGGGGCGCAGGGGCAGACTGACCATAGGGCCCCATGCCACTAGGGGGCCCCATCAGGGTTGCCAGGCTCAGTAAAACCAGGGACAGTATGTAAAAATCTGTATTTTTTTTACATCTGTCCCTGATATGTCCAAAACCGACATGCTTTTGATGTGAAAATCCCAAGATTTTAGCTGCCCCGCCTCTGTACTGCCTCCTGGCTTGGTGGTCATCTGTAAGCCCGGGGGCCCCATAATCTTCTATTGCCCAGGGGCCCCATGAGTTGTCAGTCCGCCCCTGCTGGGGCAGCACGACTTTGGGGACGACTCGGCAAGGCGACCTGAAGACAACTTCAGAGGCGACTTGCAAAATGACTTCTGTATAGAAGTCATTGCAAGTCGCCCCGAGTCGCCCCCAAAGTCGTACAAGAACCTTTTTCTAAGTCGGAGCGACTTGCGTCGCTCCTATTAGAATGGTTCTATTGAATAGAACGGGACGCGATTTGCTAAGTCGCCTGACGAGTCGCCCCAGTGTGAACCGGCTCTTAGTTTATATTATCTACATTATTCTTGAGTAAACTTTTTTTTTTAACTAATCTGACCACTCCCAAAGTAATGTCATTGATTACATGATCTTATCTGAAGAGGGTCTAATAAAATGAGAGAACTATAGGTATGTTTAAAACAGATCAGGCCAGAAGCATACAACGTTGTTAATGAAACCTGGGCCAAACCAAACCCACAGAGAAAATGCTGTGTACTGTAACTATGGTGGACAATTCAACAGCCATTCAACTGTCAATACTGTTTATTTGCTGCTTATAGGAAATGTACCATGGGTCTGTACATATTTTTTTTTTTTTTTATGGTGAGGACCATAAAAAAATGTTTTTTTTTTTATTAGGTAAAAACTAAATATTGCATTTTCATATTTGCATTTGTCTTCCGGGCTCTTGCTTTGCTTCTTTGTTGTAAAAACATATTATTAACAGAACACAGTGGTTCAATCTGAAATATACACGGGTAGATGACGGATAGCAGTGACCTGTCCTTTCTTGGAAAGTTTAGTTCTAGATTGTATGGTTTTTAGATAACCCACAGTGCTTTGGGAGTCCATTGTCATGTATGAAATGTTTATTTTTAAATAACAACTGGGTGGCCTCCCTGTCACCCCAATAACATGTTATTACACACTACTAAAGCTCCGTACACATGGGCCGAATCACCAGGTTCAATAAAAAACGGCCCCTGTGTATGTTGGCCTGTCTGATAGAAGCCAGCTTCTGTCGGAAGAGCATACTGGAAAACCAGCAGCCGTTTGACTCCCGATATGCTATCTTAGCTAATGATATAGAGCACTGTTAAGAGCGTTGTGGCTGGGGGCCGTCCCCCGGTCAGAACATAGCGGCTCAGCAGGGGAGATCGCTGTAAAAAAAAAAACTGTAGTGTGTACCAGGCAAGTCTTTACCACAAATAGAAAACAATACTGCGCATACTCTAAAAAATATAAATAAAGTGGAAGCTGCGACTCAAAAATGTTATACAACATAAACAGCAAAAAAAGAAAAAGGGGGAGTCGCGCTAATAGTGATTAACAATTAATGTGCTCAAATCAGTGAAAACAGATCAATCAAACCACTGATTTGAATAGCTTTGATATGATCAAATGCAATGATGAATGAATAACACGTTGTGAAAAGGCCACAATCAATAAGAAAAAAAAGTCCAATCATAAACAAGTGATGACATTTGGTAATAACCCCAGTGAGATATTAATCCACAGACGGTCCAGAAACAGTGATGACAGAAGCACCTCCACCATGATCACACACTGACTCTTACCAGAAAAATGTGATCCCTAAGAGAGATCAAAAACAGCATAGACACATGGAATCCTTTAGATGGTATCACCAACTCAAGCAGTTCTCACCGATAAGTATTCCTCAAGCAGTGCCACAGTGGAAGATATATGCAGAGAGAAGAGGGGACTCGCATAGCATAAAATCTTTGGGTTTGTTTATTAAAATAAAAAGATGTACACTTACATCAAAGATGATAACAAGGAGCGTTTTTAAAATATCAAGACGGCTGGCTTCCAGAACGTGCAGCCCGTATCTTCCGGGTCTGATCACGTGATGCGGTGACGTCAGAGCAATGCTCCTTGTTATCATCTTTGATGTAAGTGTACATCTTTTTATTTTAATAAACAAACCCAAAGATTTTATGCTATGCGAGTCCCCTCTTCTCTCTGCATATATCTTCCACTGTGGCACTGCTTGAGGAATACTTATCGGTGAGAACTGCTTGAGTTGGTGATACCATCTAAAGGATTCCATGTGTCTATGCTGTTTTTGATCTCTCTTAGGGATCACATTTTTCTGGTAAGAGTCAATGTGTGATCGTGGTGGAGGTGCTTCTGTCATCACTGTTTCTGGACCGTCTGTGGATTAATATATCACTGGGGCTATTACCGAATGTCATCACTTGTTTATGATTGGACATTTTTCTTTCTTATTGATTGTGGCCTTTTCACAACTGTGTTATTCATTCATCATTGCATTTGATCATATCAAAGCTATTCATATCGGTGGTTTGATTGATCTGTTTTCACTGATTTGAGCACATTAATTGTTTATCACTATTAGCGCGACTCCCCCTTTTTCTTATAAGTCTTTACCACATGTTGCATTCGGCAAGCATTACTGCCATCAAACATGACTTCTTCAAGTGAATGGGGCCTTACTTCAACCGATCTGTAATGCACGTGTTTGTGGTGTGGTGTGGCAGGCTTTTAGTGGTAATATAGGCAGTAAAGAGATGCCTCAGAGCACCTTGTCAAATGTGTTCTTATAAGTGATTCACTGCAGATCACTTTTTAGGGGGGCAGCAATGACAGCCACATGTTACTTAACTGCACTATGGTATAGGGTTATGTAGTGTAGCAGAGATGTTTAAATCTCAGATCTGGATGGAAAGAAATACTTATGCTTTGCAGGTGAAACTGATTTTGTATATGTATTTTAGTCTGTGTACCGTATTTACTGTAGCTGCTTTCCTGGAGTTAAAGCGGAGGTTCACCCTAAAAACATGTATATAACATTACATTCTGCATACTTCTAACATTTACAGTATGCTGTTTGTTTTTTGTTTTTTGCTGTACATACCGTATTATTGCTATTTTCCACCCGGCTTCCGGGTGCTCACCCCCGCGGGAGTAGGCGTTCCTATGCAGAGGCGCAGTGTCATGTGGGACTTCGCCCAGATAATTGAAGTCTTAAAAAAAACTTCCCCCCGGCGGATAAGGCGCGTCACAAGTTTCCGAAAGTAGCGGAACTGCGAGTCGGCTCTATATGGCGCTATACGGCGCCTGCGCACCGACTAGGAGCCGTGTAGAGCTGACTGCGCAGGCGCCGTATAGAGCCGACACGCAGTTCGGCTACTTTCGGAAACTTGTGACGCGCCTTATGCAGAATGTAATGTTATATACATGTTTTTAGGGTGAACCTCCGATTTAAGGTCTATATACAGATTATTTTAATGTTCTTTGAATAATTTTAATGAAAATACAGTGAACTGACTTTCAAAAATTGTTTTGTTAATGCTTTAAACATCTATCAGACTGATTCTCGGAGAATGACTAAGCTCGCAGTCCTCAATATTTGCGTTTGCCATCCTGGACGAGGCCCACCCTAATTTATTGCACAAGCCTCCCTGACTCTTCCTTAGTGTCCCACTCGGCAGTCATGTCTCCAGCCGAGCATGTTAAAGCCTGACATCATGATCCAATCACTCTGTGCGTTTTGCAATAATGCGAATCACAGGCCTGGTGTCAGCAGGGCCGGCAGCCAGCAAGGAGTGAAAAGTGTCACGCCTTACACAGCTTACTTCATTGTTCTTGGGGGCTCTGGAGAGAAAAACAGATATATTTCACAATAAAATCTATCTGTGAGTATTGGGCTGTCTTCGGGGTTTCCTGTGTCAGCCTTGGCTTTCTGGAAGTATCAGCAGATGGGAGAGGCTCAGTGAAATCTTTTACCTTGTAAATATTTTGTAGGAAAAAATAAATCATTTTATATAGCGTGCTCTTCCGATCATCTGTAGAAGAACTTCCGACGCTCTGTTATGTGGATCACGCAGGACCATTCTGCGACGACCAGAAATATAAAGGCAGCTGCAGGCAACAAGCATATCACTAAATGGGGTGTACTGTCCAGGAATTGTTGCAGCTGTGCTTGAAGTACAACTGGGGAAAAAGATTTTTCTTTCATATTGGATAGAGTAACGGAGGGTTATGACCGATGTCCGATATTTTTGCCATCTTTGTCCCATTGGGGAGATTTTCTTTGCTTCCGGTCCCATAGCTAAAACAGGAGGTAAGAGGAAATCCTGAGAAAGTGAGAGATTCCATGTTTGACATAAGGGCCACTAGAATTAGTGTCTGGGGAGTGGGAAAGGGGGACATTTTGCTTGGGCATAGTACAAGGCAACAGTTAGCCAATCTACCACTCTTCTCACATCTGGGGAGGAATGACTTACCCCTGCTATATGAGGCGTAGCCACTGTTAAGTATGGACGTCGAGCCAGCATCGAATTTTGCGTCGTTTGCGTAAGTCGTTCGCGAATAGGGCTTTGCGTAAGTTACGTTCACGTCGAAACCAATGAGGCTTTGCGGCGTAATTTGGACCATGCGCACTGGGATACGTCCACGGACGGCGCATGCGCCGTTCCTTAAAAACGTCATTTACGTGGGGTCACACTGAATTAACATAAAACACGCCCAATTCCAATTTTGAATTAGGCGGGCTTCATACGCTACGCCGCCGTAACTTAGGGCGCAGGTTCTTTCTGAATACAGAACCTGCCTCACTAGGTTACGGCGGCGTAGCGTATCTGAGATACGCTATGCCCGCACAAAGTAACGCCAGGCTTTCTGAATCCGGGCCTAAACCTTTTTTTGACATTTGTTGTTTTCAAGTTAAAAATATTTTTTTTTGTTAGAAAATTACTTAGAACTCCAAAACATTCTGATGTAAAGCGCTGCACAAACTGTTGGCGCAATATAAATCCTGTATAATAATAATAATTATGGGCCAGATCCTCAAAAGGGATACGCCGGCGTATCTACTGATACGCCGTCGTATCCCTGTTTCTATCTTTGGAACTGATCCACAGAATCAGTTTCCCAAAGATAGGCAGAAGATCCGGCATGTGTAAGGGACTTACACTGCCGGATCTTAGGATGCAGTACCGCATCCGCCGCTGGGGGCATTTCGAGTCGAAATGCCGCTTCGCGTATGCAAATGAGCACTTACGGAGATCCACGAAGCGGTTTAGCTTCGTGAAATCTCCGTAAATACTTACGTTGCAATCGTAAAATTAGGGCTGCTTTTACAAAGTGTAAACTGTTTACACCTTGTAAAAGTAGACCCTTCTTTGCAGCGACGCAGATTTTTTTTTTTTTTGATTTTTTTTTTTCGACGTATCTTTTTTTTTTCCCGACGCAACTTTTTTTACCCGGCGCGATTCACAAAACACGGCGTAACGTAATTTCGCGCTATGCCCGTCGGGAAAATGATGTCACGAGCATGCGCAGTACGTCCGGCGTGGGAGCGCGCCTAATTTAAATGGGACTCGCCCCATTTGAATTGGGAACGCCTTGTGCCGGCCGGATTTAAGTTACACAGCCGAAAATTTCTAGGTAAGTGCTTTGTGGATCAGGCACTTAGGTAGAAATTTTGCGGCAGTGTAACTTAAATCAGAATATTTAAGTTACGGCGGCTCTTTGTGGATCTGGCCCTATATATATATTTTTTAGTAGAGACATTGGAGAATAAAATGGTGGTTGTTGCAATAGTTTGTGTCACACTGTATTTGCGCAGCGATCTTTAAAATGTATTTTTTTGGGAAAAATTACTTTAATGAATAAAAATAAATAAAAAAAAAACCTAACCAGTAAAGTTAGCCCAATTTATTTTTTTGTATAATGTGAAAGATTTTACATCGCGAGAATCCTGAGAGAATCGTGATCTTTATTCTAAGCAAAAAACTGTGATTTTGGCCAGAATCGTGCAGCTCTAGTCATCATCATCCATAATCTTTATTATCAGAGTAAATTGAATTCATTTTTAAGGCTCTTGGTAGTGGAAAAAGTGATCAAACACATCTCAGTACAATAAATCCTCTGTTCGTAGTAAATGGTGGTACAAGATGGAATTTGTAGCCCACAGCCCAAGGCTTGTTAGTGTATGGAGACCATCCGTCATGCTGGAACTATTATGACCAAACAATTACTGCTTTAAAATCCAAAAACATATGGAGTGTGGTTTTCAGGGTGAATCACAAGCAGCGTTCGATGTGCTAATTGATCACCAGCGCATAACGATTTGTTTACCCCTAGCAACCAGTTGCAGATTTTTAAATTCGTTTACCTCTAGCAATTTGCATCTCTAGCAAACGAATCGCAATTTCACTTATCAGATGCTAGTAATCTGAAACGTGTTAGCTATGCGTTATTAGTCTTTTGTGTTATCGCTGCTCCTTACGCCATTAAACTGGCGACGCCGCATTGTGCTCATTTGTTATAGTCATTTTTGAAGGAAAGTTTGTTTTATTGCCCTTTTATGAAAAGCACCAGATTGATTATTGGCTGCAAGTCTTTTAAGTCTGCGCTGACATTTGCAGTTGCGATAACGATTAACGCTGTAAAAATGCAAGATGGCCTCTTCTGACATACTTTATAGTACTTTTTTTATATTATACTGTGTGTACCTGGATCAAATCTATCAGATTACATATTTCTGTAGCTATCTCAGATCTTTCATTGGAACAAATAGCTTTAACATCTGGATTTGAAGAATGCACATCTTGTGTTTGGAAAGTCGCAGACACTCGCCAGCTATTCAGTAAAAGAGTTTAGTTAGCATTGTCCACTTTTTTTTTCTTGGCAAGCTTTATGGTTGTAGTACAGAACTGTAAACTTCTGCTCAATACTGTTTTTCTTTGCTTAATGGTATTGTACAGCAGGCCTTATGGTCTAAGGCTGAGGTTTCCAAACTTATTTGGCCTAATGCCCCCTTTTAAGAAAAAAAAATTACACAGCGCCCCCTGGAAATCCTTCTTCTTTCAGCGGACAAACAGAAAGATGCAGTTACAAATGTACCTTCTTTTATGTACCGTATTTTTGTCGGCGTATAAGACGACCCCCTAATTTTCCAGCTAAAATTTTGGTTTTGGGATATACTCACTTTATAGGACGACCCCTCACTGTGCCATTATACATGCCTTACTGTGCCATCTATACATGCCTCACTATGCCATCTATACATGCCTCACTGCGCCATCTATACATGCCTCACTATGCCATCTATACATGTCTCACTGTGCCATCTATACATGCCTCACTGTGCCATCTATACATGCCCCACTGTGTCATCTATACATGCCTCACTGTGCCATTATACATGCCTCACTGTGCCATCTATACATGCCTCACTGCGCCCATCTATACATGCCTCACTATGCCATCTATACATGCCTCACTGTGCCATCTATACATGCCTCACTGTGCCATCTATACATGCCTCACTGTGCCATCTATACATGCCTCACTGTGCCATCTATACATGCCTCACTGTGCCATCTATACAGTACATGCCTCACTGTGCCATCTATACATGCCTCACTGTGCCATCTATACATGCCTCACTGTGCCATCTATACATGCCTCACTGTGGTATCTATACATGCCTCACTGTGTCATCTATACATGCCTCACTGTGCCATCTATACATGCCTCACTGTGCCATCTATACATGCCTCACTGTGCCATCTATACATGCCTCACTGTGCCATTCCATTCCCTGCCTCAATGATCTCCCTACCTTCTCCTGTTTGCAGAGTCAGTCAGTCAGACGGCGGCCATCCATTATTCAAAATCCGCGCCTCCTCCTCAGGCTGTTCCGTGATAGGCGGAACACTAATTTTCCCAGCAGAGCCTCTGTTCAGTGTTCCGCCTATCACGGATGTCCTCTTGTCCGAGGCCGAGCCCCTCTTTATATTAGGTGTCCCCTTCAGAGTGCCCCCTGCATTAACTGTCCAATCAAAATGCCCCCTTACATCAATTGCCCCACCAGAACCCCCCTTACATTATTTTTTTCTATAAGAGTTGCCCCTTACATCGATTGTTCCCATCAGAGTGCCCCCTCACATCAACTGTCTCCATCAAAGTGCCCCTTATATCAACTGTCCCCATCTGAGTACCTCTTTACATCAACTGTCCGGGTCGGAGTGCCCCCTTACATTAACTGTCTCCATCAGACTGCCCCCTTACATCAATTGTCCCCATGATAGTGTCCCCTTACATCAACTGTCTCCATCAGAGTGCCCTGTTACATCAATTGTCCCCATCACAGTACCCTCTTACGTCAACTGTCACCATCAAAGTGCCCCTTATATCAACTGTCATCATCAGAGTAACTCTTTACATCAACTGTTTAGGTCCGAGTGCCCCCTTACATTAACTGTCTCCATCAGAGTGCCCCCTTGCATCAATTGTCCCCATTGGAGTGCTCCCTCACATCAACTGTCCCCATCAGAGTGCCCCCTAAATCAACTGTCCCCATGAGAGTGCCCCCTTACATCCATTGTCCCCATGAGAGTGCCCCCTTACATCAAATGTCCCCATGAGAGTGCCCCCTTACATCCATTGTCCCCATCAGAGTGCCCCCTTACATTCATTGTCCCCATCAGAGTGCCCCCTTACATCAATTGTCCCCATCAGAGTGCTTCATGGATCAGTAAATGTGCATTTCGAGCCCTGGGGGGAACAACTAAAATCTTGGGGGCACAGCCCATCCCAGCACCCCGCTAGATCCATGCCTGCCATTGACCCCTGATAAATGTATTTTCAGCAGGGATCCCCAAGACCTGAAAACTGTTTTAATGCTTCCTTTGGCGTAAAAAGGTTGATAAAGGCTGCATTAGGCAAATATAGGGCACAGACTCCATTTATCATGTAAACTGTACAAAGAAACAATGTTTTTAATATTCTCAATCGCCGATTTTATAATTACATAATGCTGATCTCTTTCACATCATATCTAAGTTGCATTAAAAAGGTGACAATGCCCCTTTAACTGCATCTTGGCGTGGCGTCAATATGTGTGATCATCAGGTGTCACTTCCTGAAGGATTCAGTGAAAACTTGCAAAATCGGAAAGGATCGGACTTCAGTAATCATGCTGAGGGTTGTTACTCAGTTTTGAAGTAGATTAATGATTACACAACTATGAGCAATCGTATTCAGTACATGCCAACAGACATTTAATCTGTGAAACCTACCAAGAGTAGTAAACTCACCTCGCTGGTATGTGCATAACTTAGGGGGTTTAATGCTCTCAGGGCCGGTGCTACCACTAGGCAAACTAGGCAGCCGCCTAGGGCTCCCTGCTCCCTACTGCGCCCGGCCCCTGGTGCTCATACTCTCTTTTCTATACAGCAAGAAACCGAGTCTCAGCAGGCAGATGGAGGACTGCGTCTGTGTCCCAACTCCCGAATGAATGGAAGCAAGCAAACATTCATTAATGGGCACTGGATAGGCTGCATTGCTGGGCACTTGTAGGCTGCATTTAATGGGCGCTGGTGAGGCTACATTTGATGGGGAGCGCTGGTGAGGCTGCATTTGATGGGCGCCGGTGAGGCTGCATTTGATGGAGCGTTGGTGAGGCTGCATTGATGGGCACTTGTAGGCTGCATTTAATGGGCGCTGGTGGGGCTACATTTAATGGGCGCTGGTGAGGCTGCATTTGATGGAGAGCCGGTGAGGCTGCATTTGATGGGTGCTGGTGAGGCTACATTTGATGGAGAGCTGGTGAGGCTGCATTTGATGGGCGCTGGTGAGGCTGCATTTGATGGAGAGCCGGTGAGGCTGCATTTGATGGGCGCTGGTGAGGCTACATTTGATGGGCGCCGGTGGGCTGCATGTGATGGGTGCTTCATTAAAAAGGTGGGGTATACATGGGCAGCGAAAAGGGGGTGGAGCCGGGGGCATCAGGGTGGGTCGGCAAAATAAGGTTTCGCCTAGGGTGTCAAAAATCCTTGCACCAGCCCTGATTGCTCTACACGTTCTTATTAAAGCTGTACTCCAGGCAGATCTCTAGATACAATGATATATTTTGGGTTCTCAGAAGGAAGTTTGCTGCCCTCATCTTTTACACAGTTCTTTTACTCAATTCCCCCAACCTATTCAAGTTACCCCTAAAATAAAAACACCAAACAGAACCCCCCTGGATTTGTCATTGACCTAGAATGTCTGCATTTGACTTATAACTTGTTACGACTTTATGAAGGAGTAGGCGGGGAGGGGGGGCACAAATTACTGCATTATTCTTCCCACTGACACCAATGATGGGGCATTTTTCCTTCCCACTGACACCAATGATGGGGCATTTTTCCTTCCCACTGACACCAATGATGTGGCATTTTTCTTCCCACTGACACCAATGATGGGGCACTATTCCTCCCACTGTCACCAATGATGGGGCACTATTCCTCCCACTGTCACCAATGATGGGGCACTATTCCTCCCACTGACACTAATGATGTAAATGTTTTACTCCCACTGACCACCGATGCCGTGCATCTTCTACTCCCATTAACAGTCCGGCCCCATAAAGTTTGAAGGGCAGTAAGCTGGACCTTTGTTTCGGAAGTTTGGAGACCCCGGCTCTAGGTTACATAGTTAGTCAGGTTGAAAAAAGACACAAGTCCATCCAGTTCAACCACAAAAAAAAAACAAAATAAAAAAACACAGTACAATCCCATACACCCAACTCCATACCCACAGTTGATCCAGAGGAAGGCAAAAAAAAAACAGCAGAGCATGATCCAATTTGCTACAGCAGGGGAAAAAATTCCTTCCTGATCCCCCGAGAGGCAATCGGATTTTCCCCGGATCAACTTTACCTACAAATCTTAGTACTCAATTATTTTATGTACATTTAGGAAAGTATCCAGGCCTTTCTTAAAGCAATCTACTGAGCTGGCCAGAACCACCTTTGGAGGGAGTCTGTTCCACATTTTCACAGCTCTTACTGTGAAAAAACCTTTCCGTATTTGGAGGTGAAATCTCTTTTCCTCTAGACGTAAAGAGTGCCCCCTTGTCCTCAGTGTTGACTGTAAAGTGAATAACTCAACACCAGCAGTTTACTCTTCCACCTTCTATTATCTTGTTAACTGATAGTTAAAAAGTTTTTGTTCCTGGCAGAGATACAAAGTATAAAAGTATCGCATTCTGCAGGGTTGTCATATTTCTTGTCTTCTGATCTGAAAAGCCATTGTGTAAAGTCAGCTGGTGTTATTTTACAAGGGAAGCGTCATATTCAGCACGGCGGCAGAAAAAAACAGGATAAAGTTTTTGTTGTGACTCTGATCTGGTTATATAAAAACTTGCGAAGCTGATCTGGATGACTTTGTATGAAATGTCCTTCAATGGTGGATGTGGGATTCCGGCACACTTCCCCTGCAAAGTGTGGCCCTCTATAGAGCCCAATGAGGTTTTGTAGCCAGTCCTGAAATGTACACAGTGGGGTAGATTCAGGTAGCCTTGCGCTTTTTTTACGTAGGCGCAGGGCACCGTTTTTGCCCTGCGCCCCCGCAAATTTTCTGCGCTACCCGCGATTCACGGAGCAGTAGCTCCGTAAATTGCGTGGGCGCTCCGGCAAAATGCCTGGCGTAAGCGCATGCAATTTAAATGATCCCGTAGGGGGCGGGAATCATTTAAATTAGGCGCGTTCCCGCGCCGAGCGTAGGGCGCTTGCTCCGTCGGGAAACTTTCCCGACGTGCATTGCAGTAAATGACGTCGCAAGGACGTCATTTGCTTCAAAGTGAACGTGAATGGCGTCCAGCGCCATTCACGATTCACTTACGCAAACGACGTAAATTTCAAATTTCGCGACGCGGAAACGACGGGTATACTTTAGCATTGGCTGCCCCTGCTTTTAGCATGTGCAGCCTTACGCGAAACCCGACGTACGCAAACGACGTAAACTGCGTACGCAGGGCTCGCATAACGTTGTGAATCGGCGTTAGTATGCAATTTGCATACTATACGCTGACCACAACGGGAACGCCACCTAGCGGCCAACGTAAGAATGCAGCCTAAGATATGAGGGCATAAGAGCCTTATGCCACGCATATCTTAGGCTGTAGTTGGCGTAACGAGCTCTCTGAATCAGGAGAACTCGTTACGCCGGGGCAAGTAAGCAATTGCGCTGCGTAACTATGGTTACGCAGACGCAATTGCTACCTGAATCTACCCCAGTGCTGTATGGTTGGTGATCTCTTGTCTGTCTAATGTTGTCAGGCAGTATAGCTTGGTTATCTTCTTGCTCCCAGCCTGTGTTTGGATAGGGATGGGGCAGCAGCAATCTTAGATGCTAGAGAATGGGAAGGAGATTGCGCAAGGCAGTCTCTTTTTTGTCCACACGGGTTTAATGGTACCACATCTTCTCATATAAGACACTGAGGAATATTAAGGCCCAGATTCACAAAGCACTTACGCCGACGTATCTCGAGATACGCCGCGTAAGTGCAAATATGCGCCGTCGTATCTATGCGCCGGACTCTGAAACCAAGATACGCCTGAAAATAGGCTTCATCCGACTGACGTAACTTTCCTACGCCGGCGTAGAGTGGGCGCATATTTACGCTAGACATATTTGGCGCACACGTTGATTTTCTATTCACATATGCAAATGAGGGAGATACGGCAATTCACGAACGTACGTCCGTCCGACGCAGTGCGCGTAAAGTCTTACGTCCGGCGTATAGTTATGCCCCATAAAGCAGGTGTAAGTCAGCAGCATCCATGCAAATGGCTGCACCAGGGAACACAAGCCGACGTATTTTACGTAGTTTACGTAGAACGTGAATATGACTAGGCGTAGCCGTTCATTATACGTATCTGTCTGAGACTCAGCCCATCATTTGCATGGGGTCACGCCCACTTCCACTTACGACGACTTACTCCTAAGAAACCCAGCTCAGATTTGGCAGCACTGGCTTTGTGAATCCAGTGCTTGCCTCTCTGCGCTACGTCGGCGTAGCGTAAAGGATATACGCTACGGCGGCATAAATATGCGCCGATGTATGTGAATCCGGGCCTAAGTCCCTAAAAAAAAAAACGCCAATAGCATTTTAAAGGTACCACACCATTTATTTAAAATTCTATTTTTATTTGTACAAGGCACACAGAGAACCATAGGTGTTGATTATAATACATACATACCATAGGTGTTGATTGCACATACTAGCTCATTATTGGGTAGATTCAGGTACGTGCGCGCATTTTTAAGACGGCGTAGCCTAGCGTGTTTACACTACGCAGCCTTAAGTAAGAGAGGCAAGTACATGATTCTCAAGGCACTTACCTCCTTACTTAGGGCGGCGTAGTGTAAACACGGCGGGCGTAAGGGCGCCTAATTCAAATGGGTTGGAGGGGGGCGTGTTTAATGGCAATGAGGCTTGACCTCACGTTTTTGACGTTTTTTGGCTACTGCGCATGCGCCGGGCGTCTACATTTCCCAGTGCGCATTGCGGCTAAGTACTCCGTACGGGCCTATTGATTTCGACGTGGACGTAAACGACGTAAATCCCGATTCGCGGACAACTTACACAAACGACGTAAAAATTTTGAATTTTGCGGCGGGAACGGTGGCCATACTTAACATTACTATTCCACTAGAGCCTAGCTCTAACTTTACGCGGCCTATCTCTTACGTAAACAGCGTAAAAGTACTGCGTCGGCCTGGCGTACTTTCGTGAATCGGCGTATCCCCTCATTTACATATTCTACGCCGACCGCAATGGAAGCGCCACCTAGCGGCCATCCAAAATATTGCAATCTAAGATAGGACGGCGCAAGCCGTCGTATCTTAGATAGGTTTAAGCGTATCTCTGTTTGAGCATACGCTTAAACATAAGTCGGCATAGATTCTGAGTTAGGTCGGCTTATCTACTGATAAGCCGGCCTAACTCTTTGTGAATCTACCTATATGTCTTTTTCTTGCAGG
Source organism: Rana temporaria (assembly GCF_905171775.1). Lineage (NCBI taxonomy): Eukaryota > Metazoa > Chordata > Amphibia > Anura > Ranidae > Rana > Rana temporaria. The sequence continues at coordinate 186,913,080 of NC_053494.1, read as the reverse complement.
TAGGTGCTATTTTTTTTTATTTTATTTTTTTTAGATGGGTTTACACCCACTTTAATAACATTCAATTACAATATGACTTGTGTCGCAATTGTATACACAATATTATTTTTTCTTTATTTGCTGGTTTTTTTCCCCACGAAAGTGGAGTTACCCTTTTAAAAAAAAAAAATGGATTAAGAGCAAATTTGTCAAGCCCTGTTATAGGGTCATCCTTCTGCTCACTCTACTCTTTGGCCTGGATTCAAGAAGCAATTGCGCCTGTGTAACCATAGTTACACAGCGCAATTGCTTACTTCCCCCGGCGTAACGAATGCTCCTGATTCAGGAACCTCGTTACGCCGACTGCAGCCTAATATATGCGCGGCATAAGGCTCTTATGCCCGCATATCTTAGGCTGCATTCTTGCGATGGCCGCTAGGGGGCGCTCCCGTTGTGCTCAGCGTATAGTATGCAAATTGCATACTAACGCCGATTCACAACGTTACGCGAGCCCTGCGTACGCAGTTTACGTAGTTTCTGTACGGCGATTTTCGCGTAAGGCTGCCCCTGCTATTAGCAGGGGCAGCCAATGTTACGTATACCCGTCGTTCCCGCGCCTCGAAATTTCAAATTTACGTAGTTTGCGTAAGTGATTCGTGAATGGCGCTGGACGCCATTCACGTTCACTTTGAAGCAAATGACGTCCTTGCGACGTCATTTGCCGCAATGCACGTCGGGAAAGTTTCCCGACGGAGCATGCGCTCTACGATCGGCGCGGGAACGCGCCCAATTTAAATGATTCCCGCCCCCTACGGGATCATTTAAATTGCGCGCGCTTACGCCAGGCATTTTGCCGGCGCACCCACACAATTTACGGAGCTACTGCTCCGTGAATCAAGGGCAGCGCAGTAATTTTGCGGGGGCGCAGGGCAAAAACGTTGCCCTGCGCCTCCGTAAAAAATGCGCAATTGTACTTGAATCTAGCCCTTTATTTGCATGTGATTAGAATCTGCTGTGCATGGGGTTTGTCAGGAGGCAATATTAATGCAAAATCTGATACTTGCAATAGTTGCATTTAAAAATACTGTTCATGATTTTTAATTAATACATATCAGCATTATTTATTTTTATTTTTTGCTGATATGTTTGTCTTGAGCGCACGTTTAAGATTTATTTATTTATTTATTTATTTATTATTATAAAGCTCATTTCTGATTTTGTAAAAACAGATCGCTATGCAAAACGGCTTCTTTTACATTAGCGCGCAGTATGTCAGCCTGGTAATAATCCCTGAAGAATATGGTCAATTGGGCACAGAGCAATTGTGTACAAGGCAGATTGCTTAAATATCAAATCAGATTTTCATCTGCCCCCCCCTAGAGAACCTGCTTTGACTTGGAGGAACCATCTGGGATGACAATGTTTTGGTCTGCGCCTCATCCGTGTGTAACCAGCAGCTGACAACACAGCCAGATAGATAGCACACCAAGGACCACAACCATCTAAGTTAATAATGTGCTAAATGACTGCTTGTCCTGTCATGCAAGCAGAAGGCCCCAAATTTCGGGATGTTAATGACATTGCAGAAGCTGTGCCCCCCCCCCTTATCCCCCCCCTTATCCCCCCCCTTCTTGTTCTTCTCCGTAGCGGCAGATGCTAGCGGCATGCAGTTATCAGCCTTCTCTAGCTGCTGGAAGAGGGAGACGGTCATTAAATTATTTACAGTAATGCCACTGAAGGAGCTGCCAAGTGTTTTATAAAATCCCTTAAATGTCTCAATCATGTGTTTGATTACAAACATTTGTTAATGTTATCAGTTCTAGTGCTTACTAATGCATTCCAATCAATCATATTCTCTAACCTTTCTGATACGTGTGCCAAGAATCACATATTTATTCCCACATGAAGCGTATATTACATTCGTAGCTTAAAGGGTCAGGCCACCCAAAACTGAGATTTCACATTTTGGTAAATCCTGGAGAGTGAAAAGAGCTCATGTGTTTTTCATATCTCAGGGACTCCAGTGGAAAACCTAGCTCACAACTGTCCCTCATTTGGAAGAACTGTCTATCATGAAACTAAATTCTTCTCTCCCTGTTTCCTTCTCAGTTGTCTCTCTATTTCAGGGGTGTCAAACTCAATTTCATCATGGGCCGAATCGGCAGTATGGTTGCCCTCAAAGGGCCAGTTGTATCTGTATGACAAGTATATCTACTCCTTCATTATTCAGGAGTAGGTTACAAACAGAATGCAGAGTTCAGGAGTACACTACATAAAGGGTGCAGAGATCAAGGGTGCGCTGTACAGAGTGCAAATTTTAGGGATGCATTATGCAAAGAGCGCAGAGTTTAGGAGTGTGCGATGTACAGAGTGCAGAGTTCACAAGTGCATTATGTACAGAGTGCAGAGTTCAGGAGTATGCTATGTACAGGGTGCAGAGTTCAGAAGTGCGTTATGTACTGAGTGCAAAGTTCAGGAGTACTCTATGTACAGGGTGCAGAGTTCAGAAGTACATTATGTACAGAGTGAAGAGTTCAGGAGTACGCTATGTACAGAGTGCAGAGTTTAGGAGTATGCTATGAACACAGAGTGCATTGTTTAGGGGTGCGCTATGCACTGAGTGCAGAGTTTAGGGGTGCGATACCTACAGAGTTCAGGAGTGCATTACGTACATAGTGCAGGAGTTAGGGCTGTGCAACAGCACAAAATGCTAAGTTTAAGGGGTGCTCTACGTATAGAGTGTAGCGTTCAGGAGTGCATTATGTACAGAGTGCAGAGTTTAGGAGTGCATGACGTACATAGTTATGGATTAAGGGCTGCGCTATGTACAAAATGCAGAGTTTAGGGGTGCTCTACATATAGAGTGTAGAGTTCAGGAGCGCATTATGTGCAGATTTAGGGGTGTGCTGTCCGCAGAGACAGCAGAGTTCAGGGGTGCGCTGTGTACAGGGCAGGACTTAGGGTGGTGGGGGCCCCTGGGCTTGAGTGTTGAAGGGGCCCCCTGGAGCCGAGAATTGGGTGGGGATCATAGTTGTTGAAGATGTTGAGCAAGGGGGGAATCATAGTTGTTGAGCGGGGGAGGTGCGCATTAAAGTTGTTAAGCGGGGAGGGGGGTTCGTAATAAAGTTGTTGAGTGGGGGGGTGGCTCTTACCTGTGCAGGGAATGTGTCGGCTCTCTTCCCTTCAGCAGACATCCACACAATGCTCCGGTTTCGCAGTTGTTGAGCAGGGGGGGGGGGGGGGGTGACTCTCTCCTGTGCCGACAGCCGGAGCCACAGACTGTCATTAGCCCGGCTGTCGGCTTTCTTCCCTTCAGCAGCCACAGTCTCCACACACCGCTCCGGTTCCTCCTGCTTCCGTGCTGCCTCCTCTTGCAGTGCGGGAAAATTAACCCTTTCACGGGACTGCGGGAAGAAGCTGTCTGTGCGGGAAAGTCCCGCAGAATCCGTGTGTGTTGGGAGGTATGCGCAGGGCCGCCATCAGGAATTGAGGGGGGGGCATAGGTTATTTAACCTTTGGTTAAAAAAATAGGAACTTGCTTTAAAATTTAACCGATGGACGTTAGTATGCAAAAGCATCGGCTAAAAATCCACGCATGCTCAGAATCAAATACGGACACCATACGCGGTGACGTGGCTGGCTCGTCGCCGCGACGATGACGCGGCAACGTGCGCGGCCCTGGAAGTTTAATGCTTCCACGCATGCGTCGAATCACTTTGACGCATGCGAGGGCTTTCGGCCGAGCGGACATGTCCGGTAAGTCGTACAGACGACCGAATATGTTCGACGGACAGGCTTCCAGCGGACATGTTTCTTAGCATGCTAAGAAACATTTGTCCGCATTGAAACCTGTCCGTTCCGCCGTAAAATTGTCCGGTCGGACGTACAGACGACCGAACATGTCCGCTGAAACTGGTCTGCGGACCAGTTTCAGCAGACATGTTCGGTCGTGTGTACGGGGCCTAAGACAACGGTCCTTCAGACCGTTGTCCTCTGGCTATCCTATCGTGTGTACAAGGCCTTAGAAATTTATAATTTCTCAAGGAACCCCTAGCAGCCCCTGGAGGAAACCAAGGGTTCCACAGAACTCTGGCTGAGAAAGGCTGGGTATCGCATATTAATTCTTTATGCTTCGTGTATTGGGAAGGCATGGCAGAGGTGCGCTTCAAGGTTTCTCTTTCGAATCCTATAATTTTGGGAGGTATGGATAAGACCTCTGCACTTATGTTGAGAGGTCTGCATGTCTGCTTTGAAAATGTCACTTTTAGTTTATTTTACGTTATGAATATGACAGGAGTAACTATGGGAATTCCCTGTTGTAGCAGAAGGAGAGACTCCAAGGAAGAAGAGACCTTCTTGTTCATTGTTGACTTCCCTATGTGGCATAGCAGGCGAGTGGGGGTCCCCTTCTGTGGTTATAAGAATATTATAATCTATAATGGTCACCCAAACCATTATAATTCTATTTTAAGTAGGTTTCACAGTATTATTTTAAAGCAAGGAACCCTTCCCCTTCCTCCCGAAGCTTCTCTCGGAGTTTCACATTGATTTGAGGGTTCTTACTCCCCCAATTTTTGGGCTAAACCCCACCACCTACCTCAAAAGTGAAACTGTGTTTTGCCCATCAAAGTACAGTAAAGATGAGAAATCTTCACAATGTTAGTCAATGACTAGGACAGGGTTTCTCAACTAGGGTTCCAACCCGGGTCTTGCCCCAGGGAACATGTATCAATTGTAAAAAGATTTAAAAAATTTTTTTGGAGCAGTGATTTTAATGATGCTTAAAGTGAAAAAAAAATAAAAAATTCCTTTAAATATCGTACCTGCTGGGTGTCTATAGTATGCCTGTGAAGTGGCAAGTATTTAGAACTGTCCCTGCACAAAATGAGATTACTATAAGAAAAAAGTAATTTAAAACTGCTTGCGGCTAATGTAATGTCTGGTCCCTGCAATATGGATGAAAATCATTGAGAAAAATAGCACAGACACAGACAGTACACACACCACGTAGCTTTAGGTGCACACTGCAGAGGACACAGGCAGAACACCACGTGAGAATACTGCAGCTAGCACAATCACCTGCCTGCCAGTAAATTAGGAAGTGCAGATCTAGCTAAACTATACAGTGTATAAATATATATACAACACCTGGGATGCATATATATCCTCTACACACTGTAACTTTAACTGACTAGCCTGTCTGCTCTATCTACCTAATAAAAATGACACTTTCTCTGTCTTCTCTCTTTTAACCACCGCAACACACTACACAAGGCCGACCTGCAGGCGGCCTTTTATAGTGTGGGGCGTGTACTAAACCCCCTGAGCCATAATTGGCCAAAGCCACCCTGGCTTTGGCCAATTATGGCTCTCCGTTTTTTGCAAGCTGTGATTGGGCAAGCATGCGGGTCATAGTGCATGCTTGGCCAATCATCAGCCAGCAATGCACTGCGATGCCACAGTGAATTATGGGCCGTGAAAAGCAACTCGAATTTGACGCGAACGTCCCAAAACGTTCGGAATTCAACGAACGATCGAACATACGATGTTCGAATCGAACATGAGTTCGACTTGAATACGAAGCTCATCCCTAGTCCACAAGTTTAAGCGCATTCTTCCAACTGACCATCATACTAATGCAGTGTCTCTCAACCTTTTTTTAGTCAAAGCACCTTTTAATATTCTGCACAATCTCTAGGCACCCCAATCTCTAGGCACCCCAATTGAAAATTTAAAAAGACGGAACAAATAGTTTTACATAATGCAGCAACATCCTCCTACGTAGGACATCCAATATTAGAGATGAATTTCACTCTGGTTTCTCTCCTTCACTCAGCTAATGTGACCCTATTGTTGAGGGAGAGGGTCAGGGGAGGGACAAACAAGGATGCTGTGCAGGCGCCTGACATCCTCCTTATCAACTGATGACATCATTAGTTGTTAGGTCGCTGTCGTCTCAAAGGCTGTAATGGTGCACAACAAAAACCGGTGGCTTTATGTATCTAAAAGACAAGCTTGATCCACCCACCGGCTTATATACCATTTTTTTTCAATTTTTGGTCATTTTGCCAAAGCGCCTCTGAAGAAACCTGAAGGCCCCCCAGAATGCCTGGGCACCCTGATTGAAAAAGGCAGGACTGTATCATGCATTGACGATATAGTCATTTTTAGCAGGGGTTCCTCTGTGCTGAAAAGGTTGAAAAACGCTGGACTAGGAGATATGGACTGGGTGCAGTGTACATGACATCCTTGTGTTGGAGACTTCAAGACCGATGACATTGGGGTTATTTACGACAAGCAAATCCACTTTGCACTACACGTGCAAACTACAAGTGCAAAGTGCACTTGAAATTGCACTGAAAGTGCACTTGGAAGTGCAGTCGCTGTAGATCTGAGGGGAAGATCTGAAAAGAGGGGAAGCTCTGCTGATTTTATTATCCAATCATGTGCAAGATAAAATGCTGTTTTTTATTTTCCTTGCATGTCCCCCTCGGATCTACAGCGACTACACTTCCAAGTGCACTTTCAGTGCAATTTGAAGTGCACTTTGGACTTGTAGTGCAAAGTGGATTTTCCTTTCGTAAATAACCCCCCACTGTGTCTATAATGCTCGTCTTTCAATATTTTTTTCCTTTAAATACTGTATGTCTTTATACCTTTATGGTGAGATCCGTTGTTATGGACACTAAAGTTAACGAAAGTCCGCTCCAGTGAATTAACATTCCCTGTCCTTTGTAATTTCTCAGTTCCAGGCCTCTGCCACCCATCTACAGAGGATGTCATTATTCCTAGAAACATAATGAGGAATGATGCCGGCCATTTGCATTAATAGGGGCAATTGTGCATTGTTTACAGTAAGCATGCTAAGCGACTCGAGAAAACCAATTGTTTCAAAGAGATTCACGTGGGCTTGAATCAAGAGAAAAAAGTGAGATTAGACATCTAATTTAAAGTGACTCTATCTCTGTTTTAAACATTAAACAGCAAACACTTACCTGTCCCATTTGCCAGCTCCAGCAAAAAAAAAATGTCCCCATCGCAACGATTCTTATCCCCTGCTGCCTCCCAAATTCTTCCTCCCCCAATATTCATGCAGTGCCCCCCCTTCCTCACATGAAACCACAGTGCCCAGGGCGGCCGCCCCTCCTTCCCACCCCCTGTCCCGGCCCTGGCCTAAATGCTTACTACTTGCTTACAACTTTTAAATCCCATTGGCCAGATTCGCGTACGGTGGCTTAAAGTTGTGTGGGCGTAGCGTATGTAATTTACGTTACGCTGCCGTAAGTTAGAGAGGCAAGTGCTGTATTCACAAAGCACTTGCGTCCTAAGTTACTGCGGCGTATCGTAAATGTGCCGGCATAAGCGCGCCTAATTCAAATTGTGAAGAGGTGGGCGTGTTTTATGTAAATAAAGTATGACCCCACGTAAATGACGTTTTGAACGAACGGCGCATGCGCCGTCCGTGGACGTATCCCAGTGCGCATGCTCCAAATTACGCCGCAAAGACTCATTGGTTTCGACGTGAACGTAAATTACGCCCAGCCCCATTCACGGACGACTTACGCAAACTACGTAAAATTTTAAAAATTCGACGCGGTCCTGACGTCCAAACTTAACATTGGCTGCGCCATCTTTTTGGTGGTTTATCTTTACGCCTAAAAACGCCTGACGTAAACGGCGTATCTTTACTGCGACAGGCAAGCGTACGTTCGTGAATAGGTCGTATCTCGCTGATTTACGCATTCTAGGCGTAAATCTGCGTACATGCCCCTAGCGGCCAGCGTAAATAGACAGCTAAGATACGACGGCGCCGTCGGTCGTATCTTAGCTACATTTAAGCGTATCTCAATTTGAGAATACACTTAAAGCGGAAGTAAACCCATCTATTTGCTAGTTTAAAAAAAAGGTAACATTCCCGGCATGCCGGAAATGCTAGGTGTCACATTTGCTTGTGCTCTCAACCAAACTGTCAAGCCATCCAATGGCTGGTTTCATAACTGATCACATGTGCAGCATTGTGGCAGTTGCAGATTAAACAGAGGCCAAGATGGCAGCTTCCTTGGCTGAAAACAATAGGAGGGTTTACTTCCACTTTAAATATACGACGGCGCAGATTCGGAGTTACGACGACGTATCTACTGATACGCCGTCGTATCTCTACGTGAATCTGGCTACATGTATCTAGTCACATGATCTCTCCTGAACAGAAGGATAAGGCAAGCTAAACACCGATTTTGTCCTTTATCATGTGACCAAATGCCTAGGCCTTGTGTCCTGTGACCAGCACTAGAGGGGTTCTACAAAAGCAGTATGTCCAGGAAAGGATAATAATTGCAGCTCCTATATTATTATTTATTTGCCTATCCCAGCACAACGGTTAACCTAGCTTTAGGGTTAACACTGTAGTAAAGGTCCATTAGAAAGATTTGACTACTTTATAGTATGGCTGCGTTATGTAATAAATGATGTACTCATTGCCGCAGTTATGCTTTTATTAGGTTTTATTTCTTTTACTTCTTACGTGTTAAGACTTGTGGTGCGATATTCTATGTAAAAGTGTCAATGAAAATGGAATTTTCCATTGTATAAGTCTGGCAAGTTCTCATTTTTTATTTTTCATATAGCAATAATAACAAATGGCAAGTGCCAGTTCTCTGTGTTTACAGCGAGTTTTATAATATGAGAGTCAGCGTGTGCTTCATTAGGTAATTTGGTGTAATAATATTTTATGAAGTATGAGATTATGTGGCTATGAATTTATATTGTCAGGGCAATTTAGAAGTGTTATAGTTTTCAGGATACGTATTATTTAACAAAAGTGCCACGTTTCAAATTTTTAGGGGTTCCTCGTCTCTTACCGCTTTCAGAGCTAATAAACTAAATTATGGACAAAAACCTTTTGCTTTCTAGTGCCTGCTAGTCGTCATCCTTTATGCTCGGTTCACACTGCCACCACCTGAAAGTCGCGCGACTTACAGTGCAATTTTGAAACTTCTAGGAATGCCTGACCTTATCTTCCTGTAAGGTCGGATCCAAATCACATCAGTTAAAGTGGATGTAAACCCACATTTTTTTTATTTATTTTTTTGATGTCACAAGATTCAGAAATAGTTAAGCTGGTGTATCAGTAGATACGCCGTCGTAACTCTGAATCTGCGCCGTCGTATCTTTAAGTGTATTCTCAAAATGAGATACACTTAAATGTAGCTAAGATACGACGGCCTGCAACGTCGTATCTTAGCTGTGTATTTAGGCCGGCCGCTAGGGGCGTGAACGCTGATTTACGCCTAGAATGCGTAAATCAGCGAGATACGCCTATTCACGAACGTACGCTTGCCCGTCGCAGTAAAGATACGCCGTTTATGTAAGGCGTTTTCAGGCGTAAAGATATTCCACCAAAAAGCTGGCCTAGCCAATGTTAAGTATGGACGTCGGTCCCGCGTCGAATTTTGAAAATTTTACGTCGTTTGCGTAAGTTGTCCGTGAATGGGGCTGGACGTAATTTACGTTCACGTCGAATCCAATAAGTCCTTGCGGCGTAATTTGAAGCATGCGCACTGGGATACGTCCACGGACGGCGCATGCGCCGTTCATTCAAAACGTCATTAACGTTTGAATTAGGCGCGCTTACGTTGGCCCATTTACGCTACGCCGCCGTAACCTAGGAGGCAATTGCTTTGTGAATATATACGATACGCTACGCCTGCACAAAGTTGAACCAGTCTTTCTGAATCTGGCTAACAATGTACAGTATAAGATTTCCTATCATCTGTGCCCAGTCTTGCCTCTCAGTTAATCTAGCTCTGAGCAATCCTATTTTATTGTTCAGTGAAATAAAACGGACTTATAGAGGAAAACCTTAGTGCGTTCTGCCCCCTTGCTGTGAGTGACAGGTTATTTCCATATCTCATGCACTAGCCTGGAGACAGGGAATCTTTTTTAATTCCCACCCCCACTCCTTTTCTGAAGTCATGTGGTTACTTTTCTGGATTTTGACTGGATGTTAGTGATCATAGCAGAATTTAGTGTAAGGAATACGCAAGAGAAAATGCATGTTGACAATTGGAGTGTAGAGGAGGGCGGGGAGTCTACTGACATCAGCCACACGACTCCACCCACCGAGCTCCAGACAACAGATCCACCCACAGAATCTGCAGTTTTTCAGTTCTTATAACAAAGTGGAGACATTTGACAGGTAAGGATACATGCAGGAGGCATCTATATCCTTATAGATCAGCACTATGGTAGTAGTTTAGAAAGGATTAGAGAGGGTTTACATCCACTTTAAGATGAGGATCTGACTTGGAAGCATCTTTCATTAAAGTGATTGTAAAGTCTCATTTTTTTTCCCCCCTAAAACAAACATCTCAGGTCCTGGCTCCTCCCTCCTGTTGAGTGCCCCCACAGCAAGCAGCTTGATATGGGGGCACTCGAGCCGATTTACAGCTGCCTGTGTCCATTCAGACACAGAGCCCCGCCCCGGCCCCGCCCCCTATCTCTCCTGATTGGCTAGCTGACTTTGATTGAGGACACAGGAGACATGGCTGCATGAATACAATGGAGATTCCTCCATTCAAACTGTTAGCACACTGTCTGAACGGATGAAATTTGAGCCGTCTATGCCTAGCCTAAGATTTTATATTCACTAATCTCTCAAACTACATAGCTCTGAATATTCCCACTGTTGGAACCAAATCCGTATGTCTCTCTTTTCTCCTCTAATGTACCTCTTTTTAGATCAAACGTACAGACTTGTATAAATACATTTCACTGCCAGAAATGTTTATACTGCACTCAGCATTTCACCCAACCTTCGGATTATTGTATAAAATGTAAAAATGTTACTAAAGCGCTCATGTGAATATAAAAAATAGAAAATGTGAAATACTAAAAGGTAAGTAAATGATGATTGCTGCAATTATTTAACCACTTAACGCCCGCCGCACGACTATTTACGTCCACAGAATGGCACGTACAGGCAGATGGGCGTATATATATGTCCCTGCCTTCTAGCGGGTCGGGGGTCCGATCGAGACCCCCTCCGCTGCGTGCGGCGGGCGGCTTACCTCCGGGAGCGATCCGACTCTAGGGGACGGCTGTTCATTTCTGTCCGCCCCCTCGTGATCGCTTCCAGCCAATCCTGTGAGCCGCCGCCGTGTCACTTCCTCTGCCTGTAAAATGTAAACATAGGCAGAGTAAGTGATACAGCTCTCATCTCGGCGGTATTTTCAAACCGCCGAGATGAGAGAAGAGTCACAGTAAGTCGCACCTAACACTACACTGACACCAGTACACATAGGCACACTTAACCCCTTCCGATCACCCCCCCCCACCCCCCTGTCACACTGTCACTGAATGCAAGGATCATATATGTACTGATCACTGCATTTAGTGTCAGTGTGACAGTTAGTGTGACAGCCAGTTAGTGTTTGGTCCAGGGTAGCCCCGTACCCCCCCAATAACGTTTTAACCCCTTGATCACCGCCCTAGTTAACCCTTTCACTCCCTATTGCCAGTGTCACTAAGCAATCATTTTTCTGATCGCTGTATTAGTGTCACTGTTGCCGCTAGGAAGCTAATTTTTTTTTTACTAAATACCTGTGGCTGAATAAATTTTGGCCTAAATGTTTGACTAAAATTTAGTTTATTCAATTTTTCTTATAACAAAAAGTAAAAAATATTGTTTTTTTTTTTCAAAAATGTCGCTCTATTTTTGTTTAAAGCGCAAAAAATAAAAATCGCAGAGGCAATCAAATACCATCAAAAGAAAGCTCTATTTGTGGGAAGAAAAGGACGCAAATTTTGTTTGGGAGCCACGTCGCACAACCGCGCAATTGTCTGTTAAAGCGACGCAGTGCCGAATTGTAAAAACGCCTCTGGGCATTTAGCAGCATATTGGTCCGGGGCTTAAGTGGTTAAAATGTGTACTGATATCACAAAAAAAGTGCTAAATAGAAAATGAATAATGCGCTAAAATCAACCTCCTAATATTGCACAGTGCTCCAACATTCTACTAATAAATAAATGTCACAAAATAATCGTGATATTTAAAATATAATGACAAAGAGTTATCCACCACCATAAAGTGAATCAAACTACTCCCAAAGTTAATGAATACGAGCCTTCAGGCTGGGTTCACACTTGTCCGACAAACGGTCCTACATTGGGAGCCTCATGTAGCATGACGTGTGAAAATCAATGTTTCCCTATGAGAGCTGTCTTAACTGGTCCGACACTAGTCGGTCCGACTTTGAAAATGCTCCCTGTACTACTTTTGGTCCTACATTGATCCTACTTCAACCCATTGAATATCATTGAAGTCGGACCAAAGTAGTATCCTGTTCATGAAAGTAGGATGGATGTAGGACCAATGTAGGATAAATGTAGGACCGATGTAGCAGAGCAAAGTAGGATGAAAGTAGTGTAGTAGTGTGAACCCAGCCTCATCCTACTTTGCTCTGCTACATTGGTCCTACATTTATCCTACATTGGTCCTACATCCATCCTACTTTCATGAACAGGATACTACTTTGGTCCGACTTCAATGATATTCAATGGGCCTGAAGTAGGATCAATGTAGGACCAAAAGTAGTACAGGGAGCATTTTCAAAGTCGGACCGACTTGTGTAGGACGCTACAAGACGCTCTCATAGGGAAACATTGAACACAGAGCAAAGTAGGATGAAAGTAGTGTAGTAGTGTGAACCCAGCCTCATAGGGAAAACACAGACACCTATCTTGATTGATATGACCTTGGGATTATTGTGTTGGTTATTTTCAAATGCTAGTTTAAAACCCTTTCACGCCGAGCAAATGCATATATGCGTCCTCGGCTTTTCGGGGGTTATACCGGGATGATGCGTGCAGCCGCAGGCATCATCCCGGTACCGATGTTTAGAGCCGGCGATCGGCTATCCAGACATAACAACCGATGCGGCTAAAAGCCGCTCGGTTGTTATGCTGGAGGAGCCGGAAGGGACATCCCGCCGCTCTGACAGGGCCTACCGTCCCACCGGGAGACCCGATCCCCGATCCGGCGCCTCCATCGTCCAGGCTCACTCTGAAACAAAGCCGTAAACGGCTTTGATCAGTCTCCGCATTGAAAACACGGAAGCGACGTCATGACATCACTTCCGGGTTTCTCGGCTGCCAATGGCGCCGGATTTAAAAAGTACACAGTATTCAGAATCGCCGTTTTCGGCGATCTGAATACTTTGAAGTGCAAAGGAGGGATCGGGGGTCTTTTAGACCCCCAATCCCTCCATAAAGAGTACCTGTCACCACCTATTACTGTCACAAGGGATGTTTACATTCCTTGTGACAGCACGTTCCTTGTGACAGCAATAAAAGTGATCAAAACGTAAAAAAAAAAAAAACACAAATTTAATATTCTAAAAATAAATAAGAATTTTTTTTTTTAAAGGGCCCCCCTCCCCGCGAGCTTGCGCAACAAAGAAAACGCATACGGAAGTCGCGCCCGCATATGAAAACGGTGTTAAAATCACACATGTGAGGTATCGCCCCGATCGTCAGAGCGAGAGCAATAATTCTAGCACTAGACCTCCTCTGTAACTCTAACCTGGTAACCGTAAAAAAAGTTTAAAGCGTTGCCTATGGAGATTTTTAGGTACCGTAGTTTGTCGCCATTCCACGAGTGTGTGCAATTATAAAGCGTGACATGCTTGGTATCTATTTACTCGGCGTAACATCATCTTTCACATTATGCAAAAAAATTGGGCTAACTTTACTTTTTCATTTTTTTAAAATTCATGAAAGTAAATTTTTCCCAAAAAATTGCGTTTAAAACACCGCCGCACAAATACCATGTGACATAAAATATTGCAACAATCGCCATTTTATTCTTTAGATTCTCTGCTAAAAAAATATATATAATGTTTGGGGGTTCGAAGTAATTTTCTAGCCAAAAATACGGATTTTAACTCGTAAACACCAAATGTCATAAATAGGTTTAGGCATGAAAGGGATAAAGGTAAATCCTGGGGGCTGCAAGGTCCATAAAGGCATGGATGAGCGAGTTTGGGGTGGAGAAACGTTACTGGCCGTGCCGATCGTGCCCGCCGGTTACACGCACGGGAGTCGGGGGCGAGCGCACGCGCCCCTAGTGGCCTGCGCGAGAGCCGACGTATAGCTACGGGCTCTCGCGCAGGGGAGCCGACCTGCCGCCGTATAACTGCGGCGGCTGGTTTGCAAGCAGTTAAAGCAACGCAGTGCCAAATCGCAAAAAAATGCCCCGGTCATTGGGCAGCCAAATTCTCTGGGGCTGAAGTGGTTAATCGGATCCTGTCTAAATTGGCCCCAGTATGAATGATAGTTAGGGACATTAAATTGTAAGCTCCTTGAGGGTAGGGACTGATGTGAATGTACTATGTTAGCCAGATTCACAAATAGTTACGCCGGCGTATCAGTAGATACGCCGACGTAACTCTGAATCTGCGCCGTCGTAAGTTTAAGTGTATTCTCAAACTGAGATACACTTAAACCTAGCTAAGATACGACAGCCTGCGCCGTCGTATCTTAGGGTGCAATATTTAGGCTGGCCGCTAGGTGGCGCTTCCGTTGAGTTTGGCGTAGAATATGTAAATGCCTAGATACGCCGATTCACGAACGTACGTGCGCCCGTCGCAGTAAAGATACGCCGTTTACGCAAGGCGTTTTCCGGCGTAAAGTTATTCCATCAAGTAGCTGGCCTAGTCAATGTTAAGTATGGCCGTCGTTCCCACGTCGAAATTTGAAAATTTTACGCCGTTTGCGTAAGTCGTCCGTGAATAGGGCTGGACGTACTTTGGAGCAATGCACGCTGGGATATGTACACGGACGGCGCATGCGCCGTTCATAAAAAAAGACAATCACATCGGGTCACCCTCCATTAACATAAAACACGCCCCCCTCTTTTGAATTAGGCGCGCTTACGCCGGCCCCATTTACGCTACGCCGCCGTAAGTCAGGAGGCAAGTACTTTGTGAATACAGGGCCAGATTCAGGTAGAAATGCGGCGGCGTAACTTATCGTAGATACGTTACACCGCCGCAAGTTTTCATCGCAAGTGCCTGATTCACAAAGCACTTGCAATGAAAACTACGCCGGCGGCCTCTGGCGTAAGCCCGCGTAATTTAAATGGGCGTGTGCCATTTAAATTAGGCACGCTCCTGCGCCGGACCTACTGCGCATGCTCCGTTTCGTAACTCCTGCCGTGCTTTGCGCGAAGTGACGTCATTTTTTCGAACGGCGACGCGCGTAGCGTACTTCCGTATTCCCGGACGTGTTATGCAAACGACGTGAAATTTTAAATTTTGACGCAGGAACGACGGCCATACTTTAGACAGCAATACGTTTGCTGACTAAAGTTAAGGCACCCAAAACGACGACTAACTTTGCGACGGGAAACTAGACTAGCGGCGACGTAGCGAACGCGAAAAACCGTTGTGGATCGCCGTAACTCCTAATTTGCATACCCAACGCTGGTTTACGACGCAAACTCCCCCGAGCGGCGGCCGCAGTACTGCATCCTAAGATCCGACAGTGTAAAACAATTATACCTGTCGGATCTTAGGGCTATCTATGCGTAACTGATTCTATGAATCAGTCGCATAGATACTCTGAGAGATACTCCGTTGTATCTCCTTTGTGAATCTGGGCCACAGTACTTGCCTCTCTGACTTAAGGCGGCGTAACGTAAATACGATACGCTACGCCGCCTAAAGATACGCGCCCCTACCTGAATCTGGCTTTAAATATGTAAAGCGCTGCGTAACTTGATGGCGCTATAGAAGTACCTGAAATAATAATAATAATAATAATAAATAATACAGTCCCATCAGTGTTGTGTTAGGAAGTGAATGAGGAATGATTTTTCTAAACACCTCTTATTGTAGTATGGGTTGTAGTAATTCTTCCTCCATTCACATAGATTATGCGCCCTGCGGAGTGAAATTAGTAGTGTTTGGAATCCTGCCGCTCTCCCACTGCTCCGGTAATATCCATTCTCTGTGCCATTCTAATGCAGCCGCTCCTAATCCCATTTGGTATTTTTATGGTCTGCTTGTGTGTGTGTTTTATCTGAATGAGTGAGAGGAGGATCAGCTGACATCATGTTTCTCGCTGACTTAATCTCTTTGTCTGGGTTGCTTGTGATAGATATTACATAACCCAGTTGTGCGTAGCGCAATCTCATCCGCGGAGAGGGAGGAATGTGGGAAAAATGAATATTGAGGTCAGATTATAAAAGGGACTTTGGGCCAGATTCACATACAGGGCCGGACTTACCATTGGCCTTGACTGGGCTCAAGCCCAGGGGCCCCACCCAATAGGGGGCCCCCTTTTAAAAAAAAAAAAAAAAAAAAAATTTTTTTTTTTTTTTTTTTTTTTTTTTTTTAGGGGTCCGGAGGTCCCCAGGGGCCCGGAGGCCCCCAGGGCCCCGGACGGCAACCCCCCTTTTTTTTATTTATTTTTTGTAAAAAAATGTTTTTTTTTATATATTTTTTATTTTTATATATATAATATTATATATATATATATATATATATATATATATATATATATATATATATATATATTTTTTATTATTATTATTAAAGGGCCCAGGGGTCTCCAGGGCCCCGGATGGCAACCCCCCTTTTTTTTATTTATTTTTTGTAAAAAAATGTTTTTTTTATATATTTTTTATTTTTATATATATATAATATATATATATGTATATATGTATATATATATATATATATATATATATATATATTTTATTATTATTATTAAAGGGCCCAAGGGTCTCCAGGGCCCCCGGATGGCAACCCACCTTTTTTATTTTTTTATAAAAAAAATTACATTTTTTTTTTATATATATATATATTTTTTTTTATTAAAGGGCTCAGAGGTCCCCAGGGCCCCATGTGGCAACCCCCCCTTTTTTATTTTTTTTATAAATGTTTATTTTTTTATTTTTGTTTATTTTTTTATTTTTTATTAAAAGGCCCAGAGGTTCCCAGGGGCCCAGAGGTCCCCAGGGCCCCCGGGTTTGGCAACCTCCCTTTTTTTATGTATTTTTTAAAAATGTTTTTTTTTTTATTATTATTAAAGGGCCCAGAGGTTTATTTTTTCTTTTTATTAAAAGGCCCAGAGGTCCCCAGGGCCCCGGATGGCTACATATATTTATATATATTTGTTTTCTTCTTTATTTCTTCTTTTTTTTGTAAAGGCCCCCCCCGCTTCTCAATTTGCGGCAGCCCCCACGCTTCTCAATTTCAGGCGGCAGCACCCCCACCCCCCCTAGGTTCTCTGCTTCAGGGGGCCCATGCCTTAAGCTGTGCAAGGGGCCCCAAAATTCCAGATGGCGGCCCTGCGCATACCTCCCAACACGCACGGATTCTGTGGGACTTTCCCGCACAGACAGCTTCTTCCCGCAGTCCCGCAAAAGGGTTAATTTTCCCGCACTGCAAGAGGAGGCAGCACGGAAGCAGGAGGAACCGGAGTGGTGTGTGGAGGACTGTGGCTGCTGAAGGGAAGATAGCCGAGAGCCGGGCTAATGACAGTCTGTGGCCCCGGCTGTTGGCACAGGTGAGAGGCACCCCCCCCCCTCAACAACTGCAAAATCCCCCCCCGCTCAACAACTTTAATGCGCTCCCCCCGCTCAACAACTTCAATTCGCCCCCCCCCCCGCTCAACAACTTCGATCCCCCCCAATTCTCGGCTCCAGGGGGCCCCTTCAACACTCAAGCCCAGGGGCCCCCACCACCCTAAGTCCTGCCCTGTTCACATAGAATTACGTTACGCTGCGGCGGCGTAACGTATCCCATTTACGTTACACCGCCGCAAGTTTACAGCGTAAGTGCCTGATTCACAAAGCACTTACCTGTAAACTTGTGGCGGCGTAGCGTAAATCCGCTCGGCGCAAGCCCGCCTAATTCAAATGGGGCGGGCACCAATTAAATTAGGCGCGTTCCCGTGCCGAACGTACTGCGCATGCTCCGTCCGTAAAATTACCCGACATGCATTGTGCTAAATGACGTCGCAAGGACGTCATTGGTTTCGACGTTAACGTAAATGGCGTCCAGCGCCATTCACGGACTACTTACGCAAACAACGTGAAATTTAACATTTCGACGCGGGAACGATGGCCATACTTAACATTGGTTAGTCCACCTAGAGGGCAACCTTAGTTTTACGCGACGCATCTCTACGGAAACAACGTAAATTTAGATCGACGGGCAAAGCGGACGTTCGTGAATCGGCGTAACTAGTCATTTGCATATTCTACGCCGGCCGCAATGGAATCGCCACCTAGCGGCCGGCCTAAGATCCGATGGTGTAACACAGTTACACCTGTCGGATCTTAGGGCTATCTATGCGTAACTGATTCTATGAATCAGCCACATAGATACGACAATCGTATCTCAGAGATACGACGGCGTATCAGGAGATACGCCGTCGTATCTCTTTTGTGAATCTGGCCCTTTGCTTTTTATGGTTCACTTTCAACATATCGAGAGACATTCATTTAACCCCTTCAGATCTAGACTTATTTTATGCATCCCCCCAATTGATTAAGTTATGGGATGTAAAAAGGGCTAATGATAACATTCACAAGTAGATTTGCGCACACCTTTTTTTACATCTCTTTCAAATATGTTATTGAAGATAATACAGTACATGTTATTGGTACAGATTTTGAAATGAAACAAGATAAACGGATATAGATATCAAGGCTTCTTGGTAATCATTTGAGACAAAATAAATGTTATTGATTAATTCCATTAGATTATTAACTACTTCAGATCCGCGCTATAGCCGAAAGACGGTTACAGCGTGGACCTAATTTGCCAGGAGGGCGTCCATGGACGTCCTCCCGTTCTCGAGCGGCGGGCTCTGTGATCAGCGAGTCAATGAGACTTGGCTGATCACAGATCGATCCCGACCCCTTACGACGTAATCAGCTGTCAGCATAGGTGTGTGCAGCCTATTGCATTAGGGTGTGCACCCCAAAGCCCAAACACACACTACCGATCACTCACGATGTTTATTCAGAAAGGGAAGGGGCCGGTAAATTACATATTTACTGGCACCTTTCCCACTCCTAAAACATCCCAGCAGCAACAGGCGATATGAGAGGAGGGAAGCTGGCAGCGCTGCGGGGGGAAAGATGGGAGCCAGGGCAGTAGGGGGAATCTGTGCTGCTCAGGGTGATTAGGGTGTGCCTGGGCACACCTGGCACACCCTATGCGCACGCCTATGGCTGTCAGCCAAGGCGATCACTGGCAGGTGTCAGAGGGACATCGGTCCCGATCAAGGAGAGCAGCCACCTTCTCATTTGTGCCACCTGCCAGTGCCACCTACCAGTGCACAACATTGCAGCCTACCAGTGCCCACCAGCGCCACACATCAGTGCCCACAGTGCCACACATCAGTGCCCACAGTGCCATCCATCAGTGCCCACAGTGCCACCTATAAGTATCACCAATCAGTGTCAACTACCAGTGCCACCTATCAGTTCCCATCAGTGCCCCCCATCAGTGCTCCCCATCGGTGCCACCCATCGGGGCCCATCATATCAGTGACTATCAGTGCCACCTTATCTGTACCCATCAGTGCCGCCTTGTCTCTGCCTATCAGTACCCACAAGTGCAGCCTATCAGTGCCCACCAGTGCATCCTATCAGTGCCCACCAGTGCTGCCTTATCAGTGCATATCAATGAAGGAGAAAAATTGCCTGTTTGCAAAATTTTATAACAAACTATGAAACATGATTTTTTTTAATTTTTTTTAATTTTCAATGTTTTTTTGTTTGTTTAGCAAAAATATAAAAACCCTAGCAGCGAATAAATACCAACAAAAGAAAGCTCTATTTGTGTGAAAACGCTGAAAGCTGAAAATTGGTCTGGGCAGGAGGGGGGTTTTGTGTGCCCAGTAAGGAAGTGGTTAAATACAATGGGTATTCTTACTAAATATATCTTTTGTTTATGTCTGTTACACATAAATAAAGAGGTTGAGTGAAGATAAAAATGTACACAATATATCGAAAACATGGAACCGAAAAAAGATAAAGTCGTTTATTGTTCAATAGAATGGTTATTTGTGGGATAGTTGGGAAATATATTCTTTTTCACAGGGGCTATGTGGCTTGGCGTATCCTGGAGATAGGATTATTAATGCCAACTATCTCAAAGTACCCATCATATATGGGCAGATAAACTATTTTCATATTACTGGGTTTAGTAACATATGAAAGTTAATCAGCGCAAAAAAAATAAAACCGTCTCAATTCAGGTTGTGTGAAATAATCCAGTTGCTGCTTATCACTCAAAACTGTTCTCACTGGGGCAGATTCAGGTAACTGCGCGCCTAGTTACGGCGGCGCAGCGTATTGTATTTACGCTACGCCGACGCAACTTACAGGAGCAAGTGCAGTATTCACAAAGCACTTGCTCCGTAAGTTGCGGCGGCGTAGCGTAAATGGGGCCGGCGTAAGCCCGCGTAATTCAAATGTGGAAGGGGGGGGGGCGTGTTTTATGCTAATGTGTGATGACCTGACGTGATTGACGTGTTTTACGAACGGCGCATGCGCCGTCTGTGTACATATCCCAGTGTGCATTGCTCTCAAGTACGCCGCAACGACGTATTGGTTTCGACGTGAACGTAAATTACGTCCAGCCCTATTCGCGAACGACTTACACAAACGACGTAAAAAATTCAAATTTCGAAGTGGGAATGACGTCCATACTTAAAGGGGTGGTTCCCCTAAAAATAAACTTTTGACATTGCATTTGCTACATTAATTACAATTAGAATCGGCTGGTTTTATTGAAAAAATACCTCCGTACGTAGCGTTTGCTATATTCGTTCCCACCACCACTTCCGGGTACGATGCTGGCGGTGGGCGTTCCTAATTGATGGACAGGCATCCGACCGACGCATCCATCGCGTCACGAGATGCCAAAAGAAGCCGAACGTCGGTGTGGCTCTATACGGCGCATGCGCACCGACGTTCGGCTTCTTTCGGCATCTCGTGACGCGATGGATGCGTCGGTCGGATGCCTGTCCATCAATTAGGAACGCCCACCGCCAGCATCGTACCCGGAAGTGGCGGTGGGAACGAATATGGCAAACGCTACGTACGGAGGTATTTTTTCAGTAAAACCAGCCGATTCTAATTGTAATTAATGTAGCAAATGCAATGTCAAAAGTTTATTTTTAGGGGAACCACCGCTTTAACATTGGCTGCGCCTCCTAATAGCAGGAGCAACGTTACGCCGAAACATAGGGACACAGATCGGTCACCTCCCCCAGTCAGTCCCCTTCCCCCACAGTTAGAAACACTATATAAGCAATACATTTAACCCCTTCCTCACCCCCTAGTGTTAACTCCTTCCCTGCCAGTCACATTTATACAGTAATTAGTGCATATTTATAGCACTGATCGCAGTATAAATGTGAATGGTGCCAAAAATGTGTCAAAAGTGTCCGATGTGCCCGCCATAATGTCACAGTCCCAGATCGCCGCCATTACTAGTAAAAAAAAAAAAAAATAATAATAATAATTCTGTCCCCTATTTTGTAGGCGCTATAACTTTTGCGCAAACAAGTCGCTTATTGCGATTTTTTTTTTTTTACTAAAAATATGTAGAAGAATACGTATCGGCCTAGACTTAGAAAAAAATTGGGCTATTTATTATAGCAACAAGTAAAAAATATTGATTTTTTTTTTCAAAATTGTCGCTCTTTATTTGTTTATAGCGCAAAAAATAAAAACCGCAAAGGTGATCAAATACCACCAAAAGAAAGCTCTACTTGTGGGGAAAAAAGGACATCAATTTTGTTTGGCAGTCACGTCGCACGACTGCGCAATTGTCAGTTAAAGCGACGCAGTGCCGGAAGCTGCAATTTCACCTGGGGGGTATAGGTGCCCAGTAAGCAAGTGGTTAAGGTTGTGGCCGTACATCTGCTGTGAGAAGTTGTTTGTGTTTCGTGTTTTTCTCGTCCCCCAGATTATCCTTAGAGAGTCTTTTCTCCGTGTCGCGCTAAGGTGCCAAACAGAGTTAATGAGCTAAGTAGGATTTCTCCCTAATTGAATAGAGGAAAATATTACATTATGTATTTGCTTTGTTCTTCAGTGAGTGTGAAAGTTTTAAATGATTACAGTATTAGTCACACACGCGCTCGATTGTTTTCATTCCATTTATAGCGCCAGCACACATTGATTTAATTGCTTTGCCAGCCATTATATTCTAGGCCCTTCTTTGCATCTAGTTATAGAATGACAAGCACATAAATATGGTACAACTTACAAATACATTTTACACTTCTATTTTTAGTACAGCGGTAAAAATTAGGGAAGTGGAGTAATGTATTGAGAGAAGGCGCAGGCTGCCATTGCTGATCTGTGCTTCTTCAAATCTGTGTTACCTGGTTGGTTCATCCACTGGCTTCAATACCTTGCAAGAAAAGAGTTTGGGGCTTTGAATGAGGCACAGCCTTTAGTAGTGTAGCGCCTGTGTACTTTATAGTACTGGTGCTAGTTACATTTAAGGGCAGATCAGAGTGTAGTTAAACTCTGATCCAGATTGTTAAATGCAAAACAGGGTCTCTGTCTCGGCTTGGCTGTGCTGTAGGCTATTCTGTTGCGTTGGGGTGTTCTTCTAGCCCCGGTGCTGCAGGTGGCAGCAGTGGAGTCAAGGTTTGGGTGCTCTTTCCCAGCAGCCAATCAGGAGGGTTTGTCCTCGCTATGCATGCTGGGGAGGGGTAATTATGAGGCAGACGCCATTTGGTCTGGGTCTTCTTCGTCCAGTGTGGCACCCACCTTTAGGGTGGCCACACCACGGCGCCCCGGCGCTATGGCCTACCTGGCCGGGGCGTGCGTGCCACGCGGTGTTCCTGGTTCCGGCAGAGATCTTAGCCTAGGCCGACAAGGCCTAGGGCGGCACTTTGCGGGGGGCGCCGTTTCGCAGGCTGCTCTTACAGAACAGGAGAAAGAGCTGGGGGCGGGGGGGGTTGTACTGGGAGGGGATAGAAGGAGGCACAGGTTTGAGATGAGGGGGGATTTTTTTTCTGAACGTGAGGATTTATGCTGGATGGGGGAGGATTTGTGCCGAGAGATATAAATATACGATTAACGTACGGCGCATGCGCCGTCCCGTGGGCGCCACCCAGTGCACATGCGCAGAATCACGTTGAAACTACTCCCTAAGATACGTTGAATCACTGCCTACGACGTGAACGTAACCTACGCGCAGCCATATTCACGTACTACTACGTAAACAACGTAAAATACGACGGCTGTTCCCTGGTCCATACCTTTGCATGAGTTGCGCCTCATAGATGGGGAATAACTTTACGCCGGACGTAAGTCTTACGCAAACCGCGTATATGATGCGCCGGGCGCAACTACGTTTGTGAATCGGTGTATCTCCCTCATTTGCATATGTGCATCGGAAATCTATGGGAGCGGCAAATGCGCCCGGCGTAACTATGCGCCCACGATACGACGACGTAGGCAAGTTACGCCGGTCGTAGGAAGCCTATTTTCAGGCGTATCTAGTTTTGTGGGCACGGCGCATAGATACGACGGCGCATAGTTACACTTACGCGGCATATCTCGAGATACGTCGGCGTAAGTGCTTTGTGAATCCGGGCCAATGTGGTTTCATGTAGGAAGGTCTTTACTAAGAAGGCCTGCTGAGACTTGTAGTTCAATAGTAGGGTAATACAGGTTGCATATTGATGAGTCCCGAGGCTGAGAAACGGCTACAGAAAATGTCTCATTGTTTACAGTGTTAGATTTTCCTGAACACACACAAAGCTGCCCTTTTTCCACGAATCTGGCTCCCATTTTTACCGCCAAGACGCTTTCATCAATTACTCAATACTGCCTTTGTTTACATTCACTGTTGTTTCCGTCTTGGAAGGACAAAGAGAAATATATGAAATCACAATACTACTTGTATACTGCATGTATTTTTAGACCCAAAGCTCACGGACCTAAAATACTCCAGCATACAGAAATAAAACCAATTAAACTTGACTGGAAGTTTCTATCCTCTGGTTAGTTGGGTTCTTAGGCCCCATGCACACGAGACGCTGCTAAACTCGACTTCAGAGGCATTTGGGCATTTTTTTCAACTGCCCCTGAACACATTTAATGTTATCCTATGTGTCCATGCACACGATCACGTTTTTTGGCGTTTCAAAGCAGTTGGGTTTAGGGCCGTTTTTCCAAACCCAAAATTTTGGGTTCAGAAGCTTTCAGCTTTTGCGTTTTAGAAGCAAATCGCGGCAAAATGCCGCTAAACGCGGCAAAACGCCGCTAAACGCGGCAAAACGCGGCACAAATAGTTTGATTCTGAGCTTGGGGAGGGTCTACAGTGTTTTGGGGATAAACGCTGACAGCCGCAAATCGCGGTAAAACGCCGCAAATCGCGGCAAAACGCTGCGCAATTCGCGGCAAAAACGGGCGTTTTAAATGCCGGTTTTTGCCTTTGAAAAGCTGAGATTAGAGGCGTTTGTAATAGCGTCTCGTGTGCATGGGGCCTTAGAATTAGAAGAACAGGGGTAGACGGCTAAGTGTAAGTCCAGCTTAAACTTTTTTGTTCTTAGTTGAGGAGAAAGATTAGAAACCTTGCTAGGTTTTTACTTCTATCTGGGGCTTTATTCCAGAGATTTCCTGTATTAATTATAACACACAGAACTAGAGATGCGTAAAGTGGATGTAAACCCCAAATTTCTTATTTTGTTTTTGGCTGGCACAATGTATAGTATAAGATTTCAGATCATCTGTGCCCAGTCTTGTCACACAGAGTTAATCCAGCTCTGAGCAATCCTCTTATCATTTTTCAGTGAGATAAAACAGACAAAACAGAGAAAACCTTGTCTTTTCTTCCCCCCTGCTGTGAGTGACAGGTGATTTACATAACTCATGCACAGCCTGAGAAGTCATGTGGCTACTTTTCTGGGTTTTGACTGGATGTTAGTAATCATGGCAGAATTTAGTGTAAGAAATACACAGGAGAAAATTCATGCTGACAAGGGGAGTCTAGAGGTGGGCGGGAGTGTACTGACTTCACAACTCCACCCACGAGCTCCAGACAACAGACCCACCCACAGAATCTGCAGTTTTTCGGGTCTCATAACAGACAGAGGGAAAACATTTGACAGGTAAGGATACATGCAGGAGTCATGTATATAACCTTATAGATCAGCACTATGGCAGTAGTTTAGAAAGGATGAAAGTGGCTTTACATCCACTTTAAAGTGGTTATAAAGGTTCAAGTTTTTTTTTAAATGCATGAAAGTAAAAAACCTTCTATGTGCATCAGCCCCCCCCCCCAATACTTATCTGAGCCCCCTCTCGATCCAGCGATGTTCATGAGAACCTTGGCTCTCCAGGGACTCACACTCCTGATTGGCTTTTGGCTTTGTTCGAGTCTCTGGTCAGCCGGTGTATGTGCCGGCTGGTCGCTCGGGCCTCCCGGTGGGGGAGAGCCCAGGTGAGCCACCGAAGGTGGTGGGAGTGGGGGGATTTCCCCTTCCACTGCTTGAGATAACAGCCGAGCGGGTTCTTAGGCGCATCGGTTGTTATCCCAAGTAAGCCGACCGGGGGTTAAAATGTCCACGTGCCGGGTGCACGTGAATTCATCACGTGCACTGACGGACCAGTCTACAGCATTTGACTAAAGAGCTGTATGAATTTGTATCCTTCATATCAGCCTAGAGTCCAGCTGTAAAGTAAGTCTAAAAATATAAAAAAAATACATGCAAGGGCCTCCAGGGGGTAAAGGTGAAGGACTGGGGTTAGGGAGTAAAGGATAGAGTTCGATTTTAAGAAATAATTGGGGAAGCTAGCTACAAATTGTAAAACTTTTGCTGTGGCCTTGTTGGAATGGGCAGGGACATGTTTCATCACAGAGATCTCAAGGGATAAATGAAGCCAAAACCTATATTCTACCTTGAAATGAGTGCGTGTACTGGATACAGAAGTATAAAAATATCGGGGATGTTGGACCGCACCTGTCTGCCAAATTCTTGGTTATCTCTAATTATAGCTGTAGACACCAAACAAAGGACATCTGGTGTTGTGACTAATGCAAAATGGGAACCAATGCCTGGCTCCTTTGGCTTCAATAAAAACATGATAGGCCAGATCCACAAAAGGGATACGCCGGCGTATCTACTGATACGCCGTCGTATCCCTGTTTCAATCTATGCGACTGATTCACAGAAACAGTTACGCATAGATATTCCTAAGATCCGGCAGGTGTAATAGTTTTACACTGTCGGATCTTAGGATGCAGTACCTCGGCCGCCGATGGGGGCATTTCTCGTCGAAATTCCGCGTCGGGTATGCAAATTAGCACTTACGGAGATCCACAAAGCGGTTTCCCTTTGTGAAGTCTCCTTAAGTTGTTAGTTTGCAAATGCAAAATTAGGGCTGCTTTTACAAAGTGTAAAGTTAGTACACCATGTAAAAGTAGACCCTTCTTTCCCGCGACGCTGTCAATTTTTTTTTTTAAACATTTCTTTTTCCCGCCGCATCTCTTTTTTTTCCCGACACAACTTTTTTTACCCGGCGCGATTCACAAAACTCGGCGCAACGTAACTTTGCACAAAGCACGTCGGGAAAATCGCGTCGGGAGCATGTGCAGTACGTCCGGCGTGGGAGCGCGCCTAATTTAAATGGGACTCGCCCCATTAGATTGGGCACGCCTTGCGCCGGACGGATTTAAGTTACACCACTGAAAATTTCTAGGTAAGTGCTTTGTGGATCGGGCACTTAGGTAGAAATTTTGCGGCGGTGTAACTTAAATCCCCAAAATTAAGTTGCTAGAATGCGTAAATCAGCGAGATACGCCTATTCACGAATGTGCGCCGGCGTAACGACTTTTCTGTATTCAGAAAGCTCGTTATGCCGACTGCAGCCTAAGATATGACTGGCATAAGGCTCTTATGCCGTCGTATCGTAGGCTGCATTCTTACGATGGCCGCTAGGTGGCGTTCCCGTAGTGGTCAGCGTAGAGTATGCAAATTGCATACTCACGCTGATTCACAACCCTACGCGCGCCCTGCGTACGCATTTTACGTCGTTTGCGTTCGTCGGGTTCCGCGTAAGGCTGCTCCTGCTATTAGCAGTCATTTGCCGCAATGCACGTCGGGAAAGTTTCCCGACGGAGCATGCGCACTGCGTTCGGCGCAGGAACGCGCCTAATTTAAATGATCCACGCCCCCTACGGGATCATTTAAATTACGCGCGCTTACGCCGGCCATTTTTAAGGAGCGCCCGCGCAAATTACGTAGCTACTGCTTCATGAATGAAGCGTAGCGCAGGTAAATTACGGAGGCGCAGCATTAAAACGGTACGCTGCGCCTCCGTAAGAGGGCGCAAATCGTACCTGAATCCACCCCAGTGTTTGTGGAAAAAAAGGACATCAATTTTCTTTGGGAGCCACGTCGCACGACCGCGCAATTGTCAGTTAAAGCGATGCAGTGCCGAATCGCAAAACGTGCTCTGGTCATTTGGCAGCCAAATCCTCCGGGGTTAAAGTGGTTAACAAATTGTTTACTGGGGAATATTTACATTATTGTGCTCAGTGTGTTAAGCTAGAAAGCCGCTGAGGGTTTATTACTACTTTTAAGGATTTTATCATTTTGATTCATCAAACGCTGTTGTCTTGTTGTGTTTCGTGTCCTGGGTTCAGCACGTGCGTCCGACCCTTGAGTAACAAAAAAACGCTCATTCATCTGGACAACTGCTCTTGTAAACCTGACATAGAGCAGAATACAAATAATAATTACCTTAGGAAAAAATGGATGAGCTTTTAATATATGCTCTGCTGACTTGCGCTAGGTGTTGGCATTGGTCATTGTCAGATGATGTGAATAACACCGTGGGAGATTTTCTTTCATGTTGATTGTGTTTTCGGTATCCCCTGCAGCATGATTAATGATGCATTCTTCTGGATCGTTGGAATGGAGCTGGGGAACGTACAAAGGCAGCGCTTGGCATTGTGCGTTGTGTGATGGGCGGGGACCCCCAGTAATGGGATGCACAGCTTGGCATGTCTTCTACAGATTGACTTCTAACCTGTGCCAATTCTGTACTGATGTGTTCCTTCAAACCAGGCTGGTGGGTGAGTGGGAAGTACCGTATTTATCGGCGTATACCGCACACTTTTTTGCCCTGAAAATCAGGGCAAAATCGTGGGTGCGCGGTATATGCCGATACCCGCTTTCCTGCGCCGAGTTTGAATACTGCGCCGACATATACCGAGCGCAGTACACTCTTGTATTGTCGGGCAGTCTCGGCTCCTCCCGCGCTGACGTACAGGACGTCAGCGCGAGAGTAGCCGAGCATTGCCGACAATACACGAGTGTACTGCGCTCTGTATATGTCGGCGCAGTATTCAAACTCGGCGCGGGAAACTAGCGGGGAGGACGCCGCAGAAGGACGCCGGACCCGACGAAGAGGATACCCGAAGCCGCAGACGGACGCCGGACCCGACGAAGAGGACACCCGAAGCCGCAGGCGGACGCCGGACCCGACGAGGCCGCCGATGGACGCCGTGCAAGACACCAAAACTGTAAGAACAAAAAAAAAATTTTTTCCACAGGATTCGGGGCAACTTTAGGGGTGCGCGGTATACGCGGGAGCGCGCTATACCGCGATAAATACGGTATACACTATGCAAAGGAGGAAAGGTTGGAGTTTTTGGTTTACTGTGAATTCAGCCAGACAACAGTGGTCCGCTGACAAAGATAATTCCAACACAGTAAATGACATTGGACCTGTCACCCAGGAAGGATGAAAGTAGATCATTTTCAGGAGTAACTCTGGTTCTGTCAAGGCGTTTTGTCATTTATTGTCATTTAAATGGCTTTTCCAAGTCAGTGTGCCGCTACCCATCCATCTCCACAGTACAGACCATATTTTAAAAACATAACAGAAAAAAATTCTTAGCTGTTACTCAGCATTTAAAACCTGACAGAGCTCCTAACTTTTCCCTGATCTAAAACAAAAATTTGGGGCTTTAAAGTGTAAATATAGACACAATAAAAAAAATTACAGATATCATATAGCCTGTCACTAGCGTTACAGTGGCTGTTTTTGTTTTTCCATTAAACGCACTATTTGTCCACTTCCTGCAATAGGGTGACAACATGTTCATTCTGCAATCGCGGCCCGCGTTCCGGTTTCGAATGGCCCGCCTGGTAATTTGGACATATATATATTTTGTGGCCCCCAAGTAATCTCCAAGCGCCAGGTCACAAAAGATAGATATTCTGGCTGCCTCGGAGGGGACAGAGAGGGGGCGGGATGAGTGCCGTACATACAGGAGAATTTCCTGTTTACACAGAGGCCTCTGCAATAGGAAGTCCCGCTGCCATTAGATGACTGTTCTGTCCATCATAGAAGGTGGGACTTTGTAATAAAGAGGCCGCCAAGAAAACAGTAATCTGTTGGCGCTCGTCCCGCCCCCCTCTGAGGCTGCAGATGGGCATCGATCAGGCTGAACTGATGGCAATAGTGAGTCTGCAATTATTAAATTGGGGGTGCTGCATTCATGGCAATGGTGGGGCTGCATTCATGGCAATGTGGGTGCTGCATTCAATTCAATGGGGGTGCTGCATTCATGGCGATGGTGGGGCTGCATTCAAGGCAATGGGGGTGCTGCATTCATGGCAATAGTGAGACATCATTCATGGCAATGGTGGGGCTGCATTCATGGCAACGGGGGTTCTGTATTTATGGCAGTGGTGGGGCTGCATTCATGGGAATGGTGGGGTTGCATACATGGCAATTGGGGGGCTACATTAATGGCAATGGGGGTTCTGCATTTATGACAATGGTGGGACTGCATTCATGGCAATGGAGGTGCTGCATTCATGGCAATGGTGGGGCTGCATTCATGGCAATGGGGGTGCTGCATTCATGGCGATGGTGGGGCTGCATTCAAGGCAATGGGGGTGCTGCATTCATGGCAATAGTGAGACATCATTCATGGCAATGGTGGGGCTGCATTCATGGCAATGGGGTTTCTGTATTCATGGCAGTGGTGGGGCTGCATTCATGGGAATGGTGGGGCTGCATACATGGAAATTGGGGGGCTGCATTCATGGCAATGGGGGTTCTGCATTTATGACAATGGTGGGACTGCATTCATGGCAATGGAGGTGCTGAATTAATGGCAATGGTGGGGCTGCATTCATGGCAATGGGGGTGCTGCATTCATGGTGATGGTGACCGCGACATTATGGCGGACACATCGGACAATTTTGACACATTTTTGTGACCATTGTCATTTTCACAGAAAAAAATGCTATAAAATGCATTGTTTACTGTGAAAATGACAATTGCAATTTGCTAGTTAACCACTAGGGGGCCCTGAAGGGGTTAAGTGTGACTTCATATGTGTTTCTAATTGTAGGGGGGCGGGGCTGGACATGTGACATCATTGATTGTGTTACCCTATAACAGGGAACACACGATCAATGACACTGCCACAACGAAGAACAGGGAAGGTGTGTTTACACACACCTCTCCTCGTTCTTCAGCTCCAGAGGACCGATCGCGGGACACCGGCGGCGATCGGGTCCGCGGGTCCCACGGCTGCGGTCACGGAGCTTTGGACCGGGTGGCGTGCACGCTTCGGCGGCACGCGACCCCACGGCTGGGCTTAAAGGGCCACGTACAGGTACGTGGATGTGCCCAGCCGTGCTATTCTGCCGACGTATATCGGCGTGAAGGGGTCCTTAAGTGGTTAGAAAACCTTGTAATGTATGGCCAGCTTTAGGCTCAATTGCTGCCTTTTAATGATAGAGATATGCCTCGTACACACGATCGGAATTTTCCTTGAAAAAACCCGACGGAGTTAGAAAGATAGCATGTTGGGAAAAAAAATTATATCGGAAATTCCGTTCGTCTGTCGTCTTCGACGGAGAAAAAACGACGCACGTTCGGAAACAATTCAACGCATGCTCGGAAGCATTGAACTCCATTTTTCTAGGCCCGTCGTAGTGTTGTACGTCACCGCGTTTTTGACAGTCGGAATTTGGTGTGTCCGTGTGTATGCAAGACATCTTGAACGGAATTCCATCGAAAAAACCCGATCGTGTGTACGGGGAATTACTGTTTAATATGACATATAAGGAACCTGTTTGTGTGGACTAAAATTACTAATGGCTCTACTTTAATTCTAAATAAAGCTTTCTTATTCAAAAGCTTTGTTAGCAGTATAAGTGAAAAATATTAGGACATTGCAGCAAAAAGAAAAAAGAATGAGCAGATTTTTTTTAAAGTAACTTAATTCCGTTGGGTGACTCCTTCCCTAGACTGCTTATGTAAGCGATCGTTTTCTGGTGGTTGGGAGCTGCAGGCCCGGAGACATTGTTGGTACTGAGGTAGAAATAATTCTTCGTGTCTCCTTTGTAATAGGCTGGCTGGGGTCTGGAAATAGCATGTGCACTCATTTTTATTCAGCACCACGCTCGCCTTTCAAGCAGACCTGCTGAACTGTTTAACCTAATTACCATCAGAAGGATTTATTCAGCTTGCAACTGTGGAAGCTATTGCTTTATTTAACATGTCTTCATTTCAGCAAATCTCCGGAATTCTTCTGACATCATTATTTAGCCGTGCTTCTCGCTATCGACTGACTGTTGTATATCTATATATTTTTGTGTGTGTGTGCAGGTGCTCCATGGCCTTCCCAGCTAGGCCTTTCCAGCTAGGCCTTCCCAGCTAGGCCTTTCCAGCTAGGCCACATCCCAATCTCTTGGGAGTAGCGATTAATGCTTACGTATTTATTTTCTGTATTTGTGTAGTAATGGAACATTCAGCTGCTTTTCACAGATTACATTTTGACTATGCAGATCAGTCCAAACTCCGATTCTGAAGTCTGTATTAGGGACAGCTTAACCATAATGCACCCCTGGGACTATTTTAGGAGTAGTAGAAAAAAAAGGGTACCACCAAAAAGAAGAAAAAAAATAATTTTGATTTTATTTTTGCCTTCCCTTTCATCTTTGGATACTTTTTCTTTAAGGCCCTGTACACACGGGCGGATATCCGATGAAAACGGTCCGCCTGACCGTTTCCATCGGATATGTCCGCTGGCGGATTTTGATCTGATGGCTGTACACACCATCAGATCAAAATCCCCGCGGAAAACATCCACGGTGACGTGGCCGGGCCGTCGCCGCGCCGATGACGTGGCGACGTGCGCGACCCTGGAAGGTAAATACTTCCACGCATGCGTCGAATCATTTCGACGCATGCGAGGGATGGGGATCGGACGGACTTATCCGGTGAGTCTGTACAGACGACCGGATAAGTCCGAAGGACAGGTTTCCAGCGGATAGATTTCTTAGCATGCTAAGAAATTTTTATCTGCTGGAAAACCGTCGGCTGGACAAATGTCCGCTTGAAAATGTCCGCTAGGGCCTACACACGACCGGATCTATCTGCTGGAACTGATCCGCGGATAAATCCCAGCGGACAGATCCGGTCGTGTGTACGGGGCCTTAAAAATCAGGGGTGGCCAACCAGTGTCCCGGGGGGCCACATGTGGCCCACGGAGCCCTCTGATGTGGCCTGTGACCTCCTGCTCTGGAATGGCAACTTGGTAAGCCCAGTTTGCAGGTTGCCAACCCGTCATACCACAGCATCAGTGTTGTGAATGAAGCTGGTGGTAGAGGAAGAAAACGGCTGCGGAGCAGGGCCCCATAAGCCGGTGCTTCCTGTACAGTGCCGGCTTTTGCCACAGGCGGAGTCTATGGCAATGTTCAGCTAACCCGCAGGATGTGGGTAAGCTGCAGCACATCAGTGTGAAAGCAGTCTTATGCCCTTTTCACCTGATCGTCCCTACCTAATCGGAAACTCAATTCACCGCTACAGAGCGGCAGATGTAAACAGACTTTTATCCGTTTAGGCCCACCTAACTCCAATCCGATCCTCTAAAAAAAAAATAGAAGGGAATTCATCCCCTTCCATCTGGGCGGATCAGATTGGAGGCCCTATAGAGTAGCCGTGACCTGTGTTCCGCCTACTCCGCTCACTGGTTACCAAGTTGCTTAAGTGGCCCTCGCTCTTCAAAAGGTTGGGCACCCCTGCCTTAGATGGATGAAAATTTGCCCAGTTTAGCAGGGACCCCGATTTTCAATCCACTTCTGTACAACCTGCCTGGTGGAAATTGTTGGCTCAACCGCTGCTGCCGGCTGTATTCTCAATAAATTCAATAATTTTAAATCTCATATAAGTGTTAATTTAATTTCATTAAAAAAATAAAAACCTGGTTATCAGGGGCAGGATCATTGGATAGATTTATGCATAGCATGAATCTATCCACGGCCACCACTGCCTCCCCCTATTCATGTGTCCGGCCCCTTTTCGGGTCACTGGCATATGAATTAGAGGGGCCAGTTTTTTTTTAAGAACCTGATTAGAGTCATGGGCTCTAATAGGCTTCAAAATAGGGTGGACTCGGAACGCAGAGCATTGCGTCTGGAGTCCACCCAGGTGTGTTGCAACAGCAAATGAAAATTTGCTGTTGCAACACCGATCCTCCTCCCGGGCAATCGCAAAGCAGGTATGAAACCTGTTTCCCGATTGGCCAGAACGTCAGGCGATTCTATTGGATGCCTAGCGTTGGGAGGAGGAGAGAGGAGACACTGCAGAAGTTGCTCCAGGAGAGGACACCAGTCACCGGAGCAACTTTCCCCGAGCTCGCCAACACTCTTACCGCCCCCATCCAAGGTAAGGACAGCGAGTGGTGGTAAAGGGTCTGTGTTAGTGCCGCGGGGGGAGGCAGGTGCCCCGTACATACCCTTAGGCCCCTTTCACACTGGGGCATTTTTCGAGCGTTTTTCGAGCGTTATTACAGCGTTATTCAAGCGAAGCCTCATCTGCAATCCCAATGTGTTGGTAAAGCACCGCTAAGACCCTAAAGTTTTAGGGCGTTTTTGCAGTGCCTCGGTGTGAAAGGGTAAGGCGTTTTTACAGCGCTTTTCAATTCATTTCAATGGAGAGGGGCGTTTTTGGAGCGTTTTTTTCAGCGCTCAAAAGCTGGTCCAAAGATGCTGCTTGCAGGACTTTTCTTAACGCCCCGTCAGTTCAACGCCTCAGTGTGAAAGGGTAAGGCGTTTTTACATCGCTTTTCAATTCATTTCAATAGAGAGGGGCGTTTTTGGAGCTTTTTTTCAGCGCTCAAAAGCTGCTCCAAAGATGCGGCTTGCAGGACTCAGTGTGAAAGGGTCCATTGAGATGCATGGAGGGCGTTTTATGAGCCTTTTAAGAGCGCTATTTTTAACGCTAAAACTCTGTAAAAACGCTTCAGTGTAAAAGGGGTCTAACATTAGCATGCAGCAGTTAAAATTGAAGATTTTCTGAGTTATAGTATATTTATGTGACTCTCGTCTTAGTTTCCCACCATAGACTTGTTTTAACCAATCACCCCAGTTGTAAATGACTTCAAGCTGTGTTCATGCTGTAGGAGCATTAAATACAGTGTGGTCCGTTTCTTGTGTGAACGAGACATAACTTTGTTTCTCAGATCGTAACTGTCCAACTGGCAGCCTGAAACTCCTTTTGGACAGGACTGATCCAGCAAGAAACAATTTAGCAATGATATTTAAGCTTGTATAGTGTTTGTAGCAGCAGAATTAAAGCCAAATAAATAGAGTTAATCACTCCTTATTATATTATTTAGTCATTTTTACATATATGGTAAAGTTCCAAACACACCATACTGTAATATACATGTTGGCAAATGAAGCTGAAAAGATGAATTACACCCAGATGACCTGTTACTATTACCACTACTACATCCATCTATACAGCCATTGCCGTTTTTATTGGATTTACAGCATTTATCAAATATAGAGACACATAGCCAGGGATAGTAAGTAAGTCATACATTACAGTCAGATCAACATAGTATAAAAGAGGACTAGCAAGGCTTGACTAGGGTAAAACAGATGTCATCTCACCCAAACCCCTTAACAACGTCTACGGCCATGTAGCCCTATTACCAAATCTTTAGGAATAATTAAACCAATTCCAATTTGGAGTAAAAAATGGCTATTTATTAAATAACCAATTCAGAAAAAAAAAATTAAAACAGAAACATAATAATAACCATGAAATTCAATACTCAAGGTTGCCGATCTTTGACGGCACTAAAGAAACATAATTTGGTTTGTATCTGCGTAGCCATTCAAAGGTCCTCAGCCACAACACGCCAACCCGGGGACAATGCCAACTCTCCATATTCTCCGCAGATACTTCCATGTCCCAAATTCCAAGTCAACCCACCATTAACTGGATATTTACAGAGGACATCCATACCATAGATGGGTCCCCACCCGCAGTGAATTATGGGCCGTGAAACTCCACTCGAATTTGGCGCGAACGGCCCAAAACGTTCGTAATTTGACGAACGATCGAACATACAATGTTTGAGTCGAGCATGAGTTTGACTCGAATACGAAGCTCATCCCTAGTCATTAGTCTGTTTTAATATTTGCAATGTGAACTAAAAGTAACAATTCTAGGAATATATGATCTCAAGGTTGATGGTTTAAAGAATGAAATAACTTGAAATGGAAAATATCGTACATATTGGGTAACTGGGGGCAGGGAGAGACAATAAGCAAAAGAAACCTGAAAAAAAAGGGAGAAAGAGGGGACAAGAGAGGAGGGGGAAGAAAAATAAAGAGGGATGGGGGATGGGTAGGGCCCAAATGTCCTTGACCCAATCAGAAAAAAAATATTAGACCAGCTTCACACTGGGACGGTTTTCAGGTGCTTTAGTGCTACAAATAGCCTCTACTGAGCACCTGAAAACCGCCGTCTATTCATTCCCGTGTGTCTTTTCACACTACGGCGGTATGTTCCGAAAAGTCCTGCAAGCAGCATCTTTGGGATGGGTTGGGGGCGCTGTATTTAGCGCTCCCAAAATGCCCTGCCCATTGGAATGAATGAGCAGCGATTTGAAGGCGCCGCAAAATGCTCTTTAAAAGTGCTTCAAAATGAGGCTTTTGGCCCTTTTTTGGGGTAAAAAGTGCCACGCTAGCGGCCGAAAAGCAAAAGCACCACTTAAACAGTGCTAAAGCGCCGCTAACACGCAAATCTATCCACTGCATATAGTGGGGTGACAAGGATGTGGGGGGCGGTGCCCAGGCTCCCCTAATGGACAGGCCGCCCATGATCAGTGAGTTTTGTAGCATTATAAACCTTTATTAAGAGTACAAAAAATTCCATTGTGTTTCAGCTACCCACTCCCATCATGTTGGATGAATCTAAAAAATAAGTGTATATTTAAAAATAGAGTGTCATAGACTATCTCCCCACAGTATCCTCAACTACCGATTGTATGGGGAAGATGCTAAGATGCCTTTTAGTCAAATGTAAAATAATTGTTTCCATACAGTTGAGGCCAATTGTTTAAATGGGATGGAATTGAGATAATTCTCAACATATTTCCCAGATCATAAATCTTCTTCATCAGAAGAGGAGGAGAATTAATAATATCATATCATAAATAATGTTAATGACATATAATAATTACAATCTAGAGATACAATATCCTATATATAATTATATCTTACAAGTATCACAATTTTCAATCAGTTGTTCCATGAACAGAAATATTTTCCATACACAAATAAAAGAGAGAGTCCTGGAGCAACAGTTTTAAAAATATGTGGGGAGCAGTTACATGAACATGAGCCCACCTCTCTTATTCTAATTTGCTTATGGGGGGGGGGGGGGGGGGGTTGGTATCATAGAATGGACTCGACGCCTCTTTCTGGCACAATTAATGTGTATTGGTTAGTTCTGCCATCAGTGTATACTAACTGGCCTATATCCAGATCATCATATATATTTATATAAATGAAATGTAAAAATGCATTCAATATGGTTGATATTTCTCTATATAGATATATTTACATTCCTTTAGCTCTGTTACAAATGTTTATCAAATTGGTGCTTTAGGACCCCTTAACCCCACTTTATCTGTTCTCAGTGTATGAAAAATATTTATGGTTTATGGCTAGGGTTGTCCCGATACTGATACTAGTATCGGTATCAGGACCGATACCGAGCATTTGGCCTTGTACACACGAGAGGATTTCCGTTGGAAACGGTCCGCCGGATAAATCCTCTGGCGGATTTTGATCTGATGGCTGTACACACCATCGGATCAAAATCCCCGCGGAATACATCCGCGGTGACGTGCCGCGCCGTCATCGCGACGATGACGCCGCGACGTGCGCGACCCTGGAAGGTAAATACTTCCACGCATGCTTCGAATCATTACGACGCATGCGAGGGATGGGAGCGGACGGACTGATCCGGTGAGTCTGTACAGACGAACGGATCAGTCCGCTGGACTGGATTGCAGCGGATAGATTTCTTAGCATGCTAAGAAATTTTTATCTGCTGGGAATCCGTCGGCTGGATTTTTATCCGCTGGGAAATGTCCGCTCGGACGTACACACGACCGGATCTATCTGCTGGAACTGATCCGCGGATCAATCCCAGCGGATCGATCCGGTCGTGTGTACGGGGCCTTTGAGTACTTGTACTTGTACAAATGCTCCCGATGCCTAATCCGATACCTGGGATGGGAGAGGCGACGTTCAATAGGGGCGGGTTCAGTGGGCGGAGTCAGCGAGCGTGGCGGAGATCGAGTCCTCGAGCAGGTAAGCCAGCCTGGCAGAGGTGCAGGGTCCATCCGCATCATCGGTGACCGGAGCCATCACATTCGGTAACTGAAGTGCCGCTCCTTATTGCCGTCGGTGCTTGGACTTCTGATGTCCATCTTGGTACACCCTGCACTCGGCCACATTAAGCCAGCGGCGGACATCTTGTTACACCCAGCCTGAACTATATGGGCTGGGTGTAACAATATGTCCGCTGCTGCTTTTATGGGGCCGAGTGCAGAGTGTACCAAGATGGGAGTCGCAGACAGCATAGCAAAATACTAGTTTAGTTATTTTCCTCTCATGTCATTTATTTCAGTGCCCATAAGTGCCAGCCACCTGTGAGTGCCCATCCATCTGTGCCAGACATTTGTGCCAGCCATCCGTCAGTGCCCAGTCACTGTCAGCCATCAGTGTGTGCCACCTATCAGTGTTGCATAATGAGTGCCACCTATCAGTGCTCATCAATCAGTGCCAGCCATCAGTGCCCATCCATCAGTGCCACTGCCAGTCATCAGTCCCGACTCCCAACCATCAGTTAGTGCCACTTTTTAGTACCCATCAGTCAGTGCCATCTATTAGTGCCAGCCAACTGTCACATGACATTAAAAAAAAAACTATTTATGGCACAACTACGTTGTAACTTTTGATACATGTAAGATATTGTGCGTCGATAACATTAATTATGATATATTATAGATACACCTCGTTTATCCCCTGATGAAGCAGATTTATTATCTGGGAAACATATTGGGGCAGATTCACAGAGCAAGTACGCCGGCGTATCTACTGATACGCCAGCGTACTTTTTAAATTTCCTGCGTCGTATCTTTAGTTTGAATCCTCAAACCAAGATACGACGGCATCTGGGTAAGATCCGACAGGCGTACGGCTTCGTACGCCTTCGGATCGCAGATGCAATACTTCGGCGTCCGCTGGGTGGAGTTTGCGTAATTTTCCACGTCGGGTATGCAAATTAGCTTTTTCCGACGATCCACAAACGTACGCGCGGCCGTCGCATTCTCTTACGTCGTCTGTAGTCGGCTTTTCCCGGCGTATAGTTAAAGCTGCTATTTTGTGGCGTATAGATAGACTTGCCATGTTAAAGTATGGGCGTCGTTCCCGCGTCAAAATTTGTAATTTATTTTTTGCGCAAGTCGTCCGTGAATAGGGATGGACGTAAGTCACGTCTAAGTTAAAAAAATGACGTTGTTGCGACGTCAATTAGCGTAATGCACGGCGGGAAATTTAGGAACGACGCATGCGCATTTCATTCGGCGCGGGGACGCGCTTCATTTAAATGAAACCTGCCCCCAACCCGCCCGATTTCAAATACGCCGCCAGAAAAACACTACGCCGCCGTAACTTATGGCGCGAATTCTTCCTGGATTCGAATTTACGCCAGGTAGGATACGGCGGCGTAGCGTATCTCTGATACGCTGCGCCTGTCCAATTGTATGTGAATCTGCCCCATTGAGAATTATCTTCATTCCACTGGAACAATCTACTTCAATTGTATGGAAACAATTATTTTGCATTTGAAAACAAAGGCATTTTAAATTACTGATAAATTGGGTAGTTGAAGGTACTGTGGGAGGTATTTATGCAACATATCGAAACACTTACTGTATAATGCAGGCCATACATGGGTCGAATGCCGAACATATTTTCTTAAGAAAATGCATTCATCAGCTGATGAAGAAGGTGAGGCCAGGTCTTCGAAACGCGTTCTGATTGGCCAGACAGCATGTGGGCGGTTACCCAGTTTGCAGCCCTGGACCACTCCCACCCAGAGACACACAGCTGACATCTCCAGGAGGCTTATGGAGGCTCCAGCTGCGGCTAACACACGGCGCTCCTGGATCCCTCAATAGAGACTTTTTGGCAGTCCTCCTGTGCTCCTGTGACGCTGCACGTGGAAGCCCCCACCCGCTCTAGCACTCTACAAGTGCTCCAACATTTTTCACGCAAGTTTTTAGTGTTGTTTTATACTTATATACTGAATAAATTCCTAAGCTGTTTAACCACTTCAGCCCCGGACCATATTGCTAGTCAATGACCGTCCCACTTTTTGCGATTCGGCACTGCGTCGCTTTAACTGACGATTGCGCGGTCGTGCGACGTGGCTCCCAAACAAAATTGGCGTCCTTTTTTCCCCACAAATAGAGCTTTATTTTGGTGGTATTTGATCACCCCTGCGGTTTTTATTTGTTTGCGCTATAAACAAAAATAGAGTGACAATTTTGAAAAAAAATAAATTTTTTTACTTGTTGCTGTAATAAATATCCCCAAAAATATATAAAAAAAAAACATTTTTTT
The DNA here is from genome assembly GCF_905171775.1 of Rana temporaria. NCBI lineage: Eukaryota > Metazoa > Chordata > Amphibia > Anura > Ranidae > Rana > Rana temporaria. Next base: position 186,873,087 of record NC_053494.1, on the reverse strand, counting down.
TCCTCAGTTTAGGCCGATACGTATTCTTCTACATATTTTTTCATTAAAAAAATCACAATAAGCGTTTATTGATTGGTTTGCGCAAAAGTTATAGCGTTTATAAAAATAGGGGATAGTTTTATGGCATTTTTAATAATATTTTTTTTTTACTAGTAATGGCGGCGATCATCGTTTTTTTTTTTCGGTACTGCGACATTATGGCGGACACTTTTGACACATTTTTGGGACCATTGGCATTTTTATAGCGATCAGTGCTATAAAAATGCATTGATTACTATAAAAATGCCACTGGCAGGGAAGGGGTTAAAACTAGGGGGCGAGAAAGGGGTTAATTATGTTCCCTGGGTGTGTTCTAACTGAAGGGGGGAGGGACTGACTGGGGGAAATGACTGATCGTTGTTCATACATTGTATGAACAGAAGATCAGGCATTTCTCCCTTGACAGGACCGGGAGCTGTGTAACGAGCGATCGCGGGTGCCCGGCGGCAATCGCGCCTGCCGGGCACGCCTGCCGGGATTAGGGACGAGCGGGGGGCGTGCGTGCCCCTATTGGCTGCTGGGAGAGATGACGTATAGCTACGTGATCTCGCCCAGCAGAGCCGACCTGCCGCCGTATAACTGCGGCGGCTGGTCGGCAAGCAGTTAAAGGATTGGCTTGGCTCTTCTCTCTCCTCCTTTTGCTGTCAGGAAATTACACATATAATATATGTCCCTAGAATGCCTGCCAGTGCTCACTGCACGTTGGGCCTCTGTATGTGGCCAGGCTGTGTAAAAGTCTCAGGCCTCGTACACACGGCCAGTTTTCCCAATGGGAAAACTACGAGGAGAGCTTTTGGCCGGGAATCCCAGCCACGTGTATGCTCCTCGCAGTTTTTCCGATAGGAAAACTGACCAAAAACTGCCGGACAAAAAAAACAAAACCAGTTTTCCTATGGGAAAAACTGCGATGGAGCATACACACGGCCATTATTCCCGACCAAAGCTCCATCGCAGTTTTCCTGTCGGAAAAACCGGCCATGTGTAGGGGGAAAGACTGACCAAGCAGGTTCTCGGCTTTCCCCTCGGGATTTCCGACAGGAACTTTTCCCGTCGGAAATCCTGCACGTGTGTACAGTATAGGGCATCACACATGTGGCATCGCCATTCTCAGGAGGAGTAGCATGTGTTTGGAGTGTAGTTGTAAGTATGCATATGCCATGTGTGAGAAATAACTTAATAAATATGACAATTTTGTGAAAATAAATAAAAAAATAAAAATCTTAATTTTGCAAAGAATTGTGGGAAAAAATGTAAAACGTGAAAAAACTAACCATGCCTCTTACTGAATACATTGGGATGTCTACTTTCCAAAAAGGGGTCATTTGGGGGGTATTTGTACTTTAATGGCTTGTTTGTGTCTCAAGATTTGAAATCAGTACATCAGGTGTGATCAATTTTCAGTGATTGCCACTATAGCTTGTAGACTCTATAAGACCCCTTTCGCCCAGAGACGGTTTTCAGGCGTTTTAGCTATAGAAATAGCGCCCCTAAAGCAACTGAAAACTGTCTCCCATTCATTAAAATGGGTGCTTTCACGCCGGGGCGGTGCACTTGCGGGACGTTCGGAAAAGTCCTGCAAGCAGCATCTTTGGGGCGGTTTGGGAGCCCCCACTCATTGCAATGAACGGGCAGTGCTTCAGAAGCGCCTGAGAAAGCAATTCGGAAGCGCCACAAAACCGCGTTAAAAGCTAGCGCCTGAAAAGTGCCACTTAAACAGCGTAAAAGCACTGCTAAAATTTGCAAAATGTTATAACTGAAACAAAGTAAAATGCAATTGTTTACAAAATTTCCAGTCTTTTTTAATTTATAGTGCAAAAAATTAAAAACCCAGTGGTGTATATCACCCAAAGAAAGCTCTATTTGTGTGAAAAAAGGACAAAGATTTCATATGGGTACAGTGTTGCTTGACTAATATGAGTAATTGTCATTCAAAGAGTGACAGCGTTGAGGGCCAGTTCACACTATAGAAACACAGTTCGGATGCGTTCCAGATGCTTTCCTGCTTGCATGTTTTTGATGCATTTTTATTGCAATCCAGTGCGTTTTTGATGCATTTTTGGTGCATTTTTTATGCAGTCCAGTGTGTTTTTTAGGACTTGTATGTTCCAGAGTGTTTTTGGTGCGTTTAGACCCAAAGCACGCGTAAAGATAAAAATCCCTTCTTATGTATGTATACATATAGACATTGTTAATGTTTAGTATCCACCATACACATATAAAACTGTTCATAAAGCATCACGCAAAGGAAGGGATAACTCGTCGCAACGCGTTTCGCCTTTGCCGGCTTCTTTAAGGGCTCAGAGGGGTGCAGTTAGAATAGGTTGCTAGAAAGAGAGAAAAATATACATAGAGCTAGATTCAGCATTGATTTACACCGGCGTATCTATAGATACGCCGCGTAAATTCAAAGCTGCGCCAGCGTATCTTCTTTCTGTATTCAGAAAGCAACATACGCCGACATTAGCCTAAGATCCGACTGGCGTAAGTCTCTTACACCGTTGTATCTTAGGGTGCATATTTACGCTGGCCGCTAGGTGGCGCTTCCGTAGTTTTCGGCGTAGAATATGCAAATGACCTAGATACGCCGATTCACAAATTTACGTACACCCGGCGCTATTCTTTTTACGTCGTTTACGTTAGGCTTTTTTGGCGTAAGGTTGCTCCTGCTATTATGAGGCGTACGCAATGTTAAGTATGGACGTCGTTCCCGCGTCGAATTTTGAATTTTTTAAGTCGTTCGCGAATAGGACTGGACGTAATTTCCATTCACGTCGAAACCAATGACGTCCTTGCGGGGTACTTTGGAGCAATGCACACTGGGAAATTCCACGGACGGCGCATGCGATGTTCGGGAAAAACGTCAATCACGTCGGGTTACCACGTATTTACATAAAACACACCCCCCTCATACTCATTTGAATTAGGCACGCTTACGTCGGCCCCATTGACGCTACGCCACCGCAACTTACGGAGCGAGTGCTTTGTGAATACTGCACTTGCCCGTGTAAGTTGCGGCGGCGTATCGTAAATAACATACGCTACGCCCGCACAAACTTACGGCGGGCTACTTGAATCTAGCCCATAATATACATTCAAAAAGTTGTTCACCATACATTGCTTTTACCATGATATTTGCATATGTATTGGTCTTAATAAAATGACAATAATAACAGATAATATATAACTCAGGAGGATCCAAAGAAAGATGTGCTTAACAGATGTGGGAAAGAAACTCTATAAATATACATTTTCCTATTTTTCCTTATTTGCAAGAAAGCATTTCCTACAGATACCGCGGCCCTGGTCTACTGACCGGTAGAGGTTGTAATAAATCTGATGTGTGTTGTTTGGGAAGAGGTTGCAAATTATTTTTTATGTAACTAATAGGTTAAAAGAAGAAATGAATACTCAGTGAATTACAAATAATATTTGGCAGGAAAGCCTTCAGTAAGTAGGAGTTTTAGTGCTTCAGTATGACTTCAAAATGATTTTCTTATCTCGCCATTGGATATGGTAGTGAGCTGGCGAAAACAACTGTCCACTCCCTTTTATGAAATGATTTATTTATATTATTATAACTGCTAAGTGTATTCTAGATACAAAGTAGATAGAACATCTGGATGGTGGGCGTTGTACAAAAGCTTCAAATAAAGTTTATGCAATGTTAAACTAATCGATCCCATTTTTTGAAATAATTATAAAAATAGCATAAATAGTTATAAAATACATAGTTTTGAGGATTTTAACTACTTAAGACCCGGACCAAAATGCAAGGACCCGGACAGTTTTTGCGATTTGGCACTGTGTCGCTTTAACTGACAATTGCGCGGTCATTCGACGTGGCTCCCAAACAAAATTGGCGTCTTTTTTTCCCCACAAATAGAGCTTTCTTTTGGTGGTATTTGATCACCTCTGTGGTTTTTATTTTTTGCGCTATAAACAAAAATAGAGCGACAATTTTGAAAAAAATGCAATATTTTTTCCTTTTTGCTATAATAAATATCCCCCAAAAATATATAAAAAAAACATAATTTTTTTCAGTTTAGACCGATATGTATTCTTCTACCTATTTTTGGTAAAGCGCCACAGTGAAGAACAGGAAAGCTGTGTTTACACACAGCTCTCCTCGTTCTTCAGCTCAGGGGACCGTTCGTGGGACTCCAGTGGCGGTCGGGTCCGCGGGCCGCACGATCACAGAGCTTCGGACCGGGTCGCGTGCACGCGCCGCCGGCGTGCGCGCGACCCCACGGCTGGGCTTAAAGGAGTTCTCTGACCTAAAACTTTTAACCCCCGCTGTGCCCGGGCTGTAAAACTATACAAAATAAACTGTCACTTACCTGCCTACGATCCCCCGTTGTTCCGATATCGCCGTCCCGTTCTCCGGTCCCGGGCCCCTTCCGCTTCCTGTGTGTCGGTGACTCATAGTGTGCTCAGCCTATCAGCGGCCGCAGCAATGTCCCGTCGCGGCCGCTGATAGGCTGAGCGCACTATGAGTCACCGACACACAGGAAGCGGAAGAAACCGGGACCGGAGAACGGGACGGCGATATCGGAACAACGGGGGATCGTAGGCAGGTAAGTGACAGTTTATTTTGTATAGTTTTACAGCCCGGGCACAGCGGGGGTTAAAAGTTTTAGGTCAGAGAACTCCTTTAAAGGGCCACGTACAGGTACGTGGATGTGCCCAGCCGTGCCATTCTGCCGACGTATATCGGAGTGAAGGGGTCCTTAAGTGGTTAAAGGCGGATTTATAAATGTTACATCAACCCAAAGTTGAATGTTGGTATTTGTAAAACATAGTTACATAGTTAGTCAGTTTGAAAAAAGACATAAGCCCATCTAGTTAAATAAAGATAAAATAAAAAATAGAATCCCATATACACAATCCTCTCCCCACAGTTGATCCAGAGGAAGGCGAAAACCCCCAGCAAAGCATGATCCAAATTGCTCCAGCAGGGGAAAAAATTCTTTCTTTTCTCTTATCAGTTTGGTTGCCCTTCTCTGTACTTTCTCCAGTTCTCTGATATCCTTTTTGAGAACTGGTGCCCAAAACTGAACCATTATACCACGTCCACAGCCACCCCTCTGTCCAAGGAACACGAAAAAATGTGTATATCCAGGGCGCTCCAAGCATTTGAATCCTGACAGCTAAAGTCTGTGTTGGAGAGGGTAGCAGATCTTCACACACTTTAGGCAGCACTCAGGGAGACAAGCAATCTCTAATGGAAACAGAAAAACAAACAAGGCGCCTCTAAGTGCAGAAGTATAAAACTTTTAATATCCCCTAAAGGGGTTAAAAACACTTACAAGAAAGTGGATGAAATAGGCATGTAGCAGGTCAGTTCCAGTCTGTGATGGTAAAGCTTCCAGGGAAGTCCACGAGGAGGACACAGGAGCCTGGGGATGATGTCAGAGCAAGCGAGACAGAAACCAGCATGGAACACAAACAGGAAGTGGACAGGAAGTGTGTCATAGAGGCGGGACGCGTTTCGGAACAGCTCATTGGTTCCTTCTTCAGCCAGTGACAATCATTGTCCCCCAGGCTCCAGCGTGATTGTGTCCTCTGAACATCCACAGCACAAGTCGGCTGTTATCTTGTGGGCTTCCCTGGAAGCTTTACCATCACAGTCTGGGACTGCCCTGCCACTGGAACATCTCCTGGACGCACTTACCTGCTACATGCCTATTTCATTCACTTTCTTGTAAGTGTTTTTAACTCCTTTAGGGGATATTAAAAGTTAATACTTCTGCACTTAGAGGCGCCTTGTTTGTTTTTCTGTTTCCAAGGAACACGGATCCTTGCACTTCTCCCTGATTTCCTGACCCTTACTCCTAGCACTGCAAGGTTAAATGCTTATAAAAGCGGTAGTAAACCACTGTGTTTTTTTCTGGAAGCTGTCACCGCTGACAAGGCTTCCATCTTCACCCGTCTTCCTTGCAGGGTTCACGGACTCCGGCATGCGCACAGGAGCCACCTTTTTTGGCACAGGACTCTGAAGGAATGGCTTGGGTGGCCGATCCTTCAGAGCGCATGTGCCGGTGACATAACCGGCAGCATATATAGTAAATTTATCCTAAACATTGCACATTTAGCAGATATTTACAGTACCTATAGGTAAGTCTTATTATAGGCTTACCTATAGGTGCAAATTATGCATAACAGTTTACTCCCACCTATAATCTAGGGCAGGGGTGTCAAACAGCTTTAAACTGTATTCTTCTTCGGATTCTCTTAGATAATATAAGTAATGTAGATGTTATATGCGTCCCGACAAGTGTGAATGTCGGTTATGTGATCTTGCTACAGGCACAATATGGCGCAGGAAGGTGACCTTACTCCATTGTCCTTTTGTGGCGTCAAGCAGAAGTCACACGTTCGGTGCTGTTAATTGAAGCGCTCCTCCAGCATATTGTGCGCCCTGTATTTATAATGTGCCACGCTGTACGGTGGCGAGCAGCTTGCTTTTGTAGCCTGATTAAAAGATAGGATTAGACCCATGAATAGAGCTTTAATACTAGTCTGGAGCTGACCTTCTTTGTGTTGGATGTAAGCATATAAGGAGCATGCTCAGTCAGTGTCACGCTGCTCAGAACCAATTTCCAGCTATAACTCTCTGGAGCACAATTACCGCAGACCCTGTAACTGCCCGCTTATTACCTATGTGCATACTTAATTGGAAACCAAAATGATTGCCATAGTAAAATATTTTGTGCAAAATTAATTGCTGGATTTGCATGCATTTAATTATTGCTATCCCGTTATTTAATACCAGTATTAAAGTACCAAATTTATATAAAGCAGACTTTAAAGGGACCTTCACTTTTATTTGTCATGAAGCAAAGTCACAGCTTTAAAGGGGTTGTAAAGGTTCGTCTTTTATTTTCTAAATTGGTTCCTTTAACCACTTGCCTACTGTGCACATACACCCTCTTCCTGCCCAGACGAGATTTTAGCTTTAACTGACAATTGCGCGGTCGTGCGACGTGGCTCCCAAACAAAATTTATGTCCTTTTTTTCCGCACAAATAGAGCTTTCGTTTGGTGGTATTTGATTGCCTGTGCAGTTTTTATTTTTTGGGCTATAAACAAAAAAAAAAGCGTCAATTTTGAAAACACAATATTTTTTACTTTTTGCTATAATAAATATCCCATTTTTTTAAAAAAATATATATTTTTTTCTCAGTTTAGGCCGATACGTATTATTCTACATATTTTTGGTAAAAAAAAAAAAATCGCAACAACCTGGTTTGCGCAAAAGTTACATTGCCTACAAAATAGGGGACATAATGATTTTTTTTAAAAAAATTTTTAATAGGAATGACGGCGATCTGCGTTTTTTTTCGGGACTGCGACATTATAGCGGACACATCGGACACTTTTGACACATTTTTGGGACCATTTACATTTATGCAGTGAACAGTGCTATAAATATGCATTGATTACTGTATAAATGTGACTGGCAGGGAAGGGGTTAACCACTAGGGGGCGGGGAAGGGGTTAAATGTGTAGCCTATTGTGTGTTCTAACTGTAGGGGGAGGGGGGTGACTGGGGGAGGTGACCGATCTGTGTCCCTATGTACAAGGGACACAGATCGGTCTCCTCTCTCCCTGACAGGACGTGGAGCTCTGTGTTTACACACAGAGCTCACGTCCCTGCTCAGTTTTCTGGGCAATGGCGGGTGCCCGGCGGCCATCGCGGCCGCCGGGCGCGCGCACTGTGTTCCCAGTGACGCGACTAATGCGCGCGCCCTAGAGGCTTTTAATGACAGGACGTCATATGACGTCCTGTCGGAACAATAGAGCATTCTGCCCACCGTCATTTGACGGCAGGCGGGTGTTAAGTGGTTAAGCTAGTGCATTCTAAATACTTTTTTTCTTTGAATTTTTTACTTCCTGTTTCTCCTCAGTAAGCTTTCCACCATCATCCAAGAGGTGGAAAGTCATTTAGAAAAGCTTACTGAACAGCTTACTGGGGAGGAACAGGAAGTAAGAAATTCAGACAAAGAAAACAAAGAAAAAAACATTTAGAAGGGAAATCGAAGGGAAAGGTAAGTGAACCAACAATGCACTAGCTTAAAGTATCCTATTTAGAAAATAAAAAACAAACCCTTACAACCCCTTTAAGTATGAAATAATGTAGAAATTGAACATCCATTTACAATTTATTATCACCCTGCTATTGTTGACTAATCAAAAATGGAAAACCAACTTTTTATGCAGTTGTCTGCACCTGTGCTTTGCGCATGTCCCTTCCCTTAGCAGCATATACTCACTACCCCTACGTTCCCCTGCGGCTAGGTCCAGTAAATAAAATACTCAGTGCTTCTAGTTAATGGTGAGTGTGTGACAGTGCTGGTGCTTGGTGGAAAGTCGAGCATGTGCTACAGAGGAAGGTGGTATTTAAGCGGGAGAACTGGGATCAGTTTCAGCCAATTAATGCTGCATCAGCCTAAATTTAAGTTATGGGTGGCCTAGTAAGCACCACCCGGGTTGGTGGGTGTTGGGCATCATGATTGAAGTGGATCTACATCACTGGACAATGTGGTTGATGATGGATTTACATTTTGGAATATATTTTTTAACCCTTTAAGGGGTTTCAGATGCTGGGAGGCTAGGCAGAGTTCCTGATCATGTTACCATCATGATTGGTGGTCACAGAGGTCACATGATCAGAAAGCTCCCAATCACAATCTCCTGTGAGCTTTCCGTTAGCCGCCGGTAATTGTGACGGGAGCGTGCAGGGTGCTCGCTCTCAGCAAAGCTCTATTTATCTTTAGGTGTGCATATATGTGGCTTCTTGGCGTTAAGGCCCACTTGCTGAGAGGCCGCATATATGCGTAGGGCGGCGGGAAGGAGTCAAATTAAAGGGCTTGTCCAAAAGTGTGTTTATTGACCATTGGATTTTTTTGTGATGTGTAGGGATACTATGGCATAGTATCTGGGAGCCCCTTTATTTTTAAAGAGAGCTTCTAGACTCCAAAAAGCCCTTTGTCTGCAGACTCCCACAACCACCAAGTCAGGGTTGTAGGAAAGAGGCCCTTGTTCTCATGAACATGGGGGAAACATGCTTTGCCACAAGGTCTCCCCTGGCAAGGTACCCTCCCATGTTAAAGCGGAGGTCCGCCTAAAAAATAAAATATTAAAAGCCAGCAGCTACAAATACTGCAGCTGCTGACTTTTAATAAATGGACACTTACCTGTCCAGGGTTCCCGCAATGTCGGTACCTGAAGTTGATCAATCGCTCAGCTCTCGGCTGCCCCCGCCGCCATCCTCGGTGAGGGAATCAGGAAGTGAAGCATTGTGGCTTCACTGCCTGGTTCTCTACTACGCATGCGCATGTGACCTGTGTGTCTCCCAGAAGACAGCGGGGGGACGGGAAGTGGCGTAACCCCCGTGGGGGTCTATGCCCGGAAGTGGATGCAAATACCTGTATTATACAGGTATCTGCACCCCCCTCCCCCCTGAAATGTGCCAAATGTGAATCCGGAGGGGGGTTCTGAAAAGCGGAGGTTCCATTTTTGTGTGGACCTCCGCTTTAAGGGCTATTGGTATTGTCCACCCCCCTTTCCTGTCCACCCAGGCTGAATTGTCAGATAAGGGTCTGGTATGTATTTTTGGGGGGGACCTTGCTTTTTTTACTTTTATGTGTGCTAAAATTAGGCAAAAAATACATAAAAAAAAGTTGGAACTCTGGGAGCTTATATAAAGGAAACACACCTATAGATCAGTTATGTATTCCTGTAAGAATTATAATGTATTTTTAATATTTTTTTTTTCATAATCCACTACAAACCAGAAATCGTAGAATGAGAGTAAGGACACTCTGCTGCATGTTGCATTGCATTCCAATCTGTTTACGTGTCTAGGCAGTTAAGAAGAGTGGAAAACAAAAAGAATAACCAGTGGTGCCGTGCTTATACAGAGTATATTAGGCAATAATAAAGAGAGGACACAACTTTTTGTGGGGGAGAATGGGTACCTGTTTTTTTTCATGCCGAAAAATTATCGTGTGTACGCGGCATGAGAGACATTTAGGTGTTGCATGCAAAGGCACTAAGAAACATGCCGATAGGTGGAGAGTTGTAAAGTGACCAGTCTGCTGCAACTTCTTCACTGTCCAATCAGCAGGCTAGGGGTGGAAAGAAAACACCAATGTATTACTAACTGTACGTGGTGTCATTCACCTATCTCTGATATGTAGCAGAGCTGTAAAAATGAATGGCCAGAATTACAAATCCTCTGGCAAGTAAGCAGTTCATTTTATGCCTTTTCTTTGTGTATTTAGCTGTTTGCCCGGAGTTCAGTTTAAAGTGGAGCTCCACCCTAAAGTGGAACGCTCGCTGATCAGAACCCTCCCCCCTCCGGTGTCACATTTGACACCTTTCAGGTGGGAGGGGGGTGCAGATGCCTGCCTAAAGACAGGTATTTGCACCCACTTCCGACCACACAGTCTCGGGTAGACCCCGTTGTGTTCTGGGAACACTCGGCTCCCAGTACACAGCGGGAGCCAATCGGCAGGCGTAGCGCCAGTCACTCATCCGCGGTAGGGAACCGGGCTGTGAAGCCAGAGCGCTTCACTTCCTGGTTCCCTCACCGAGGATGGCGGGGGGGGGGGGGGGGAGCAGCAGAGTGACGGCGCTGGACTCCAGGACAGGTAAGTGTCCCAATATTAAAAGTCAGCAGCTGCAGTATTTGTAGCCAGAGATGTATTATGGCCTAGGCCGACAAGGCCCAGGCCTAGGGCGGCACTTTGCGGGGGGCGGCGAAAAAGCTGTCCCCCTGTGCTCATCCCACCCTGTCCCCCTGTGCTCATCCCACCCTGTCCCCCTGTCCTCATCCCACCCTATCCCCATCCCAACCTGTCCCTCTGTGCTCATCCCACCCTGTCCCTCTGTGCTCATCCCACCCTGTCCCCCTGTCCTCATCCCATCATGTCCTCATCCCACCCTGTCCCTCTGTCATCATCCCACTGCGTCCCTCTGTCCTCATCCCATGAAAATGACAGGACGGGTCTTAAAAAGGAAGGGGTGCGTCATATATAGTAAGTAGGGGGTGTGCGAGTTTCACCAGGCCTAGGGCAGCACAAAACCTAAATACACCCCTGTTTGTAGCTGCTGGCTTTTTATATATTTTTTTCAGCGGACATCCGCTTTAAATCCAATCACAGGAGTTCTTTTTCAGTGTTCAGTTTAGAAAACCACCAGCTATGAGCTAGTAGACAGGTGCACTCGGCGCGCACACATGTGCAATCGCCTTGTCCCAAATTAGCCGAACCATTGTTAAGTTAAAAATAGTGCCAAATTCTTTTTATAACTGCTCCCCCGATACCATCGACAGCTCCATCAAATGTAACTCAGCTGGTTTTATAGTACGTTCAGCTGGCACTGTCCCCTGGCGATAGCTTGGCTTATTCATGCATGCGCCAGGCCAGATGTTTCCACCGTGAAAGCCAGCCAGACAAATCTGTCTGATAGATACAAAGGTTGGAATGGCTGCAGCATAGTGCAGCTAAAGGTCCTATTAGTGGAATTGTTGGCGCAGTTTACCTTGTTGTCACAAAGAAAGGTCAAGTCATAAAAAGCTATTAGTAAAGATAAAATCTATTTTTGTGTCAACTTCGCAATTTCGGTAGTATTTGTAGATATGTGTGGGAAATGGAATCTTTAGAAAGTTGTTCTCTTTTTTTTTAAGTTCTGAAGCATAGCTGTGCAGACAAGAAAAATATTGTTTTGTTGTTCATGTTTCATCATTCTTGCAAAGCGTATCCACTGTTGGCTTTATTTTTTTTAGAAAGACATTTTGAAATATTGGATATATTGGATTTTAATAAACAATATACCACTTCAGATGTAGGTAAGTGGTTGCCACCATCGCTGTTATGTAGATCAGGGATCTCCAAATTATGGCAGTCCAAACTACAATTCCCATCATGCCTAGTCATGTCTGTGAATGTCAGAGTTTTACAATGCCTCATGGGACGTGTAGTTCTGCAACAGCTGGAGGGCCGTCGTTTGGAGATCCCTGATGTAGATATTCAATTCATTAGGTAATGAAAATTTGTTGGCAACCATGAAAGTATAAACACAAATATGGATTTTTGTTAAAGTATAAATTTGACATATTTATTTCCACAGTACATCATAAAACCCCATCATTGTGGGTATATTAAAAACTGTTGTATACAGTGAAAATTATAATGACAAAGGGTCAGTATCACATAGTTACTCTTGAAATTTAGTGGTACATCCAGTTGTCATTGGCTGTCACAGAGGTAGTCCCCCACAGTAAATTTTCAACTGGAATTATCCAACACGTTTCGAACAATTACTGTATTTATCGGCGTATACCGCGCACTTTTTTGCCCTGAAAATCAGGGAAAATCGTGGGTGCGCCGTATACGCCGATACCCGCTTTCCCGCGCCGAGTTTGAATACTGCGCCGACATATACCGAGCGCAGTACACTCGTGCATTGTCGGACAGTCTCGGGTCCTCTCGCGCTGACGTCCTGGACGTACAGGACGTCAGCGCGAGAGTAGCCGAGCCTGCCCGACAATACACGAGTGTACTGCGCTCTGTATATGTCGGCGCAGTATTCAAACTCGGCACGGGAAACAAGCGGGGAGGACACAAGGACGCCGGACCCGACGAAGAGGACACCCGAAGCCGCAGACGGACGCCGGACCCGACGAGGCCGCCGTTGGACCCAGTGCAAGACACCAAAACTGTAAGTACAAAAAAACTTTTTTCCACAGGAATTCGGGGCACATTTAGGGGTGCGCGCTATACGCGCTATACTTCTTCTTCTAGTGTGTTGCGGTGGATAAGTGTGTATAGAGAGTAATGAATCCTAGATCCAGGTTGAATACAGGTCATTCTTCAACTTTGCCAACTTCAACCTGCCGCTTCCCTAGACCAAGCCCTTCCTCCTGTCATTCAGATGTCAGTGGCTTGTAGAGGCTCTTGCATTCAAATGTTGAAAAACATAGGGCAAGGCTTCACCCTGCTTCATCCCGACCTGCCCATTTTAACATTTATATTGTTGCCTGTAATTTATTTGTTGTTTAGTTACTCATTTTTTATTACCTTTCGTTCCTCCATTTTATGCTCATAAATGTTGCTGTCACTTTTTGATCCTCCCATGTTTTGAAAAACAGACTGGGAACCAGAATGCATAGCCGCCAAGTTTCTGAGTTTGGAAGAGGGACATGCTTTATCAGCCTCAGGGCTGCAAATCAACACAGTCGGTAGATCCGGAGATACCGTGTAAGCAGCTGTCTTTATACAAAGGTATCAACATTTGCCAAAACGGTCAAGCTTCCCTCTATATCTTCTACCTCCTGAGTTTACCTTTTGCTCAGCAAGGGCTACCCTTTGTATTAAAGGAGCAATTGACAAGGGCAGAGCCAAGCTTGACTTTTCAAGATAAAAGTGAAAGTGTTACTAAACCCACAACAGTAAAATCAGTCTGTATGTACAGTAAAGCATGCTTGTTATAGTCACCATGGAACCTAAGGGGTTAATACTCTGCATTGTGTAAAAATTCTGTTTGATCTTGCCTTCTCCAATCCTTCCTTTCTTCTACAGTCTGCAATCAATCTCCTGATAGAACAGAGACTTGGTGGCACTCTGCACATGCTCAGTTTGGTGTGTATTGCTAGAGAGTTGTTTTTCTTGGGAGGGTGCATGTGATCAGCACAGGGCCAATCAGCACTGTCCAGACAGAGGGTCAGGGGTCATGCAGCTTCATAAGACAATCGGGGGAGAATGAATACTACTCCCTGCACTGTCTCCACCATTGGCTCTCACTGCTGTCAATCACAGCCAGTGAGGAAGGAGTGGAGGGCACGGCCGAGCCACACTCTGTGCTCTCAGTCAACGCTGTATCCTGGTCTAGGCCAGCAAGGCCCAGGCCTAGGGCAGCACTTTGTAGGGGGGCAGCAGGAAAAGAGTCCCCGCCGGCTTGCACTACACTGTTATGCTGCGTACACACAATCGATTCGTCTGATGAAAACGGTCCGATGGGCCGTTTACATCGGACGAACCAATCGTGTGTGGGTCCCATCTGTTTTTTTCCCCATCGGTGAAAAAATGTAGAACCTGTTTTAAAATTATCTGATGGTTAAAAAAACGATAGAAAAAAACGATCGTCTGTGGTTAAATCCATCGGTCAAAAATCCACATGCTCAGAATCAAGTCGACACATTCTCGGAAGCATTGAACTTCATTTTTCTCTGCACGTCGTTGTGTTTTACGTCACCGCGTTGGACACAAACGGATTTTTAACTGATGGTGTGTAGGCAAGACTGATGAAAGTCAGCATCATCGGATATCTGATGATATCGGTCTGTTTTCATCGAACAAACCGATCATGTGTACATTACGGTATACATTGCATTATTCCTGGATAAAACAGAGGGGCTGCCAGTGAAAGGGGTTTGAAAAGTAACAACCACTTTATCACCTGTACAACATTTTCCCAAAGCTTTAAGGGATAAGACAAAAATGTTAAATCAATATCAGCTCATATTCAGGTCCAGAATGTAATTATAGCAGCACCATGTGAATAATGACCATAGTGAAAAGTTGTTTTTGGCCGATGTTCAGTGCAAACCAACTCTCAGGATCACAGAAACTTCCTTGATGTGTCAATGATCCTATTTTTAATTTTTCAGTGATTTAATCTTTTGTAAATCCCTCTAGCACTTTGGAGTCCCCATCTGTTCCTTCGATTAGGGCTCTGGGTTCTGTCCTTGTCTATAGCGAGCCGCGTGAAATGGAAACTTCACCTATAGAAAGTTGGCAGATGGAGGCAGAGGTGAATTCTTTTAGAAGTTATTCACTTTTTTTATTAACCTGCAGAGAACTGCCAAAATTCTTCTTATGAACAGCCACAACTTTTATTTGGGAGGAAACGGCGAGTCAGGGCAGGTTTAAAAATGCATGAAAAGAAACATACTTTGCTGAGACACTTCCAAATGATTCCAGATTACAACACTCACTCATACCGCAGCTAAAATAAGGCAGACTTTTTTTTTTACTGTAACAATTGTAGCAACAAGTATGTAAATAGTTACATTTATTATCTTTTTAGTTAAAGTGTTACTAAACCCACAACAGTAAAATCAGTCTGTATATAGAGTAAAAAGGCTGTTTGATTCTGTCTTTTCTGATCCTTCCTTTCTTCTACAGTCTCCAATCCATCTCCTGATAGAACAGAGACTTGGGGGCACTCTGCACATGCTCAGTTTGGTGTGTTATACTCACTGTGGAACCTAAGGGGTTAATCCTCTGCATTGTGTAAAAAGGTTGTCTTCTCTGTTCCTCCCTTTCTTTTGGGCCTCGTTCACACAGGACATTTAAACCCTTCCTGACTGCGTCACTTTAACTGACAATTGCGCGGTCGTGCGACGTTGAACCCAAACAAAATTTATGTCTTTTTTTCCCACAAATAGAGCTTTCTTTTGGTGGTATTTGATCACCTCTGCCGTTTTTATTTTTTGCGCTGTAACGGTCAGGGGTTAACACCGTTTACGATATTCCATTCCACCAACCCAAGACAGCTTATCCGACACTCCACAATCCAGCAGACAGGGCCCATTGGATTTTCCCCAGAATAACGACACACAGCTCTGTTTCTGTTTCCAAAACGAATGACACTTTAATGGTAAACTTCAGGCTTTTTATATACAGTTAGAAGCCCCAAGAAACAATGGCTTAACTCCACCCACAACATGACACAATGGGTGCTCAATACACATTCCTTTAGATAATGACATTCAGATAATCTACATGAACTAATTACTAGTCATTTACCCAGACGTTCTGACCCCGCGATAAGCTATTCTCACCTTGATACACAATACACATTCCTTTGTAGACGTAATTGACATGCTAATTCACTACAGCTGAAAAGTCAGCCATCTGACCTTTCAGACTGCCAACCCCCAACACATTAATCATCAATAGACTTTCACACAATAAAAAATCTTAGGAGCCAGACTCAATTAACACCTCAACAGTCTGTGTCTCCACATGAATGAGTCACTCTCCTATTGACCTGTTGGGGTCAGAATTAACCACCTGTATTAATTTAAGATATCCTGCAATACATGAATTATCATTACTGTCCCATCTCATGTAATCCGAGATATCAGTTCTCAGTCATCCTATGCCCCTAGTGGACATAGGATGACCCTAGACACAAGAGTCATTGGTGAAGCTGACACAGGAGTACCCCACATCCTTCAAGAGCCTCTGGGTCCCACGGGCCATACCGTTACATGCGCTATAAACAAAAAAAGACCAACAATTTTGAAAAAAAAAACACAATATGTTTTACTTTTTTCTATTATAAATATCCCAAATTAAAAAAAAAAGACAAACAGATTTCTTCCTCAGTTTAGGCTTCTACGTATTTTTGGTAACAAAATCTCAATAAGCGTTTATTGATTGCCTTTGTTCAAAAGTTATTATTGCGTCTACAAAATAGGGGATAGATTTATAGCATTTTTCTACATTTTTTTTTTTACTAGTAATGGAGGCAATCTGTGATTTTTAGCGGTACTGCGCACAGTTCGGACACTTTTTTGGGACCATTGACATCTATACAGCGATCAGAGCTAAAAATAGCCACTGATTACTGTATGGTCACGTACACACGATCGGTTAAACCGATGATAATGGTCTGATGGACCGTTTTTATCGGTCCAAACCGATCTTGTGTGGGCGCCATCGGTTATGTAACCATCGGTTAAAAAAAAGCCAACTTGTTTTAAATTTAACCGATGGACTCCAAACCGATAGTTAAAAACCGATCGTTAGTAGGCACAACCATCGGTTAAAAACCCGCGCATGCTCAGAATCAAGTCGACGCATGCTTGGAAGCATTGAACTTAGTTTTTTTCAGCACGTCGTTGTGTTTTACGTCACCGCGTTCTGACACAATTGTTTTTTTAACTGATGGTGTGTAGGTGTGACAGACCATCAGTCAGCTTCATCGGTTAACCGATGAAAACGGTCCATCGATCCGTTCTCATCGGATGGACCGATCGTGTGTACAGGGCTTATAAATGTCACTGGCAGGGAAGGGGTTAAGACTAGGGGGTGATCAAGGGGTTAAATGTGTTCCCTCACTGTGTGTTCTAACTGTGGGGGGATGGGACCGACTGGGGAGGAGACAGATCGCTGTTCTTATATACTAGGCACACACAATCTGTCTCCTCTCCCCTGCTAGATCAGGGATGTGTGTGTTTACACACACACACACACACACACAAGTCAATGTATCTGCTATCTGTGTTCCCGTTTTGGAGATCACCCTCTGTATTTATCCTGTTTACCATCACGTCGAAAAATAAAAGAAAATCTCAAATTTTGGGTTCTCACCAGAACAGGAAAAGAGGGGAAAACTTCCAATAGGGACACTGGTTCTGGTGACAACAAGATTTTCCTCACTTTAGTGGAATTTCCTCTCACCTGTGGGACAGGACGTGATGGGAAAAAAAAAAAAAAAAGTTTTGCTTTACTTTTACATTAAGATGCACTAATTCGAGAAAAGTGAAAGTAGTCAATGACAACTTTTACGGGAAAATAACAGAGCGTGTTACAGCTGGGATGTCTGGACACGTCTGAAAAGAATCAGAAGTATTTCATTCTGTAAAGCCCTGAGATAAGAGTTCACCCTTCTGACGTTACTCTTTGAAGCACTGTGCATTTTTTAAATAAGAATGCATAAAAAGAAATAAAACGTTATAAATATGTAAATGTTGCACATGCAGGCCCCGGGACAGAACATTTTGTGAGGCCTGGGCCTGCTCAGCACATGGGAGTTCTGATAACTCTGTAGCTAGAAGCATTGGCTGACAGTCATCTCTATTGCAGCACATGTATTTGTTTATGTTCCATGATATGCTGACTCAGGAGACCGTGTTTGGTGACATGACCTTGTTGTATTGTGACTCCACATTTGTCTGTTATGTATTATTTTTATCTGTAGATCAGAAATATGTTTTGGGTAGAGTGGAGAAGGGTTAGAACTTCTGCTGGGAGGACTGTTTCTCTACTTTTATAATTAACTTTGGCCCTTCCATCCTGTTTATAAAAAGCTGCAGGTATTTTATTTTCTGTTTTTCATTATTTCTTTGTTGTCGCAGCAAAATCCATCCCCCTAAAATAGGTAGACTAGGTAAACTAGGCAGGTAAAAAAAGTGTACTTACTCAAGGCGATCCGTACCATGGCCAAGCATGCTTGATCTCCGAAATCCAGTTCATTTGACTAGTGTGAATGCTTTACAATGTGATTGGGCACTGTTCAGCCAGAGGTGGCTCTAGGCTTTGTGGGGCAAAACTTAGACATGAGGCCCCACTCACGCCCATAATGGAAAAAATAATTCAAGCTATAAAAAAAAATACAACAATTTTTACGAGGCATCAGAGACCTATTCCTCCCACCGACACCAACAATGGGCACTGTTCCTCCCACTGACACCAACAATGGGCACTATTCCTCCCACTGACACCAACAATGGGCACTGTTCCTCCCACTGACACCAACAATGGGCACTGTTCCTCCCACTGACACCAACAATGGGCGCTGTTCCTCCCACTGACACCAACAATGGGCACTGTTCCTCCCACTGACACCAACAATGGGCACTGTTCCTCCCACTGACACTAACAATGGGCACTATTCCTCCCACTGACACTAACAATGGGCACTGTTCCTCCCACTGACACCAACAATGGGCACTATTCCTCCCACTGACGCCAACAATGGGCACTATTCCTCCCACTGACGCCAACACTATTGCTCCCACTGACACCAATGATGGGGCACTATTTCTTTCCACTGACACCAAAAATGTGTCACTATTCTTCCCACTGACACCAATAACGGGGCACTATTTCTCCCACTTCTTGAAGACGCCCTGTGGGAGAGCAAACTGCATTGACGGAATGTCCGGTTTTCAATGCACACAACAACGTCCCTTCCGGTTCTTTGGTGGAACGCTTCCTATTTTAAACCTTTGCTAAATCTATGCCTATTTTTAACCTACATTGTGTAAGTTCCTGTCGATTTGCGCAATAAACTCCCTTATTAAGCAGTACTTCACTATAGTCCCCTTTCTTTATGTTGTTTTGGCCACTATGATTCATACCTGATGGTCATGAACATTGGAGATCTTCCTGGTATATTGATGTGACTCAGCCATCCCTGGCCAACACTCTAAACCTGAATGACCCCAAGACTGTAAAGCTAGGGGTCCATTCCATCCGGTGAGTGGGGACACATGAGGGAGTGTGGCGCGCCTCCAGATTTGGAACACAAATATGTAAATATTGGAGCACATCATTCACCAGTACATGGACTTTCACTTTTTTATGAATTGTTTTCCACTGCATTTATTGTTATATTATTTGTATATTTGCGAGCGCTGTAATTCTTTTAATTGATCTATTCCTCCCACTGACATCAACAATGGGGCACTATTTTTCCCACTGACACCAACAATGGGGCACTATTCCTCCCACTGATACAAAATATGGGCATTGTTTACTCCCACTGATGTCAGGACATTTTCTACCCCCACGGGCCACAGTCAAGGCCCACCAAAGTCCGAAGGACAGTAAACTGGCCCTTTGTTTGGAAAGTTTGGAGACCCCTGGTCTATGGCAAGGTAGCCCAGTGGAGTTGATGGCATAAGTGTTTTCGGGCCTGATATAATATGGGTGCAGGGAAGGGGGGCAATCATGCTTGGGCATGGTACAAGACAATCATACCTAGTATGTAAGTTTTGCCATTCCAGACCACAGTTTTTGCATTATTGTCAGGGCTTGTATGCTGGGCACATTTTTTTAAAACAACCAAAAGATACTTGGTACCAGGGGTGGACTGACAACTCATGGGGCCCCCGGGCAATAGAAGATTATGGGGCCCCCAGGCTTACAGATGGCCACCACGCCAGGAGGCAGTGCAGAGGCAAGGCAGCTAAAATCTCAGGATTTTTACATCAAAAGCATGTTGGTTTCAGACATATCGGGGACAGATGTAAAAAAAACACAGATTTTTACATACTGTCCTTGGTTTTATTGAGCCTGGCAAACCTGATGGAGCCCCCTAGTGGCATGGGGCCCTCGGGCAGTGCCCGAGAGCCCCAATGGTCAGTCCGCCCCTGCTTGGTACCCTCAAGAGATACAGACACATGGGCTGGTATGCCCATGGCTAAAGAGCCACACGTCTATTGGAGATAATGCCTCTTCAGCTTCAGGCATTTGCCAGAAGATATGCCCTCCCACCAAAATAATAGGACTTCCTTTACAAAAAAGCAGGTTTCTTCTGAGGGGCACCAGACCCATACCTGGGGGAGGTGATGTGCAACTTAGACGGACAATCTGAATTCTGGGAGGTCCAGTTATGCCACGTACACACGATCCAAATATTGTACGAAAAATGTCGTCCGAGGAAGAATCGTCCGATAATCAGATCGTTAGTACAGGGCTTCCGTGAGCCGATCGTGACAGTTCATCCGATATTATTTTATCGGACATGCACGAAAATTTCCCTCGTACGATACCAGATCGTCCGATTTTCGTTTGGTCAGTACAGTTGACGTCCGAAAATACAACACAAATACATTACAACACATGACATCACTTCCGATTTTTTTTTTCTGTCGTACGAGAATTTTCGTGACTTTAGTAACCTATTCAATTTCTACTTGTGACTAGTAAACGGAAAAAGTCGGACGATCTGTCATCCGATTTTCGGATCGTGTGTACTTGGCATTACTTTGACATATGCTACATTTGCAGCAAATGTTGCATTCGTTGAAAAATTCTATTTTGCTGTACTTCTTATTTTTACAACCGCTTTCGGTTTACTGTGATTAATTTTGCCATTTTAATAACAAGTTTAAAAATGACCACCAATATGTGACAAATCATTCAAAAATCACAATCTTAACAAAGAGCCACGATTTATTAGACTATTTTTGTCTGCCATTTTTTTTTTTTTAAACGCCTTGTCTGATAAGACCTCCAGTGCGTGTTTAATAAAGCTTTAGGACTTTCTAATATCAGTTACTTGTTTGAAATAAGTAAAACTCAGGAAGGAACTTTGTGCCATAACAAATACTAATGCTGAATCATGAACTGAGCTGTTGGAGAAATCAAGGAGTGGCTCAATACAGGAAACTGATAGACAACACTGAACTTTATTAACCTTCTAGCTTTACCATGGATATTTTGTATTGTTTATTTGTGTGGGTCATGGAGCTAAAAATTCAGAATGCAGTAATCACAAAATTGGATCTGTACTGTATTGACTTCTACCCTGATATCGCAATATATATATATATATATATATAAAAATAAAAAAACTTAAAGTTGTTGTAAAGGTTCAATATTTATTATGCATGAAGGTAAAAAACCGTCTGTGTGCAACAGCCCCCCCCTAAAACGAGGGGTTGGGTGCGGATCTGGTAGCCACGGGGGGAGACTTGTGGCCCCGCCTCCTGGGATGCAGCATGTTCTCCCTTTGGGGCTCCCGGGGGAATGAGGGTCTCGAGGCTTGTCCCACTATGGTACGGCAGGTAGTGTTGTGACTTGGCTGCTGGGTGTGCGCCTGGGTCTGGGCAGTAGGGGGGGACATGCTTGAAGTTCAGCACTTTGGTAGCTCTTGTTATTATTGTTAGAAAATACTTGTTCATCACTTTGGTGCGGTACTGTATAACTAGCTTTATTATTCCTTATGCACCTTGTCTTTTGTTTATTTTTCTTTTGTTCTCATCTGAAAATTTAAATAAAAACGTTTGAACCTCAAAATTGATAGTCCCCTTAGCGGCTACTACACCCCCAAGGACCCTGAGGTTGCTTCTACCTAGGATGTTAATCCAGAAAAGAAATACAAGTGTAGACATGTTTCGTGTTCACCCTCTTCTTCAGGAGGGAAGTTTTAGGGAACAGGATACTATACCAAATAATATATATCATTGTACTACCAATAGTAAACAAGATTTTGATGTTTAAAAACATAATACTTATATGTACAGATTAGATAGCAGACATAAGCTAAGAAGTATGGTTTAGAGAGCACTTACCCCAAATAGCCAAGTGGAATTAGCCAACAGCCATCACGGAGGCATCAGGGCATACATCATGCATGCAATAGTGCATGCTTAGTGAAGACACAGTTTGGTGAAGACCCTTTACTGTTCTAGAAAACCATCAAACCTACCTGAGCTTGTTGGACATCCCATTTGAAAATGTTGGGCATTTATATGATTATGGTTACTTATGTACAAACCCTGGCTTTCCATAAGATTGAGGAGTGTTTTTGTCGGAATTTGGGTACATTCAGAAAAAGATAATTTGGTGGGTCAGGTACTGAGGTTGGATGAGAAAACCTGGTTCACTAAGAGAAGGAACTTGGCCCTGGTTTAGCCTAATTTATTCCCCCAGCTATTCTACAACACATTAACTTTATAATTCTTTATAGGTTCATTCTATTCTTTTCTCTTTATAGATGACATAATTATATTATATTATTTCATCAAATAGCTGCCACGAAGCTATGATTATGACATTTCATGTTGCATAATCTTATCCTACAATCCGCTAGGTTATCTATTTACATTTACATTTATACAGTAAGAGTTACTTTACTGAATGATTATGCCTTCTTCTACTTTACTGTACACGTTCTGTTAATGGAATATCTATTTCTATCATATTATTGTACATGCTCTGTTAATGGAATTTTGTTGATAATTATAAAATTCAATAAAATATTTAAAACAGAGAAAACCTGTATCAATTAACCTCAAAGGTTTTCAGTAGTGTTGAAGTCAGGGCTCTGTGCAGGCCACTCAAGTTCCTCCAAATTCATCAAGCCATGTTTTTATGGACCTGATTAGGGACTAGATGAACACCTTGTATCTTGTACTTCTTGTGAAAAAAATATAATTCTTTATAGTTTTTTAATGGTTTTTATAAGACCAAAAATGTCTAAGCCCAGTTCCAATGCTAAAAACCTGTTTTATTTTTATTTTACAGAATGCTATGAATTTACCACCTGATAAAGCCAGATTATTGCGACAGTATGATAACGAAAAAAAATGGGAACTTATCTGCGATCAGGTAAGGAATACATATTTTTATAATGTGTCATAAAGTGTAAGAAAGAAAGTATGTGTGCACGTCACTGAATTCATAATCACCTATTATGTCTTTGCTTTATTGCTCCTTTCCCTCTTAGGCTCCTTCCACACGAGGCGGACTCCGACGCTACGGAGTCCGCCTGCTCCCGCCAGCTCGGTGGGAGATCAGTCCGTTTAGCTCTGCTGAGCTGGCGGATGACAAGCTCCTCTCGGCTCACTGAGCGGGGAGGGGCTTGTCGGGCGCCGCTCTCTCCTATGGGGAGATCGGACGAAAACGGACAGCATGTTCGTTTTCATCAGATCTCACCTGATCCGATCCACCATGGACAGATGGGGACTTATTTCCATATGTCTGTTTTTAGCGTATCAGATCGGGTCGAATGTCAGCGGACGTGTCTCGGCTAACATCTGATGCTCCATAGAGATGCATGGAGCGGCCGTTCAGGCCCGCCGTCAAAACTGACAGGTGGACCTGAACGGACGGTCCGTCCGTGTGAAAGGGGCCTCAGTGCACATCTATAATTGAGGGCTGCCCTGACTAAAAGGAATGGACTCTCTATGAGACAAGGGTGTCCGACCTGAGGCCCAATTCTACACTTATTGAACACATGCAGCTTAAGAAATATTTGACAACGTCTCTTTACTGGACTTTTATGCCACATTTTTTATGTGTAGACCAAGACAATTCCTCTTCACTGTCAATTTTTGATGCACTTTTAATGCCTTTCCATTGACTTACATGTTTATCCGCTGACACCCACAATCACATTGGGACCACTGTATGTCCCTTTTTCATCCGCAAACGGATGTATAAAAAAGCGGACATACGGTCCACACGTCTGAAAGGGGCCTTAAGGTACTGAGTGCTGCAGCAACCAGCAGCTGGATACTGGAACCTTTACGATATGTAGATATTCCCCAGCACACCAAGGATCATCAATTTCGTCCAAACGGTTTTTATTCAAGAAAGATCACATCACAAAATGGTGTAGCACAATGTTTCGAAGCAACACAGGACCGCTTCGTCAGGGCGCTACACAGTGCCATGTGTTTCCATGGTTCAGACGGGCCTGTGGATGCACCCCTGTTTGCAGCTAAGGATACTAGTCAGTGACATTGAGATGAATACTTTCTACATATCACGTCTTTGCCTCTTATAGGTGGATTTACACCTTCCTGGTGGCTTATCTCTAATGATTGGCAGCTGTTATGAAAAGATAATCTAACTGCAAGCAATTAGTAAGTGATGGAACTGAGGCAGCGGGATTATGTCATGTTCCAGAACTTTTTCTGGTGAGATAGTCTGTATCCTTTAACCCTGAATGTGAAGGATACCTCTTCACTTTGATGTGTTGCTGGATTTCTATTCAGCAACACAAGTGATTCCTGTAATCATTATCCGTGTATCACCAGCACTGTGATATTGTCAGCTTCCACATCAAAGGGATGGCATAACAGCTAGTGACACTCTAGATGGCAATCACGGGCAGCTGGAGACCAAGGTCTAAATCTTTGTGATATTTCTAACTTTATTTCTGCAATTATAGGAAATCGTTCGTAAATGGAACATGGAGCTGTAGTTGCTGATCTCCTCTTATAATGCCAGCGGCCTGACTGTACCCTCACCACCTTGCTTCAATAGTCAGAAGTTCTGACTTTTCTCTCACTTTCATGGTTCACATACTCCGTCCTAGTCAGTGACTCAGAAAGTCTTTAGGGATTAGCGACACAACTAGCATTTTCAGAAGGGTGCCATGAATTGCCGTCCCCATTTTTTTCCCATGAGAGATTTACCTTAAGGTTAGCTTGGGCTTTTCCCGTGCATATCTAGAAGTATCAGGTTATTTCTTTGGCTCCCAGTGCTGACTGGAGCAGACGGGAGAAAAGGGAAGGTGACAATGCTACTGGGGAGTAGCAGCGCTCAGGTGACTTTAGGCACAGTTTGCCCTGTATCCTGGTTGGCATTAGTTTAGTGAATACTTTTACATATTATAAGGTCTCATGCACACAGGACGGACGTTTCAAAAAAGCCAAGAAAAAGAAGCTCTAAAAATGTGCTTTTAGCCGGGTTTTTGCACATTTTTTCGCATTGCCATTTTTGGAAGTTTTTACAGTAAAAGCACTTTCTATAATGTAAAAATATCTAAAAACAGTCAAAGCGGCTAAATCCAATAAAAGGTTGTTACATCGTTTAGCCGCGTTTAGCCACGTTTAGCAGCGTTTTTTGGCGTTCTGCATTTTTACAACTCAACAGCCTCTGCTCGTGGACACACAGGCTGTTTTTTTTTTTTACTGCCCATTAAACGCTTATGCCTCCAAATGCCTCTGAAAAATGATGTGTTCGTGGACACATAGGCTAACTTTGATGGGAGTTAAGGTAGTAAAAAAAAAAAACAGCAGCTGTAAAAATGTCCTGTGTGCATGAGCCCTAACCGAAGGTGAACTTTGTAATGCGTAAGTAAACCAAAAACTTTTTTCAGTTTTAAAAAAAGTAGGAAATGGTTAAAAACCATGTAATTTTTTTTCCTCTGTCCCGTTGGGGAGCGTTTCCATTCACTTCCTGTACCTGAGATGCGAGGAAGTCCATGTGAGTGGAGTCGCTACTTTAGCTGTCACTGGAACAGGTGTGCCATTGGAAGATTCACTGATGCCCCCCCCCCCCCCCTTTGTGGTAACAGCTGTAAGGCTGCATTCACACCCGAGCATTGCATCTTTGAGTGTTTTTCCTTTGTTTTGTTTTTTGCGTGATTTGCATCATTTGCCCGTATTTATACAGTGTTTTTGAGCTTTGCCATTTTTTTATTAGCCAATAGATAAAACCGTTGCATCATTTGTTGCTAGGTTTTTCAGCTTTTTTAGCTTGTCCATCAGCTTTTTTTTCTTTTCTTATTATTAATATTTTCTTATTTTTGTTAGGGTAAGGAGTTAGACCCCTTTCACACTGAGGAGTTTTTCAGGCGGTACAGCGCTAAAAATAGCGCTGCTATACTGCCTGAAAAACTCCTGCCCATCGCTAAGAAAATCTCCTGCAAGCAGCATCTTTGGAGCGGTGAGAGAAGCGGTATGTATACCGCTGCTTCACCACTCCTTCCCATTTATAACAATGGGAAACCGTGGTAATACCGCCCGCAATGAGTGTGAAAGGGGCCTTATGGTTAGTTTAGAGTTAGGCTCCATGCACACTGAAGCTAAAAAAAGCTATAAAAAAACGCCAGTAGCTTTGCAGGGAGCCTTTCAACGTTTTTTAGCGTTTTTGCAATAGCTTTAATCAGCGTTTTTCAGTGTAGCTTTTTTTTTTTACTTTTCTTTTTTATGGATAAAAAAACGCTAAAAAAACTATGGCACCAGCGTTTTTTGGCGTTTTGCATTTTCTTGCGTTTTTTCCTGCCGAAAAACGTCACTTTGAACGCAAATTTTGGGCGTTTAGAAAAAAGGCAATAAACTCCAAAGCTCATTAACACCAAAAAATGCCCAGGTGTGCATGGGCACATAGGCTAACATAGAGTTCAGTTTATGGGCTTTAAAAAAAAAAAGCCAAAATGCAGATAAACTACAGTTTATCAGCTTCAGTGTGCATGGAACCTAAGAATTAAGGCTCCATTCACATCTCCGCGACAAGCGTACGCGGCGTATTTGCCACGGATAGTGTATCTTTTTTTTTTCAAATTCTTCCCATTGCTGTCAATGGGCGAACGCCAATGTCGCCTGAAAAAAAGGGTCCGGGACTTTTTTTCAGGCGACAGGCGTACGGCGTCCATCTCCATAGACAGCAATGGGAATTTCCCCCTCTAGCGGCACAAGCGTCCGGCGTCGGGCGTTTTGTCGCCTAGATGTGAATGGAGACTTAGGGTTGGGATTAGGGTTATTTAAAGAGAAAGTCCAGGAAAAAAATTAAAAATAAAAGCCAGCAGCTACACATACTCCAGCTGCTGGCTTTAATAAATAGACGCTTACCTGTCCTGGAGTCCAGCAATGTCGGCAGTAGGGTTCCTGACGTGAAGCCGAAAAGCTACACTGCCGCCGCCATTGCGGGTACGGGAACCCGGCAGTGTAGCCTTTCGGCTTCACGCCGGGAACCCTACTACGCATGCTTGAGGCCCCGCTCTTCTCTCCTATTAGCCCGGCGGCCAGGGGAGGGGGAGGAGGGAGCCCCGCGGTGACGTCACTGCCACGTCACGGCCGTGCCGTTAGCTAAGGACTAAATAAAAATAGAAATACAAATGAGTTGTAGAAGGACTCTTGGAGCAACATAGGGTTGCTACAAATACCCATAATATTGCCGGAATAGGACAAGAAATCTGATTGGGTATTGTACCAATCTTTCCCTGTATGTAATTCTCTGTGTGTTTCTCCGGCTCCTATATGACCCTCTGTATTATTAGCATTCTCTGCTACGGGTTACAGTGTAAGCAAATGAAATGAGCTGCTATTTTCCAATCTGTGACATTAATCTATAACAATCTCTTTCTTCTCTGTGTCCCCAAATGGCCTGCTCCAAAGGCTTTCATTTCTTGAGAGCTTCTAACGGAATCTGTGAAGAATATTGTGCTTATACCGCGTTAAACATATTCACTGTTTTCATATTTATTGCATTTGCAGAATCTGTTTAATTAGGTTTTTAGGAAAGTGTAAAAATGTGTTTTATGTCATTAAATATGATCACATTTTATGTGATGAGATAATATTTTAGGAAAATATATTTCTGCAATAGGATGTCCACTACAAAGTGAATTTTGGCCCTTGCTTCTGGGACAGTCTATACAGCAATTACTCGACTTACAATACCTGTCGCCGAGAATGTGTTTCCAGCACGACGGCATTGCGCTGATTCTCGGCGACATGGTGCCGACATCTCGCACTCGCTGGAATAAAAAAAGCACATTCCAGCGAGCGCGTCATAAAAGCGACAGGGATCCGACTTGTATTCCCGCCAATTCTAGCCCCGGCGTTTGGTATGAATCATGAGGGGGAACTCCACGCCAAATTTTAAATAAAAAAACGGCATGGGTTCCCCCCCAGGGGCATACCAGGCCCTTAGGTCTGGTATGGATTGCAAGGAGACCCCCCCCCCCCCTACGCCGAAAAAACGGCGTGGGGGTCCCCCCACAATCTATACCAGACCTGTATCCAAGCACGCTGCCCGACCGGTCAGGAAAGGAGTTGGGACGAGCGAGCACCCCCCCCTCCTGAGCCGTACCAGGCCGCATGCCCTCAACATGGGGGGGTTGGGTGCTCTGGGGCAGGGGGGCGCCCTCCGCCCCCCCCACCCCAAAGTACTCTGTCCCCATGTTGATAAGGACAGGGCCTCTTCCCGACAACCCTGGCCGTTGGTTGTCGGGGTCTGCGGGCGGGGGGCTTATCAGAATCTGGGAGCCCCCCACCCTGGATGAATGAATATGGGGTACATCGTACCCCTACCCATTCACCTGGAGGCAAAGTGTAAAAGAAAATAAACACACAACGCAGGGTTTTAAAATAATTTATTAGTCAGCTCCGGGGGGGTCTTCTGCGCTCTCTGCGGGGTCTTCTCCACTCTCCGCCGGGTCTTCTTCCATTCTTTTCCGCTCTCCGCTGTCATCTCGGCACTCCCCGGTTCTTCTCCCACTCGCTCTCCGGTGCCTTCTTTGGGGCTGGCCGCCGCTGTCTTCTTTTTAGCTCTCTTACTAGCGGCGGCGCAGCCCGCTCTTCTTTGCCGTCTTCCGCCTTCTTCTTTTCTTCAGATGTTGACGCGTCGCTTCCTCCCGCTGTAATGCCGGGTGGGAACAGAAGGCGCAAAGTAGCATTATTTGGATGCTCAATGTGTACAGTAGACTAGGACTGCCCCCTATGTGTTGAACATTAGCGTACAATCAGGTTCAGGCATCATGTATACCGTAGATTTGACATCCTCTTGTCTCATACAAGACTGCAAACAAAGCATACCATAGTGATTTATTCCTGTTTTCTTCATTTGCTTTTGGTCAGTCAGGTGCGGTAGGCAGGGCTTTTTTTTTCTCAGAAAATAGGTGCAGGAACTCTCCCCTTCTAAATCACTACTTATCTCTGCCCCTACCGACCCCGAGCACCGCCCCTTGGTTTCACCCCCTACCCACCTTCCAGTACCGGTCCGTTTAGAGAACACAGAACCAAATTTTATTTTGTGGTGCTTTTGTATGGTATGCGTTGATGATAACAAGAAAAGTAATAAAATAAATCCTCTGCAGCCAGTGAAAATAGACCCCCACCTCAGCAATAATAGATCCCCCAGCAATATAAATTCCAACAGCAACAATAGATCTTCCAACAATAATAGATAACCCCAGCAACGTTAGACCCACCCCATTAACATTATACCCACCCCAGCAACAATAGACCCCCCCCCCAGCAACAATAAATCCCCCAGCAACAATAAATCCCCCAAGCAATAATAGACACCCCCAGCAACACTAGACCCACCCCAGCAACAATAGAGCCGCCAGCACAGTGGTGCAGTGAGTAGCACTTTCGCCTAGCAGCAAAAGGTTCGCTGGTTCGAATCCCAACCACGACACCATCTGCCTGGAGTTTGCATGTTCTCCCTGTGTCTGCGTGGGTTTCCTCCGGGTACTCTGGTTTCCTCCCACACTCCAAAGACATGCTGGTAGGTAAATTGGACCTCGTCCAAATTGGCCCAGTATATATGTATACATGTGTGTATGACTGTGTGTCCCTAGCGTGTCATGATCCTACGGGGTAAAAATGACCGCACCAGCCAAGCAGACACTGGCTGGAAAAAGCGCCCAGAGGCGATTCAGTTCGCATGCGTTGCGCTATACAAGTCATTCATTCAGCAAGAATAAATCCCCGAAGCAATAATAGACACCCCCAGCAACACTAGACCCACCCCAGCAACAATAGACCCACCCCAGCAACAATATTTTACCCCCAGAAATAATAGATACCCACTGCAACACTAGACCCACCACAGCAACAATAGATCCCCCAGCAACAATAGAGCCCCAGTGCAAGATTGTACCCCCCAGCAACAATAGACCACCTGTTACAAAATACCACCCCAGCAACAACAACAGATTTCCCAGCAGCCAGCAACAATAGACCCCTCCCTTATCAATTGTCCAACCAGCAACAATAGACCCCCCAAACATAAATAGATTCCATTTACATTGGGACCTAGAAGAGAGTTGCAGCAAGTTGCTGACTCTGCTGACAGGTAGAGTCTCTCATTCTCCCCGGGCCCCCCAGAACTTATACATCGATTGCTGGAAAATAATGCACAACACAGACTGTAATATCCTGTTTATTTAAGAAATGTGTCCCTGGCAAGCCTTCCTGGCAAGTTTGCAAATCCAATTTGGCAGAGGTAAATTGAATATATTTTGGTTCCGGACATGAAAAGTCATTAATCAGGTTCGGAGACAGACAGATAGATGTAGAATTAAGTTCATGGCCATCTGGACAGATAAGGAAAATGCTAAAGTCATTTTTGCTTCCGTTTTTTCCTTTTTTTTTTCGTGAGTTGCGTTAAGTGCGCCATCTCAGAGGTGGTCCCTGGTAGGTCCGAAATAGGACAAATGATTTACTGCTGGTATAGTGAGCCAACATTGGAGAAATGTGAGTATCTCTTACTAAAGAGACTTTCTGCAGTTTATAATGGGAGGAGATCTGGTTTATAATGGCACAGTTGCTGCTATTGTTGAGTGAACTGTGATCTTGAAGAATTAATGCACTTTTATAAAGAAACTTGGGAAAGAGTTAGAAGCCCCCTGTCAGGTTTTTATTGCTGTATATTAGGAATAATACAGTTAACATTCTGACTCACTCCTGTTAATTATACATCAATTATACAGCCTGCACTTAGAACCCCTAAGAAATAGAACATAAAAGAGATAAGGCTTAATAGCCGATTTAGTTCCAAGTACAATATTAGTAAAACATCTTTTTTTTTGCTATTCATCTGAAAGCAATTCTGAAAAGAACCATCCAAAATATACACTCACCCGCACTTAATTAGGTACACCTGCTTAGTAATACAAATTGCTAATCAGCCAATCACATGGCAGCAACTCAATGCATTTAGGCATCTAGTCGTGGTGAAGACTACTAGGTAGATTCAGGTAGAGTTAGGCTGACTTATCAGTAGATAAGCCGACCTAACTCAGAATCTACGCCGACGTATGTTTAAGCGTATGCTCAAACAGAGATACGCTTAAACATATCTACGATACGACGGCTTGCGCCGTCCTATCTTAGATTGCAATATTTCGGATGGCCGCTAGGTGGTGCTTCCATTGCGGTCGGCGTAGATTATGCAAATTAGGAGATAAGCCGATTCACGAACGTACGCCCGGCCGACGCAGTACTTTTACGCCGTTTACATAAGAGATAGGCCGGGTAAAGTTAGAGCTAGGCCCTAGTGGAATAGTAATGTTAAGTATGGCCGCCATTCCTGCCGCGAGATTCGAATTTTTTACGTCGTTTGCATAAGTCGTCCGCGAATCGGGATTTAAGTTGTTTACGTCCACGTCGAAATCAATAGGCCCGTGCGGCGTACTTAGCCGCAATGCACACTGGGAAATGTAGGCGCCCGGGGCATGCGCAGTTAAAAATAAAATAAAAAACGTGAGGTCAAGCCTCATTAACATAAAACACGCCCCCCTCCAACACATTTGAATTAGGCGCCCTTACGCCCGCCGATTTAGGCTACGCCGTCTTAACTTAGCAGGCAAGTACATTGTGAATCATGTACTTGTCTAGCTAACTTACGGCGGCGTAGCTTAAATTCCTTAAGCTACGCCGCCGCAAAGTTGCGGCATTCTACCTGAATCTACCTATACATGCTGAGGTTCAAACCGAGCATCAGAATGGGGAAGAAAGGGGATTTAGGTGACTTTGAGCGTGGCATGGTTGTTGGTGCCAGACGGGCTGGTCTGAGTATTTCAAAAACTGCTGATCTACTGGGATTTTCACACACAACCATCTCAAGGGTTTACAGAGAATGATCTGAAAAAGAGAAAATATCCAGTAAGTGACAGTTGTATGGATGAAAATGCCTTGTGGATGTCAGAGGAGAATGAGCAGACATGATAGATCGACATGATAGAAAGGCAACAGAAACTCAAATAACCACTCTTTACAACCAAGGTATGCAGAATACCCTTAGGCAAATAGAGAAAAAAAATAATCGCTCAAGGCAGAAGATGTAATCAATGAACCTCTTTACCAGATCCAAAGCCACGGGTGCTGGCAATGCATATAACAATGCAAAACGAAGAGGAATACTTGGACAGCCGCACTGTCCTTATTTCTTCTGAGAAATCCTCACTTCCTGTTCTTCTGTCTGTAACTCCACACTGTAATGCAAGGCTTTCTCCCTGGTGTGGAGAAAGCCTCTTGAGGGGGGAGGGGGCGAGCAGGCAAGTCAGGACACTCTCTACTTTGCAGATAGAGAAAGGAGCTGTGTGTTAGTGTGCGTCCTGACACTCCTGCTCGCCCCCTTTCCCCCTCAAGAGGCTTTCTCCACACCAGGGAATGAATGAATGACTTGTATAGTGCTACACATGCGAACTGAATCGCCTCTAGGCGCTTTTTCCAGCCAGTGTCTGCTTGGCTGGTTCTGTCATTTTACCCCGTAGGATCACAACACGCTTGGGATACGCAGTCATACACAGATATACATATATATACTGGGCCAATTTGGACAAGATCCAATTTACCTACCAGCATGTCTTTGGAGTGTGGGAGGAAATCGGAGTACCCGGAGGAAACCCACGCAGGCACAGGGAGAACATGCAAACTCCAGGCAGATGGTGTCGTGGTCAGGTTTCGAACCAGCGACCCTTTTGCTGCTAGGCGAAAGTGCTACTCACTACACCACTGTGCTGCCTAGGGAGAAAGCCTTGCATTACTGTGTGTAGTTACACAGAAGAACAGGAAGTGAGGATTTATCAGAAGAAATAAGGACATTTAAAAGCAAAATGGAAAGATGAGGTAAGTGAAGGAGGACTGCATTAAGGTAAAGGAAGCTATTTAGGGATTTTGGGCCAGATCCACAAAAGGGATATGACGGCGTATCTGCTGATACGCCGTCGTATCCCTGTTTCTATCTATGGTCCACAGAATCAGTTACGCATAGATAGGCAGAAGATCCGACAGGTGTAATAGTTTTACACTGTCGGATCTTAGGATGCAGTACCGCGGCCGCCGCTGGGGGCATTTCTCGACGTAATCCAGCGTCGGGTATGCAAATTAGCACTTACGGAGATCCACAAAGCTTTTTCCCTTCGTTAAGTCGCCGTAAGTGTTAGTTTGCCGTCGCAAAAATAGGGCTGCTTTTACAAAGTGTAAACTTAGTACACCATGTAAAAGTATACTCGTCTTTCCCGCGTCGCTGTCAAATTTTTTTTAAATTTTTTTTTTTCCGCCGCATCTCTTTTTTACACGTCGCGATTCACAACACTCGGCGCACCGTAACGTAACGCAAAGCACGTCGGGAAAATAGCGTCGGGAGCATGCGCAGTACGTCCGGCGCGGGAGCGCGCCTAATTTAAATGGGACTCGCCCCATTTGAATTGGCCCGCCTTGCGCCGGACGGATTTAGGATACACCGCCGCAAATTTCAAGGTAAGTGCTTTGTGGATCGGGCACTTTGCCCGAAAATTTGTGGCGGTGTAACCTAAATAGGTTACGTTCCGCTGCGCCGCCTGGCTGTGGATCTGGCCCTTTGTTTTTTACCTTTACAACCCCTTTAAGGGCTTTTGGATGTCTACGCAAGGGAGGCCTTGATAATAACATGCGTAAGATACATTAATTGCACAGATAATCCTTTAGTAAGATTGTTGTTGACCTAAATGGCCTATTGACAGTGTCTCTTTAATGTGTGCATTTCTGAGAGCATCTCGTGTGAATAAATCACTGGAGCCTCACTTTGTCAATACACAGTTTTGTGATATTCTTAACATAACAATAATTACTACACAAAATGAGATTGCTTCGAGTCTGACCTCAGTGCAGCGCCTAGACAGTTCATCCATGTGATGTGAATGACTTTTGGCCAAGCGAATTATCCATTTTCCCAGATTAACCAATGTTCCCTTCTAAATTGCTCCACAGTATTCACTGGAATGCTTCTAACTCTAAAGTGACAAGTTGGCCTTTAATGTTGAGCTGTCCTTTAGACTATCACATATATTGCCAAAAGAATGATATGTTGGACAACACATGGAAAGTGCATAGCCTGGGAAGTCTATTGATGTGAACTTGGATTATAAATGATTCCAAATCAGAACACATACTGTATGTAGACTCTTTTCTGCGAGACTCTTTGTACTTGCATCTTGAGCTTGAGCCATAGAAAGCATTACATAAGAAAGAAAATGCCTTTTGCTTTCACTTATACATTGTTTTTTGTTTTTACTGCCCTGTTATTTGGGCATACAGCTAAAACTAACATCTCTATTACATCTAGTGCTTAATTGAGGAAATCCGGCTGACACTCAAGTAAGCCATTCATAAAAAGTTGTGTATAACACATTTTCTCAGCTGTTATTTTGTTTAAGCCTTTGTTGGGGTATAGCTTTTTTTTGGGGGGGGGGGGGGGACTTTTCAATATATTAAAAACAACCAAGTTGTTTTAAGATGAATTGGTACAGCTTAGACCGATGTAACTATTGTACTCAATTCCAGGATTGGGTCTTGGAAAGCAGGTATATACTTCACCACTGTTTCTGTTGTGGTCCCTTTAGGGGGGCAACAAGAGGCCATTTGGGAGTACTCATGAAATCTCACCCATGCAAGTTGAGGGGTTCCGGGCTGACCCAGAGAAAGAAAGGGAAAAATTGACTTGCACTTATCCTACAATTAAAGGGGTTGTAAAGGGGTGTGTGTGTATGTATATATATATTAGAGGTGCACCGCATAACCTTCCACCATCACCTCATGCCCCCACCACCTCCTGCCACCATCACATACTGCCACCACCAGCTTCTTTATTACCTTAAAGCTGGACATGGCTGTTCTGTGCTGGCCATGGCTGTGCTGTGCTGGGCTCAGGGCTGTGCTGTGCTGGGCTCAGGGCTGTGCTGTACAGGACTGGACTGTCACGGCTCCATCCTCTGCCTATGGCGAATGCACTGCACGAGCCAACGAGTGTCCCTCCTGAGTCCTCCTGACTCGATCAGCTATTCAAAAATGTCGCCGGGTGGCGCCATTACGTAACTGCGCATTCGCCGCCCGGCCGAGCGGATACGATCTTTCCGGAGACCGAAGCCATTGCTTTGGCTCGTGCAGTGCACTCGGACGGAGCCGTGACAGCCCAGCGGACATCTTTTTTACGGGCACCCGATGCCCATTATCGGCAATTTTTAAGCTGTTTCGGCATGTCACCAAAACAGCTGTTTTCGGCCGGTATGTATCGGCACTGATATATCGGTGCATCCCTAATATATATATATATATATATTTTAAATAACAAACATGTCACACTTACCTCCACTGTGCAGTTCGTTTTGCACGGAGTGGCCCCAATCCTGGTCTTTCTGGGGTCCCTCGTGGCTGTCTCAGCTCCTCCACGCAAGGGCTAACCCCCTTCTTGGGAAGCGTTCTCCCAAGGGGGTTAGCTTGCGGGCGCGCTCCCGTGATAAAGACGGTGGCTATAGCCGCCAACTGTATCACGCGGCCCCGCCCACCAGTGCGCTGTGTCATTGATTTGATTGACAGCAGCGGGAGCCAATGGCTGCGCTGCTATCAATCTTCAATGACGAGCCGCCTCAAGCTGGGGGAAACCATTGCGGGAATGAGCCCACGGAGTTTCGTGGCTTAGGTAAGTAAAACGGGGGGGCTGGGGGGGCCTGAGATTGCAAGGCGTTTTTTCCCCTTAATGCATAGGATGCATTAAGGTGAAAAAACACAAAGCTTTACAACCCTTTTAAGTCCTCATATGGGACCCAGAATCTGGGGAGATTTTGGATGGGAAAGTGCCTCCAACTCTGACTACAGGTACCATGGTCTTGAAATGGTTTGCCTGGCTGCAAAAGAAGGCTGTAAAGGGCAAGATGCAGTCAGGAGGTGTCCATGAGGTGTGGTGTGGAGCAGAACATGCTTGTAATAGGAGCTATGTACTGTTTGAACCACTGAGACCCTGCTGGATTGTGGGGACCTTTCTTTGGACCTCTGAGGCAGGTGGGAAGTTTAGACCATGTTAAGAGAACAGGTGTTGCTCGTGTATTTGCTCAAGTTTAATTTATACAAGAGGTGGATGAACTGTTCGGTTTGTTGCCATGCTGAAGTAGGCTGTTTTTGTTTATCTTTTGGGAAAAAAATACTTTGGTTTTACTAACCTGGCTGCCTGCTGATCCCGGGCTCCCCAAAATAATACACACATATATATATATATATATATATATATATATATATATATATATATTAGGGCTGTGGAAATGAAAGATTAATGCTTCGATTAATCGTACATTTTATTGATCGATCAAAATTCTTTTGATCGGTACTAGTGGTGCAACAGATCGTAATAATCCGTGATACGAACAGGTCACCATATGCGGATCGGCACACCACGTGATCCGCGGAGCTTCGCTGCTGCCTCGGCCATAGGAAAGGCCGCGGCTTCGGCCTAGCTCCCGGAGCAGTGGCCATCTTGGTCCACCCGGCCGTGGCCTAGGTGAGCCTAGAGCGGCGCGCTGACGTCATCACCTGGCCTCAACTGCTCGTTTTTGGCCGGCTTCTCTGATAAGACTAAGCAAGCAATAATCTTCCTATACAGTGGGGGAGAGGTGGACCATATTACAGAGAGATGTCTGTGGATATTACAGTGGGGAGATGTCTGTGGATTACAGTGGGGAGATGTCTGTGGATATTACAGTGGGGGGAGATGTCTGTGGATTACAGTGGGGAGATGTCTGTGGATATTGCAGTGGGGAGATGTCTGTGGATATTACAGTGGGGAGATGTCTGTGGATTACAGTGGGGAGATGTCTGTGGATATTACAGTGGGGGGAGATGTCTGTGGATTACAGTGGGGAGATGTCTGTGGATATTGCAGTGGGGAGATGTCTGTGGATATTGCAGTGGGGGAGATGTCTGTGGATATTACAGTGGGGGGAGATGTCTGTGGATATTACAGTGGGGGAGATGTCTGTGGATATTACAGTGGGGGAGATGTCTGTGGATATTACAGTGGGGGAGATGTCTGTGGATATTGCAGTGGGGAGATGTCTGTGGATATTACAGTGGGGGAGATGTCTGTGGATATTACAGTGGGGGAGATGTCTGTGGATTACAGTGGGGGGAGATGTCTGTGGATATTACAGTGGGGAGATGTCTGTGGATATTACAGTGGGGAGATGTCTGTGGATATTACAGTGGGGAGATGTCTGTGGATATTACAGTGGGGAGATGTCTGTGGATATTACAGTGGGGGTGATTGTAGACATTACAGTGGGGGAGATGTGGATATTACAGTGGGGGTGATTGTGGATATTACAGTCGGGGAGATGTCTGTGGATATTACAGTGGGGGAGATGTCTGGATATTACAGTGGGGGGTGGTTGTGGAAATTACAGTGGGGGAGATGTCTGTGGATATTACAGTGGGGACTATATATGGTGGTGATCCAAAAAATGTATGTGCCTTATAATTAATCGAAATTAGTAGATTAGTCGATTAAAAAAAATCGATTAATCGAACACGAAAACAGCCCTAATTTATATATATATATTAGTGCTGTCAAGCGATTAAAATTTCTAATCGCGATTAATCGCATTAATGTCATAGTTAACTCACGATTAATCGCGCGATTAAGGAGGTTCACCCTTTAAAACATTTTTTTTTTGTTTTCTTATTTATTTATTTTTTTTTTTATAATATTAAATTGTGTTTTTTTATTTTTTTACATTTTGATCACTTTTATTGCTGTCACAAGGAATGTAAACATCCCTTGTGACAGCAATAGGTGGTGACAGGTACTCTTTATGGAGGGATCGGGGTCTAAAAGACCTCCGAGCCCTCCTTTGCACTTCAAAGTATTCAGATCGCCGAAAACGGCGATTCTGAATACTGTGTACTTTTTTAAATCCGGCGCCATTGGCAGCCGAGAAACCCGGAAGTGACGTCATGACGCCGCTTCCGTGGTTTCAATGCGGAGACTGAATGAAAGCCGTTTACGGCTTAGTGTCAGTCTCCGCCTGAACACAGAATGCGGCGGATGGAGGATCGGGTCTCCCGGTGGGACGGGAGGCCCGGTCAGAGCGGCGAAAGGCGGCGGGAGGGGGGGGATGTCCCCTCCCGCTCCTCCGGCATAACAACCGAGCGGCTTTTAGCCGCATCGGTTGTTATGTTTGGATAGCCGATCGCCCGCTCTAAACAACGGTACCGGGATGATGCCTGCGGCTGCAGGCATCATCCCGGTATAACCCCCGAACGTTAATCGCGCGATAAAAAAATTGACGGCGTTAACATGGGTTTGTGTTAACGCCGTTAATAACGTGTTTAACTGACAGCACTAATATATATATATATATATATATATATCATACCCGGCCTAACCTAGAAGCTGAAAATCACTGAACTAGACACCACTACTCCAGTGCTTTCTGGTTGCTACCGGGTCCTGTACAGAGTGGCTTCAAAATATACCGTAAGTGTTTGACTTTATTATGCAGCAAATCCAAAATTTGACACAAATTAAAACCATTTAAAAGAACAATTCTAAAGCAGCGTTTTGCTAACATAATAAAATAAAAAAAAACATTAAAAGCATTAAATATTTTTTAAATAAGTTTTTTGAATGTGCCATTTTGAAGACTAAACACTTTGCAAAGGAAGTTCCACCAAAGCTTAAAGTGGATGTAAACCCACTCTCATCCTTTCTAAACTACTGCCATAGTGGTTATCTATAAGGATATACATACCTACTGCATGTATCCTTACTAATCAAATGTCTCCCCTCTGTCTGTTTTGTGACCCTAAAAACTGCAGATTCTGTGGGTGGGTCTGTTGTCTGGAGCTCGGTGGGTGGAGTCTTGATGTCAGTAGACTCCCCGCCCTCCTCTACACTCCCCTTGTCGACATTCATTTTTCTCCTGTGTATTTCTTACACTGAACTTCTGCTGGTATTGTGTCCTATTTCTGTGTCTGACCATTTTTATCTCACTGAAAAAAGATAAGAGGATTACTGAGAGCTGGGTTAACTCTTTGTGACAAGACTAGGCACAGATGACATGAAATCCTACACTGTACAAGTTACAAGCCTTAATTAAAAAAAAAAAACATTTGGGTTTACATTCACTTTAAAGCTTAAAGTGTTTGTAACCCCACCCAACAAAAATGGATCCTGTTCCTTTAAAGTATTTTATATAGCACAGTGCTTGTGCTGTGTCATTTGGCCCCCTATATTGCCTAAAAAAAAAAAAAAAGGATGATCCTGACAGCCTCTGCTCTCCCCCCTGTAGACTGACCACGGTTTAACATGGCTATTGAGCCCTGACATCGTGGTCAGTTTACGTGCCTCAGTTATCTGCTGTGTCTCCTCTCTCCCCCGATCCTCTCCTACCTGCCTGTCAGTTCCGTCCACTCCACGTTCCTCCCTCTCTCTGGCCGCCTCTCTAAGGCTAAATGTGACCATGTGACAATTACTTTAGTTTTTACAGTATTTCACTATTGACAGTGTTATCTTTTTCTTTCTAGGAAAGATTTCAAGTAAAGAATCCTCCACACACATATATCCAGCAGCTGAAAGGCTACCTTGATCCAGCAGTAACACGGAAGGTAAGAGGATATCTATTATCCACTGTGGCCGATCATTTTTGTGTGTGTTTGTTTCAGTGTTTTCTGAAGGGTAATCCCTTACACCGATGTTCCAGGGGGACATCCAACCAAAGTTTAAGAGTTGTCTGTCTCATGGAAAGTCATTGACAGGATCCAAAAGAGCAGAGAGCTAAACAAAAAAAAAACGTCACAATGCAATCCAAAAATGGCATTAAGAAAAGGAGCTATTATTTATAGGTAAATTTGACCTCTTACCTGATCAGTGGGATAGCAACCGACTTCACTTCTAGACATGGAAAATAAATAACTTGGCAGAAATGAAAGCTGTACCTTAAAATACAGCTTTACTGCTACAAAAATATATGTAATTATTAATATCCAGGCAGCCAGATGTGCTCATATCCCATACTGATGTCTCAGCTTGATGAACGGAGGAGATCATATTTCTGATTGCTTCTCCTGTCTTTTCCATTCAAACAATTTCAACTTTGTGATTTCATTTAAAGAACAGTTAAAGTAGTAATACAGTTATAATAAATCCTGTGCTTTTTTTTTAGCACAATAAAATAAACATTCCCCAGCAAACTGACCAAGCCTTTTCTGGCACATTTTGTTTACACGTAAAAAATATGTATTTTTTTCAAGAAAATTG
Organism: Rana temporaria; assembly: GCF_905171775.1. Taxonomy (NCBI): domain Eukaryota; kingdom Metazoa; phylum Chordata; class Amphibia; order Anura; family Ranidae; genus Rana; species Rana temporaria. Next base: position 186,832,487 of record NC_053494.1, on the reverse strand, counting down.
CTTAGAAAACCCAAGCAATATTTGTGTAACAAACCAAAAACGAACCCTAGTGTTCCTTGAAGCTTTGAGCTGCAGGCTCCACAGTGCCTGCAGCTACAGAGGTCAGTGAGTGCTTGTTTTGAAACTCATTTGTTGCTTGTTAGGAATGTGTAAAAATGAAAGGTCCATAGCCTGCCCAAAGGTGGACAATACACATAAATAAATAAGCATACAAGCCTGCCCAAATCCCATATCAGCAGTCCAATAAGTTAAACTGATATTCATTCTGTAGGGCCTCTGCTTTAATATATATAGACATTGCGGAGGTCTGTCGGGATTTAGAAAGAAGCAAGTTCTTTCTAAATCCCGCGATAACTCGCGGCAGACCTCCGCAATGTCTCCTGGGAACAATGACAAAAGCTCCCAGGAGACATTGCGGCATCGAAGTGATGGAATACCTGCACACTATCTGATGAATCCAAATACAGGAAGCGGCCAGTAACATAAAGGATTACTAAGGTTTGCCTACCCCTGACAGTGACTCAAGCTGGGCATCACCGCTTAGTGAAGGATTGGCTCGGCTGCTCTAGTCCTGCAAAGGGAACGGAGTTCCTGCTGTGAAAAAAGTGCAGGAACTCCGTTCCTGCGCGTTCCCGCAGGACTTGAGCCCTGAACATGGTGCTGGGCCCTCTAATGAAAAGAGGAAAGGGTCGCAACTTTTTTAAAGCCGTTTTTCAATAGGTTGTAAATTCTAAATATTTATTAAATATTTATGTCAGGCCCAAAGCAGTCTGGTTTTGGCACTAGTCCATGGAACTCCTAAGGGTAAGGATCAAATTCTAATGATGACTAGACCAACCAGCTAAATATCCTCCAATCAGATAACTACTGTGCAGTCCTTGGCATTAGTAAAATAAAATATGCAGAGGGCCGTATCACTGAAACCCCTCATAGCAATTTCAAGTTAAGCTGGAAACTGAGATTTTCATTTGGATGGTTATACTTTATAAAAGGGAAAATTGGCTGGTACACAAAAGCCCTTTTAATTTGATACTTTACTTACACTTCAAAAGTTCATACACATTAAACACTAAGTGGTTATTATTATAGTTTTTCCATGACTGGTAGTTACTATGGAGCTCTTTGCACTCTGTCCTAGAATTGCTTATGAGAATTCAAAGATGGACATTTGTGGGGCTACCATTGTTCTAGCGATGGCACAATTCAACAGCACTCAGTATATAGGACTGTAAGCTTGGGAAAGTCTATAGCCCGGATGCCAAACCAAAGGGGCACAAAGGATTGCTTTGTGCGGGCCTTCATTGGTAAACTGTAGAAAGTTCGGGAGATTAATGTGTACCTGTCTTAGTTACAGAACAACAATTAAAAACCAAAGACTAAAGCCGGCCATAGACATAGCAATTTAAGAAAATTGCTTGATTCCCCCATCAACACTGTCAGTGCTAATGGGGGAATCCCTCCTGTGGTGCCATTGTGTTCTACCGGTGGGGGGGCAGGGGAAGGTGTTCCCGCCGGGAGAACACAGTGGTTACTGCTAGTGGCTATAATAGGCGCTAGCAAAATTCATATGTAAAATCTGCCTGCCCATACGTGGTTTGAATCCCAGCTAGTCCCTTCTGAACCGGCCGAGATTCAAACCGTCTATGGCCGGCGTAAGCAGGGCTTTTTTTCTCAAACAATAGGTGCTGAAACTTTATGTTCACGTCGAAACCAATGACGCCCTTGCGGCGTACTTTAGAGCAATGCACACTGGGAAATTCCACGGACGGCGCATGCGCTCGGGAAAAACTTCAATCACGTTGGGTCACCAAGAATTAACATAAAACACGCCCCCTCATCCACATTTGAATTATGAGCGCTTACGCTGGCCTCATTTACGCTACGCTACGCCGTAACTTAGAAGGCAAGTGCTTTGTGAATACAGCACTTGCCTCACTAACTTACGGCGGCGTGGCGTAAATACGATATGCTGCGCCGCCGTAACTATGCGCGCCCCTACCTGAATCTAGCTCCTTGTCTCTGCCCCAGCCTGTGACTGGACAGCGAAAGGAGAAACAGCACACTGAGCTCATCTCTCTGTCACTCTGCTCTCTCGTCCTATCATCATGTTCTCTCTCTCTCCCAATCTGAGCTCTTCTGTACAGTGGACTGCAGAAGACTGATACCAAGACAAATTAAACTGCTTGCTTAAAAAAAAGTGTAATGATGTATAGATGAACACAGTTTTTTTTAACTCTCTGTCATCAAGTACAATGCTAGGCCACTAGTCCTGTATTGTAAGTGAGGACACTGAAATCCCAGTCTTAGTCCGTAGGGCTCAATATTGAGTTGGCCCACCCTTTGCAGCTATAACAGCTTCAACTCTTCTGGGAAGGCTGTCCACAAGGTTTAGGAGTGTCTATGGGAATGTTTGACCATTTTTACAAAAGTGCATTTGTGAGGTCAGGCACTGATGTTGGACAACAAGGCCTGGCTCACAGTCTCCGCTTTAATTCATCCCCAATTTGTTCTATCGGGTTGAGGTCAGGGTTGGTGCAGGCCATGCAAGTTCCTCCACCCCAAACTCGCTGATTCATGTCTTTATGGACCTTGCTTTGTGCACTGGTGTGCAGTCATGTTGGACCAGGGAGGGGCCATCCCCAAACTGTTCCCACAAAGTTGGGAACATGAAATTGTCCAAAATGTCTTGGTATGCCGACGTCTTAAGAGTTCCCTTCACTGGAACTAAGGGGCCAAGCCCAACCCCTGAAAAACGAACCCACACCACAATCCCCCCTCCACCAAATGATTTGGACCAGTGCACAAAGCAAGATCCATAAAGACATGGATGAGGGAGTTTGGGGTGGAGGAACTTGACTGGCATGCACCTCAATGTCAAGGAAGCATGAATCAGACGTACAAAACAGATAAATGAATAAGAAGATTTTATTGGAAACCAAACAGCAAGGTCAAAGTCCACACTGACGATCGAAACAGCCAGAAGAGTCGTCCAACTGTGCCAGGGTCGATAGCCAGGGATGAGAGTCAGCCAAGCCGTCTGTAGTCAGAGACGGGGTGAAACGAAGCCGGGGATCAGGAACCAGAAGGAACGTCCGTAGCCGGGTCAGTGACCAGGAGCAGGCAGCACGATCATAGAAGGGGTGTCAGACGAAAGGCCCAAGCGGGGAAATGCTGCAGCTGCCGTCATATATATGCGCTGAGCAGCCAGCTCCTCCCAGTGGAAAGGAGGAGCCGCAGGGTGTGACAGGTTACAAGAACCCCATGAAGCAAGATGGCTGCTGGCACAGGTCAGTGATGAGAAGCCTGCAAAGAGGTAAGACCATGACACTCAACCCAATAGCACACCTTTGGGATGAATTAGAGTGGAGACTGTGAGCCAGGCCTTCTTTTCCAACATCAGTGCCTGACCTCACAAATGCGCTTCTAGAAAAATGGTCAAACATTCCCATAGACACACTTATAGACCTTGTGGACAGGCTTCCCAGAAGAGTTGAAGCTGTTATAGCTGCAAAGGGTGGGCCAACTCAATATTGAACCCTACGGGCTAAGACTGGGGTGCCATTAAAATTCATGTGCGTGTAAAGGCAGGCGTCCCAATACTTTTGACAATATATTGTATGTGTATAATCACTCCTGTTAAGGGTGCATGTTTATATCCTGTGCAGAATACCCTTAGAACAGAAGGTATTCGGAGAGTCGATGAGGGTTTGCTCATAGAAATACAGTCTTCCTTAATTGACCAATATGAGCCATATCAGATAATGTTTATCTTATGTCATTTAAATGGACAAGTAAACAGCTCCGAGGCACCCTGAAGACTAAAAGTAGCATATTGGTATATTTCTCGTTATGCAGCCATGACCTTGGAATCCAGATGGTGTTACAAGGCCAGCTGTAATTTGTGCTGAAAAATCCTGTACATGTGCAGCAGTCTCATTGCAGCATGCAGCTGGAGAGTTAGGGGGACAGCCTGCGTCTCTAGGCATAAGTCACCCCTAGAGCAATAGTCTCCTTATATCACTGGCAGAAATATCAAAGTGTGAGGTTCACCGTACACGTAAGATGAAGACCGTCCTAAACTATCCAATCGATTTGCATCCACTTGGGAAGACCCTAGCACTATAAACTTGTTGGTAGATCTAAAGCGGATTTTAACTTGCATGATGAGAATAATAGCGATAAATTGTAATTTAATTTTGTTTCTCTCTAGAAGTTTCGCAGAAGAGTACAGGAGTCCACTCAAGTGCTGAGGGAGCTGGAGATTTCTTTGAGGACAAATCACATTGGGTACGTTTTATTCTCTAAATTAAATTCTCTGTCAATTGAAGGGTTACTAAAGGCTTGTTGTTTAAAAAAAAAAAAACATATCATACTTACCTCCACTGTGCAGTTGGTTAAGCACAGAGTGGCCTCCAAAGAATGCCTTAAGGTGAAAAACCACAAGGGTTTACAACCACTTTAGGAGGTGCTTATCAGACTTCTTTATTATTAATAATAATAATAATAATAATAATAATAATAATAATTTAATTTAGATAATTCCAAAACCCGATTAGATGGAGCTATGGCTGTCACTATAGGCCAGTGTTTCTCAACCTTCTTTCAGTCAAGTCACCGTTTACAATTATGGACAGTCTTGAGGCACCCTCCAAAATTATGGACAGTCTTGAGGCACCCTCCAAAATGATGGACAGTCTTGAGGCACCCTTGAAAATTATGGATAGTCTTGAGGCACCCTCCAAAATTATGGACAGTCTTGAGGCACCCACCAAAATGATGGACAGTCTTGAGGCACCCTTGAAAATTATAGATAGTCTTGAGGCACCCTTGAAAATTATGGACAGTCTTGAGGCACCCTCCAAAATTATGGACAGTCTTGAGGCACCCTCCAAAATGATGGACAGTCTTGAGGCACCCTCCAAAATGATGGACAGTCTTGAGGCACCCTCCAAAATGATGGACAGTCTTGAGGCACCATCCAAAATGATGGACAGTCTTGAGGCACCTTCCATAATGATGGACAGTCTTGAGGCACCCTTGAAAATTATGGATAGTCTTAAGGCACCCACCAAAATTATGGACAGTCTTGAGGCACCCTCCAAAATGATGGACAGTCTTGAGGCACCCACCAAAATGATGGACAGTGTTGAGGCACCCTCCAAAATTATGGGCAGTCTTAAGGCAACTCCAACATTATGGACAGTCTTGAGGCACCCACCAAAATTATGGACAGTCTTGAGGCACCCCATTCTAAAATGTAAAAACTACTCTAAGGCCCCGTACACACGACCGGATCTATCCGCTGGGATTGATCCGCGGATCAGTTCCAGCGGACAAATCCGGGCGTCTGTACAGCCTAGCGGATTTTTATCCGCGGAGATTCGTCCGGCCGGTCCATTTCATCGGATAGAAATTTCTTAGCATGCTAAGAAATCTATCCGATTGAATCGGGGACCAGCGGATTGATCCGGTGGTCTGTACAGACCGTGTCACCGCGGAGGAATTCCTCACGGATTTTGATCCGATGGTGTGTACACGCCATCGGATCCAAATCCGGAGGAGGAATCTCCGCTGGAAACGGTCCAGCGGACCGTTTCCAGCGGAGACCTGGTCGTGTGTACGAGGCCTAACAAATGCGACAATATGCACACACGTAGAACACCCAACGTTAAAGATGATTTATTCTTCCAAAGCAAATACACTTTTGCAAAGTGGTACTGACTAGTATTCCAATGTTTGTCTTCTCCCTCAGTTTTTCTCCATCACTTAGCTAATATGACCCCAAAGCTGATAGAGAGAGGAAAGGCAGAGTCAAACAAGGATGCAATGCATGCAACTGACATCCTCCTTATCAACTGATGATGTCACTGGTCATTAGGAGGTCGGGAGCTAGAAGCTCATAATGGTGAAAATTGAAAATCTGTGGTTTTGTGTAACTGAAAGGCAGGCTTCATCCACCCGCCAGCTTGTATACAATTTGTGGGTGATTTTTAGGCATTTTGCCAAGGTACCCCTAAAGTGACATGAAGGCACCCTGGTTGAAAAAGGCTGCTATATATATTTGAACTACAAATTCCTCTCATTACATGGAGGATGGGTGAATTACGGTAGTTTAGAGAAGATAGCCTGGAAGAAAGATAAGGTTGTTTGTGATTTCATTTGAATTCCCAGGAAGTGACAAGGACATTGCATTTCTGGCAGAATCAATAATCTTAGCCTGAAAAAAAGAAACGAATGCAACAACAAATATGTGGACTGGTAAGCCACAATACATTTCATTTTTTGTTCTTTGATTTGGATACACTTTAAACTAACAGAATGTCACATTTGCTGTTTCAGAAAAGTTTCCATAATTTACATTTATGATCGGCAGGTTTGAACATGTAGACATTACCTGCAATTAAATGTAAGCATTTTTTTTTTATCCAGCCTCTGGTAGTGCAGGATATTCATCTGCAGAGTATTTATTAATTACATCTATTTAGGTTTTTATAAGGTCTATAAGAACCAGTTTGAAGCTGCCAGACTGGTGATCTAAGCAGTTTTCCGTGCCAGGGAAAGAGCGGATTTGGATGCCCGCAAAAGCCTGGTCATGTTACCCATTTGTGAGCCGCTTCCTATAAACCTGAACTTTAGGAGTATAGTGAAATGGAAAAACCACATCTTCAAATAAGGATATTTATAGCCAGACCGCAAAGTTTAGTCTACTTTTTCCATATGGATGAGCTTGTTGGGGCGAGTACACCCCATTCATCATTGCTGCTCCTATGTCACTGACATTTTACAATGTATAGGAGAAGAGACAAACTGTCATTATTGTAGTGTTGATGTTAAAGCAGAGTTTAGCTTAAAACAAGAAAAGTTTATAACATTTTATAGGAAAAATATAGCGATAATAGCATTCACAGTCTTGCATGAAAAGTTTCCTGTAGTGTAGCGATATGTTCTGAAATGAAAACTGAAATCCAAGGGAAAAACTCAGTTGGAGAAAAAGCAAGACCAATCATTATATTACAAAAGAATTGTCGCTCGATTTTTTTCCAGGAATCCCAAAATTGGTTAGAGAAAAAGTAGTATTGATTGAAGTTAAATTATAAAGTTAAATTTGGATTCTTTTTTAATGGTCAGTCCATCAAACATTTTTGTTATAGACAGAGGGGTAGATTCACGTACCTTTAGGCGGGCGTAGCGTATCTCCTATACGCTACGCCGCCGTAACTTTGAGAGGCGAGTTTGGTATTTTCAAAGATTTTGCCACCAAAGTTATGGCGGCGTAGCGTATTAGGGCCGGCGTAAGCCCGCCTAATTCAAATGTTGAAGCTGTGGGCGTGTTTTATGTATATTAACTGTGACCCCACTTAAATGACGTTTCAAACGAACGGTGCATGCGCCGTCCGTGGACGTATCCCAGTGCGCATGCTCCAAATGACGTCGGCAAATCGTCATGCTTTCAAAATGCAATAGAAATGCATTACATCGCATGACATCACTTCCGAATTGTTATTCTGTCGTACGAGAATTTTCGTAACTTTAGTAAACTCATCAGATTCGATTTGAGACTAGCATGCAAAAGAAAAAAGGACGATCATTCGTTCGATAATCTCATCATGTGTACCGGGCATTAGTCTGTTGTTTTTCAAAAGAACAAGGTTTCCTGCAGATGTAGAAATTACAGGGATGAGACAAACACTTTACCACTGACAGGAGTGCTTAAAATGATCAGCTTTTGTTTATTTATTTAAAACCTTATACCAAAAGGGGGGAAAAAATAGGTTGATGTAACTGCTTATAAAGTGTTGGCTGGAGTTTGGCTTCAATTTGTTAGTGTATCTAAATCTACTAGTACATACCTAACACTCCCCTTCCCTCAGATTAACAATGCTGCTGTCTGCTGTGCCCCCTGTTTTCATTCATCCAGATTGATGTCTCACTACAAATAATGGGCTTGGGCGTGTTCGGATCAAACCCGCCAGGAAGCCGTCACTGCACACCTCCAATTATAGGCAGGGAGGTATTTTCCGTCCGTCAGCTGCACATACACACGTTGCCTATTATTGGCGGTGTACAGTGCCGGCTTCCGGGCACCCGAGCCCATCACTACTCACTAAAAGTAGCTGTGTTACTGGCCAGATCACCAGGTGAAAACAGAAAGCAAAAAAAGGAAACAAATGCAGCCATCACATCTAATGATTGTTAAGCTGCAATATTACTTTTTGGGGTTATTTTTGGTTTTGATACCACTTTAATTAGATACACTCGATACTAACTGAAGCTAGTAGCATTGCGGTATAAACATAGAGCAGAGTTACTGAGATGGCACTTCTTCGCCATTAGAACCAGTGGTGCTGTGTGGCCCTAGCAAGAAAGAATGCCCAACAGCCCAACCACCAGCATCCTAGCAACCAAGGATATCGCACAGCCCAACCACCAGCATCCTAGCAACCAAGGATGCCAAACAACCCAACTACCAGCATCCTAGCAACCAAGGATGCCAAACAACCCAACCACCAGCATCCTAGCAACCAAGGATGCCAAACAACCCAACTACCAGCATCCTAGCAACCAAGGATTTTGCACAGCCCAACTGCCAGCATCTTAGCAACCAAGGACACCAAACAGCCCAACCACCAGCATCCTAGCAACCAAGGATGCCAAACAACCCAACTACCAGCATCCTAGCAACCAAGGATTTTGCACAGCCCAACCACCAGCATCATAGCAACCAAGGATGCCAAACAGCCCAACTGCCAGCATCTTAGCAACCAAGGACACCATACAGCCCAACCACCAGCATCCTAGCAACCAAGGACACCAAACAGCCCAACTGCCAGCATCCTAGCAACCAAGGACATCGCACAGCCCAACCACCAGCATCCTTGCAACCAATGACGCATGAATACATGAGAGAGTTGGCAAAAATGGCCACATCGGGTGACATCTAGAATGTCTATGTGACAAAGTATAGCATGATCAGCAAAAACATTCCAAAGCTGGTACAATGTCCAGCAGGTGTCCCTGCTAGCTGTTTCTGCTTCTTTTGATGGATTGTGGATGAGTTGCCGCAGTAAAGGGGATGCCCGGATTTTGAATGTTTTGTGGATGGGGGTGCAGCAAAAATGTCTGCCTCAGGATGTATTTAACCCATGCTCGCTCCTGTTGGGCCCCCATCTGCTTCTGGGCCCCATGGTTGCTGCATTGTTTGCTATGTCTGTATGTCTGTACTTATGCTGTTGACATCTTAACAGTCTTAATGAGGTCCCTGCTGGACTCCTTGATATTTCTAAGAAACTTTTAAGAGGATTATCCATTTTAATTGGACTGACCCTTTACCTTGATAAAATATACTTAGAATCACTTTGATCTCATAAACTGAAAAATGATATTCCACTCCATAAAACAAGGGGTCTGTTGTTTCTAAGCGCATTGGCAAGTTGAGAGACGAGGCCTTTAACAGCCTCATAAGCCAACCGCTATTACTTGCATGTCGCTTTTGTGGGCCTAGAGAAAATGCCATTTCTGACCCTTTATTAAAAGCCCAGTTCACCCCACAAATGATTACTAATAACTTTCCTTGGTATGATTCTTTTCCTGGCAACACTGGAAACAATTCTGGATAGAATTTGATCTTGGAACTTTTTAAAGAGCTGTTTAGTCAGCTTCTCTGGAATGAACAGAACTTTCACTTTATAGCAGGACAAACTAACTATTCACAGTTCCAACAAAACTCTTCGCAATTCTTGCAATGGTGTTACAGCTGTGTTCCGTCTAGAGGCCGGTCCTGTTCTTATGGACCTGTATCTTAATTTGTGATTCACAAACAAGATACGACGGCTTTTGGCTAAGATCCGACAGGCTTACGGCTTCGTACGCCTTTGGATCTTAGGCTGCAATACTTCGGCCGCCGCTGGGTGGAGTTCGCGTCGTTTTCCTGCGTCGGGTATGCTAATGAGCATTTACGGAGATCCACGATGGTTTTCGCGTTCGTTACGTCGTCGCTAGTAATTTTATCCCGTCGCAAAGTTAAGCCTTGTTTTACATGCCTTAACTTTACACGAGCCATGTTAAAGTATGGCCGGTTCCCGGTTCGAATTTCAAATTTTTTTTTTTTTGCGTAAGACGTCCGGGAATACGAAAGTACGTTACGCACGTCGCCGTTCAAAAAAATGACGTCACTTCGCGCAAAGCACGGCGGGAATTTCCTAACGGAGCATTGCGCGGGAGCGTGCCTAATTTAAATGGTACACGCCCCATTTGAATTGGGCGGGCTTGCGCCGGACATGTTTACGAAACACCGCCGCAAGTTTACAGATAAGTGCTTTGTGAATCAGGCACTTCCGCTGAAAACTTGCGGCAGTGTAACGTAAACGGGATACGTTACGCCGCCACTAGTGTACGTGAATCTGGCCCATTGTTCTCTATTTTTGGGTTTCTTCTAAATGTATCTCTCTAATTTCTGTTGTGACAGGTGGGTGAGGGAATTTCTCAATGAAGAAAACAAAGGACTGGATGTACTGGTGGAATACCTTTCCTTCGCACAATACGCAGTCACGTAAGTCAACTATTCATTTGATAAAACTTATAACACGACTTTGTATGTGTGTTTTTTAAATGTGTTTTGATTAGGCCTAGCTTAAAAAAATAATTCTAGATGTAAAAGATCTGGCAAGATTATTTCTTTTAAATAAATCTTTCCGCGGGAATACGTTTTTTTTTTCAGATCCTTCTGCCGCTCTTACCTTCGATAAAACGGTAGTCACGTGTCCTAATACTATAGCCGCCGGCATTCTGTGTCAGCCGCAAAAGATGATTTATAAAATTCTTGGATGGACGCTTCCATCTTGCTTGTGGGCACTCTGAAGCCTACAAGCAAATCCTTCCGGGATGCGGTGAATGCTGATGTCCCAGCATTCACCTCTCTATCCCGCGCATGTGCAGTTTTTTTTCCATACTATTTCTAAATACAGACGGAAAAAAGTCTGATGGGGCCCACACACTATCGGAATTTCCGATGAGAAAAGTCCATCTTTTTTCATCGGAAATTCCAATCCTGTGTACGCAGCATAAGTCCACACAATACACAAAGGCCCAGATTCAGCATAGCTTGCGCGATATTTGCGGTGGAGCAGGGCAACGATTTTGCCCTGCGCCCCCGCAAATATTTTGCGCTGCCCTCGATTCATGGAGCAGTAGCTCCGTGAACTGCGAGGGCGCGCCGGCAAATTTGCCCGGTGTAAGCGCGCGCAAGTTAAATGATCCCGCCGGGGGCGGGAATCATTTAAATTAGGCGCGCTCCCGCGCCGAGCGTACAGCACATGCTCCGTCGGGAAACTTTCCCGACGTGCATTGCGGCAAATGACGTCGCATGGACGTCATTTGCTTCAAAGTGAACGTGAATGGCGTCCAGCGCCATTCACGAAGCACTTACGCAAACGCCGTGAAATTCAAATTTCACGGCGCGGGAAGGCCAGCTATACTTTAGCATTGGCTGCTCCTGCTATTAGAAAGGGCAGCCTTGCGCTAAAGTTGCCGTACGGAAACTCCGTACCTGGCTTGCACGGGGGCCGCGCAAGTTTGTGAATCAGTTGGTAGTATGCAATTTGCATACTACACGCTGATCACAATGGGAGCGCCCCCTAGCGGCAAGCACAAGAATGCAGCCTAAAATCTGCGCCTTAAAGCGGGGGTTCACCCTGTTAAAAAAAAAAAAATGTTTTTTTTTATTAGACCATTACATTCGGCATCGTAGCGCGAGCTACGGTATGCCGGTCTTACATTTTTTATCCCCGTACTCACTGTGCTATCGATGATTGAAGAATCCGGGGAATGGGCGTTCCTATGGTGAGAGAAGGTGATTGACGGCCGGCCCTGGCACGTCACGCTTCTCCGGAAATAGCCGAAATAGGCTTGGCTATTCACGGCGCCTGCGCGCAGGCGCCGTGAATAGCCGAGACCTACTCCGGCTGTCTTCGGGGAGCGTGACGTGCCAGAGCCGGCCGTCAATCATCCTCCCTCTCCATAGGCACGCCCATTCCCCGCGGGAGTCAGAATCTTCAATCATCGATAGCACAGTGAGTACGGGGATTAAAAATTTAAGACCGGCATACCGTAGCTCGCGCTACGATGCCGAAAGTAATAGTATAATGATGTGAAGGAGGGTGAACCACCGCTTTAAGTGCCTTATGCCGCGCAGATTTTAGGCTGCAGTCGGTGTAACGAGGTTCCTGAATCAGGAGCACTCGTTACACCGGAGCAAGTAAGCAATTGCGCCGTGTAACTTATGGTTACATGAGCGCAATTGCTTCTTGAATCTGGGCCAAAGAGAAAATGATGACCAGCCAATGCAGCATTAGCAGCCGTGGTCATCAAAGGCACCTACAGCTTGAACATTTATAATCTAGGTCCGTTGTTTGTGTGCAATTCATGTTCCCCGTCTTAAAATAAAAATTTGGCAGCAGCCGCAGCATTATTCACTTTCCAGAAATCTGCCATGGTGGAAAAATTCCATTTTTAATGGAATTACTAACATTTGAAAATGGCACACAGCACAAAGGCCCCCTTGTCTGCCGGTAGCTGTGTATGAGTAAACATGACCCAACATGCCGCTTGGTCACTGGGACGGAGACAAAATTAATTAGCGAAAATCTAATAAAGTTGTGTGTTATGCCTCTTTTTCTGAGAAGTCACAATGGATAAAGTCCAGTGTACCCTCATAATTGACATTTACTGAACAGTAGCAGTAAAATCTACATGGAGGAAGAGCAATGGGCTTTTTAATGAGCCAGTGCAAGGAACAAAGCCCAGTAATCTTTAGCAACCAATCAGGGTGCAGATTACTGTCATAAAATTGGTTACTGACATAGGGGCATATTCTTAAAGATCTGAGGCGGCGGAACGTATGTCCTTTACGTTACGCCGCCGCAAGTTTAAGTGGCAAGTGCCTGATTCCCAAACCACTTACCTGTAAACTTGCGGCGGCGTAGCGTAAAGTCCACCCGCGCAAGCACTCCTAATTCAAATGATCCTGGTAGGGGGCGTGGATCATTTAAATTAGGCGCGCTCCCGCGCCGATCGTAATGCGCATGCTCTGTCGGGTAAATTACCCGACGTGCATTGCGCTAAATGACGTCTCACGGACGTCATTTGTTTTGACGGTAACGTAAATGGCGTGCATCGCCATTCACGGACGACTTACGCAAACGACGTTAAATTTTCAAATTTCGACGTGGGAACGACGGTCATACTTAACATTGAGTACGCCACCTAGGGGGCATGTTTATCTTTACGCCGCGTATCGCTTACGGAAACGACATAAAATCACTACGACGGGCAAGCGTACGTTAGAGAATCGGCGTGACTAGTCATTTGCATATTCTACGCTGACCGCAAAGGAAACGCCACCTAGCGGTCAGCGTAGATATTGCAGCCTAAGATACAATGGCGCAGGCCGTCGTATCTTAGGCATGTTTAAGTGTATCTCAGTTTGAGAATACACTTAAACATAGGACGGCCTTAGAATCGGACTTACGTCGGCGTATCTTCTGATACGCCGGCGTAAATTCTTTGAGAATATGGCCCATAGTTCTGATTGGTTGCTGTGCTTTGATAAGAGGATCAAATAGGCACCCTGCCTCGCTAAGCAGGAATTACAGCCTGTATGGACAAACAGAAAAAATGGCTGCTCAAATATACACAATTAGCCGGATTCAGAAAGACTTACGCCGGCGTATCAGTAGATACACCATCGTAAGTCCGAATGCGCCCCGTCGTATGTTTGCGCGCATTCTTAAAATGAGATACGCCTCACTGTTGCTAAGATACGACCGACGTAAGTCTCCTACGCCGTCGTATCTTATGTGCATATTTACGCTGGCCGCTAGGGGCGTGTACGTGGATTTACGCGTCGGATATGTAAATGAGCAAGATACGCCGATTCACGAACGTACGTACGCCCGTCGCAGTAAGCTACGCCGTTTACACAAGACATATGCCGGCGTAAAGATAAACCACCAAAAAGATGGCGCAGCCCATGCAAGGTATGGACGACGGAACAGCCGCCGTATTTTATGTCGTTTGCGTAAGCGTACGTGAATGGGGCTGGGCGTAGGTTACGTTCACGTCGAAAGCATTGAGCCGACGTCGTTTCGTAGGGAGTATTTGCGACGTGATTCTGAGCATGCGCGCGGATGCGCCGTACAAACGGCCCTCATTTACATGGGGTCACGGTTAATTTAAATGTAGTCCGCCCACTACATGCCTACTTTGAATTAGGCGGGGTTACGCCAGCCCATTTGCGCTACGCCGACGTAACTTATGGAGCGAGTGCTTTGTGAATACTGTACTTGCCTCACTATGTTACGTCGACGTAGTGCAAATGGGATGCGCTACGCCGGCCAAAAGATACGCCAATGTATCTGAATCTGGCCCTATATCACCAAAAGTATTGGTACGCCTGCCTTTACACACACATGAAATTTAATGGCATCCCAGTCTTAGTCCGTAGGGTTCAATATTGAGTTGGCCCCTTTGCAGCTATAACAGCTTCAACTCTTCTGGGAAGGCTGTCCACAAGGTTTAGGAGTGTCTATGGGAATGTTTTACCATTCTTTCAGAAGGTCAGACACTGATTTTGGACAAGGCCTGGCTCACAGTCTCCGCTCTAATTCATCTGAAATTTGTTCTATCAGGTTGAGGTCAGGACTCTGTGCAGGCCATGCAAGTTCCTCCACCCCAAACTCACTCATCCATGTCTTTATGGACCTTGCTTTGTGCAATTGTGCGCAGTCATGTTGGAACAGGAAGGAGCCACCCCCAAACTGTTCCCACAAAGTTGGGAGCATAAAATTGTCCAAAATGTCTTGGTATGCTGACGCCTTAAGAAGTCCAACCCCTGAAAAACAACCCCGCACCATAATCCCCCTCCACCAAATGATTTGGACCGGTTCACAAAGCAAGGTCCATAAAGACATGGATGAGCAAGTTTGGGGTGGAGGAACTTGACTGGCCTGAACAGAGTCCTTACCTCAACCCCATAGAACACCTTTGGGATGAATTAGAGTGGAGACTGTGAGCCAGGCCTTCTCGTCCAACATCAGTACCTGACCTCACTAATGTGCTTCTGGAAGAATGGTCAAACATTCCCATAGACACACTCCTAAACCTTGTGGACATTCTTCTCAGAAGAGTTGAAGCTGTTATAGCTGCAAAGGGTGGACCAACTCAATATTGAACCCTATGGACAAAGACTGGGATGCCATTAAAGTTCATGTGCGTGTAAAGGCAGGTGTACCAATACTTTTGGTAATATAGTGTATATTTACAAACTCTATGTATAAACAGAGCTTTAAAAACTTTAATACACAATGATGCGTATATATTTTTTTCATATATCTAACTACTACTTAGACATACTGGGCTAGATTCAGATACATCGGCGTATCTGTCCGCCCGGCGTGACGTATCTGAGATACGTTACGCCGCTCTAACTTTGGGCGCGAGTTCTTTATTCAGAAAGAACTTGCGCCCTTAGTTACGGCGTAGTAACGTATCTGTTGCGGCGTAAGGCCTAGTAATTCAAATGGGGATGTTGGGGGCGTGTATTATTTAAATCTAACTTGACCCCGTGTTTTTGATGTATTATTTGAACGGCGCATGCGCCGTCCGTAAAATATCCCAGTGTGCATTGCTCTAAATGACGTCGCAAGGACGGCATTGCTTTCGACGTCCAGCCGTATTCGCAAACGACTTACGCAAACGACGTAAAATTTCAAAACTCGGCGCGGGAACGACGGCCATACTTAACATTAGCTACCCCTCATATAGCAGGGGTAACTATACGCCGGAAAAAGCCGAACGCAAACGACGTAAAAAAAAAAGCGCCGGGCGGTCGTTCGTTTCTGAATCGGCGTAAATCCTCATTTGCATATTCCTCACATAAAAATACGGAAGCGAAACCTAGCGGCCAGCCTGGAATTGCAGCCTAAGATCCGACGGTGTAAGACACTTACACCTGTCGGATCTTAGGGATATCTATGCGTAACTGATTCTCTGAATCAGTCGCATAGATACGACCGGCGGAACTCAGAGATACGACGGCGTATCTCTTTCTGAATCCGGCCCATAAAGCGTAGTTTTCCAGGAAAAAAGGAAGGTCTGCTTAATAAATTAGGGCCCCAATCACTTCTTGAGATAGGAGCTTTCCAATCATGTGATCGCCTGGACAGCCAATCACGGTGGTTACATGATCATAAACCCCGCCTCCCTGCCTGGAGTTTGCATGTTCTCCATGTGCCCATGTTGGTTTCCTCTGGGTACTCTGGTTTACTCCAAAGACATTCTGGTAGTCTAATTGGCTCCTGTTTAAATTGGCCCTAGTATTTGGGACCTTAGATTGTAAGCTCCTTGAGGGCAGGGACTGATGTGAATATATACATAAAGCTCTGTGTAAATTGATGGGGCTATATAAGTACCTATAATAAATAAATGAACTAAAATTTGTAGCCATCTTTCCATTTTAATTTATTGATTTATTTCCCTTAGGTTTGATTTTGAGTGTCTGGAGAATAATGTAGAAAACAATGTTGACAAGTCAAAACATTGGAGCCGGTCCATTGAGGACTTACATAGAGGTGGTAACCTACCTTCTCCTGTTGGGAATAGTATTACTCGGTCGGGCAGACATTCTACCTTAAGGTAAGTTATTTGAGTTAATTCTTTGTGTATATATTATTATTTTTATTATTATACAGGATTTATATAGCGCCAACAGTTTGCGCAGCGCTTTACAACATCAGGGAAGACAGTACAGTTACAATACAATTCAATTCAGGAGGGATCAGAGGGCCCTGCTCGTTAGAGCTTACAGTCTAGAAAGGAGGGTCAAGTGGAACAAAGGGTAGTATATGTGGGGGGTGATCAGATGGACAAAATTAAAATACAGTTGTTAGATGTGGGTAGGATAGGCTTCTCTGAAGAGGAGGGTTTTCAGGGATCCTCTAAAAGCTAATAAAGAAGGAGATAGACGGATAGTTTGGGGTAAGGAGTTCCATAGGCTTGGAGAGGCTCTGGAAAAGTCCTGTAGACGAGCATGGGAGGAGGTGATGAGAGAGCTAGAGAGCAGGAGGTCTTGAGAAGAACGAAGAGAACGATTAGGTTGGTATTTAGAGACTAGGTCAGTGATGTAGCTGGGGGCAGAGTATATATGAGATGTTCCATGTTTTTCACTTTGGTTGCCTGGATTTGAGAAAAATACCAATTTGCGCCCAATTTCTACAACAAAAGTAGACAGAATAACTACAAGAATGTCTGTGTGCCATATTCAGTGTCCTGAGTAATGAATCTGTTCATGAAACATGGATACAACCAGCCTCAATTGTATCTAGGATTGTTGAGGGGTGTACAAGGGGATGTAACCAATGAAGACAAGAAAAAAAGTACCGTATATACTCGAGTATAAGCCGAGTTTTTCAGCACATTTTTTTGTACTGTCTTATACTCGAGTCTCACTGTGTCCATCTGCAGCCTCATGCGCCTGATCTTCCAGCGCTGTGACGTGCAGTCTAGTCGTCGGCCATCCAGTGTAACAAAGCCCCGCCTCCTCCACGTCCCTGATAGGCGGAACACTTAGGCCTCGAACACACGACCGAACATGTCTGCTGAAACTGGTCCGGCGGACCAGTTTCCGCGGACATGTTCGGTCGTGTGTACGGCCGACCGGACAATTTTCCGGCGGATCGGACAGGTTTCCAGCGGACGAATGTTTCTTAGCATGCTAAGAAACATGTCCGCTGGAAGCCTGTCCGTCGGACATGTTCGGTCGTCTGTACGACTCACCGGACATGTCCGCTCGGCCGAAAGCCCTCACATGCGTCAAAGTGATTCGACGCATGTGTGGAAGCATTGACCTTCCAGGGTCGCGCATGTCGCCGCGTCATCGTCGCAGCCATGGCGCGGCCACGTCACCGCGTATCCTGTCCACGGGGAATTTGGTCTGATGGTGTGTACAGCCATCAGACCAAATGATCCCAGCGGACATGGCCGATGAAAACCGTCCGCGGACTGTTTTCATCGGACAGATCCGGTCGTGTGTACGAGGCCTTACTCACTGCTGGCAAACTGAATTGGTGTTCCGTCACGGACAAGGACAAGGAGGCATGGCTTTGTTAAACTGGACGGCCGCTGCCTACACTGACTGCATGTCACAGCGCCGATGTTATGGAGATCAGGTACATGAGGCTGCAGATGGACACAGTGAGGCAGGGAGATGGACATAGTGAGGCAGGGAGATGGGCACAGTGAGGCAGGGAGATGGGCACAGTGAGGCGGCAGATGGACACAGTGATCACCCAGAGAGGAATGTGTTTTATTTCTCAACAAAAGTGGAGTTACATTTTAACTTTCCAAAGTGCTCTTTTGTATATTACAGTAGTACCTTGAATTACAAGCATAAATTGTTCCAGAAGCATGCTTGTAATCCAAAACACTTGTACTGTATATTAAAGCGAGTTTCCCCATAGCAATCAATGGAAACTCAGATAATTACAGTGGAACCTCGGATTGCGAGTAATGCGGTTAACGAGCGTTTCACAACACGAGCACTGTAATTGTAAAAATTCTAATGCCGGGGTCACACAATCGTTTTTCGGCATGAAAGAAAACGTTGTTTTTCAGCATGTCCAAAAAACGAAGTTTTTCCAACTTCAATATTAAAAACGATGTTGCCCACACACCATCGTTTTTGAAAAATGATGAACAAAGCGCTGTGACGTACAACACGTACGACGGCACTCTAAAGGGGAAGTTCTATTCGCCTTTGAGCTGCTTTTAGCTGATTCTGTGTTAGTAAAAGACGATTCGCGCTTTTCTGTCTGTTACAGCGTGATGAATGTGCTTACTCCATTATGAACGGTAGTTTTACCTGAACGAGTGCTCCAGTCTCATAACTTGCTTCTGGGAATGCGCGGGTTTAAAACGTCGTTTTAGCCCACACACGATCATTTTTAACAACACGAAAAACGACATTTTAAAAAAACTACTGGAAAAAATGCAGCATGTTCGAATTTTTTCTCGCAAAACAAGCAGGATTCAGGCCAAAGTGGTGTGCAGTACCGCGTTTGGCCTGAGGTGGGGGGGCGCCGGAGCCGATCAGCGCTGTTTGGAAATGCACAGAAAGGCCTGAGGACAGCTCGGCTGACCTCAGCAAACCTCAGAAAGGCTCGGGAACGGAGTCTTTCCAAAGGTTTATCCGAACCGATCATGTGTACAGGGCATTAAGCTAAAAAGACGCTTTGGCTGGATTCTCCCTTTAAATGTATTATTTTTATGCCCGCCATAAACTCCTAATTTACCAGACTTGTGAGCACTAAACTATTTGAAGAGACAGCACGTGCAAATAAGCCTCCATTACTAGTGTACATTGCTGCGTAAGTGTAAAATCAATAGAGCTGTCGCAGGGTTTGCTGATGTATGGAAACCATGTATTGACTGGGAATGGCGTGACTTCTGTAAACTGCAGTGCAGCAGAGATCACATGATGATTAACATGGATAGTTTAAAGTGCAGTCACAACAGATGTTAGACACGTATTATATGGATTGTCTGCTGCTTTGATTTTACAGAGAAAATGTCACTAACTAAATCATATATTTACGGCGTGAGGTTTATTAGCGTTTTTCCAAGTATTGCCATTATAGCTTTCCCAGCATTCAGTGCTAGACGCTCATTGATTAGGTGATGGACATTTTTCTTAACAGTATGCAGTGGACAAGAACTAATTTGCAGGATACAGTTAAAACTCTGAAAGAGAAGAAGGTATTTCTGGGTAATGGTGTCTTTCATGACAGGTCTGAGTGCCTGCACTTCCCAACCCATCTACGGAGTTTGAAAACATCTTATGGCCCTCCAGAACAGAAACACCAACCTTACTTGGCCTTGGTGAGGGTGGTGATTTTGGTTAGTATTTGAAGTGCCACAGTAGGGACTTCACTGGTGTTCAGATGGGGTGCAGCAGGCTAAAATGTAGCTGTCTATAGGTCATTGTTTTGGTTCAGCAAAGGCCTTGTGATCTTTTTAAAAACTCATAGCTAGATTCAGAGACAGTTACGCCGGTGTATCAGTAGATACGCCGTTGTAACTCTGAATCTACGCCGTCGTAAATTTAAGCATATTCTGGAAACCAGATATGCTTAAATTAGGCTAAGATACGAACGGCATAAGTCTCCTACGCCGTCATATCTTAGGGTGCATATTTACGCTGGCCGCTAGGTGGCGCTTCCGTTGATTTCGGCGTAGAATATGCAAATGAGCTAGATACGCCGATTCAGAAACGTACGTGCGCCCGGCGAATTTTTTTCGCTTGCGTAAGGCTTTTTCTGGCGTAAAGTTAGTCGAACAACTAGCTGGCCTAGCAAATGTTAAGTATGGCCGTCGTTCCCACGTCGAAATTTGAAAATTTTACGTTGTTTGCGTAAGTCGTCCGTGAATGGGGCTGGACGTAATTTACGTTCACGTCGAAACCAATAAGTCCTTGTGGCGTACTTTGGAGCATGCGCCGTTCGTTAAAAATGTCAATCACGTCGGGTCACCAGTCATTAACATAAAATACGCCCCCCTGTTCCACATTTGAATTAGGCGCGCTTAGGCCGGCCCATTTACGCTATGCCGCCGTAACTTAGAAGGCAAGTGCTTTGTGAATACAGCACTTGCCTCTCTGACTTACGGCGGCGTAGCGTATATGCGATACGCTACGCCACCTCAAAATTAAGCCAGTCTATCTGAATCTGGCTATCAGTGTTTGAAACATTAAAGTGTTACTAATCCCACAACAGTAAAATCAGTCTGTATCTGTAGTAAACCATGCTTGTTACACTCACTGTGTTACCTAAGGGGTTAATCCTCTGCATTGTGTAAATAGGTTGTTTGATCCTCCCTTTCTTCCACAGTCCCCAATCCATCTGCTGATAGTACAGAGTCTTGGGGGCGCTCTTCACATGCTAAGTTTGATGTGTATTACTAAAGAGTTTTTTTTTCTGGGAGGGTGCATGTGATCAGCACAGGGCCAATCGGCACTGTCCAGACAGAAAGTCAGGGGAGGAGTCATGCAGCCTCATAGGACAGTCAGAGGAGATTGAAAACTTCTCCTACAAGCTTTAAAGTGGTTCTAAAGGCAGAAGGTTTTTTATCGTAATGTATTTTATGCATTAAGATAAAAAACCCTTCTGAGTGCAGCAGCCCCCCTCAGCCTCCCTAATACTTACCTGAGCCCCATCTCGATCCAGCAATGTTGCATGAGAGGATGGGTGAAAATGTAGTGCTAAAACCTGTTGTACAATAACAGTGCACAAAAAAGATGAATATTCTAATAAACATTCAAAGAAAAGTGAATCAAAAAGTCCCACATGGTGAATGTAAAACTAGTCCAATGACATGAATCGAATCCTGAAGAAAGAAACACAATTAAAGTCCACAGTCAACAAGTAGTGATCCTCAGGTGAATGAATGTTAAGAGCAGATGATATGTGGGACATCCAAGATGGCGTATCTTCACTAATAGATAAGAATAAATACTTTTACCGAGACTGGTGGACCCAAGTGTCAGCGACAACGAGTCAATATAGCATGGATATCCAGATCGGTGAATCACCGAAACGATCAAAGGAGATGGTGGTGGTGGTGTCTCCGAAGGATCTCATAAAGAAAGAGCAGATGACCCAATTGGATAGCCAAAAAGACTCACATCCGAGCAGGATATGTAGAGAAAAATGGGGCTCCAATAGTGCAGATCAAAAAAGTAGGTTGATTATAAAAACCAACATACATGAATTAAAACATGATCACGAATAAAAAGTGGGGAGCGATGAACCTTGCCCAACGAGTTTCGTCCTACTAGGACATCTACAGGGGCATCTGAGAGACTTGGCTGTCTGGGACTCTCCCTCCTAAATTGGCTGAGACACAGTAGTGGTGAAGGCTAACCGCTAAGTGCCTGCGCTGCCATTTGACGGTTCTTAAATAGGTAATGGGTGGGGTCACCAGGTGATGTCACACGGTGGCACCACCCCCTTGTGACGTCACCGACCCAGCATGCATATCATCTGCCTTTTCAAACTAAAGAATGCAAGATTTAGTGCACTAAAACACTTTTGGAAGTTAAATTGGAAGAAAACCCCAACTATAACTATTCTTAAAAAAAAAATTACCACCCCAACAAACTTTGGAAACAGAAACCAGGTTGTTAACATCTCTTACATTAGGAACTATAGGAAAGATTTTAATTAATTGATGTTGCTCTTTGCTTGAACTTTCTGGTTGTTAAGGAGTGGGTCGAGAAGCCAGCCGATGCGTCCTTAACAACGGATGAGTCATTAGCTGTCAACAAACTTCCCAGCTGATTGTAAAAAAAAAAACTTTACCGACAATATAAAAAAAGTGTAAAAAAAATGTCATGGGGGCCCCCTCCAATCCATACCAGGCCTTACAGGTCTAGTATAGATTTTGAGGGGAACCCCATGCTCAAAAAAAATGGCGTGAGGTCCCCCCCAGAATAGGCTAACCGCTAAATGCCTGCTCTGCCATTTGACAGTTCTTAAATAGGTAATGGGTGGGGCCACCAGGTGGCATCACCCAGTGGCACCACCCCCTTGTGATGTCACCGACCCAGCATGCATATCAGCTGGCTTTTCAAACTAAAGAATGCAAGATTTAGTGCACTAACACACTTTTGGAAGTTAAATTGGAAAAAAAAACCCAACTATAACTATTCTTTTGAAAAAAAGTTCCCACCCCAACGAACTTCGGAAATAGAAACCAGATTGTTAAAGGATCACTAAAGTTAATTATTTGTTTTTTAACCACTTGCCGCCCGCCAATGACAGATTGACGGCGGCAAAGTGGTTGTAGAATCCTGACCAGACGTCATATGACGTCCTCAGGATTCTGAGCCGCTGTGCGCCCCCGGGGGCGCGCATCGTGGCGATCGTTGTTGCGGGGTGTCAGTCTGACACCCCGCAACACCGATCTCGGTAAAGAGTCTCTCACGGAGACTCTTTACCACGTGATCAGCCGTGTCGAATCACGGCTGATCACTATGTAAACAGGAAGAGCCGTTGATGGCTCTTCCTCACTCGCGTCTGACAGACGCGAGTATAGGAGAGCCTATCGGCGGCTCTCCTGACAGGGGGGGTTCGCGCTGATTGTTTATCAGCGCAGCCCCCCCTCGGATCGCCACACTGGACCACCAGGGAAGCCCACCCTGGACCACCAGGAAAGGGCATATATAAAAAAAAAAGGCTGTAAAAAAAAAAAAAGGCTGTAAAAAAAAAAAAAAAAAAAAGCATTAAAAAAAAAAGATGCCAATCAGTGCCCACAAATGGGCACTGACTGGCAACATAGGTAAATCAGTGCCGCCCCAGTGTCCATCAGTGCCACCCCACATTGTCCATCAGTGCCACCCTACAGTGTCCATCAGTGCCACCCTACAGTGCCCATCCATGCCCAGTGCCCACCTATCAGTGCCCATCTGTGCCACCCATAACTAGCCATCAGTGCCACCCATAAGTGCCGCCCATGAGTGCCCATCTGTGCCGCCTATGAGTGCCCAGTGCCGCCCATGAGTGCCCATCAGTGCTGCCCATGAGTGCCCATCAGTGCCGCCCATGAGTGCCCATCAGTGCCGCCTATGTGTGTGCCCATCAGTGCCGCCTATGTGTGCCCATCAGTCCCGCATACAAGCGCCGCCAATCAGTGCCACCTCATCTGTGCCCGTCAGTACTACCTCATCGATGTCCATCAGTGCCATCTCATCTGTGCCCATCAGTGCCGCCATATCTGTGCCCGTAATTGAAAGAGAAAACTTACTTATTTACAAAAAAATTAACAGAAAAAAATAAAAACGTATTTTTTTTCAAAATTTTCAGTCTTTTTTTAGTTGTTTTGCAAAAAAAAACGCAGAGGTGATCAAATACCACCAAAAGAAAGCTCTATTTGTGGGAAAAAAAGGACGCCAATTTTGTTTGGGTACAGTGTAGCATGACCGCGCAATTGCCATTCAAAGTGCGACAGTGCTGAAAGCTGAAAATTGGCTTGGGCGGGAAGGTGTATACGTGCCCTGTATGGAAGTGGTTAAATGACAAACATCTTATACTTTCCTCCACTGTGCAGCTCGTTTTGCACAGAGTGGCCCCGAACCTGGTCCCTCGGCGGCTGTCTCGGCTTCCCCCCGCAAGGATTTAACACCTTCATGCGAGCGAGCTCACATGGTGTTGAGTTCTTGCAGGCGTGCGGCCCCGCCATAGCCGCCGACTGTTTCACTCGGCCCCGCCCCCCGGCGCTACGTCATTGGATGTGATTGACAGTAGCGCTAGCCAATGGCTGCGCTGCTTTAAATCAACCAATGAATGAGCCGGGAAGACGGCTGAGAAGCCTGCGCATTCACGGCACTTTTGAGGGGTCAGGTAAGTTATGGGGGTTCGGGGGGCCTCTAATCCGCAGATGTTTTTTCACCTTAATGCATAGAACAACCCCTTTAACATCTCTTACATTAGAAACTATAGAAAAGATTTTAGACTGGAGTTCTTCTTTGCTTGAACTTTTGAGCCCCCGTGTTCCCTTACCCTGCGGCCATTCTGAAGATCCATACGTCTTTTATATAACTGCCGCTGTTGTTGCTTTTCTTTTAATAAAAAAACATGTTAGCTTCTCCCTGTATTGACAGATGGAGGCACGTGACTTTAATGTTTAGTCTAGGAGAAATAAATGTTCTGTATAAATAAGGCGCATATTCCTTCTGGGTGAAAAGGCATCGCTCTATGGGGACGCGCCGCATTATGAAGTTACCACCTCAAACTTCTGTGTATACTCTGTTGCCATGTCAATGCATGCAATCTCTTATGCCACAAATTATATTATCTGTCCCCAGTGGGTTACTTTTCTACTCTTTTTACACAGCATTTTCTTCAGCTTAATGAAAATGTATTAACTCTTTCAGAGGTGATTTTTTTTTATTTTTTTGCCAATTTAGGTCAGTTGACTTATTTGCTGTTGCTAATTCATTATGTATATTAGCAGGGAGGTAATGTTTCCATAACCATCGCTTTATCACTATTGACAGTCATCAACAGTTTAGAATTATTGCTACTGTCGCCCAATCAGCTAGCAGTCACTATGGCGTCTATTTATTTACAATTTGCTGGGGGTATACCTCAGAATTCACACAGCCGTCACAAATAATCCCTCTAATGTATTTAACCACTTAAGACCCGGACCATTATGCAGGTTAAGGACCTTGCCCCTTTTTGCGATTCGGCACTGCGTCGCTTTAACTGACAATTGCGCGGTCGTGCGACGTGGCTCCCAAACAAAATTGGCGTCCTTTTTTTTCCCACAAATAGAGCTTTCTTTTGGTGGTATTTGATCACCTCTGCGGTTATAAATTTTTTGCGTTATAAACAAAAATAGAGCGACAATTTTGAAAAAAATTCAATATTTGTTGTTATAATAAATACCGTATTTATCGGGCTATAACGCGCCCCGGTGTATAGCGCGCACCCCCGAATTTGAAGGAAGATTCCTGCAAAAAAAAAAAAACTTAGTTTGGATGCCCCTCGTCGGTGTCTTGCCCGTCGTCCATCGCGTCCTGCCCGTCGTCCAGCGCGTCCATCGGCGGCCTCGTCCGGTCTGGCGTCCTTCTGCGGCCATCCCCGCTCGATCCCCGCTTCCGCGCTCTGTTCGAACCACTGCGCCAACATATACCGAGCGGAGTACACTCATGTATAGTCGGGCGAGCTTGGCTCCTCTCGCGTAAACGACGTACAGGACGCACACGACGTGACCGCGAGAGGAGCCGAGCCTGCCCGACTATACCCGAGTGTACTGCGCTCGGTATATGTCGGCGCAGTGGTTTGAACAAAGCGCGGGAAGCGGGTATCGGCGTATATCGCGCACCCACAAATTTGCCCTGTTTTTCAGGGCAAAAAAGTGCGCGGTATACGCCGATAAATACGGTATCCCCCAAAAAGATATAAAAAAACATTTTTTTCCTCAGTTTAGGCCGATACGTATTCTTCTACCTATTTTTGGTAAAGAAAATCGCACATACCACACAGTGCGCATGATTGTGCACGTACCACACAGTGCGCATGATTGTGCACACCACACAATGCACATGATTGTGCACTTACCACACATTGTGCATGATTGTGCACCAACTACACAGTGCACATACCACACAGTGCACATGATTGGTCCTTTACAGTGCCTGACCTCACAAATGCGCTTCTGGAAGAATGGCCAAACATTCCCATAGACACACTGCTAAACTCAATATTGAACCCTACAGACTAAAGCCTCGTACACACGATCGGATTATCCAATGAGAATTGTGTGATGACAGCCTGTTGGCGGAAAATCCGACTGGACAATTGTTGTCGGATTTTCCGCCGACAAATGTTGGATGGCAGGCTTTAAAATTTCCCGTGGACAATTGTCTGTTGTCGGATTATCCGATCGCGTGTACACAAATCCATCGGACAAAAGTCCAAAGTACAAACACGCATGCTCTGAAGCAATGCTCACCAAACACAACATTAGCATAAGTTGCCCAAAGGGTGGCGCTATAGAGCAGAAAAAACACGTAGTTTTGTGTTTGTTGACCGACAATTGTATGCAAGACAAATTCCTGGCCAACACCCTTCGGACAAAAGTCCTAGGCTTTTTTGCAGAAAATCCG
This sequence comes from Rana temporaria, assembly GCF_905171775.1. NCBI lineage: Eukaryota > Metazoa > Chordata > Amphibia > Anura > Ranidae > Rana > Rana temporaria. Next base: position 186,805,768 of record NC_053494.1, on the reverse strand, counting down.
ATCGTGCGTACGAGGCTTTAGAGTGGGATGCCATTAAAGTTCATGTGTGTAAAGGCAGGTGTCCCAATACGTTTGGTAATATAGTGTATATGTAGAAGATGAATTCCAGGTATGAATAATTTCCCTCTGTCTATGGCTGGCTTCATGTGCTTGTAGGCCGTGTTTACTCCTACCACAAAAACATAACTTCCCGCTCATTTCTTCGTTTCCAGCCTCCTCTCATCTCTCTCTATGGAAGGAAGTGTGGCTCCTGTATGTAGAATGCACAATGTAATTACATTTTTTGGTGAAGGATTAATGGGGTCCATCCCACCTTCACACACAAGACTTATTAGACTGTAGAATTCAGAAGCCCATTTGAACTGTGATATACGGTATTTAAGAAATGGAGCCTCATTTATCAGAGCCATCAGCAGTTTCCCTGGGGAGATCTATGTGGATGAAATGTATGTGTTGGCAGATGTAGACTTTCCTGTGTGGGGATATACGGAGCTCTACAGATTTATAGATATTAACCATTTCCCCGATCAGATGTGAATGATCCCAGGTCACACCACTCACCTGATTCCAAATAAGAGGGCCGCACACTGAAAACGTTCTACTCCAGCCAACGTTTATTTCAATGAAAGCACGCTGTGCCCTTCCACCCAAAGCTGATTGTACACATAGGGGCAGATCCACAAAGATCTGCCCCGGCGCAGCGTATTTGAGATACGCTACGCCGCCGTAACTTACTTTTTTTGGTTTGAATCCTGAAATAATGTGCGCGGTAAGTTACGGCGGCGTAGTGTATCTCAGCGAGTAGGGGGGCGTGTTTCATTTAAATGAAGCGCGTCCCCACGCCGAACGAACTGCGCATGCGCCATCCCTAAATTTCCTGCCATGCATTGCGCTAAATGACATTGCAAGGACATCATTGTTTTGACGTGGACGTAAATTACGTCCAGCCCGATTCACGGACGACTTACGCAAACAAATTTTTTTTTTAAATTATACGCGGGAACGACAGCCATACTTAACATTGAGTACGCCACCAAACAGCAGCTTTAACTATACGCCGGGAAAAGCCGACTAGAGACGACGTAAAAGAATGCGACGGCCACTCGTACGTTCGTGGATCGTTGGAAATAGCTAATTTGCATACTCGACGCAGATTACGACAGGAACGCCACCCAGCGGACGCCGAAGAATTGCATCTTAGATCCGAAGACGTACGCCTGTCGGATCTAACCCAGATGCCGTCGTATCATGTTTTGAGGATTCAAAACAAAGATACGACGCGGGAAATTTGAAAGTACGTCGGCGTATCAGTAGATACGGCGGTGTACTCGCTTTGTGGATCTTCCCCACACTGTGTAGTTTGTGCACAATCATGCGCACTGTGAGGTATGTGCACAATCATGCGCACTGTGAGGTATGTGTACAATCATGCGCACTGTGTGGTGTGCACAATCATGCGCAATGTGTGGTACGTGCACAATCATGCGCACTGTGTGGCGTGTTCACAATCATGCGCACTGTGTGGCGTGTGTACAATTATGCGCAATATGTGGCGTGTGCACAATCATGCGCACTGTGTGGTGTGTGTACAATCATGCGCACTGTGTGGCGTGTTCACAATCATGCGCACCGTGTGGCGTGTTCACAATCATGCGCACCGTGTGGCGTGTTCACAATCATGCGCACCGTGTGGCGTGTTCACAATCATGCGCACCGTGTGGTGTGAACAAGCCCTAAATGTCATCTAGTTTTGGGTTCTCATCTACTATGCGGTGCTTCCTTTATTCTTGTGTGTTTATGACTCAGCGGGTTGTGGATTTCTAGGAATGTCTGTGTCATTGTGTACACAGCACTACGTCTGATGGTGATATTACTACACAGGAAGTACACGTCACCCTCAGTCATTACCGAGTGATTGGATCGGTATGATAAATTGTGGACCATTGCCATGTAATGTCATTATCACTATTTCTCGGTTACAGATCAGTTGGTTATAAATTCCAGTCCGTATTGACACAGCGGTCATTAGAATTTATGAGATAACAATTTCTTTGTTCTACCGAAAGTCACTTGCAAAAATGATTTCTTAGGGCGGGATACAGAAAGCACTTACGCCGACGTATCTACTGATACGCCGCGTAAGTGCACGGATGCGCCGTCATATCTATCTGCCTGATTCAGCAAGTAAGATACGCCTGAATTTTGGCTTCATACGACCGACGTAAGTATCCTACGCCGTCGTATCTTGTGCGCATATTTACGCTGGCCGCAAGGGGCGCTTCCATTGATTTACGCGTTGAATATGCAAATGACCGAGATACGCCGATTCACGAACGTACTTGCGCCTGTCGCATGAGTATACGCCGTTTACGTAAGGCGTACGTCCGGCGTAAAGTTAAAACACCTATAGGGAGGCGCATCCCATGCAAAGGTATGGACGACGGAACAGCCGTCGGATTTTACGTCGTTTACGTAGTACTACGTGAATAGAGCTGGGCGTAGGTTATGTTCAGTGATTCGGCGTATCTTAGGCGTTCAATCCGACGTGATCTGTTCATTCGGCCCTTCATTTGCATGGGGTCACAGTTAATTTAAATGTATCACGCCCACTACCTTCCTACTTTGAATTAGGCGGACTTATGCTGGCCAAGTTACGTTACGCTGGCACAATGTAGGGAGCGAGTGCTTTGTGAATACTGCTCTTCCCTCTCAGAGTTAGGTTGGCGTAGCGCATATGAGATGCGCTACGCCGGCACAAAGATGCGCCGATCTACCTGAATCTAGCCCTTAATGTTTGCTCTGTCTCCTGAGCTTCTTATCAGAAATATCAGCCCTAGAATATGAGATATGGGGGCCCTAAAATCCCAAAACCAGAGAACAAGTATGAACTCTGGTCACAAAATTCCATGCCAGTGTTTTGCCGAAATGTGTCCCCCTGGCGGATAATGCCCACCCTGGACAGCGCAGGCGCAGCGCTCTAGCTCCGAAAATTACCGAACATGAAGAGCTGTGCATGAGCTATAGACTGCGCCTGCGCAATGAACAGGGCATAGTGACAGTCGTTGCCGGACAACTGTCACTATGGTATACACACACACGGAGCAGTAAGGCTGCTTTCGCAATGATCAGTGTTTTTTATGTTTTTGCGTTACTAAAGCGCATGTCCGTTAAATTCTATGGAGCTCTACACACTGGTCAATTTCGGGTTCATTGCGTTTGTTTAAAGTCCTTCTTGCTGCAATTTTGATGCATGTTTGGTGTGGTAAAGAAAACGCACCTCCCCATTGAAATGAATAAAAAACCCATCATGAATAGAAAAAACACAACATTTTGCATCTGTGAAAAAAGAACACGTGACTCAAAAACCGCACCAAAAATGCAGGTGCGGGTGCGTTTTTGAGTCACGTGTTCTTTTTACACAGGTGAAAAACGCACCGGAAACGCATATGCGTTTTTATCATGTTTTTGCAGTGGAAAAGTGTGCAAGTAGCCTTATCCTGTTAGGTCCCTAAAGGGGTTTAAAGCCATGGTGCCCAACCTGTGGTCTGGGGGCCACATGCAGCCCTTTGGCACCTACTGTGTAGTCCTCAGAACCCGCCAGGATGTAGTCAGTGTTTTAGGTGCCTTGGTGCTTACATAAAAACAATTAAAGCTGAACTCTGGGGAGAATAAAAAACAGGGAGGAGAAACCGAGAGATCTCTTAGTAAAAGCAACACACTTTACACACATTACAGATAGTTAGGGACACATTTAACCCCTTTATCTCCTCTGATGTTAGCCCCTTCCCAGCCAGTGTCATTAGTACAGTGACAGTGTATATTCGAATCACTGCTCACTATATTAGGCCTCATGCACGCTGGACGTTTTTTGACGTTTTTACAGCTGCTGTTTTTGGCAGTAGACGTTTTTTTCTACAGTCAATTAACTCTCCATCATGTTATCCTATGTGTCCACGCACACATAGGCACACATAGGCAGTAAAAAAAAAACAAAAAAAATAGTGGGTTCCGAGAGACGTTTTTCAGCTGTAAAAACTCTCTAACGCTAATAAACGCTGATAAACGTCAATAAACGCTGATAAACGCTCAAAAACTTCACTCACCAGTGTTTTTTAACGTTTTTGATCCATTAAAAAAAAATGTCTTCAACCAAAGAACGCTAAAAAACGCTAACGCGGAAAAACACTAATAAACGCTACTGAAAAAACTTTGAAAAAAGTTGAAAAACTCACTAAGCTACTGGCGTTTTTATGAAGTTATTTTTTTTTTTACATTAAATTTATAAAGTTATTTTAACGTCCAGTGTGCATGAGGCCTTAATGTCACTGGTGATGTTAGTGTCAGTTAAGCCGGCCATACACTGCCGGCCATACACTGATTTCTTTCCTGCAACCACGGGTTGCAGGAAAGAAATTTGCTTGATGTAGGAATTACTCCTGCCAGACCATTGTCTTCTCCCAGTGGCGGATGCTGCCCCCAGCAGGAGAAGGCAGTAATTATTGCTAGCGGCAATAGCAGCCGCTTGCGATAATAGTAAGATAATTCAGCAGGCTGGTTGTACCCAAGTTGATAGATCGATCAAGTTGGTACATTCAGCCTGCCCATTAACAGATTGAATCTCAGGCGATTCATGCTTTAGACATCCTTTAACCACTTGCCGACCGCTGCGCGCCAATATAGGTTGGCACAATGGCAGCGGTGGGCAAATGGGCGTACCTGTACGTTCCCTTTAATTTGCCATACAGCTGGCGCTTGCACGCCCGCTGCCTGCTCCATGACCGTGCCCGCTGGACCCACGGACTCGATGTATGCCGGCGGCCCGCGATCGTGACATGGAGAGGCAGAACGGGGAGATGTAAACAAAGCATTTCCCTGTTCTGCCCAGTGACACGACAGGGATCTACTGCTCCCTGTCATCGGGAGCAGCGATCGCTGTTATGTCAGTGGTAGCCCATCCCCCCCACAGTTAGAATCACTCCCAAGGACACACTTAACCCCTTGATCGCCCTCTAGTGTTTAACCCCTTCCCTGCCAGTGTCATTTACAAATAGCCCCAAAATAGTGTCAAAAGTTTCCGATCTGTCCGCCATAATGTCGCAGTCCTGATAAAAATTGCCGATCGCCGCCATTACTAGTAAAAAAAAATAATAGTAAAAATGACATAAATCTATCCCCTATTTTGTAGACACTATGGCCCGGATTCACAAAGCACTTACGCCGACGTATCTCGATATACGCCGCGTAAGTGTAACTATGCGCCGTCGTATCTGTGCGCCGTGCCCACAGAACTAGATACGCCTGAAAATAGGCTTCATCCGACCGACGTAACTTTCCTATGCCGGCGTATCGTGGGTGCATATTTACGCTGGCCGCCTCATTGCAAATATGCAAATGAGGGAGATACGTTGATTCACGAACGTAGTTGCGTCTGGCGCATAATATACGTGGTTTGCGTAAGGCTTACGTCCGGCGTATAATTATTCCCCATCTATGAGGCGCAACTCAAGCAAAGATATGGACCAGGGAACACAGGCGTCGTATTTTACGTTGTTTACGTAGTAGTACGTGAATAGGGCTGGGCGTAAGTTACGTTCACGTCGTAGGCAGTGATCCGTCGTATCTTAGGGAGTAGTTCCGACGTGATTCTGCGCATGCGCACTGGGTTGCGTCCACGGGACGGCGCATGCGCCGTACGTTATTCATATCTTTATGACGCTCAGTCCATCATTTACATGGGGTCACGCCTCATTAGCATGGCTCACTCCCACTTCCACCTACGCTGGCTTACGCCGAGGAAACCTAGTGTAGATTTTGGGGCGAGTGCTTTGTGAATCCAGTGCTTGCATCTGTGCGCTGCGTCGGCGTAGCGTATATTAGATACGCTACGCCCGCATTAATATGCGCCGATGTATGTGAATCCGGGCCTATAACTTTTGCGCAAACCAATCAATATACACTTATTGTGATTTGTTTTACCAAAAATATGTAGAAAAATACGTATCGGCTTAAACTGAGGAAATTTTTTTTTTTTATATATATATATATTTTTGGGGGGGATATTTATTATAGCAAAAAGTAAAAAATATTGCTTTTTTTTTAAATTGGCTAAATTTTTTTGTTTATAGCGCAAAAAATAAAAACCTCAGAGGTGATCAAATACCACCAAAAGAAAGCTCTATTTGTAGGAAAAAAATTACCTCAATTTTGTTTGGGTGCAACGTCGCACGACCGCGCAATTGTCAGTTAAAGCGACGCAGTGCCGTATGGCAAAAGGTGCTTTGGTCAGGAAGGGGAGGAAATCCTTCCGGGGCTGAAGTGGTTAATATAGGCAACAGTGTTAAGTCAGCCATACATTCAGCTGGTTCAGAAGGGACTGGCCAAATTTCGATCCATGCATGGGCAGGGAAATTGAACGGAAGTTGATCTATTGACTGACTTCTGTACAACCCCCCTGTCAAATTTTCCCCGCTTGACAAGTGCAGCCGGCTATAGCCAGACTCAATTTGCCTTACCTAAGCAACTTAACTAAAATTGTGGCTTTCCGTCTATTCCTCCCCAGACTGTATCTCTGTCAGGAAGCCATCACAATACAAGGCTGAATTCTGTGTAATGAGCAGTCCCAGCAGGACACACACCATTGCAGGGTAGGATGAAGTCATGCAGCCAGGGGCAGTATCACGGGCAATGTTGCTCTGGTGACTGGTGGTGGGCTTGGAGCTTCTGCGCTCACTTTTCGCAAACCATTGACGGACATCAAAATCATATTTTTAATCAGCAAGAGAATGACATCTACCTCCCAAATTATTGATGTGATGGAGCATCTCTGAGGAAGGAAAATGTTATCTCCGCGGTTATAAGCACATGAAATATTTATAATTATAAACACACTATTGGAAAGAATATATATAGCTGCGCTAATTGTAAAGACAAACAAATAGGGGGGGAGTGACTAAATCACCACCTCCGTTAAGCCTCGTACACACGATAGGTTAACCAGAGGACAACGGTCTGAACTATAAACTGAAGGGGCCAGATTCCTCAAGAGATACGACGGCGGATCTCCTGATCCGCCGTCGTATCTGTGAGACCCGACAGTCGGATCTGTGAGATCCCACGGTCGGAGCTATGCGACTGATTCATAAGAATCAGTTCCGCATAGATCTCCCTAAGATCCGACTGGTGTAAGTGACTTACACCAGTCGAATCTTAGGCTGTAATCTCCCGCCGGCCGCTAGGTGTCGTCGCTTTTTTTTACACGTCGCATATGCAAATGAGGAGAACCGCCGATTCACGTCCGTACGCCCGCCCGTCGCTCTTTTTCAACGTCGTTTGCGTTCGCCTTTTTCCGGCTTATAGCTACCCCTGCTAATATGAGGGGTAGATAATGTTAAGTATGGCCGACTTGCCGCGCCGAGTTTTAAATTTGTTACGTCGTTTGCGTAAGTACGTCGGGAATACGGATGGCCGTAAGTAACCTAGCCGCCGCTAACAATGACGTCCTAGCGACGTCATTTGGAGCATGCGCACTGGGCTTTTTCGCCGGCGGCGCATGCGCAGTTAAATCGGCGCGGGAACGCGCCTGATTTAAATTGTACACTCCCCCTAGCCGCGGAATTTGCATTCCGCCGGGGGGAGTCAGGATCCGACGGTGCAATTTGCGAGGTAAGTGCTTTATGAATCATGCACTAGCCTCGCTAAATTGCATTGGCGGATCGTAAAACAGGTAGATCTGGCGGATCTAAAGATCTGCTGATCTACATGAATCTGGCCCAAGGACTTGTGAATAAATGGTTGTGGAACGAATCATTTGAGTTTCCATTATTTCTTATGGGGAAATTCGCTTTGATATACAAGTGCTTTGGATTACAAGCATGTTTCTGGAACGAATTATGCTCACAGTCCAAGGTTTTACTGTACTTACAAGAACATTCTTTTTGTGTGGCTTTGTTTTAGTCCACAGAACACTCCAAGAGTTCCTGTTCACTGGGTACGCCCTCCCCGGTATCCCTCTGGCCAATACATAGGTGCACATTGACAGTCCACCCAGGCGTTCTAGGGCAGGGGTCTCCAGCCCCCGGTCCGCGGCCCACTACCGGGCCGTAGCCCATTTGCAGCCGGACCGTGAAGGCTGCACTTTCAGGGGTCCGGCAGGAGCGGGCGAGCAGAAAGATGACATTACCTCTCACGGCCTGCCCCGCATCACAGCTGTTCCGCCCACACAGCCGGCCGGGAACACAACACTGTCTGAGGTGTGTGAGAGCAGAGAGATGATGTCATCTCTCACCGCCTGCCCTGCCCCACCACCATCCAGTCCTCACAGCCGGCGCGATCACTACATGGAGGTGCGGCGGCCGAGAAATGAAATATCTCACTGCCCGACCCCCAGTGCCGCATGTTTTTTTACAATCCTTTTATCTTGGCATTGCTGATATCCTGCAGTCCCTTTCCCTTTGCATCCACTCCAGTGATAGAGCCATACCTAAATGAACTCTACCTAAGTATAGCAGCTCCATCTTCACCTGGCTAGTGACAGTCCCCCACCTGGCTAGTGACAGTCCCCCACCTGGCAAGTGACAGTCCCCCACCTGGCAAGTGACAGTCCCCCACCTCGCTAGTGACAGTCCCCCACCTGGCAAGTGACAGTCCCCACCTGGCTAGTGACAGTCCCCCACCTGGCTAGTGACAGTCCCCCACCTGGCAAGTGACAGTCCCCACCTGGCAAGTGACAAGCTATATCTGATGGCAAGTGACAGTCCCCACCTGGCAAGTGACAAGCTACATCTGATGGCAAGTGACAGTCCCCACCTGGCAAGTGACAGTCCCCCACCTGGCAAGTGACAGTCCCCCACCTGGCAAGTGACAGTCCCCCACCTGGCAAGTGACAGTCCCCCACCTGGTAAGTGACAGTCCCCCACCTGGCTAGTGACAGTCCCTGACCTGGCAAGTGACAGTCCCTGACCTGGCAAGTGACAGTCCCTGACCTGGCAAGTGACAGTCCCTGACCTGGCAAGTGACAGTCCCCACCTGGCTAGTGACAGTCCCCCACCTGGCAAGTGACAGTCCCCACCTTTCAAGTGACAGTCCCCACCTTCCAAGTGACAGTCCCCACCTGGCTAGTGACAGTCCCCCACCTGGCAAGTGACAGTCCCCCACCTGGCAAGTGACAGTCCCCACCTTCCAAGTGACACTCCCCATCTGGCAAGTGACAAGCTACATCTGATGGCAAGTGACGTGGCAAGTGACACTCGGGGTTCCCACTAATTCTGCTTTACGGTGAGTTGAACTATTTCTTTTTTATTACAATGTAATAATAGAAATTATGCGTTTCAATCATCCTAACGCCATAACAACCATGGTGCTGTGATGATTGAAACGTCGACACCAGCCGTTTACCCAACAGATCCACCGCGGAAAAAAATGCATCCCCCCCCCCCCCCCCGGGCCTTAGCATAATTGTATTCCACGCAGCCGGTCCCCAGTGTCAAAAAGGTTGGGGGCCGCTGTTCTAGGGTGTTCTCGGGACTAAAATGAACTCCGTGCTTTAAGGCTCTCCTGTCACACGGAAAACATTATCCAGGTGGCCGGCGCTCTTTAAGCCTTTAAATGATGTAATTTCCCTGACATTTGTTATTGGATAAGAGTGAAGTGAATGTCATCAGACTTTGTTTCCTGTGACAGTTAATAGGTGCAGCTTTACTCTGCGTAGGGATTGCTATTATAAATAGGAAACCGTGTCTGTCCCTAAAGATCCTCATAGATCACATTTCACCCTGAACAGCTCATGATCATGGACAGATTTTTTTACCTTAAAGACAAATGTGCAAACAAGCTGCAAGTGCACAGAGAGAGTGTCAGGATGAATTAGGCATCAAATGCTTCCCCAGTAATTACATGGCTTATGTAGCATTATGACACTTAAGTAATTTCCCAGACTCTGATAGACAGTAACCGCAGGCTGTCTACTCGCTCTTATAAGGACAACCGCTAACGCAGTTCAAATGTATTCAGCAGTCCTACATTTCTATGTTTTAAATGGAGCTTGCTTTGTTTGTTTTTTATGTATATACACTATGGCCCAGATTCACATACATCGGCGCATTTATGCGGGCGTAGCGTATCTAATATACGCTACGCCGACGCAGCGCACAGAGGCAAGCACTGGATTCACAAAGCACTCGCCCCCGCTAGCTCTTAAAGATACGCTGGGTTTCCTCGGCGTAAGCCAGCGTAGGTGGAAGTGGGCGTGAGCCATGCTAATGAGGCGTGACCCCATGCAAATGATGGGGCAAGCGCCATAGAGGTACTTAAAATGAACGGCGCATTCGCCGTCCCGTGGCCGCATCCCAGTGCGCATGCTCAGAATCACGTCAGGAACTACTCCCTAAGATACGCCGGATCACTGCCTACGACGTGAACGTAACCTACGCCTAGTCATATTCACGTACAACGTAAACGACAAAACCTACGACGGCTTGTGTTCCCTGGTCCATACCTTTGCATGGGTTGCGCCTCCTATATGGGGAATAACCTTTACGCCGGACGTACGACTTACGCAAACCGCATATATTATGCGCCGGGCGCAAGTACGTTCGTGAATCGGCGTATCTCCCTCATTTGCATATTAATAGAGCGGCAAATGCGCCCAGCGTAAATATGCGCCCACGACACGACGGCGTAGGTAAGTTACGTCGGTCGTAGGAAGACTATTTTTAGGCGTATCTCAGATTTTGGGCACGGCGCACAGATACGACGGCGCATAGTTACACTTACGCGGCGTATCTCGAGATACGTCTGCGTAAGTGCTTTGTGAATCCGGGCCTATATTGTCAAAAGTATTGGGACACCTGCCTTTACACGCACATGAACTTTAATGGCATCCCAGTCTTAGTCCGTAGGGTACAATATTGAGCTGGCCCACCCTTTGCTATAACAGCTTCAACTCTTCTGGGAAACCTGTCCACAAGGTTTAGGAGTGTGTCTATGGCAGGGGTCTCCAAACTTTTGAAACAAAGGGCCAGTTTACTGTCCTTTAGACTTTAGGAGGGCCGGATTGTGGCCTGTGGGGGGTAGAAAATGTCCCAGGTCCAGCATCAATGAGAATAAATATGGCCTCAGGGTTGATGGTCAGTAGGAGGAGGAAATAATATACAGTACTGTAGTTGTGCTAATTGAACTCACTAAGTGAATAGACCAAAGATAAAAAACAATTAATGAAAATGCAAACAAAAACTTGTAATAATGAAAATCGCCGTTCATTAAAGTGCCAGAAGGTGAAATGAACTATAATATGAATGATGCTAAAATGCACAAAAAAACACACAATGAAAACCTAGAAAGTGTCTTTCAAATATATGTGATCATATCACACTTCAATTGAGCAGCAAAATGTCCAAATATAAGTGAAAAGTCCACAGATGAACATACAGATGCCACTGTGTCCGAAGGGAAGTGAGGGTGCAGGTTGCAGGGAATGAGCATCTGTCAGCCACCACCACTATGGATACTTCCTCAAGTGCCACACACAAGTGAAAAAGGGGGGACCCTTACCAGATGGGTTGGACCTCGGATGACAAGGTCGTGAAGGCTTTGCCTCTGCAGGGTTTAAGTGGTAGACCGGGATATCACCGTTGGGCTCCTCAAACTTCCTCGTCCTGATATCTGGGAGAGCCGCTGGGGGTCCAATAATGTTGGTCGCTCCAGGAGCATGCAAAGCCGGGGACAGTATGAAGAAAAAATAGGCAACAATGTGTATTACCTCTTAAATGGTGGATCATTTATTGGATATCACACCAGAAAAAACTGTACATAAAACAGAACAGTCTCTATAAAAAACAGCAAAATACAAAAAGCAGCCAGCAGGCTGTAGTAAAAGCGAACGCTCGTGCTTCAGGGGTCACGTGGGGACGTGGTGACGTCGATACGTAGCACCGCCCTGACCAGTTTCGTCAGAAATTACGTTCTAAAAGGGCACGGGGTGCGTGCTCTTTGAGAACGTAATTTCTGACTAAACTGGTCAATATGTATAGGTAGATTCACAAAGAGTTAGGCCGGCTTATCTAAAGATAAGCCGACCTAACTCTGAATCTAAGCCGGCATATGTTTAAGTGTATTCTCAAACAGAGATACACTTAAACATACCTAAGATAGGCTGGCTTGCGCCATTCTATCTTAGGTTGCAATGTTTCTTTTGGCCGCTAGGTGGCGCTTACATTGCGGCCGTCCTAGATTATGGAAATGAGGGGATACGACGATTCACGAGCGTAAGCCGGGCCTACACCGTCGCATTACGTCGTTTCCGTACGCGATAGGCCGCCTAAAGTTATTCCACCTATGAGGTGGAATAACAATGTTAAGTATGGCCGCCGTTCCCTCCGCGAGGTTCGAATTTTTTACGTCGTTTGCGCAAGTCATCCGCGAATCGGGATTTACGTCGTTTACGTACGCGTCGAAATCAATAGGCCCGTACGGCCTACTTAGCCGCAATGCGCACTGGGAAAAGTAGTCGCCCGGCGCATTCGCAGTGTAAAAAATGTCAAAAAACGTGTGGTCAAGCATCATTTCCATCAACACGCCCCCCTCCCAGTCATTTGAATTAGGCGCGCTTACGCCCGCTCGTTTTAGGCTACGCCGCCGAAAATTTGAAGGTAAGTGGTTTGAGAATCACTTCTAACCTAAATAATTTAAGGCGGTGTAGCCTAAAAAGAGTAGGCTAGGCCGTCCTAATTTTAGGCGCCCGTACGTGAATCTACCCAATAGTGGATATTTTGCACTGTGCTAAATGGACTAAGTGAATACAAGGACGGCCAAGAGGTCCTGAGGAAGCGGTATTTCTGTGAAACGCGTCAACCTTGCTATTGTACATATGCACAAGATATGTAATGTACTTTGATACATGGTGATACATGTGATGTCCATGATTTTTATGCCTTTTTTTTTATATAATTTTTTATTTTATTTAAGTTGTCATTACTTTTGGGGGTATATACAAAGTTCCATACAATATAATTTCTTTATTCTATTTTTTGCTTGTTGCTTGCCTGTCTAATGTAAACAAGGAAACGCAAGGATATCCCCATTCTTTACTAAAATGTTGACGCTGTATGAAAATAAATATATAAGAATAAAGTATAATAATATTATATTATATTATATAAGTAATATAATAATATAAGTATTTTTCGACTTTGTGGGATTTTCTTAAACTCTTTGTCTCTAAGCAACAGAAATATTATAAGAATTTCATTGTCATTTTCTTTTACTGTCTGGTGTCATTCGGTTCTGCACCTAAAACATGTTTTGTCTTTCAGGTATAATACTCTGCCCAGTAGAAGGACGTTGAAGAACTCAAGATTAGTGAGCAAAAAGGACGACGTCCACGTCTGTATCATGTGTTTGCGGGCGATCATGAATTATCAGGTATGTCACTTTTATATCCATAGGTATGCGCCTCCTATTGGATTAGGGTGTGCACCCCACAGCTCAAACACACGTCTTTCTCTGACAGTGAATGAATAGGAAGTGCTCTGTGCTGAGTGGCTTCCTGTTCATTCACAAACTGAAGCATAGTAAACAACTGCGCAGTCCTATGTTTGTATCAATCTTCAATGGAGACATAGAAAAACTGATTGTTCGGATTTGAGTAACAAGATATTTGACCACTGCTGGATCCCCTTGCCTTTCTGGGACCATGGCAGGTACAGTATCTTACAAAAGTAAGTACACCCTCACTTTTTTGTAAATATTTTATTATATCTTTTCATGTGACAACACTGAAGAAATGACACTTTGCTACAATGTAAAGTAGTAAGTATACAGCTTGTATAACAGTGTAAATTTGCTGTCCCCTCAAAATAACTCAACACACAGCCATTAATGTCTAAACCGCTGGCAACAAAAGTGAGTACACCCCTAAGTTAAATTACCAAATTGGGCCCAAATTGTCAATATTTTGTGTGGCCACCATTTTTTTCCAGCACTGCCTTAACCCTCTTGGGCATGGAGATCACCAGAGCTTCACAGGTTGCCACTTGAATCCTCTTCCCCTCCTCCATGACGACATCACGGAGCTGGTGGATGTTAGAGACCTTGCGCTCCTCCAACGCCAAAATGAGGATGCCCACAGATGCTCAATAGGGTCAGGAGACATTCCTGGCCAGTCCATCACCACTACCATCAGCTTCTTTAGTAAGACAGTGATCTTCTTGGAGGTGTTTGGAGTTGTTATCATGTTGGAATACTGCCCTGCGGTCCCGAAGGGAGGGGATCGCGCTCTGCTTCAGTATGTCACAGTACATGTTGGCATTCATAGTTCCCTCAATGATTTGTAGCTCCCCAATTGCCGGCAGCACTCATGCAGCCCCAGATCATGAAACTCCCACCACCATGCTTGACTGTAGGCAAGACACACTTGTCTGTACTCCTCATTTGGTTGCCGCCACACCAGCAACAATTTTTTTTTTTTTTTTAGATCCGCAGAGAGTTCTTTACGATGAGGTGCCATGTTGAACTTCCAGTGACCAGTATGAGAGATTGAGAGCGATAACACCAAATTTAACATTCCTGCTCCCCATTCACACCTGAGTACTTGTAACACTAACGAGTCACCTGACATCAGGGAGGGAAAATAGCTAATTGGGCCCAATTTGGACATTTTCACTTAGGGGTGTACTCACTTTGGTTGCCAGCAGTTTAGACATTAATGGCTGTGTGTTGAGTTATTTTGAGGGGGCAGCAAATTTACACTGTTATACAAGCTGTACCCTCACTACATTACATTGTAGAAAAGTGTCATTTCTTCAGTGTTGTCACATGAAAAGATAGAATAAAATATTTACAGAAATGTGAGGGGTGTACTTACTTTTGTGAGATACTGGGCCAGATTCAGGTAGAAGTGCGGCGGCGTAACGTATCATAGATACGTTACACTGCCGCAAGTTTTCATCGCAAGTGCCTGATTCACAAAGCACTTGCGATGAAGCCGGCGTAAGCCTGCGTAATTTAAATGGGCGTGTGCCATTTAAACTAGGCGCGCTCCCGCGCCGGACCTACTGCGCATGCTCCGCTTCGTAACTCCCGCCGTGCTTTGCGCGAAGTGAAGTCCTTTTTTCGAACGGCGACGCGCGTATCGTAATTCCGTATTCCCGGACGGCTTACGCAAACGACGTGAATTTTTAAATTTCGACGCGGGAACGACGGCCATACTTTAGACAGCAATACGTTTGCTGTCTAAAGTTAAGGCACCCAAAACGACGACTAACTTTGCGACGGGAAACTAGACTAGCGGCGACGTAGCGAACGCGAAAAACCGTCGTGGATCGCCGTAACTCCTAATTTGTATACAAGACGCAGGTTTACGACGCGAACTCCCCCCAGCGGCGGCCGCGGTACTGCATCCTAAGATCCGACAGTGTAAAACAATTACACCTGTCGGATCTTAGGGATATCTATGCGTAACTGATTCTATGAATCAGTCGCATAGATACTCTGAGAGATACGACGGAGTATCTGAGATACTCCGTTGTATCTCCTTTGTGAATCTGGGCCACTGTGTGTATATATATATATATATATATATATATATATATGCTGTATTCTCCACAAGGCTGTGACAACCCAAGCTCAGCATTTTACTTGATCTGCCATTGTCACTGGTCTGAGTGCTAAGTATAGGTATAATCGCGTGGCCTATTCATTACATGGAGTAGATGACGGATATGCAGAGCCATGTGCCCCCTAGTGGATTGTATAAAATAATACCGTATATAAAGTGCATTAGCAAGGATGCAAAGCTGAGCTTGGCTTATGATACTCATGTTAATGATTTCTCACCCTAGATTGCACCATAGAGGAAATAGAAATAAAGGGCACATTAATATGGAAAATTATTAGTAGAGTTTTCATAAAAACTAGCTATTACAACTGATAAAACCAATCCTAAACTCATACATGAATATTGCTTTTCCACCCTCTGCACCTCCCTATCCGTCCATAGCTGTGATGGGCAGCCATATTGATCAATGAGGGGATCCAGAGGAAAGAAGGGGGGGGGCTAAACGGCATTCCAGGAGCAGAAGTCGCTGTGTGCATTGCAGAGTGTTTTTGTGCGGGAAGAGAATTTATTTGTTAAGTATCTGTTTTTTTGTTTTTTTTTTATTTGTGTGCTTAAAGTGGTTCTAAAGGTGCAACATTTTTTACCCTAATTCATTCCCAGTGTTAAGGTAAAATATTTTGCCTCGTGCTGTGCCCTTAAAGTGTTACTAAACTCACAACAGTAAAATCAGTCTGTATATGCAGAAAAGCATGCTTGTTATACTCACGGTGGACCCTAAGGGGTTAATCTCCCACATTGTGTAAAAAGGATGCTTGATCCTGTCTTCTCTGATCATTCACTCCTTCCACTGTCCCCTAATTATTTCCTGATAACACAGAGTCTATGGAGTCAGGCTGCACATGCTCAGTTTGGTGTGTATTGCTAAAGAGGTTTTTTTTTTCCTGGGAGGGTGCATGTGATCAGCACAGGGCCAATCAGCACTGTCCAGCCAGAGGGTCAGGGGTCTTGCAGCCTCATGGGACTGTCAGAAAACTCCTCCTACAAGCTTTAACCAGGGCTTGGCTGGACACTGATAGAAGTCACAGGACTGCTATATACTGCTGATGAGAAAAGGTATTTAGTCGTTTATATTTACTAAAATAATTGCATTTCCATGTCCTGTGTACTGTGGGCGATCAGATATAGTGAATACAGAGTCCTGGGTTTAGTAAAACTTAAAGCGGAGTTCCACCAAAAAGTGGAACTTCCGCTTAATCCACTCCTCGCCCCCTTAACTGCCACATTTGTAAAAAAAAAATTGGGGGGGGGGAGTGGGGGCTTCAGGAGGAGTGGGACTTCCGCCGAGGGACTGCTAAGGCGAATAGCCTAATTGCCTTTTGCCAGCCCCTCCCTGTAGGCGATCGCCTGGGACACGTGAAGATCGCCTGTCCAATCGGATGGCGCAACGCCGCTCGCCCATGCGCAGTGGGTGCCTGGCCATGAAGCCGAAAGCTGTCAAGGCCGGGTGCCCACACTTAGAATGAAAACGCCGGCCGGGGAGGGGGGGCGAGGAGCGGAGCGGAGCCCCGGCCGGCGCGTCGCTGGAACGTGGAGCAGGTGAGTGTATGTTTATTAAAAGCCAGCAGCTACACTTTTTGTAGCTGCTGACTTTTAATAAACATAAAAAATGACTGGAACACCCCTTTAAACCTATCTCCCTTTTAAATACTTACCTGAGTCCTGCATCGATTTTAGCTCTGTGAATGTTCGCCGGTCGTATCACCCCTCTCCCTGCTCTTACAAGCCTGGCTGAGAGCAGCAGGAGCCATTTGCTCTTTGCTTTGTAAGTCAGATCCTGTGAACAGAGAGTGGGAGTAATGGCCGAACCATACTGTGTGAGTCAGTGGGCACACACAGCCCAGCTGTAAATCAAGCCCACATGTCTGTCCCCATAGTAAGTGCTTTCTATGGGGGCAGACACAAAAGAAGTGGAGCCAATAGTTTGGGGCTGCTGTTTGCAATATTATTTTAACCTCTTCCTGCTGCCGCCTCCTGGCCTTTTAAGAGGTTCTAATTGCCACAAGGTGGAATTGCGCATTCAAGGTGGAATTGGCAGCCGCAGCAGTCACATGATCAGAAAGCTCCCAAAATGTAAGTATGCATCGGGAGCTTTGTGGTAGCTACCGGTTACTGTGCTGGTCGTGTGTTCTCAGCGCAGTATCGTGTTTACATAGGGCTGCATATATGTAGACATGTGCACTGCCAAAAAATGTGTTCGTTTTCGTTTCATTCTTGTTTTGTTTTTTCAGTTTTTCAGGGTAATGCGTTATGATCGCAATTCTTAAATTCGTACATTCGTAAATTTGTAAATCCGTACATTCTTACATTTGGATATTTGAAAATCCAAAAGCCCGAAAACTAACTAATAATAACTTAACTATTACTAACTATTAAATTATAGGCATTGGAATTTCCTTTCAAATTTGGCTGTTAGTGAACGTAACGAATACAAATTTTTCTGACTTTACGAATTACCTGAAATAACAAATGGAACAGAACAAATTAATAATAAATAATAATAATAAAAATGTTTTATTATTGTTATTTATTAATATTAATTCATTACGTTCCATCCCTTTAGATACAGCATTCGTTATTTCGAAAAATAATTTGTAACTTCGGATAAATTTCTATTCGTTAAGTTCACTAACAGCCAAATTAGAAAAGAAACTCCAATGCCAATAATTTAATAGTTAGGAATAGTTATAGTGGAGGTTCACCCAAAAACTTAGGGCCAGATTCATAAAGAATTCCTTTACGTTACTCCGCTGCAAGTTTTCCTCGTAAGTGCTTGATTCACAAAGCACTTGCGTGTAAACTTGCGGCGGAGTAACGTAAAGACGTCCGGCGCAAGCCCGCCTAATTCAAATGGGGCGGGGACCATTTAAATTAGGCACGTTCCAGCGCCGAACGTACTGGGCATGCTCCGTTTTTAAATTTCCCGCCGTGCTTTGCGCGAAATGACGTCGCCTAAAAAAGAAAACAAATGCAGCCATCACATCAGAAAATTGGTAAGCTGCAATATAATAAATGTTTGTATTTGGGTTCAATACTGCTTTAGGGCAGGTTCACATTAAGTAAAAAGATGATACACAATGGTGTGCAGTCAGTTTATGGCTCAGATTTGTAAATTGTTATAGGTGTTTATAGTGAGAATTTTTTTTATTCTTCTTTTTGCAGTATGGTTTCAACATGGTCATGTCTCATCCACATGCTGTCAATGAGATTGCACTAAGTTTAAACAATAAAAACCCCAGGTGAGTTTGTCATTAACTCTTGTGACCAGAAGTCATTAATGTCTAGATTCCCAGGCTTAATTTAGCAGCGCCAGCAAGGGTTGGTCATTTGACATTAATTATATGACTAATAACGAATTATTTTCCAGTTGCCAACGCATACTGGCACTGCTAAATTTGGCATGGAAATTGATTATTCATACTGTATATATCTGCAAATATATATATATATATATAATATATATACTGTAAATGTTTTGTTCTGTTATATTTTTCAATAATGTAACTGTACCTGACAATTACACTGTTAAATATGACACTGCAGATCCCACTGCAGCTTGAAGGTGGCAGTGTACATCCGTAGACTGATGGCTTATTTGTCAATGAAGCCTCCAGCCTGCATGTGATCACTATTGCCTAGATTCACATACAATGCCGCAACTTTGCGGCGGCGTAGCTTAAGGCATTTAAGCTACGCCGCCGTAAGTTAGCGAGGCAAGTACATGATTCACAATGTACTTGCCTGCTAAGTTACGGCGGCGTAGCCTAAAGCCGGCGGGTGTAAGGGCGCCTAATTCAAATATGTGTAAGGGGGCGTGTTTTATGTTAATGGGACTTGACCTTACGTTTTTGACGTTTTTTTTTAACTGCGCATGCGCTGGGCGCCTAGATTTTCCAGTGTGCATTGCGGCTAAGTACACCGCACGGGCCTATTGATTTTGACGTGGATGTAATCTACGGAAATCCCGATTCACGGATTTCGACGCGGGAACGGCGGCCATACTTAACATTACTATTCCAACTAGGGCCTAGCTCTAACTTTAGGCGGCCTATCTCTAACGTAAATGGCGTAAAAGTACTGCGTCGGCCGGGCGTACGTTCGTGAATCGGCGTATCTACTAATTTACATATTCTACGCAATGGAAGCGCCTCCTAGCGGCCATCCGAAATATTGTAACCTAAGATAGGACGGCGCAAGCCGTCGTATCTTAGATATGTTTAAGTGTATCTCTGATTGAGAATACACTTAAACATAAGTCGGCGTAGATTCTGAGTTAGGTCGGCTTATCTACTGATAAGCCGGCCTAACTCTTTCTGAATCTACCTATATGTCATAACAGGAACAGAGCCGAGGATGTCAATCAGCTGGAGTTTCCTCCCCTGTCACCATTTATCTCTTGGTGTCAGGAAAATGTGTCAGAAGTGACCCATGCTGATAGCAGAGGAACAAAGCAGTAGACAGAAATTACACTTGGTGCTCTTAATTGAGACAAGTACACACTACAGAGAAATATGCTTTGTTCATATTTCATGTCTGAGGATTACAACCACTTTAAGTCTTTCAGTCTTTAAATCTTAAAACAGTTATGTCTTAAGCTGTCAGACCATCTTGAATGCCAGTTAGCTCAAAGACTCGAAGCTGTTAACCCCCACTGTGCTGCAAATACAGCACCAGTAAGAGGACTGGGCACCCTACAGCAATGATTTTTGGCACCTTCCAGCTATTGGGGAAAACTGCATTTTGGTTAAATGTTAGCTTTAGGCTATACAGTGTTCTGAAGTATCAGCAAACTGTTATGTCTTGCAGCAGTGATTGGGTAAAATAATCACTTAAACATGATTAAAAATTGTAATGTGTTATAGTCAGAAATTGTTATGCACTTCTTTTCACTATAAAAGGATATGGCTCTGATGCCGCGTACACACAGTCGTTTTTTGTGATGAAATAAAACAAAGTTTTTCATCATGAAAAAAAACAAAGTTTTTCTAACTTCATCATAAAAAACGACGTTGATCACACACCATCGTTTTCTGAAAATGCTCTAGCAAAGCGCGGTTACGTATAACACGTACGACGGCACTCTGTTCCATTCAAGCTCCCGTCTCATAACTTGCTTCTGAGCATGCGCGGGTTTAAAACGTTGTTTAAAACGTCGTTTTAGCCCACACACGATCATTTTTTATGACACAAAAAACGACATTTTGAAAACCGACATAAAAAATTTAAGCATGTTCGAATTTTTTTTGGCCGTTTTTTAGAAGACAAAAAACGATGTGAAGCCCACACACGATCATTTTAAATGACGTTTTTAAAAACGTTGTTTTATTTCATCACAAAAAACGACCGTGTGTACGCGGCATGAGATTTAGGAGTCCTGTTGAGGGGCTTGTCCATGATGGAATAGATAGTCAATGGGGATGATTTACTAAAGGCAAATCCACTTTGCACTACAAGTGCACTGTAAGTGCACTTGGAAGTGCAGTCGCTTCTGAGGGGAAGATCTGAGGGGAAGATCTGAAATGAGGCGAAGCTCTGCTGATTTTATCATGTACAAACAAAAATAGATTTTTATTTTCCTTGCATGTCCCCCTCAGATCTAAAGAGACTGCACTTCCAAGTGCACTTGTAGTGCAAAGTGGATTTGCGCTTAGTAAATAAACCCCAATATTTTATGGTGCAGTT
The DNA here is from genome assembly GCF_905171775.1 of Rana temporaria. Taxonomy (NCBI): domain Eukaryota; kingdom Metazoa; phylum Chordata; class Amphibia; order Anura; family Ranidae; genus Rana; species Rana temporaria. The sequence continues at coordinate 186,784,479 of NC_053494.1, read as the reverse complement.
AATGAAATTTATTTTCTAAGCCTGTTTCTTTTGTCTTTAAATGAAGTGTATTATAGTAAAAACAAAGCCATTTGAGTGCCGGTAGAGATCAATTTAACCCATCTTTATATACTAGGTACAATGCCATTAGGAAATAATTTTTCCCATTGCTACAGTCCACAGTAAATATGTGGCCCTGACACATTAGAAAGTGTTAAGTTCATTCTTCTGTCTGGCGGCGGCCATTTTGTACGGTGGCAGTTTCCTGAGCAGTTCTCTTTTTATTGCACCCCGGTAAATCATGACCACAATGTCCTCTGGATTTTTTTTTTTTAAGTAACAGCTTGTTTTGTGTCTGAGGCAAGGCCGGGACCTACGTCCCTGCTGCAATTTCTCCTCACCCCTATATGTCTGCTTATTAAAGTCTCCATATGGCAAAATTAGGTCAGATTGTTTCAAAATATGTCTGCAAAACTGGAGACAGTTTAACCTAGTTTCATTTTATTTCAGTGAACTTTTCTTACAAACTAGAAAAAATGGGTTTTCCTGTCTGAGAGTTTATGTAAAAACCACCAGAATTCTGTGCATTGGGGAAGGCCTGTTGTTTCTACATTTGTTATATGCAGCCATTACTGAAATGTCTGAGGTAAAAAGGGGTCCAGTCAGTGACTAAATCAGTGAATTACCGGTAACACTCCTGAGGGAATGCAACATGTACTGTACTTGTGGTTCAGTTTAGCATACATGTTTAAAGTGGACCTTTTCGAATACTGCACAAGTTATGCCTGCATTAATAAATTGCTGGCCTGTCACAACAACATAATAATATTCATCATAATATTATATACAGTGTGTTTATATATACATATGGTATACTGTACATCTTCTATAATAAATAGCATTCCTTGAGCTGATCTTTGCCTAGACTGAAATTATGTCACTCTGCTGCAGGCAGGACCAAGCATTTCCTCAGTTTCCCCTCCCTAAGTGATTGGACTGGCCATCTTGAGTAATGGCAAATTATTCATTTAGCATTAACTTCCTTGAATCCATCTGTCCTTAGCTCAAGTATGCATGCAGGAGAGTAATGAGAAACCCCCCCCCCCCCCCCCCCCACTCCACCCCTCATGTTGACTCCTGGGATGTATAAAATCATTTGCCTAGGCAAGAAACCAGGAAGTAACTGAAGAAATGTAGACAAAAAAGTTTAAAACAAGTAAATATGATATACTTTCCTATCTATTTACTAATGCTAGCAGCATGAGGATTAATAATAAATAAATAAATAAATAATCATTGTTGATTTTAACCAGTTAAGCCCTGTGAGGTCTTCCCCTCCTTCATGACCAGACCATTTTTTTCCCCACAAAAAGAGCTTTCTTTTGGTGGTATTTGATCACCTCTGCGGTTTTAATTGTTTTGCACTATAAACACAAAAATACTTTCTGCTATAAAACATACCAAAAAAAAAAAGGTTTTTGGTAAAAAAAAATTCCAACAAGCGTATATTAATTGGTTTGCTCAAAAGTTATACCGTCTACAAACTATGAGATAGATTTATGGCATTTTTATTTTATTTTTTATTTATTTTTTACTAATTTTTTACGTGACTGCGACATTGCGGCGGACAAATCGGACACAAAGGGGTTGATTTACTAAAGGCAAATAAACTGTGCACTTTTGAAAGTGCAGTTGCTCCAGAAGTTAGTAAATGAGGGAGAACTCTGCTGACTTCCATCATCCAATCATGTGCAAGCAAAAATGCTTTTTTTTTTCATTTTCCTTGCATGTGATTGGTTGTTCTTTGCAAAGTGAACCTTTACCTCATTTACTAAGCTCTGGAGCAACTTCACTTGCAGAGTGCAACTGCACTTTCAAAAGGGCACAGTTTATTTGCCTTTAGTAAATCAACCCCTATGTGACACTTTTTGCGGACCAGTGACACTAATACAATGATCAGTGCACTCTCACTGTACTAATGACACTGGCAAGGAAGGAGTTAACATCAGGGGAGATTAAAGGGTTAAGTGTGCTCCTAGGGAGTGTTTTTTAACTGTGTGGCAGATGGCTTAACTGGAGGAAAACAGAAATCCGTGTTACTAAGCAGAAACACCAAAACTCCATGGGCCGGATTCACAGACATTTGCACTTCCGCCACGTATCAGTATCACTTCCGCCACGTATAAACTCTACGCCGCCATATCTTACCTGGCGGAATTTCGAATCCTCAGCGATTCCGCGCCGTAAGTTGCAGCGTAGTGTTTTTCTGGCGGCGTATTTGAAATTGGGCGGGTTGGGGGCGTGATTCATTTAAATGAATCGCGTCCCCGCGCAGAATGAACTGCGCATGCTCCGTTTTGAATTTTCCTGCCGTGCTTTGCGCGAAATGACGTCGTACCAACGTCATTTTTTTAACTTAGACGTGAGTTACGTCCTTTCCTATTCACGGACGACTTACGCAAAAAAAAAAAAAATTCAAATTTCGACACGGGAAAACGACGGCCATACTTAACATGGCAAGTCTATCTATACGCCGCAAAATAGCAGCTTTAACTATACGCCGGGAAAAGCCGACTAGCGACGACGTAAGAGAGTGCGACGGCTGCGCGTACCTTCGTGGATCGACGGAAAAAGCGAATTAGCATACCCGATGCGGAAAACGATGCGAACTCCACCCAGCGGGCGCCGAAGTATTGCACCTACGATCCGATGGCGTACGAAGCCGTCGGATCGAAGCCAGAAGCCGTCGTATCTTGGTTTGAGGATTCAAACTAAAGATACGACGCGGAAAATTTGAAAGTACGCCAGCGTATCAGTAGATACACCGGCGTACTCGCTCTATGAATCTGGCCCCATGTTCCTCTCTGACAGAACGGCAATCTGCCTCGTTTACATAGGCAGACCGCCATTCTGCCTCTCCTGTCAAAGATTGGCGGGTCCCGGCGGACATTGTGTCTGCCAGGCTCGCTGATTGGCTCCTGCTGTGTCCAATCACAGCGGGAGCGGGCAGCCTGTGGTGTGTGCACATACAGGTACTTGATTTCGCACAGGAGGGGCACCCTGCCGCAGTATATCTACGTGGTGCGGTCTTTAAGTGGTTAATTAAAGAAGCATGGATGAGGATGACAGCCACCAAGCTTGTGTCTACAATAAAGTCATTGGGCCAGATTTAGAGAGATCGGCGTATCTTTAGAGCGGCGTAGCGCATCTGATATGCGCTACGCCGACGTAACATAGAGAGGCTCGTACTGTATTCACAAAGCACTTGCTCCCTTTCTTGCGCCGGCGTAACGTAAAATGGCCGGCGTAAGCCCACCTAATTCAAAGTAGCAAGGCAGTGGGCGTGTAGTATTATATTGAAGCGTGACCCCATGTGAATGCATGACCGAACGAACGGCGCATGCTCAGAATCACGTCGCAAATACTCCCTAAGATACGTCGGCTCAATGCTTTCGACGTGAACGTAACCTACGCCCAGCCCCATTCACGTACGACTTACGTAAACGACGTAAAATACGACGCTGTTCCCACGCCCATACCTTTGCATGACTTACCCCTGCTTTATGAGGGGTAACTTTACGACGGACGTACGCCTTACGTAAACGACGTAGCTTACTGCGACGGGCGCAAGTACGTTCGTGAATCGGCGTATCTAGCTCATTTACATATTCAACGCGTAAATCAACGGAAGTGCCCCTAGCGGGCCTGCGTAAATATGCACCCAAGATACGACGGCGTAGGAGACTTATGTCCGTCAGATCAAGCAGAAATTCAGGCGTATCTGGTTTCCTGAATACAGCGCATAGATACGACAGCGCATACTACAACTTACACGGGCGTATTAACAGATACCTTGGCGTAAGTTGTCTGTGAATCTTGCCCATTGTGACGGGTATAACATGTCTATCCTAATAGGCAGCCTAAAGGTTGCAATCTTCCTGACGCAACCAGTCGGATTATTCTTTTATTGAAATCACCTCACACCGCCAGCATTTGTATACTGTTTGTATAAGATAAACTCATAACCTTCATACAGAGACCAATCGCCTGATTTCCTTAAAGGGAAATAAAAACTCTGCTAAATGTCTCCTTTTCAGCAGTTACACCCCGCTTATCACATTGTTCCCATTAATTAGTGAAATATCTTTGTTTTGTTTTTTTTGTTTTTACAGAACAAAAGCACTTGTATTAGAACTGCTAGCAGCCGTCTGCCTTGTCCGCGGAGGACACGAAATCATTTTATCAGCGTTCGATAACTTCAAGGAGGTAAAAAAAAAAAAAATCCCTTGCATTGCATTTGGTGCGGGGAGGAGGCCCAGTGTCCATGTTTGTTTTCTTTATTTGCTGGTTGCTGGTTTTGATTTAGTCCCTCCCTGTAAATAGACGCAGTGAAATTAAAGCTTTGTGATAGAAGTAATTGATAATTATTTATGGGCCTCAGATGCTGGTGCTCCGCGCTTTGCAGATTTCTTTGTTCTAAATATCGTTCAGATGTTTGGAAGGGGGAGCTGGTTGCCTTTCAGTTCATGCAACATTTATCAGTTATAGGGACAGAACAAGCTGAGTAAATGAGGTGAAGCCAAGCGCTGGGATTCAAGGCTTAAAGTGGAGGTTCACCCGGAAATATTAATTTTTAACCTTAGATTCCTGCTCATTTTGTCTAGGGGAATCGGGTGTTTTTTTAAAATCGAAGCTGTACTTACCGTTTTAGAGAGCGATCTTCTCCGCCGCTTCCGGGTATGGGCTGCGGGACTGGGCGTTCCTATTTTGATTGGCAGTCTTCCGACAGGCTTCCGACGGTCGCATCCATCGCGTCACGATTTTCCGAAAGTAGCCGAATGTCGGTGCGCAGGCGCCGTATAGAGCCGCACCGACGTTCGGCTTCTTTCGGCTACTCGTGACGCGATGGATGCGACCGTCGGAAGCCTGTCGGAAGACTGCCAATCAAAATAGGAACGCCCAGTCCTGAAGACCCATACCCGGAAGCGGCGGAGAAGATCGCTCTCTAAAACGGTAAGTACAGCTTTGATTTAAAAAAAAATAGCCGATTCCCCTAGACAAAATGAGCATCAATCTAAGGTTAAAAATTTTTTTTAGGGTGAACTCCCGCTTTAAAGTGTACCTGTCTCTTGTACAATGCGGAGCCATTTTGGATTGATAACGAAATGCTATGGGGTTGATTTACTAAAGGCAAATAGACTGTGCTTTCTGCAAGTGCAGTTGCTCCAGAGCTTAGTAAATGAGCAGAAGCTCTGCTGACTTTCATCATCCAATCATGTGCAAGCAAAATTTTTTTTTATTTTTTTTCCTTGCATGTGTTTGGCTAACATTTACTAAGCTCTGGGGCAACTGCATTTTGAAAAGCGCACAGTCTATTTGCCTTTAGTACATTAACCCCAGTGTGTCATATACTGTAGGAGTTGACTTACTAAAAAGGCAAATAGGCTGTGCACTTTGTAAAGTCAGTGTTGATGGGGGAATCCCTCCCGCAGCGCTGTTGTGTTCTGCCGGCAGGGAGCCTCACCTGCCAGCACAACACAATGGTCGCTGCTGGTGGCAGTAGATAGATCAATTTCAGTACAACCAGCCTAACCATAGATGGATCGAATCTCGGCTGAACTGGATGAGATTTGATCCATTTATGTCCATGACTTCTCCCCCCGCCCTCTTCCCTCCTCCCCATCCTTCTATACCTTGTAACTATTTAATGAATGTCAATATGCTGTTCATAAGTTCATAATTTTTATTTTTTTTTACTTTTGGGTGGATGCCATCAGGCTAAATCATTCAACATCTTATTTTATGCACCTCTTTATACACCCCTCAAGTTTTTAGTGGCATAATGTTTGTGCTTAAGTTCTGACTTGGCGCTTCTGCCATGGTTATTATACTTTAATAGGACCACAGAGGGTGGAGGGGCAGGACCAAGATCTCCACTGTGGCTTCGTATGACTAGTCAAAGCAGATGACCCCCATAGATGCCGAGTCCTACATTCGGCATCTATGGATGCTAAATGCTGGACTCGGGAGCACGCCCGCAAGGTAACCCCCGGGGGGGGGGGCGCTTCTCCTAGGGCAGGCATGTCCAAAGTCTCGGTATAATGCGCCCCCTTGTAATTTGGATATATATATCTTTTGTGGCCCCCAGGGCGCTGCCTCGGAGGGGACAGGGAGGGAGCGGGACAAGCGTCGTCAGATTACATAAAGGAAAATCTCCTGTTTACTCTGCAGCATCTGTAATAGGAAGTCCCATCTCCTGGGCTGTTATTGGGCGACTGTTCTGTCTATCATAGGAGGCGGGACTTTGTATTAAAGAGGCCACCGTGTAAACAGAAGATTCTTCTGTATGTAATCTGTTGGCGCTCGTCCCGCCCCCTCCCTGTCCCCTCCAAAGCTGCAGATGGGCATCGATCAGCCTGCTCTGATGGCACTTGTAAGGCTGCATTCATGGCAATAATAAGGCTGCATTCATGGCAATGGTGAGGCTGCATTGATGGGCACTGACCCTTATTTTGCTTCACAGTCCTTTATTTAAAAAAACATTTTTTTCTTAAAGTGAAGGTGCGTGTTTTACGCCAATAAATACGGTAAATAAGACGCCTGAGCTCATCCTTAGTCTTAAGCGGCACTTGGGGATTCGTTGGGGCCACATAAGATATACATATATCACACCCAAGCTCATCTCTTCAGCACTCACAGCCACAAAGGCAGGAGAATTCTTGTTGGGCCGTGTATTAGTGTTTGGAGGAACACACTTAGGCCTCGTACACACGACCGAACATGTACGCTGAAACTGGTCCGGCGGACATGTTCGGTCGTGTGTGCGGCCGACCGGACAATTTTCCGGCGGATCGGACAGGTTTCCAGCGGACAAATGTTTCATAGAATGCTAAGAAACATGTCGGCTGGAAGCCTGTCCGTTGGACATGTTCGGTCGTCTGTACGACTCACCGGACATGTCCGCTCAGCCGAAAGCCCTTGCATGCGTCAAAGTGATTCGACGCATGCATGGAAGCATTTAACTTCCGGGTTCGCGCTCGTCGCCGCGTCATCGTCGCCGTCACGTCGCCTTCACGTCATCGTTACGTCACCGCGTATTCTGTCCGCGCGGATTTTGGTTTGATGGTGTGTACAACCATTAGACCAAAATCTCCGAGCGGACATGTCCGATGAAAACGGTCCGCGAACCGTTTTCATCGGATAGATCCGCTCGTGTGTACAAGGCCTTAGACCAAATTTTAATGGTCCAAAGAATGTGAGGCAAACCTCAAGCATGTTCACTTCATCAAATCTGGCCCTCTTTGAAAAAAGTTTGGACACCCCTGTCCTAGGAGGTTATACGATGCTGGGAGGAGCTGATAGCGCCGCCGGTGGACCTCAGAAGAAGAGGATCAGGGCCACTCTGTGCAAAATGAACTGCACAGTGGAGGTAAGTATGACATGTTTGTTTGTTTTTTAAAAACACAAAGCTTTGCAATCACTTTAAAGTGTATATACAGTAGCTAAAACTTTTTTTTGACTGAATAAAGTAGAACCCATCACACTTTAATTGTTTCTGTTGGGTAAGTTGGGTGAAATTGTGTTTACCTATCTTACAAAAAAAAGTAGAAATTAAAATATTGGCTTTTTTACTGACTTTTAAGCTTTTCTTATAAGCTCTACAACAATAAAAAAATAAATAAAAATTTAAAATATATATATAAAGATGTGCTATTTAAATACCTGTATTATGATACGATAGCTAGTGTTAGATGTTTCATCCTTGGTATCAACCAATCAGGAACTGCCATTTATTTCAGTGTCTACTTTTCTTATTCGCTGATTGTTATTGTTTTATTGTCACTTGTTTGGTCGATGTAGTTTTTGCCCCTTTTCTGTTCTGTTTTTATCCCGCCAGCGCACGTGTGTAAGACTGCGCTGTTGTTTTATAAGCATTTTACTAAATAAATAAATAAATAAGCTACTGGAAGTTGATTTTTGATTGGCTGCTATGAGTTATCCAACTCCAGATCGTTTTTTGTGCCTTTATTAAGCCCACAAATGTAATTGATTTTAATAGACAATAAAATGTAATCTTTTATTTGAATACTGCAAAATAAATGTGTCACATTACTCAAGTTCAGAGAAGAAAATTATGTTATGTATCTATTTTTTTTATTTTTTTTAAGAATACACAGATGATTCAAGTCAAGCAGGCAGAATACAGACCTTCACCCGACTGTATCATTTATATTTTAATTAGCATTATTTGCATGAAATAACTTGTATCACCATGGCAACCACCCTAAAATACACAGGGGATTTATTGTTTTGCGGTTAAGAGTTGTCATAGTGTCATCCATGCTAAATTTAGAGGCTCTCCCTGGAAGGTGGCTTTGTTAGGATAAATCATTCTTGTGCTAGTGTCATTTTTTTTTCTTCCTTTTATTAAGTTTATATGAATTGTGCAAATTGCTGTTTCAGACAAGACAGTGATTTCTTTTTTGTAATCATTTAAAATTCTAGATTAATATTATATTAGGAGAATTTAATATGATTTAATAAAGGCTCTCATTTATTCTACAATATGGTTGCCCCCCATTGTACTTCAAAATTGACTGACTGTGAAACCAGAGGCAGAGACAGACACAGGATCCTTGTTGGATTATGCTCTGCCTGTTATCTCGCATCTATGGGGGCCTTTTCATTGTGTTTAATAAATGTAGTAAAATAAAGACCGCTCTTTCATCATTCCGGTATCAAAAAAGGGGTTATAAACCCTCAAGGTTTTTCACCTTAAAGCGGGGTTTCACCCTAAAAATAAATAAATAAATTTGTCTACCATGCCATCCAGCATACTAGCGTCAGCTACAGTATGCCTTTATTTTATTTTTTTCCGCTGTACTCACAGTTTAATCCATTAGTTAAGTTTCAGACTCCCGCGGGGAGTAGGCGTTCCTATGAAGAGGGGAACATGATTGACGGCCGGCTATGGCGCGTCACGCTTCCCGAAAATAGCCGAAATAGGACTTGGCTCTTCACGGCGCCTGCGCAGTCAGCTCCTAGTCTGTGCGCAGGCGCGGTATAGCGCCGTGAAGAGCCGAGTCCTACTCCGGCTATTTTCGGGAAGCGTGACGCGCCATAGCCGGCCGTCAATCATGTTCCCCTCTTCATAGGAACGCCTACTCCCCGCGGGTGTCTAAAACGAAACTAATGGATTAAACTGTGAGTACAGCGCAAAAAATAAAAAATAAAGGCATACTGTAGCTGACGCTAGTATGCTGGATGGCATGGTAGAAAGTGTTTTTTTAGGGTGAACCTCCGCTTTAATGCATTCTATGCAAAACCTCCCTAAGTGCAGCAGCCCCCCAGTTCCCCCCGTTTTACTTACCTGAACCCTACCTTTACTGCGCCGGGAACGAGCACACTAGCTCCAGCCGGTGTCTCGGGTATTGATTGGATAGATTGATAGAAGCACAGCCATTGGCTCCCGCTGCTGTCAGCAGTGTTAATTTTGTCGACTAAAACCGACTAAAACATTTTAGTCGACTAACTTAATAACATTTTAGTCTACAGTATTTGCCGGTGTACAAGGCGAATGGGCGTATAAGACGACCCCCTAATTTTACAGTTTTTACAATTTTTTTTTTGCCTGTACTCACTGTATAAGGCGACCCCCCTTCCAAAGCTTCCGAAGCTTCATATTTCTTCCTTCTGGAGCCATATTCTTCTTCCTTCTTGCTGGAGCTGGAGCCATATTCTTCTTCATTATTGCTGGAGCTGAAGCCATATTCTTCTTCATTCTTGCCCGAGCTGGAGCCATATTCTTCTTCCTTCTTGCTGGAGCTGGAGCCATATTCTTCTTTATTCTTGCTGGAGCCATATTCTTCTTCATTCTTGCTGGAGCCATATTCTTCTTCATTCTTGCTGGAGCTGGAGCCATATTCTTCTTCATTCTTGCCCGAGCTGGAGCCATATTCTTCTTTATTCTTGCTGGAGCTGGAGCCATATTCTTCTTCATTCTTGCTGGAGCTGGAGCCATATTCTTCTTCATTCTCGCTGGATCCATATTCTTCTTCATTCTTGCTGGAGCTAGAGCCATATTCTTCTTCATTCTTGCTGGAGCCATATTCTTCTTCATTCTTGCTGGAGCTAGAGCCATATTCTTCTTCATTCTCGCTGGATCCATATTCTTCTTCATTCTTGCTGGAGCTAGAGCCATATTCTTTTTCATTCTTGCTGGATCCATATTCTTCTTCATTCTTGCTGGAGCTAGAGCCATATTCTTCTTCATTCTTGCTGGAGCCATATTCTTCTTCATTCTTGCTGGAGCCATATTCTTCTTCATTCTTGCTGGAGCCATATTCTTCTTCATTCTTGCTGGAGCCATATTCTTCTTCTTCATTCTTGCTGGAGCCATATTCTTCTTCATTCTTGCTGGAGCCATATTCTTCTTCATTCTTGCTGGAGCCATATTCTTCTGTAACATCATCAGCCCACGCCTCTCTGACTCTCAAAGCCAATCCGAGCAGGCTACTGTATGTAGCCTGCTCGGATTGGCAGAGGTTGTTACTCCAATCCGAGCAGGCCTTGTATTCATTTCAATACATCGCTCACCGGGATTGGCTAAGCGGTATATACTGTATGTAGCCAAAGCTACATAGAGTATTACTGCACATCCAGCAAGCATCCGAGCAGCTGACCCGGCGTATAAGGCCTCGTACACACGGCCGAGGAACTCGACGTGCCAAACACATCGAGTTCCTCGGCCAGTTCAGCACTGAAGCCGCCGAGGAGCTCGGCGGGACGAGAGCTCCCATAGAACAACGAGGAAATAGAGAACATGTTCTCTATTTCCTCGTCGAGCTCCTCGTCGGCTTCCTCGGCCGAAAGTGTACACACGGCCAGTTTCCTCGGCAGAATTCAGCCAGAAACTCGGTCGGAAGCTGAATTCTGCCGAGGAAACTGGTCGTGTGTACGGGGCCTGAGACGACCCCTGCTTTTTGGCCATTTTTTTTTTAAGTGTAAAAGGTAGTCTTATATGCCAGCAAATACAGTACTAAAATACGACTAAAACAATTGAGATAACTAAAATGGGACTAAAACTAATGGCATTTTAGTCAAAAGACTAAAATGGGACTAAAACTAAAATGCTATTTTAGTCAAAAGACTAAGACTAAAACTAAATTGAAATTTGACGTCAACATTAGCACTGGTCTGTAGTGCATGCTCATACCTCAGTAACATAAATAATAACATATTCGATTTTTCACTCCAGTAGTATATAATGAGTTTGGAAATTGTAGAGAAATGCTTAAATAATGCATTACAATTTACCTGCACCCATTCGATTTTAGATGACTAAAATGAGTTACTGGAGATTTTAGTCGATTAAGATGTACTGGATATTTAGTCGACTAAATACGACTAAAACTAAAACAGTTGCAGAAGACTAAAATGGGACTAAAATTTAAAGTGGAGGTTCACCCAAAAACTTAATTTTTAACATTAGATTGAGGCTCATTTTGTCTAGGGGAATCGGGTGTTTTTTTTTTAAATCGAAGCAGTACTTACCGTTTTAGAGATAGATCTTCTCCGCCGCTTCCGGGTATGGGTTGCGGGACTGGGCGTTCCTATTTGATTGACAGGCTTCCGACGGTCGCATACATCGCGTCACTATTTTCCGAAAGTAGCCGAACATCGGTGCGCAAGGGGCCGTATAGAGCCGTACCGACGTTCGGCTTCTTTCGGCTACTCGTGACGCGATGTATGCGACCGTCGGAAGCCTGTCGGAAGACTGTCAATCAAATAGGAATGCCCAGTCCCGAAGACCATACCCGGAAGCGGCGGAGAAGATCGCTCTCTAAGTACTGCTTCGATTTAAAAAAAACACCCGATTCCCCATGACAAAATGAGCCTCAATCTAATGTTAAACTAATGTTTTTTTCAGGTGAACTCCCACTTTAAAATGCCATTTTAGTCCTAGGACACTGCTGTCAATCAATTCCAATGACGCAGGAGCCAGGGCCGAGTCCTGCTGTCTGTGTTAATAGACGCAGCAGCAGGACACGGGAGTGCGCACGCACGAGTGCTCCGAGGGAGAGTGCTTTTTCGACTGATTACTCGAGAAGAGGAGGAGCCAGGAGCGCCGCTGAGGGACTCCAGAAGAGGAGGATCATGGCCACTCTGTGCAAAACCAACTGCACAGAGTAGGCAAGTATGACATGTTTGTTTTAAAAAAAATACTGGCAAGCTCAGTGTGCTGCTGCTTATTCCCTCTCCCCAGCTTATATGCAGCTAAATACAGTGATCACTTATAAATAAATAAAAAAAGGGGGGGGTAAATTCATAAATAAAAGTTTTGCCTTTCATTTCTATTTTAAACTGAATGGGTTGTTTTAGGCCCCATGCACACGAGAAGCAAATGCAAACACATGTAAACTCAAGTTTTCAAAGGCAAAAACCGGCATTTAAAACGCCCGTTTTTGCCGCGAATTTCGCTGCGTTTTTCCGCGTTTAGCGGCGTTTTACCACGTTTGCGGCTATCAGCTTTTACAACAAAGACATTGTAGACCCTTCCAAAGCTTTGAAACGCAAAAACTTTTGCGTCTGAACCCAAAATTTTGCTTCTGAAAAAACGGGCCTAAACCCAACTGCTTTAAAACGCAAAAAAACGTGAATGTGTGCATGGACACATAGGATAACATTAAATGTGTTCAGGGGCAGTTGAAAAAAATGCCCAAATGCCTCTGAACTCGAGTTTACCAGCGTCTCGTGTGGATGGGGCCTTACAAGGTGATCATTTACAATCACTTTAAGTTACCACAAATTAGAAAGGTCATTACACTTGATCATATGAGAAGGTTGTGTATGTTATTGGTATCTTATCTTACTGGTCCCCCTGCTTCAATCCTAGGTTTGTGGTGAGAAACAGAGATTTGAGAAGCTCATGGAACATTTCAGGAATGAAGACAACAATATTGATTTTATGGTAAGATGTTGTTTCCTATTAATTTACTGTTACTACCTTGAATTCCAGGCAAACAGCTACATTTACAGTCAACATACACATATGGAAACTGTTTTGCCCACCAAAGGATTTGTAATTTCATGTAACTATTTTGTTTTGTGGTCTAAGCATCCTTGCCAGACAGCACAACCAGATACTTGACTTTGACTTTAACAGCAGCGCAGCTTGGTCAAAACACACTGCCAGCCCTCCAGCGCACTTACAAATCAGCATTTCTGCTCATTCAGAGTTCTTTCAGACAATAAGCGTACTGATCTCTAAAAAACGATCAATGGTGGATTGCCTTTCAAATGGGTAGCATAGCAGCAGCTGGCAGGTGTTACGGAGGTGCTAATGCCGCCTCCTGATGCCTGATTATTATTTTTTACCTACTGAATGGCAGTTTTACTTTGGCACGCAACGCAGTTGCGGTGTGGCCCCATTGGTCACAAATATGTGAATTTGACAGGTGCTGCCACCTGACAGACTCTGCAGGCTAAGTTAAAAATTCTGCAGAGCAAAGCATCATGGACTTGGATATCAGGCTGTTATGTTGGAATTCAGGTGAGTTTTAATCAAAATCAATTTAAAGGATAGGTTCACCATTACAGAAAAATCTGTAAGGTGAACTTACACAGGACCCCCTCCTCACCAACCCCTCCCCTGCCCCAATTATTAATTGCTATTAATATCAATGCATGATTCATTCTATCAGCTGCATTACCACATATGCATGTATAGTATGCCATGACGCATATGTTGGCGCCACAAGCCTAATAAATTATACACTAGATTTTACATCAAACCTTCATCTTATTTACTTGTAATACATCTTTTTCCAAAGTTGAATTTTGCACTTGAAAACTGTTTTCAAAGATTATCGGAACCCCCCCCCCCCCCCATTCTGAGCCCTGGTATATCCATGTCAGAAGTCTGGAGCTTAGAAACCCCCTCAGCATCCACGCGTCGTCTTCCCAGCTGACAGAACGTGCTATGCGGTTTCTGATTGGTCCTCCCATGTGACGTCGCTCAACAACTAGAGTGCTCCGAAACGAGGTATATAAAGGAGGTATATTTTGGACATTCAGCTGAGGGGATTTCTAAGCCCCGGACTTCTGATGTGGGTATACCAGGGCTCAGAATGGGAGGTTGCCGCGGTCCAGGTCAGCGGACCGGAGGGAGGGTGAGGAGGGCATCCTGTGTAAGTTCACCTTACAGATTTTTCAGGGCTGTGTTAACCCCAATGAGGATGCACATGTGTTCTGTGCATCCCCATGCAGGCAGTCCCATTCATGTCAATTGGAAAAGAGCAGCTCCATGGATACAGCCACTGTTCCCAATATGACATCCGTGTGGGTTCGGGTTCAGGTACGTGTCCCCAGAGTGTGCAAGTTCGGGGACACATGCCAACACCCATGTGGATGCCATATTGGGATCATAGGCCATATCTGTTCAGCCACTGTGTCTCAATTGACATTAGTAGGACTGTCTGCGCAGGGATGCATGGAACATCAGGAATTAACACGGCCCTGCATGAGCATACAGTATAATATGCCCCGTGTAAATGAGGCTTAACACAATTTAAAAATATATATATAACTGCATGTTTTTTAAAATGCCGCTGGAGTCCAGCTTTAATCTACTTTTGCAAGTATGTAAATATAGTAAATATAGTAGAAAACACCTGTAGTAACCTAATGGCTATGACTAAGGCTACACGCCGAAATGCGTAAGCCCTGTATTATTTTGTACCACACCTGGATTAATAAATGTATTCATTGTGGAAGATTGAGCTGGTGACTTTCTTTATCTACATACTTTCGCAAGTAGCATAAAGCGCCTCTTCTTAACCACTTCCTGACCGCCGCATGTAGATATACGTCGGCAGAATGGCACGGACAGGCACATCAACGTACCTGTACGTACCTGCCTAGACGTGGGTCGGGGGTCCGATCAGGACCCCCCCCCGCGCTACACGCGGCGGTCGGGTTCCCTCGGGGAGCGATTCGGGACGACGGCGCGGCTATTTGTTTATAGCCGCTCCGTTGCGATCGGTCCCTGGAGCTGAAGAACGGGGAGAGCCGTATGTAAACACGGCTTCCCCGTGCTTCACTATGGCGCTGCATCGATCGAGTGATCCCCTTTATAGGGGAGACTCGATCGATGACGTCATTCCTACAGCCACACCCCCCTACAGTTGTAAACACACACTAAGTGTACACTAAATCCTACAGCGCCACCTGTGGTTAACTCCCAAACTGCAACTGTCATTTTCACAATAAAGAATGCAATTTAAATGCATTTTTTGCTGTGAAAATGACAATGGTCCCAAAAATGTGTCAAAATTGTCCCAAGTGTCCGCCATAATGTCGCAGTCACAGAAAAATCGCTGATCGCCGCCATTAGTAGTAAAAAAAAAAAAAATTAATAAAAATGCAATAAAACTATCCCCTATTTGTCGCTCTATTTTTGTTTATAGCGCAAAAAATAAAAACCGCAGAGGTGATCAAATACCACCAAAAGAAAGCTCTATTTGTGGGGAAAAAAGGACGCCAATTTTGTTTGGGAGCCACGTCGCACGACCGCGCAATTGTCTGTTAAAGCGACGCAGTCCCGAACTGTAAAAACACCTTGGGTCTTTAGGCAGCATATTGGTCCGGTCCTTAAGTGGTTAAAGTCCCCTTTTTAAGTCCCACCCACTGTCATTCAATGGCTAGAGTTTACCACTGCTATACCAATGCTAGAGTTTCTGGCGCCCACTGAGGCTCTGGGATTTGAAAGTTGAATAACAGGAGGCAACTCTGAGGAGACAGGGTTTAATATCCATTTGCAGAGAATCAAGGGCCTGTGCACAGTCTAGTCTTATAGAAACAGTAGCACAGGTTTTACAGGCACCACAGGTTGTCTGCACTTGTAGACCAAAATAAATAAATAACTGAACTAAGTTCTGGAATTTTGTTTTTCCGATAATCTTTGAAAACAGTTTTCAAGTGCAAAATTAAACTTTGGAAAAAGATGTATTACAAGTAAATAAGATGAAGGTTTGATGTAAAATCTAGTGTATAATTTATTAGGCTTGTGGCGCCAACATATGCGTCATGGCATACTATACATGCATATGTGGTAATGCAGCTGATAGAATGAATTATGCATTGATATTAATAGCAATTAATAATTCAAATGTTCGAAATACAGTTTTGCCACGAGGAAAAAAGCTTTCCACTTACTTTCAAGTTATGCAGTAAAGGCATTTTAAAAGTTTTTAGATAACTCTAAAGACATTATTCTGATAGGGAAACAATAATGTCATATTTAGGCCCCGTACACACGGACGGACTGTTCCGATGAAAACGGTCTGCCGGCCCGTTTTCATCGGACATGTCCGCTGCCGGATTTTGGTCTGATGGTTGTACACACCATCAAACCAAAATCCCCGTGGACAGGATACGCGGGGCGTGGCCGCGCCGTCGCGGCGACGATGACGCGGCGACGTGCGCGACCCTGGAAGGTCAATGCTTCCACGCATGCGTCGAATCACTTCGACGCATGCGAGGGCTTTCGGTCGAGCGGACATGTCCGGTGAGTCTGTACAGACGACCGAACATGTCCGACGGACAGGCTTCCAGCGGACATGTTTCTTAGCATGCTAAGAAACATTTGTCCGCTGGAAACCTGTCCGATCCGCCGGAAAATTGTCCGGTCGGACGTACAGACGACCGAACATGTCCGCTGAAACTGGTCTGCGGACCAGTTTCAGCAGACATGTTTGGTCGTGTGTACGGGGCCTAAAGGGTAAGTCTGTCTACTGCTCTGAATCATCTGCTGCCTTTCTATCTCTCTCAGGGATCCTTGCAACATGATCCCTGAACTTGAGTTCCCAGCTCCACCCACCTAGCACATTACAAGGGGGGGTCTCTCTTTTCCTGTAGAATTTTCACATTTATTTTACATTGTATACAATTCATGGGAAAGGACGGCTCCTCCTGCTGTGGTAGGAATAAGACTGTGTGGCAGATCCGGAGCAGGCCTGGAAAGGAGCCCCCACAGGAAGATGTCAACACTAGATTTTCTGGCAGCTCCGGGCAGGCCTGGAAAGGTGCATCCACATGATGGTTCTAGATTTTCTGAAAGGATAAAAGAAGAAAGTTTTTAACAGGTACCTACCCTTCTGGAGTAGGTTACTGAGCATGATCACATCAAAAGTATGGAGTGCCTCCTAGCCCATTAAACAGCTGCTGTTTTCACAGAATACCACAACATATTCTCTACTTAAGGGGTTTCCTCAGTCTGGCTATGAACCAGATGATAGATGGGAAGATATTATCGAGCATTCCCCTTACCTGCCCTTCCGTCCTTGCTCTGCAACACTCTTCACCTTGTTTTTTACATCCCCCTACTTATCCTCTTTACCCCACAATTGCCCTTCAACTACCTCCCCTTCTACCCTCTTTTTAATACCCCTTTGTTTCTTTCTTTCTTTCTTTCTTTCTTCCTCCTTCTCCCCCCCCCCATACCTTTTCTACGTCTATTCATGTTCCCTAGCCCCTCCCTTTCCCTACTTCTCTTATTTAGGGATACAGGACCACTGGGCAACTTTAGACATGGTCCTCTCCTTTAGGGCCCTTTTACACAGGCGGACCGACTGAATCCCCCTGTCAGGTGGACCCTATCGGTCCATCCATTGTTCTCTGTGGAGTGGCGTGTGTCATCAGATTTGTGTTCGTTGACACCCGCCAATGTCCAATCCAATACTGTCTACTAAAAACAGATGGGTGAGGAACCGTTCCTCGTATGTCTGGCGCATCATATCGGATGGCAGTAAGGTGTGAACGGACAGGTGGTCTGTTTACACCTGACCGCCCATAGAGAAGAGCAGGCTGTGTCTTTGCATAAGAAGAGCAGACACGGACCACTAGACATATTCCCTGCTGAGCAGGACAGAGCCTGCCCTGTGTGAAAGGACCTACCACATTACCTCAGCTTTTATGGTTTTACCACCCCACCTACACACTCAGGCCAACCTCTCACAACTACAAATGCCAGCCTTTATACCTTAGGCCCCATACTCACGAGCAAACATGTCTGCTGAAACTGGCCCGCAGGCCAGTTTCAGCAGACATGTTTGGTCGTGTGTGGGCGCGAGCGGGCCGAATTCCAGCAAACATTTGCCCGCCGGGCCTTTTCCCAGCAGACAAATATTCCTGGACTTGTTTTAAAACAGTCCGCTGGAATTCTGCCCGCTCGGACATGTACGGTCGTCAGTACAGACCTACCGTACATGTCCAGGCGCCCGCCGTCCCTCGCATGCGTCGAATGACTTCGACGCATGCGTGGAAGCATTTTAAAGGCGGGCCGCCCACGTCGCCGCGTCATTGTCGCGGCGACACCGCGTCATCGACGCGGCGACACCGCGGACACGCACCGCGTATTGTTTACGCGCGGACTTCTGTACGATGGTGTGTACAACCATCGTACAGAAGCCCTCTGGCAGACATGTATGGTGGAAACGGTCCGACGGACCGCTTTCACCATACATGTTTGGTCGTGAGTACCCGGCCTTAGGGTACTAATGCATCTCACAAGAAAACTGTACTTCTTATTTACCTGTATTCTCTATGCAATGCATTAGGTGCACTCCCTTCCCCGTCCATGCTTTCTGTGTCCTATTTCCTTTTTTTTGATTTGTACAAAAATGCAATCAAATCTGGTTGATGTTTTAATTTACCAAATTCTGTCTATTGTTGTAACAACATTTTTAGGTGGACTGACCTCTAAAGGACCATAAAACATAAGCTATGCTTTGGCTTATTTCACTACTAACATATAACAAATGTGTGTCCTGGGGCATTGTAAAACATCTATTGTCCCCAGTCAACAAAATGATACAACTGGAGGAAATTACATATACCAGCAGAGGGTTATCTACAAAATGACATTCTATCACGTCAGTATGGTTAAAATTCTGATTTGCATGACCAGTAAGAATGCAAACACTATGGGCACTCCACTTTTTTTATGTCTAGTTTGCAAGACATGTTTTAAAAGCAGTAAAACAAATATGTAGTAATAATTATTAAAGCAAAACACTGGATGTCCTCTACCCGTGCCAGTTGTATTGTTGCACCAAACCCCTGTCTTTGTCATTTTTGTGGACAGCTTGGTCTGCATTACATGTGGGGGAAAAAAAACATATAAATATAAGTAATTAAAAGCAATAAAACAAATATGTAGTGATAATTATTAAAGCAGAACACTGGATGTCCTATACCCGTGGCAGTTGTATTGTTGCCCAAAACCCCTGTCTTTGTCATTTGGACAGCTTGGTCTGCATTAAATAAGGAAAAAAAGCCATCAAAGTATAAACAAAGGGCCAGATTCACAGCAGAAATAGATACGCCGGCGTATTTTCAAATTTGCCGCATCGTATCTTGATTTGGAATCCTCAAACCAAGATACGACGGCTTTTGGCATAGATCTGACAGGCGTACGCCTTCGGATCGTAGGTGTAATTCTCCGGCGGCCGCTGGGTGGAGTTTGCGTAGTTTTCCTGCGTCGGGTATGCAAATTAGCTGTTTACGGCGATCCACGAAGGTACGCGCGTTCGTCGCATTCTCTTACGTCTGCTTTTCCCGTCGTAAAGTTAAGAGTGCTATTTAGATGGTTAAAATTAGACCATCCATGTTAAAGTATGGCCGTCGTTCCCGCGTAAAATTTTTTGCTTAAGACGTCCGGGAATACGAAAGTACGCTACGCACGTCGCCGTTCAAAAAACACGTCGGGGCGCCGTAATTTTGCGCAAGGCGCGGCGGGAAATTTTCACACGGAGCATGCGCAGAACGTTCGGCGCGGGAGCACGCCTAATTTAAATGACACACGCCCCATTTGAATTAGGCGGGCTTGCGCCGGACAGATTTACGTTATGCCGCCACAGATTCATGTACCTGCGCTGCGGCGTAACGTAACTCATTACACCGCCGCAACTTTTCAGTGCAAGTGCTTGATTCACAAAGCACTTGCCTGTAAACTTGAGGCAGCGTAACGTAAATCTGTCCAGCGCAAGCCCGCCTAATTCAAACGGGGCGTGTGTCATTTAAATTAGGCGCGCTCCCGCGCCGAACGTTCTGCGCATGCTCCGTGTGAAAATTTCCCGCCGTGCTTTGCGCGAAATTACGGCGCCCCGACGTGTTTTTTGAACGGCGATGTGCGTAACGTACTTTCGTATTCCCGGACGTCTTACGCAAAAAAAAAAAAAAAATGTATTCGACACGGGAACGACGGCCATACTTTAACATGGATGGTCTAATTTTACACCATCTAAATAGCACTCTTAACTGTACGACGGGAAAAGCCAACGTAAGAGAATGCAACGAACGCGCGTACCTTCGTGGATCGCTGTAAACAGCTAATTTGTATACCCGACGGAGGAAAATGACGCAAACTCCACCCAGCGGCCCCCGGAGAATTACACCTACGATCCGAAGGCGTACGAAGCCGTACGCCTGTCGGATCTATGCCAAAAGCCGTCGTATCTTGGTTTGAGGATTCCAAATCAAGATACGACGCAGCAAATTTGAAAATACGCCGGCGTATCAGTAGATACGCCGGCGTATTTCTGCTGTGAATCTGGCCCTCAGTCACCAGGATAAAACGTTTTTTTGTGATAGTGGCCCTTTAAATGAGGAATAACTCCTTATATTTTTTATTTGGGATAAAAATGCTTTCTCCGTTAGGAAAATCAATGGCACTACTCCAGTGAAGTGTATCGCTGTCAAAAGAACAAATCACATTCATTAATCTCCTTATTATAATTACTTAGAAATGTGTCTACAGTTTGCCTATTGTTTTAAAAATAACTCTTCTGTGGCACCGTGTTTTATAACAGTGGGCACATACGTTATTAAGGAATGGTAAAAATAGGAATGAGGATGAAGGCCGGTAATAGGGATCCATGATGACAGGAGATGGGGGAGGAAGGGCTATCAGGGGAGTGCTGGATACTTCACCAAACTTTCCTGCACATTCTGCACAATCTCTAATTAGTTAACTCTTGCCGTGCTGTTGCAGGTGGCGTGTATGCAGTTCATTAATATCGTAGTCCATTCTGTAGAAGACATGAATTTCAGAGTCCATCTTCAGTTTGAATTCACCAAATTAGCCTTGGATGAATATCTGGATGTAAGTATGTGTATTATATTGCTTGCGTTGTATATTTTTGTTATTCTTATAAACATGATGATAGATTGATAGATAGAATACATAGATAATAAAAAAGGTTATATGTAGAGATAGATTGATAGATAGGCTATGATAGGTAGATATAGATGATAGAAATATAATAGATACACAGATTGATAAAACTAGGTTTAGGTAGAGAAACATAATAATCAGATAGATCCAAAGATGATAGAAAAATACTTAGATAGATAGGATACATAGATAAAAAGTTATGTGTAGATATAGATGATATAAATATAAAAGATAAACAGATTGATAGATAAACATAGGCATACTAAGTTAAAGATAACGTACATAATAATCAGACAGATATGTAGATGATAGAAAAATACTAGATAGATAGATAGGTAGGTATAGCTTATAGAAATATAATAGATAAATACATTGAGGCAGATTCACAGAGATCTGCCCCGGCGCATCGTATCTGAGATACGCTACGCCGCCGTACCTTACCTGGCTTTAAATCGAATCCCTAAAGAATTTGCGCCGTAAGTTACGGCGGCGTAGTGTATCTCAAGCGGCGTAACGGCGCGGAATTCAAATGCGGCGAGTAGGGGGCGTGTTTCATTTAAATGAAGCGCGTCCCTGCGCCGATCGAACTGCGCATGCTCCGTTTTTTAATTTCCCGCCGTGCATTGCGCTAAATGACGTCGCAAGGACGTAATTTTTTTTAACATAGACATGAATTACGTCCATCCCGATTCACGGAGGGCTTACGCAAACTAAATTTTTTTTTTTAAATTAAACGCCGGAACGACGGCCATACTTAACATGGCAGGTGTAACTCTACGCGACGAAATAGCAGCTTTAACTATACGCCGGAAAAAGCCGACTACAGACGACGTAAAAAAATGCGACGGCCGCTCGTACGTTCGTGGATCATCGGAAATAGCTAATTTGCACAATCGGAAATAGCTCATTTGCATACTCGACGTGGAAAACGACGCGAACGCCACCCAGCGGACGCCGAAGTATTGCATCTTAGATCCGATGCAATACTTCGCCTGTCGGATCTAACCCAGATGCCGTCGTATCTTGTTTTGAGGATTCAAAACAAAGATACAATGCGGGTAATTTGAAAGTACGCCGGCGTATCAGTAGATACGCCGGCGTACTCGCTCTGTGGATCTGCCCCATTGATTGCTAAAATAGGTATAGGTAGTGATACATAATAGTCAAATAGATATAAATAATACACAAATGATAAAAAATTAAAAGTTATAGGTAGACATAGATAGATAGATAGATAGATAGATAGACAGACAGACAGACAGACAGACAGACTACAAATCTGACGCCAGATTTTAGGATGTGCATAAAACATATTATCATCCTCAGATTTTCCATTACATATTGTGTCATTTGATTGTGACAATGCCTGTCTTTTACCTTGTGATCTGGTTGTGACTAATAATCACAACATATACTGTCTGGGTCATGAGAGGTAAAAATTAGATCTTCAATTGTAACTGTAACAAAATGTATGCCCAGATATCACAAAGTGTTTCTTTTGGAAAGTTTTTTTTTTTTCTTTCTTACTTTTTACTGAGTCTTCCAGCAATGGATAATTTAAGTGTGATTTCTTGTACAACCCCTCTGTGATTTTGTGGCCATGTAACTTTTTATCATGAAGAATAGGCTGCACACCATGATTGTGATCCAAAATCCTTTATTGGGACATCCCAGAGTGACACCACAAGACCAGAGTGACACCAAAAGACCAGAGTGATCGGTAGATGCGTTTCACACGATTATAAGTGCTTAATCATGATTAACCACTTCCCTACCACTGGACATCATATGACGTCCTGGACTTTCGGGGGGGGGGGGGATATCTGAATGATGCCTGCAGCTACAGGCATCATTCAGATATCTATCTTTTCAGCCGGGCGAATCTGCGCACCATAAGAATGATCATAGCGGCAGTTCCACTGCTTAATCATTCTTATAGGCGATGGGAGGGGACATCCCCCCCTCCCGCCGCCATCTGGTGCTTCTCCGGGCTCTCCCATGCCATTGGGGGCCCGGAGAACGTATCGGCCGGCGCCAGCCCACAACGATAGAGATTATCAGTGATCTCTATGACCGTCGGAGGCCCGGGCGTGACATTTTGACGTCACGCCTGGGTACCCGGAAGTAAACAAAGCCGCAATTGCGGCTGTCAGCATGAGATCGTGGATTTTTTTTCTTGATCTCATGCTTTCCAGCCTGGAGGAGAGATGTGGAGTCTTATTGACCCCGTATCTCTCCATAAAAGTATCTGTCATAAACCAATCCTATTACAAGGGATGGACAAAAAGGGGCAAATAGGGACAGGCAGACAGTGGGACTTTGAATGAAACACAAAACTTGAGTTGGATGAGACAATCAATATACAATAAATAGCGTGTTTATTCATAACAGACTAGAGCATAATGCATATAATGACATGTTAACATTAATAAATATAGTACAATATAAAATAAAACATGATTGGTAAATCACAATAGAGATCATAAAGTTGATGGCATGGTAGACAATATAACACATGATTAACGTAAATGTTGGCAGAAAACCCAAGAGTGTATGATATGGTAACAGTTCATGATGAATTAATAACTCAACCAATAATTAAAACCCATACGGACCACGTAATTGCTGTGATAAAACATTGAAAAAGAGTCTCTACGCGTTTCGTGGAGTAATAGCCACTCATCAGGAGCTAATTGGGGACACCTATAATATAAAATTATCTAATTAATGGTAATTAATTAAAACAGGAAGAGAGAGAACAATAGCTATAATCCTAACACTCTTACCTGAAGATAAATTGAGAAATTAAATAGGAGGGTTACTGCCAATGCTAGGAATTAAAAATGCCTGGGGGGTAATAAGAGTCCGACCCCCCCGGGAGCTGAAGCGGGAGTAATGAGGCAGCGGCGCAGTCCAGTGGAGAGTGAAAAAACAATGCATGGAAAGGGTCCCCCTTCCAATTCTGTAGTGATGGATAAGAACCTTGGGGCATCTGTAAACAAATGAAAAATTGGGCGTGAAGATTATGTGCTATAGAGAAAAAAATAAAAATAAAATAGAATCGGCAAGTGAGGGGGAAAAAATGAGGTGGTGGGTGAGAGGACCCATGGTCAAATGCCCAGATAATAATTATAGTAGGAAGGCCAAAAAATTCAGCCCCGCGGTGCAGTGTTAGTGTGCAGGAATGAAGACTTAAGCCGCGTACACACGATCAGTCCATCCGATGAGACCGGACCGATGGACCGTTTTCATTGGTTAACCGGTGAAGCTGACTGATGGTCTGTCGCGCCTACACACCATCGGTTAAAAAAACTATTGTGTCAGAACGCGGTGACATAAAACACGACGTGCTGAAAAAAACGAAGTTCAATGCTTCCAAGCATGCGTCGACTTGATTCTGAGCATGCGTGGATTTTAAATTTAAAGCAAGTTGGCTTTTTTTTAACCAATAGTTAAATAACCTATGGGGCCCACACACGATCGGTTTTGACCGATGAAAACGTCCTCTGTTTAACCTATCGTGTGTACGAGGCCTAAGAGGCACCATGTGAGGTAGCATGGTGGAGTGGAAATGTGATTACCGTGAGGGTAGGGAATGGCCCGCCTGCCAAAAGGGTCCCGCTAAACGTCACGTTAAGATGTGCCATGAGAAAGGACAAAAAGCAACCACACTGACCAGCACCTCGATATGTGTGCTCGATCCCCTCATCACGATGCACGCAGGTGGAAATAACCAACGCCAATCACGTGACGTCAAAATTACGCCAAACGCTTGGGCGCCGGGGGCGTGGCGTCGACGTGCAGCGAGTGGAATGCCCCAGCCCCGCAACCAAATAGGCGAGGGAGTGGGGGAGAGCCGCAGGACACGTCGCAGCTCCTGGGGATAAGCAAAAAAAAAAGAGGGATAACAATCCGAACATGGTCTAATAAAAACGATGTGCCCCAGTAATGCAGATAACTGGTACTGGCACTTAATGAATCGCAACAGCAAACCATGGAATAAATCTGTAAAAACTTGTGTGCTTCCATCCCTATAACATTTGAAGAGAAGAATGTGATTGGGACTTTAAATGAGACTATGACTTGTATAGCATACAGGTCTCCATCCCCGATAATTTTGAAAAAAAGGGGCAAATATTACAAGGGATGTTTACATTCTTTGTAATAGGAATAAAAGTGATAAATATATATATATATATATATATAAAGTGTAAAAAAAAAAAAATTAAGTAAAAAAAAAAATTTTTTTTTTTTAGAAGCCCCTGTCCCCGGTAGCTCACGCTCAGAAGCAAACACATACTTAAGTCCCACCCACATATGTAAACGCCATTCAAACCACACATGTGAGGTATCGCCGCGTGCATTAGAGCAAGTGCAACAATTCTAGCACTAGACCTCCTCTGTAACTCTAAACTGGTAACCTTTAAAAAAAATACTTATTTTTACCTAAATGCATTTATAATCGTGTGGAACGCATCTACCGGGCACTTTGGTCTTGTGGTGTCACTCTGGGATGTCCCCATAAAGGATTTTGGATCACAATCATGGTGTGGTGATGCAGCCTTTTCTTCTTTTTTATACATTGATTGTGGAGGTGAGCCGAGACGGGCACCCACTAGTTTCATCAGGCTTCCTCATCTCACCTAGGGCGGCAACCCTTCCTTGTCTAAATATCTTTTTATCATGGTTTAAAAAAAATGTGGGTATAAGTTAAAGCGGAGCTCTACACAAAAGGGGAAGATCAGCTTTAAGCACTCCTCTCACCCTCCAATGCCACGTTTGGCATGTCATTTTCTTTTGAGGGAGCGGGTACCTAGTTTTGACAGGTACCCAGCTCCTACTATCCCTCATGGTGCCGTGGTGCTGAGTGGAAGTTCTCCTCTCCCCCATCCCTCCCTTTAATCTTCTGGGACACGTCACAGGTCCCAGAAGATTGCCTGACCATTAAGGAGGCGCAGCGTGACTCGCACATGCATGCTGCGCACCTGGCTTAGAAGCCGCAAGCTGTCATAGCCGGGTGCCCACACTTGTAATGCCGGCACCGGATAGAGGAGAGGGAGAGAACCGAGTATTGTGGGCGGCCACATCGCTGGATCCTGGGACTGGTGAGTGTGTGTTTATTAAAAGTCAGCAGCTACAGTTTTTGTTGTTGCTGACTTTTAATAAACACAAAAATGACTGGAACTCCTTTTTAAATAGAAATGGAGTAACGTAACTTTGAGTAGTGTGAGCCTCTGGTGCCATTAAAAATGGCCGTTGCAATTTTCGGTGTCAGGAAATGGATAATACCTGGAGATTATATTTAGTATCGGCTTCTGGTCCCAAGACCAGACACAAACAAGATAAGGCAGCATCATGTTATATAATTACATAGTTACATAGTTGGTAAGGTTAAATAAAGATAATAGTCCATCCAGTTCAACCTGTGTGTGTCAATGTCGATAATCATTTCCCATATCCCTGTATATTGTGTTCATTAAGATGCACATCCAAGAGTCTTTTAAAACTATCAATACTTCCTGCTGACACCACTATTTGTGGATGAGAGTTCCACATTTTTACTGCCCTTATAGTGAAAACCCCCTACACAGCTTCAGTCTCATTGTATGGCCCCGTGTCCTCTTACACACCCTGAGACAAAATTGTTTCCTACCTACACAGGGATCACCATTGAGATATGTGTATATCACTATCATATCTCCTCTCAAGCATCTTTTTTCCAGAGGGAGTACATTAAGCGCTTGTAGTCTTTCCTCTCATGTATGACACTGCAATCAAAATCGTCTTTTCTTGTGTTGAGTTATCATTCTCAGTATTTTGACCAGTCTTTGTGAATTATATGTACCGATTGTATTGTATTTAATCTTCTGCATTCTTTTACTTTCAGAAATTGAAGCATACGGAAAGTGACAAGCTTCAAGTCCAGATTCAGGCCTATCTAGATAATGTGTTTGATGTGGGTGCGCTCCTGGAGGATGCCGAGACCAAGAACGCAGCTCTGGAGAGAGTGGAAGAACTGGAAGAAAACATTTCTCATGTAAGAGGAAACAACAGAGCAATATATATATATATATATATATATATATATATATATATATATATATATATCATATGCAGGTTATACCAGGTTATACAAATACAGTATCTTTGTTGTTTTTGTTTTGTTATGGAAAGCGTTTAGTTTGGTTTCGGAATTTGTTTAGTTTTGTTTTGTTTTCGTTAAATTTAGGTTTGTTTTAATTAAAATTAGTTTCATTTATGAATTTT
Source organism: Rana temporaria (assembly GCF_905171775.1). Lineage (NCBI taxonomy): Eukaryota > Metazoa > Chordata > Amphibia > Anura > Ranidae > Rana > Rana temporaria. Next base: position 186,756,998 of record NC_053494.1, on the reverse strand, counting down.
CTGAGGAATTCCAACTTTGCACAACAATTAGAATTTCGATCGGTCGGAAAACGATTGACCAATTTGAATTCTGTGTGAAGAAATTGCTGGTTGTTAAGCAGTGATCCAGGAAGTCATCCGTCCGCGTCTTTAACAACCAGGAGTCATTATCTGTCAGCGGGCTTCCCCACTGGTAATAGAAAAATTGTAAAAAAAAATGGCGTAGGGCCCCTCCCCCAGTCCACACTAAAAACATTTTTTTTAAAAGGCGTGGGGTCCTCCCCAAATACATACCAGACCCTTATCCGAGCATGCAGCCTGGCAGGTCAGGAAAGGGGTCCTGAACCATACCAGGCCACATGCCCTTAACATTGGGGGTTGGGTGCTTTGGGGCAGGGGGCTCTGCCGCCCACCCCGAAGCACCTTGTTCCCATGTTGATGGGGACAAGGGCCTCTTCCCAACAACCCTGGGCTGTGGTTTTGGTCGGGGCCCCCATATCCCGACCCCCCCCATTCACCAAAAAAAGTTTCACAGTAAAAAACACGGAAAACTGTTTCTGACCAGTGCTTTATTAAAAGAAAAAAATATCTATAGTGTCCCTCGCATACATCCACCGTGCATCACGCCACCCGCCGACCCGAAAGATAGAAAATGGCAAAAAACGCTTCACCTTCTAAGAGACTACACGACATATGCCCTCTCTTCAGCTTTGACAGCTCTTATATAGGCAAGGGGCAGGACCACCTGGCTATGTCACCCGGTGGCACCGCCCCCTTCTGACATCACATGACCTGACCTGCCAGGCTGTATGCTCAGATAATGGTCTGGTATGGGTTTTGGGGGGGGCCCCACGCCGTTTTTTTTTTTTTTTTTAATTATGTTTTTTTTTTTTAAAGTTCTATTGCCGGGCAAAAGCCAACATTCTTTAATTCTTTATCTTTATATTCATCTGTCAGTGGAGAAGCCCGCTGGCAGATAATGACTCAGTCAGGGAACATGCCCCCTTGAAGAAGCCATGCATGTTAAGCCATTTTAGCATTCTACTCTACTGTGGCATAGAGTGATGTGAATGGTATAATGTCTCATGCCATGGGAATTGAGGAATACATGCAAATAAATAAAAATAAACTGTTTCTTTTGCTTTATTTTCAGCTTTCTGAAAAACTCCTCGACACAGAAAATGAAGCAATGTCAAAAATCGTAGAACTGGAAAAACAGCTCATGCAAAGACATAAAGAACTGGAAATTGCTCGGGTACATTTCTTATTGTCTTGATATTACAATTTAAAAATGAGCTCACCTAAATGTACAGAGAACATGCCTATGCTGTAGAGATTTTCACAATAAGCTGAAACCTAACCTGCTACTACTTTGTTAAATCCCTCATCTTCCTTGACCTGCTATTTGTTGTACAGTGGTGTGAGTGACTGGCACAGTACAATGCCTTGCTATGTATCTGAGATACAAAACATGAAGCCACTTTGGTGAAAGGAATATCGTAGACACAAAACCCGCTGGCATTCCTGTTCTCTGTCTACTGTGTTCTTTATTGTCACTGGGGTATCGGTTATACGATTATTCTGTTCTGTGTCCTAAACAAACTAATCTCTTGGTATAAAGGGTCATGTCTTGTGTTGGAACTCCCAGAGATATCTGCATGATAAACAATTAAGACTATTCTGGGGTGTTCTACAAGGAGCCAGAAAACGATGTTACTCAGGCAATTTGATTTTGGCCGTTGTATAGATCAGCCAGGGTTGCATTGAGCCCTAGGTTTCCTCTAGAGGTTGCTATGGGTTCCTTGACCAATTGCTGACAAACTATGTTACTCAGCAATTTTATTTTGGCCAAGTATAGATCAGCCATTCTCAGCCAGGGTTGCATGGAACCCTAGGTTTTCTCCAGAGGTTGCTAAAGGTTCCATGACCTATGGCTGATTGACCTTTAATTTGCTGGTTCCTGCCTAATTTCAGGGCAAAACACCCCTTGACAGTACAAGTGGTATGACATCAATGATATTTTTAGCTGCCTGAAAATGGAGAGCCCTCTCCTTACTGACCATCAACGTAAGGCATTTTTCTCAAACTAATTTCATGACCTGAAATTTTTTTTAAGGGTTCCTCTGGGGTAAAAAACATTGAGAAAGGCTGGTATAGATTGTGGCTGTTCAGTAGGGAAAAGGCATTGTTACTAATACAAGTGTGCATATGTTTTTGTACACTTGATAAAGCAGACACCACATAAAACAAAAAACTGTTGGGTTATTATTATTATTTTTATACTGGATTTATATAGCGCCAACAGTTTGTGCAGCGCTTTACAGGTCTCCAGAAAGGTCTGACATTGAACAAACAGGTTTATTTTAATTTTCTTTCATGAAAACCTGTAGAAAAATCTAAGGGCCTGATCCTCAAAAGGGATACGCCGGCGTATCTACTGATACGCCGTCGTATCCCTGTTTCTATCTATGGAACTGATCCACAGAATCAGTTTCACATAGATAGGCAGAAGATCCGACATGTGTAAGGGACTTACACTGTCGGATCTTAGGATGCAGTACCGCAGCCGCCGCTGGGGGCATTTCTCGTCGAAATGCCGCTTCGGGTATGCAAATTAGCACTTACAGAGATCCACAAAGCTTTTGCGCTTCGTTTTTTCTCCGTAAGTATTAGTTTGCCGTCGCAATATTAGGGCTGCTTTTACAAGGCCTAAACTGTTTAGGCCTTATAAAAGTAGACCCTTCTATCCCGCGTCGCTGTCTTTTTTTTTTCAATTTTTTTTTTTCCCGCCACAACTTTTTACGCCCGTCGCGATTCTCAAAACCCGGCGCAACGTAAAACCGCGCAAAGCACTTCGGGAAAATGACGTCGGGAGCATGCGCAGTACGTCCGGATTTAAGTTACACCGCTCAAAATTTCTAGGTAAGTGCTTTGTGGATCGGGCACTTAGTTAGAGATTTTGCGGCGGTGTAACTTAAATGGCAAAAGTTACGTTGCGCTGGGTTTTTGAGGATTAGGCCCAAAATGTGTAAACTGTTAAGGTACAAAACTGGTAGCATAACCTGCCAGGATTTACCTTTTAGGTATCAGTCATCACAATGCAGCCCAACTGAAGTGCCTCTGTTTCTAAGTGATGAAAGAAAGGCATGATTACTGCTTTACACCATGGTGCCGCCTGATCAACCTGTTAAAAAGTACCTATAATGATATCTAGGGAAGTACCTATGTTTATGCACGCAGGGACTTTAAAAAAATCCCAATTTGCTTTGCATACGGTTGCTGGGCGATCGCAAAAGCAACCAGGGCTTAGTCTACCATGGCCTGATATGTCCATATCTGTACATCTGGTATGCACCAATTGTCTACATTGTTTATTAACATAACTTACATCATAAATGTGTACTTTTACCGCTCTCGCTATTGTTCTCGAATTTTTCCTTCCAGCTTGTGTAATATTGAATAGTCCCATACTGTGGTTTTCAGCAGTCAGAACTCCAGTGCCAAGTAGTCATCTGAGGATTTAATGTAACAAAACAAGTGTAATGCCACGTACACAACGTTCAGTCCATCCGATGAGAATGGACCGATGGACCGTTTTCATCGGTTAACCGATGAAGCTGACTGATGGTCCGTCGCGCCTACACACCATCGGTTAAAAAATCGATAGTGTCAGAACGCGGTGACGTAAAACACAACGACGTGCTGAAAAAAACAAAGTTCAATGCTTCCAAGCATGCGTCGACTTGATTCTGAGCATGCGTGGATTTTTAACCGATGGTTGTGCCTACAAAAGATCGGTTTTGACCTATCGGTTAGGAATCCATCGGTTAAATTTAAAGCAAGTTGGCTTTTTTTTAACCGATGGTTAAATAACCTATGGGGCCCACACACGATCAGTTTTGACCGATGAAAACGGTCCATCAGACCGTTGTCCTCTGTTTAACCTATCGTGTGTACGAGGCCTAAAAGAGACCATTAACCTCAACCTTGAACTCCTAAAACTCAACCACAACCTAAACCTTACTTCGGATAGCGAGCAGCAAGGTTAAAGCCTCTGTCTAGTTTTTACTGCTGTCTTTGTTCCCACCGGGAGATTTTATTTCCTGTTCCAAGGACACACTGGGAGGTAGAAAGAATCACCCCAAAGAGATGGAAAAACGTATGTTTCACAGGTGTTACTGGAACAGGTGACCCCCATTGGAAGACATAACTTCTTCTGCTTGTGACAGCTGTAAAAGTTTGTATTTTCCCACACATTTTCCCCCGTGACAGCAACCAGCATTAAAAATAATGGGTGGATTTGTTTGAACAGACAACGGCGAAGGTTATAACCCTTCTCCATCTTTAAAAAAAAAAAAAAAAAAGATTATGGCTGAAGTTTTTTCTTCAGCTACTGATTTGTGTTTGCATGGACATCTCCTTGAGTCTTTAGCTGATGCCACTTACAACAGGGCTCCAAGCAACCCTGTCCAGGATTTTTTTATTTTATGAAATATTTATTTTCTTTATTATCCATGTATCTTATTTGCCCCATTACTGTACCCTGTCTTACCTAATCTGCCTCCTGTTTCCACGCAGGATGTCTGTAAAGATGCAAACACGCAAGTCAGCACACTGCGAAAAATGGTCAAGGAGAAGGAGGAAGCCATTCAGAGACAATCCACTCTGGAAAGAAAGATCCATGAGTTGGAAAAACAGAAAATTCTGAAAAAAGTTGATGGTGATATATCTATCATGCCACCGGTGACAGGTGGTGTGCCATCAGGGGCAGAGGTGGTGCCTGGAGCATCAACGGGCACTGGTATCCCACAAACTGGACATCCTGTGCCTGCTGGAGCACCTACAAGTGTATCAGGAAGTTCTGTGTCTTCAGCAGCAACTCCTGCACCTCTACCTCCTTCGTCTGCAGAGTCTGGGGAAGGTAAGTGAACAAAGTATCCTATACATTTGTAAGAGGAGTCTTCTAAAATGCACTTCATGTAATGATACATCTGTAAACCTAATCCACAAAACTACCAACGCTAAAAACAGTGTAGTCCTGGTCATGCTAGTTCTAATTTAACGCCAATAACAAAAGTCACGTTGTTTAAAAATTGTTAGGACTCCCATAGATATTGGTTAAGTGGTAGGATATATGTTAGAAGATATAAGCTTTGGATTTTGCCTGCATCTCCTCCAAGGGAAGTATAGCCTAAGCTCTTTTGTCCATACTGCTGTAGGTCACAGGAGTGCACTTAGTTTTCCACTCCTGTAACCCAGATTCAGCTGACAGCAGGCTAAAGTCTGCTGTCGGCTGATGTCACAGAGCCGGTCCAGGCTCTGCAGGGATCCCCACAATGTTGGGATCCACCAAGATACCTGACCGGCAGCTGGCTCAGCCTCTCAGCATGCTGCTGTGCAGGTGTCAACAGAAGTCTTGGATAACAGACAGGTTATGCTTCCAAGTGGATAGCAAAGACTGACCACGCTTGGATGGATGTGCTTACATGCCTGTCGTGGTCAGTTTGAAATAGAAAAGCCGGGGGACTGGCAGGATCCCAAGGTATTCCACATAAAGGAAGCAATAAAAAGAGAACAGAATATTTTTTTTATACAAGTCCACAGTATAAGAGACACATATCAGAAATATGAAATGTTGGGGTAAGTGAGGTTTGTGAGCTGACACTGACACATCAAACACAAGAATGACGTGCATAGCAGCATCCAACAATCCAGTGTACAAGACAAAGCTGAAATTATGTTCTTGATTTCTGCATTGTAATTTTTTTTACTTTCTTTTTCTTACAGTGGAAATTGGTTCTACACCAGCAGCTATGCCGCCTGCACCCCCACCTCCACCTCCTCCTCCACCACCTCCACCCCCACCACCACCTCCTCTACCATCTGCGGAGCCTCCAGTTCCTCCACCTCCTCCTCCACCACCAGGAGCTCCCCCTCTTCCAGGAACTGCCTCACCCACAGTTATATTTAACTCAGGACTTGCAGGTAACACAGTCAGGCTTCCTGATAAATGTATTTCAAACGTACACTATTGTTAAATTAAATATTTTTTCCATCTTTTATTACCAAGAAGGTTTTGATTTCTCATACGTTTACATAGGTAGTCAGTTTAGATGCTAGTAAAGTTTATTCTTGTATAGAAATCATGGTGCTATAAGTCTTCAGTGCAGTGCTTTTGGTGCTCTCCAAGTACCCTCCAGAGTCTTACCATTAGGCTAAACCAGGGGTCTCCAAACTGCGGCTTGAGGGCCAAATGTGGCCCTTTGCTAGCCTTTATGCGGCCCTTGGGGCACTATTCCTCCCACTGATATGGGGTACTATTCCTCCCACTGATATGAGGCACTATTCCTCCCACTGATATGAGGCACTATTCTTCCCAGTAATATGGGGCACCATTTCTTCTACTAATATCAATGATGGGATACTATTTCTTCTACTGATAGGGGCCCTACTCCTCCTCCTGACCACCAACCCTGAGGCCACATTTATTCTCACTGGAGCTGGGTCCGGGACATTTTCTGCCCCCCACCACTTGCCACAATTCTGGCCCTCCTAAAGTCTGAAGTGAAGGCAGTAAAGTGGCCCTTTGTTTGAAAAAGTTTGAAGACCCCTGGGCTAAACCCTTGGCTGTCCCTTACACTTCCTAAAGTGTAACTTTCATATAAATGAAAGTATAACTGGTCACTGGTCACTGGAACAGGGAGAATCATACAATGGGGACACTAGTTCTGCTGGGATTTACCATACTTTGAATGGATTTCCTCTCACTTCCTGTTGTGACTATGGGACATTAAGGTCTCATGCACACGTCGCATTAGAAAAAAAACGAGCTGCAAAGCCACTACCAACCCCAGGAAAAAGCGGCTGTAAAAACGTGCTTTTGACGTTAATGCTTTGACGTTAATGCTTGTTTAGCCGCGCTAGCTTTTAGCAGTGTTTCCCTGGGGCTCTATGGGATATCAGCTGTGCTGACCCATGCCTGCTAGTATTTGTACCTGAAAGTCTAATAAAGAGCTAAAGCTTTTTTATTCCTGCAGCTGTTACTATTAATATTGATTAATTTACAGATCAAGCAGCACACATCTTCCTTTGTGCATTAGTGAACATAATTTTTAAATTTTTTCCCATGTAGTGAAGTTTATTTGTGGGCTGATCAGTTTAGCTGCGAGCCTCGCAGGAAATATACGGCTGTGAGTCAGCTCATTTATATCATCAAGGGAAATGAGAGGACATAGATCCTCATACTGGCGCAGCTTGCTTTCATAAATATGGATAGCCTGCATGGGTGTTTACCAATTGTACAGAGAAGTGGGAAGCAAAAATCATCAAATTCATTTTTCATGTTTAAAGCTGGACTCCAGGCAATCTGCAGTATAAAAACCCTAATTAATGCAGGTATGTGTTCATTAAAAAATAACTTAAAGTGGAGTTCCACCTATAAATATAACATTACATCAGTAGTTTTAAAAAAATGTCATTAGTCCTTTACGAATTTTTTTTTTTTTTTTAGATGCCTTCAAAGTGTTGTTGCTAGGCAGAATAGTTAATCTTCCCACTTCCTGCACCTAGGTGCTTAATGCACCGCACAGACTCCTGGGAATGTAGTGGGTGTAACTTACCAGGAGTCTGTGCACTCCCCAGTCTCAAAGAATCATGTGACTTGGACAGCACAGGTGCTGAAACCTGATCTGACACTGCTTGTGCAGCACTGAGCATGTGCGAGATCTGCAAGGCTGAAATCCAGGAAGTCATACAGTCTGGCTTCATGATGCCCACACTTAAGATGGCCCCAGTCAATTTCTATTTTATAAAGTGTCTAAATGCTGTAACAACCTAAGTTTACAGACTAACTTTACTAGAATACATTAAGCTTGTGTATTACAGGGGTATTTATATTTACAAAAGTGAAATTGTGGCCGGAACTCCGCTTTAAATGCAACTAATGTTAGTATCTGAAACTAATATTCATATTATCCTTGGGGTAGCCAATCAGGCTCTGCAGCAATGCCCAAGGAATATACTGAAAGGAGGAGAGAAGGATGACCTCTTTAGTGTTCTTGTTCTCATTAACTGTCCAGTCAGCAAGAGAAGGGCACGTCTGGGCCCCACTGTAGTGTTCTAACTGTAGTGGAGCTCTTAGGCCCCATACACACGGGAGGATTTATCCGCGGATACGGTCCAGCGGACCGTTTCCGCAGATAAATCCTCTCGAGGATTTCAGCAGATTTTAATGCGATGGAGTGTACTCACCATCGCATTGAAATCCGCGCCGAAATCCTCTGGCGATGGCGTGTCGCGCCGTCGCCGCGATTATGACGCGGCGACGTGCACGACGCTGTCATATAAGGAATTCCACACATGCGTCGAATCATTACGACGCATGCGGGGGATCCCTTCGGACGGATGGATCCGGTGAGTCTATACAGACCAGCGGATCCATCCGTTGGGATGGATTCCAGCAGATGGATTTGTTTGGCATGTCAGCAAATATTCGATCTGCTGGAATCCATCCAGGGGAGAAATATCCACGGAAACAGATCCGCTGGAGTGTACACACCATAGGATCTATCCGCTGAAACCCATTTGCTGGGATTTTTCAGCGGATGGATTCTATCGTGTGTACGGGGCCTTAGACCAGGCAGTTTTGTCTTGCAGGGGTGTTGCAAATCTTTTGGCATTATACAAATTCATTAATTGTATAACATCTGAGGAAGGGACATAAGAAAGGTCCCAAAAGCTTACATCTTTAAAGGGGTTGTAAAGGTACAAAAAAAAATTCCTAAATAGCTTCCTTTACCTTAGTACAGTCCTCCTTCACTTACCTCATCCTTCCATTTTGCTTTTAAATGTCCTTATTTCTTCTGAGAAATCCTCACTTCCTGTCCTTCTGTCTGTAACTCCACATAGTAATGCGAGGCTTTCTCCCTGGTGTGGAGTGTCATGCTCGCCCCCTCCCTTGAGGGAGGAGGGGGCGAGCAGGAGAGTCAGGACACCCAATAACACACAGCTCCTTTCTCTATCTTTAACGTAGAGAGCGTCCTGACTCTCCTGCTCGCCCCCTCTCCCCTCAAGGGAGGGGGCGAGCATGACACTCCACACCAGGGAGAAAGCCTCTCATTACTGTGTGGAGTTACAGACAGAAGAACAGGAAGTGAGGATTTCTCAGAAGAAATAAGGACATTTAAAAGCAAAATGGAAGGATGAGGTAACTGAAGGAGGACTGTACTAAGGTAAAGGAAGCTATTTAGGAATTTTTTTTTGTACCTTTACAACCCCTTTAAAGATGCAAGCTTTTGGGACCTTTCTTATGTCCCTTCCTCATATGGATGTAAACGCCCCATACAACCAGTGAATCTCCCTACATATGTTTTACATCTATATCTGCTGTCTTCACATTTATATACTGTTTAGAAAGTTCAGATCGTTTTATGAATTTTTCTCTTCCTGTTTAACACAGAGTGTGATGTCTGGGCATACAGCCAAGATAGCTAAAATTGCTGATTGGAGGAAAGGCACACATCCCCTCTCCATAGGCAGAGACACTCAGAAATGTTTTGTAACAGGGTCAGCTCCCTGCTAATCTATTTATAGCAAGCTCCCCGACAGAAATTTTTACCTGATGTGTCTGAGAATTTTTCAGGAGTTATAAGGCTGATAACAGAGGAATGGGTCAAGAGAGAGCTGCGGGACTTATCACTTTGAAGAGAGATAGCAAAATACTGCAGATATATGTGCCCAGCTCAAATTTCATGAATTGGGTTTACATCCAATTTAAGTTGGCTGTGATCTTTTTAATTGGACTGAAAATAAATATTAGAGAAAAAGAAAGACCTGTGCCACATCCCAATTATTATAGCATATCTTGAAATTAACAAGAACCAGTCCTGTTGGTGGTGGAGTTCAGTGGCACCCACATGAGAAAAATTTGTATAAAAATATAAAATGTTATTCTTGATCATTAAAAGATGACGCCAATGCATTGATACATGATTAAAAGCAATAAATTAGCATATGATACAGACGTCCTACTAGGGACCATTATACAGACACCTCTTTACAGGGAAACATTCATGTGTGAAGATAGAGGTGTGTGTATTTTTATCCGCTGATACCAAATATTTGATATTTTTATACAAATGTGTCTAACATTACATTCAGTATACCTCAAACATGTACAGTATGCCAGTTTTTTTTTGGGGGGGGTGTACATACGGTATTATCAGTATTTTCCTCCCGGTTTCTGGGTACTCGCTCCCGCGGGAGTGGGCGTTCCTGTGCAGTGCCGCAATATCATCTGGGACTTCGCCCATATGATTGACGTACCTGAGAAAAACTCGGCTGATAAGGCGCGTCACGACTTTCCGAAAGTAGCCGAATCGCGAGTCGGCTCTATACGGCGCACCGACTAGGAGCTGTGTAGAGCTGACTGCGCAGGCGCCGTATAGAGCCGACTCGCGGTTCGGCTACTTTCAGAAAGTCGAGACGCGCCTTATCCGCCCGGGGGAGTTTTTCTCAGGCACGTTAATCATATGGGCGAAGTCCCAGATGACATTGCATCACTGCACAGGAACGCCCACTCCCGCGGGAGCGAGTACCCAGAAACCGGGAAGAAAATACTGATAATACCGTATGTACACCCCCCCCAAAAAAAAACTGGCATACTGTACATGTTTGAGGTATACTGAATGTAATGTTATATACTTGTTTTTTGGGTGAACCTCCGCTTTAACTTTAATAGTATTAATATTGTTTTTTAACATATTAACCTTCCTGTTTACTGTATGTTTGTTAATCACAAGTATTTGGCAATACTGACATATACTTCATTATAAATGTATATTTTAATAACAGGTCCACTTTAAAGGAGTACCCCGTTTCAGTAACTTCTAATTTGCCAGTTGTGATCATTTATTTTATAATTGTACCTTGATATTACACGTGTCCTGAGGTTTTGTGTTTCACCTGCTATATTCTATAATATATAACACTAATTTCTCCTCTTCCTTTTGTGCTTCCTCTTAAGATGGACCGATCAAGCTGTTCTGTAGGTTTTTCCATTGTTCTTTTAGAAACTGTGTTCATTGCATTAAATGTTTTTTAAAATGAAGTATGTACATGACAACATTCCAGAGAAAGATTTACCTTTTCTCAAGCTGCCCATAGAACAACCAAATCTGCCACTTAACATCTGCAGAGTTGCCTAATTTAGGTCTAATGGCCCGTATACACAATCCAAATATCATCCGACTTTTTTCGCTTAATAGTCGCAAGTAGGAGTTGAATAGGTTACTAAAATCACAAAAATTCTCGTACGACAGAAAGAAATATCGGAAGTGATGTCATGTGTTGTAATGTATTTGTATTGTATTTTCGGACGACAACTATACTGACTAAGCGAAAATCGTACGATCTGGTATCATACAAGAAAAATGTTCGTGCTTGTCTGATCGAATAATATCGGATGAACTGTCATGATCGGCTCTCGAAAGTAGTGTACACACGATCCGAAAATCGTACGATTCTTCCTTGGATGACAGTTTTCATCTGATATTCGGATCGTGTGTATACGGGCCATAAGACTTGTCGATTAAAACAAAAACAAACAAAAAACACGACTGTCAGGCCTCGTACACACGACCGTTTTCCTCGATAGAATCCATCAAGAAACTTGGTGGGAGACCTTTTTTGCAGAGGAAACCGGTCGTGTGTACGTTTTTCATCAAGGAAACTGTCGAGAAACTCGATGAGGAAAAAAGAGAACAAGTTCTCTTTTTCCTCGACGGGAGTCTCAATTTCCTCGTCCTCGTTTCTCGTCGAGCTGGTTTTCGACGATAAACACGATCGTGTGTATGCTAAGAAACCCGCGCATGCTCAAAATAAAGTATGAGACGGGAGCGCACCTTCGGTAAAAGTAGCGTTTGTAATGGAGATAGCACATTTGTCACGCTGTAACAGTCTGAAAAGTGCAAATTGTCTCTTACCAAACTTTTACTTAAAGCGGTTGTAAACCTGCATCAAATTTTTTTTTCTCCTGCAAGGCAAAAGTCATAATGAGCTAATATGCACTGCATATTAGCTCATTATGAAAAACTTACCTCGGAACGAGGTGTGTAGCACTTACCTGGTCCACGCCGAGCGAGATTTCATCTTGCCTCGGCGTGTCTTCCGGGTATCGCCGCTCCAGCGCTGTGATTGGCTGGAGCGGCGATGACGTCACTCCCGCGCGTGCGCGCGGGAGATTTAAAACTCGCCAAGGTCCGGCGGGTTAAACAAGTGGGTGACTAAAGCGCTAGCCAACAGTGAAAATTAAAAGTGACCAGTGAAAAACAAAATGCTGCTCAAATCTAAAATGTGCTAACAACAAATAAAGGTCTGAATAAAGGATGATGAGCGCAAACTAAAAATCTAAAAGTTAATATAAAGACAGTCCATAGGGGACTGATAACAATCAATAAAGATATGCAGTGAATTCAAAATTAGTGAAATAACCCAAAACTGATAATAAATCCAAAAATAAAAGTCCAAATATTGGTATTGGATACAGAGAACGCCCCTCGACTCTATCTCAGCACTGGGAAGATTCCGTGCAACACGAGTTACACACTTTTTGGATTCTGTTCCAGTTTTGGGAGGATTTTGTTGATACGCATGACCTAGTGTCTGGAGGTAAGCGCTCTGTGAGCCCAGGCTAAGCAAAGAGTTATCAAGATTGTCCACATTGATGCCCGAAGTGCAGAAGTTTTGTTTATCACTGGCACACCAGATTGATTTATCCAAACTTTGATTTATATATTTGGACTTTTATTTTTGGATTTATTATCAGTTTTGGGTTATTTCACTAATTTTGAATTCACTGCATATCTTTATTGATTGTTATCAGTCCCCTATGGACTGTCTTTATATTCACTTTTAGATTTTTAGTTTGCGCTCATCATCCTTTATTAAGGTCCGGTGGGTGCCGGTCCTTTCGCCGTAGATCCCCCTGCGCATGCGTCACGGCGCATTGTGAGGGGAATATCTCCTAAACCGTGCAGGTTTTGGAGATATTCTCCTTACCTACAGGTAAGCCTTGTTATAGGCTTACCTGTAGGTAAAAGTAAAAAAAGTGGGTTTACAACCACTTTAACACGCAGTAACATGAGATTAGCAAAAATAGCCCCCAGGGTTGTGCCAGTGGAATCGAACTTCCCCTGCCATTGTATGTGTTGTACGTCACCGCGTTTGAGAACGAGGGGATTTGGTCTTGACAGTGTGTACGCAAAAAAAGCTTGCCGAGTTCCTCCACAAGCCTGACAAGGAACTCGTCGAGGAAAACGATGTTTCATTTACGACGAGTTCCTTGGTCGTGTGTACGAGGCCTCTCAGCACATCAGGGACTGTTGTCAAGTACATAAATAAAATAATATGTTCTCTGTTTATGGACCATTTTCTTTATCTTTGTGGAAAACTGGGGTTTATTATCTGTTTAATATGCTGGCAAAAGTCACTATCACTTTTCTTTGTGATCCTCGGTCGAACAAACTCACTTACATGTTCATTGTATCAGCTATGCATGTTCTGTATGTGTTTGCATATTTTGTGATTCAGTTTGAGAATAAAAGTATATCCCCATCTACTGTTTTTCGTGCTCAGCTGTGAAAATTAAGAAGCCCATCAAGACAAAGTTCAGGATGCCAGTATTTAACTGGGTTGCTCTAAAGCCCAACCAGATCAATGGCACAGTCTTCAATGAAATTGACGATGAAAGGATACTTGAGGTATGAACTGCAGATGTGCGTGAAATAAAAATGAGTGTATTATATCCCCTCTGAGTAAATGGGTAATAGCCCAAGTCCAGCCTTTCTTAGATCATGGCCATTTTTAGACTTTGGTCTTCTCTCGTTTCCCAAGTCTATGTAAAAGCATTGCCCACCTAAAAACATATACGGGCTAATTGCTGGTCTGTGAGTTCACACAGACCTTAAATATATCAATATGATTATTTTCCAGAGCTTTAGAACATCTAATGTTGCCATAATAAAGGGATTCCAAAAGGGAAATACAGGCGGTCCCTGGGCTACAAACAAGATCGAGTCTGTAGGTTTGTTCTTAAGTTGAATCTGTTTGTAATTTGGAACAGGGACATTTTGTAAGTGTAGCTCTAGACAAAAACATTTTTTAAGCTTTTTGGATAGCATATGGAAGGGTTATCACCCCTGTAACATTTGTTTTGCTGTCTGTGCCGCTGTTCAGATGTCACCCAGGGGTCAAGTCCTGGGGAAAAAAGTGTGGGAACTCCCACCCAAGATCCACTCCCCCACCAAAAAAAAAAAAAAAAGATATGCTCATATGCATATATATTTAACACCCCTTTACATTACATAGCAACCTGCAACACTGGACCCCCTTTACATTACACTGCACCCTGCACCACTTTACATTACACAACACCCTGCACCTCTGGACCCCTTTACATTACACAGCACCCTGCACCACTGGACCCCTTTACATTACACAGAACCCTGCACCTCTGGACCCCTTTACATTACACAGCACCCTGCACCTTTGGACCCCTTTACATTACACAGCATAGTTAAAACAGGAGATAGACTGTTGTTGGCAAGGATAGAGAGAAAAACAGAGAGAGGGGATCAGAAAGAGAGGGAGGGGGTCAGAGAGAGAGAGGGGGGTTGAGAGAGAGGGGGGGCTTGTGAGAGAGAGAGAGGTCAGAGAGAGAGAGGTCAGAAAGAGAGAGAGAGGGGGGTCAGAGAGAGAGAGAGAGGGGGTCAGAGAGAGAGGGGGGGTCAGAGAGAGAGAGAGAGAGAGAGAGGGGGACCAGAGAGAGAGAGGGGGGTAACAGAGAGAGAGAGGGTCAAAGAGAGAGAGGGGGGGTGAGAGAGGGGGGTGATAGAGAGGGGGGGTGAGAGAGAGAGCGAGAGAGGGGGGTCAGAGAGAGAGAGAGGGGGGTCAGAGAGAGGGGGAGGGGTCAGAGAGAGAGGGGGGTCAGAGACAGAGGGGGGTCAGAGACAGAGGAGAGAGAGAAGGAGTAGCGTCTGGTCAGTGGAATGGTTCCCAGGGGCTGGCTCACTAGTTTATTCAACAAAAAAACACAAACACTTTCACGCTGCATCGCTTTTTCAGCGCAAAACATGTCAGTCAGTTGCCTGTCACAATGCGTCTGCTCGAGTCCTGCAAAGGGAACGGCGTTCCTGCTGTGAAAAAAGTGCAGGGGCGTCGTTCCCATGCGTTCCCGCAGGACTCGAGCCCTGATGTCATCTCACTTTCTGTCCCAGTGACAATTGGATTTTGAAAATGTAGGGTTGTTGTGGAAACAAGCCTTGGTGATAAAGCATCAGTGGAGGTACCTTTTTCCAATAAGAACTCTTACAGGAGTGAATTTCCCTTCCTAGAAGTAGATTTCCTCTCACTTCCTGTTGCCTCTGTTTGTAAGTAGGAGTCATAGTTGGATGTTTGTAACTAGGGGACCGCCTTTATGCAAATCTAGTCTTGTTGGAATGAAGAAAGCAATCAAATGGGTTCAAACTGCCTAATCAAATTTCTATTTTACAGCATTTTTTTTCTTCTTTTAATTAGAAAAACAGCATAGCATAAATTGTAATTTTGATGTAACCACCATTTCTTTATCTAGGATTTAAACGTTGATGAATTTGAAGACATTTTTAAGACAAAGGCCCAGGGCCCGCCCATTGACGTCACCTCCAGCAAGCAGAAAGTAACACCTAAAGGCTCCAACAAGGTGACATTGCTTGATGCCAACAGAGCCAAGAACCTGGCCATAACCTTGAGGAAAGCAGGCAAGACAGCAGAAGAAATCTGCCGAGCCATTCAGCAGTAAGTCGTGAAGTCCTGGGAATAGAAATACTGCAGATTAGGAGATTACTGCAGATCTCTTTATGTAATTGACTCAGCAAAGGGTTTTTCCAGGTTCTGATGACCTATCCCCATGAGTGCGAGAGTTTTATTTGTGTAAAGGTGTTCCTGACATCATTATTTCCAGCACTGGAAGGACCAGAGACTTATTAAATATTTATTAAAGGAGCAGGAATAAATAACTAAAAGTTTCAAGAATTTTCAAATACCTATTCATTAACCCCTTCAATACAGAGCTTTTAAACCCACCTCCATACCGGGGCCTATTCTGGCAATTCTTTCCTACATCTACTTTAATCATTCTTTTGCTAGAAAATTACTCAGAACCCCCAAACGTTATATATGTTTTTTTAGCAGACATCCTAGGGAATAAAATGGCGGTCATTACAACTTTTATCTTGCACAGTATTTGCGCAATCATTTTTCAAACGCCTTTTTTTTGGGAAAAAAATGGTTTCATGAATTAAAAAATAACAAAACAGTAAAGTTAGCCCATTTTTTTAGTAACATATGAAAGATGATGTTACGCCGATTAAATAGATACCCTTACATGTCACCCTTTAAAATTGCGCACACTCATGGAATGGCGCCAAACTTTGTTGCTTAAAAATCTTCACAGGCGACGCTTTGAAATTTTTTACAGGTTAGCAGTTTAGAGTTACAGAGGAGGTCTAGTACTAGAATTGTTGCACACACTCTAACGCATGTGGTGATACCTCACATATGTGGTTTGAGCGGCGTTTACATACGTGGGTGGGACTTACGTGTGCGTTCGCTTCTGAGTGCGAACTTTCGGGAACAGGGGCGCTTTTAAAAAATATATATATTATTTTTTTTTTATTTCACTTTTTTTTTTATCACTTTTAAATAATAAACTTTTAAATAAAAACTTTTATTCCTATTACAAGGAATGTAAACATCCCTTGTAATAGGAATAGTGTGTGACAGGTCCTCTTTATGGAAAGATGTGGGGTCAATAAGAACTCACATCTCTCCTCCAGGCTGGAAAGCATGAGATTGTGAAAAAAAAGTTCTCCGATCTCAAGCTTACTAGCCGCAATCGCGGCTTTGTTTACTTCCGGCTACCGGAGCATGACGTCATCACATCGCGCCCGGGCCTCCAACAATCATAGAGATGACTGGTCATCTCTTTGCTTCCCATCCGACGCTGGATGATTCTTTCTCTGGGCCCCCGATGGCACGGGAGAGCCCGGAGAAGCACCGGATGTCCCCTCCCGCCGCCTCTAAGAATGAACAAGCGGCGGAACCGCCACTATGATCGTTCTTATGGTGCGCAGAATCTGCGCCGACAAACAATATCTGAATGATGCCTCTAGCAGCAGGCATCATTCAGATATCCCCTCACAAAGCCCAGGACGTCATATGACATCCACCCTGGGATGTGAGATCCCCTCTGTGGACATCATATGACTATGGGCCGGTACGGAAGTGGTTAAAGAGACCAAATCACTAAACCATTCATTTAAGCAAAAATATTCCTGTAAAGATTATACATTTTCTCACAAAAGTGAGTACACCCCTCACATTTTTGTAAATATTTTATTCTATCTTTTCATGTGACAACACTGAATAAATTACACTTTGCTGCAATGTAAAGTAGTGAGTGTACAGCTTGTATAGCAGTGTACATTTGCTGTCCACGCAAAATAACTCAACAAGCAAATGTACACTGCTATACAAGCTGTACACTCACTACTTTACATTGCAGCAAAGTGTAATTTCTTCAGTGTTGTCACATGAAAAGATATAATAAAATGTTTACAAAAATGTGAAGGGTGTAGTCACTTTTGTGAGATACTGTATAACATATTCTGTGCATGGTATTTGCGTACATGTCAAAAAGCCCTGAGACTGCTGCTGGGTGCCGCCATCTTGGATGTGATGTCACCAGCCCCAGCAGACTCAGGCCTCGTACACACGACAGAGTTTCTCGGCAGAATTCAGCGAGAAACTCGGTCAGAGCTGGATTCTGCCGAGAAACTCTGTCGTGTGTACACTTTCGGCCCGATGGAGCCACCGAGGAACTCGTCGAGAAAATAGAGAACATGTTCTCTATTTTCTCGTTGTTCTATGGGAGAACTCGGGACAACTCGGCTTCAGGGCTGAACTCGCCGAGGAACTCGATGTGTTTGGCACGTCGAGTTCCTCGGCCGTGTGTACGAGGCCTCAGAGTTGTCACTCAAGTGACACACTGTGGTATTCCTCATCACTCCTCCCCAGCAGCTACATAAAAATATATCTTGGGAGGTGGAGAGGGGTGGAGGAGCTGGGCCAGTACAGAGAGTAATTACACACTCCAAAAAGAAGAGGAGGCTGTGATGTGCAAGGGGGTAGAGAGATGGGCTAGGGAATGCTGGAGCAGTCAAATTATCTAGCAGTGTAGTTGCAGATTAGATGCTCCAGTGCCAACATTATAATTCGGAAATCAGTAATCATTGTCTGTATGGTCTTTTCCTTGGTTATTAAAAGATTGTGCATCCTACTGATATATGACATTTCCAGGTCCCTCCAGACACTGTGTCTCTCCTGCAGAGACCTACATGCTGTTTGGCGTCTGGGTTCTTATTGTTTCACAACGGCGGTGAACAATGGATGGGCTTATTTGTCTCTCTGACAGAGTTGTGAATATAATGGACGTTCTTAACGCTTGCACTACGTGAATCAGACAGACATCATTCATAATTATTATGCATTTTGTCTGAGCACAAGGACAGCCATTTTGTTTCCCTGAAAATGATGATTATTATTATTATTATTACTTGTGTTATTTAAATTGCATGAATTGTATTGTGCGGGGTATTTAGCTTCAGGAAATAAAATTAGAAAAATAATAATTACTCAACAGACAATGATACAAATGGTGAGCCTCTCTCTCTCTCTCTCTCTCTCTCTCTCTCTCCGCCCTCTCTCTCCCTCCCTCTCCCTCTCCCCCCTCTCTCTCTCTCTCTCTCTCGCTCCACTCTCTTTCCCTCTCCCTCTCTCTCTCCCCCCTCTTTCTCTCCCCCTCTCTCTCCCTCCCTCCCTCTCCCTCTCTCTCTCTCTCTCTCCCTCTTTCTCTCCCCCTCTCTTTCTCTCCCTCTATCTCTCCCTCCCTTCTCTCTCCCCTCCCTCTCTCTCCTCTCTCCCTCTCCCACCTATATTTCCCTCTCTCCCCCTTCTCTCTCTCTCCCTCCCCCCCTCTCTCTCCCCCCTCTCTCACCCCCTCTCTCCCTCTCTATCTCCCTCCCCCCTCTCTCTCCCTCTCTCCCCCTCTCTCTCCCTCTCTCTCTCTCTCCAGTCTAATGCCACGTACACACGACCGTTTTTCGGGTTCTAAAAAATTACGTTTTTTTATGTCATTAAAAACGATCGTGTGTGGGCTTCAGAGCATTTTTCGGGTTCTAAAAAATGGGGAATTTTTTTTTTGAACATGCTCTATTTTTTCACGACGTTTTTAAGGTTGTAAAAAATGGTCGTGTGTGGGCTTTAACGACGTGAAAAACCTGCACATGCTCAGAAGCAAGTTATGAGACGGGAGTGCTCGTTCTGGTAAAACTACCGTTCGTAATGGAGATAGCACATTCATCACACTGTAACAGACAGAAAAGCGTGAATCGTCTTTTACTGACACAAAATCAGCTAAAGCAGCCCCAAGGGTGGCGTCATCCGAATGGAACTCCCCCTTTATAGTGCCGTCGTACGTCACCGCGCTTTGCTAGAGCGTTTTGTTTTCACGATCGCGTGTAGGAAAGGCCGTTTTAATGATCGGGTTGAAAAAAAACTTGTTTTTTCCAGACCCTTAAAAAGGTAATTTTTTCGAACCCGAAAAATGTGTACGCGGCATGAGGGAAAATAGATTACAGGGTTCAAGGACAGGGAACGTTCTGGCCTCATTGGGAAGAGATTTTATTTATAATAAAAAATGGTTAATGTTATTCTACGCACAAAATATTTTTTAACATTTCACTTCCTCCTCCTGGCCTCCCCAGAAAAGCAAAGCTCTTATTAAGCGGCACAAGCTCGTTTCCTATGCTTTCGATGTCTTCATTTTTCCAGAGCCGGGATCCAAGGGGGCACCCTGCATCATTCCCTCTATATGAAGCAGGGTACCTTCATGAATTATGCATCATGTGCTTATTGACAGGGATTGGGAGGCTTATCAGTACAGTAGTGACTATGCTGATAATCCACCTTCATGTAGTGAAGTAGCCTTGTATGGCTACTGAGGGTGACAACATTGCAGTGAATTCAATGCAAGCCCTGCAGCATTGTCACTTTCCAGGAGGAAGACTAGAACTCTGGAAGGATTATCAGCTACTTTTGAAAAGGGGAAACACTATTTTTGGTAAATGCAATTTTTGCCCTTGCAGGTATTTTATTTCTATGAAATGTTTGCATGTTAAAGTGGAGTTCCACCCATAAATATAACATTACATCAGTAGTTTTAAAAAAATGTCATTAGTCCTTTAAGAATTTTTTTTTTTTAGATGCCTTCAAAGTGTTGTTGCTAGGCAAAATAGTTAATCTTCCCTCTTACTGCACCTAGGTGCTTAATGCTTCCTAACCTACACCGCACAGACTCCTGGGAATGTAGTGGGTGTAACTTTCCAGGAGTCTGTGCACTCCCCAGTCTCGAAGAATCATGTGACTTGGACAGTACAGGTGCTGAAACCTGATCTGAAACCTATTACACTGCTTGTGAAGCACTGAGCATGTGCGAGATATGCAAGGCTGAAATCCAGGAAGTCATACAGTCTGGCTTCATGATGCCCACACTTAAGATGGCCCCAGTCAATCTCTATTTTATAAAGTGTCTAAATGCTGTAACAACCTAACAAAACGGACCTTAGTTTACAGACTAACTTTACTAGAATACATTAAGCTTGTGTATTACAGGGGTATTTATATTTAAAAAGTGAAATTGTGGCCGGAACTCCGCTTTAAGAATAGCTGAATAGCTGTACTTTAATTTAATAATGTAATCACTGCCTGTATTCTCATTATTTCTCTTTTATATCTTATATCTTAATTATTGACTCGCTTAGGTTTGACCTGAAAACGCTTCCTGTGGACTTTGTGGAATGTTTGATGAGGTTCATGCCCACAGAGGCAGAGGTCAAGGTTTTACGGACTTATGAACGGGAAAAAAAGCCCATGGAGAACTTGACGAATGAGGATCGCTTTATGATGCAGTTCAGCAAGATAGAGCGCCTGATGCAGAAGATGACCATCATGGCGTTCATTGGAAACTTCTCCGAAAGCATCCAGATGTTAACACCGGTATAGATAAAGGGCCAGATTCTCGTATCTCCGCGCAATTTTGGGCAGGCGTAACGTATCTGATTTACGTTGCGCCTCCGCAACTTACACGGGCAAGTGCTGTATTCTCAAAGCACTTGCTCCGTAAGTTGCGGCGGCGTAGCGTAAATCGGCCGGTGTAAGCCCGCCTAATTCAAATTTGGATCAGGGGGGCGTGTTTTATGTAAATCTACTGTGACCCGACGTGATTGACGGTTTTCCCGAACGGCGCATGCGCCGTCCGTGTAATTTCCCAGTGTGTATTGCTCCAAAGTACGCCGCAAGGACGTCATTGGTTTCAACGTGAACGTAAATGACGTCCAGCCCCATTCACAGACGACTTACGCAAATGACGTAACTTTTTCAAATTTCGACGGGGGAACGACGGCCATACTTAACATTGATGCGCCACACTTATGCCACCATATAGCAGGGGCAACTATACGCCGGGAAAAGCCTAACGTAAATGTTGTAACTTTACTGCGTCGGCCGTGCGTACGTTCGGGAATTCGCGTATCTACCTAATTTGCATACTTGACGTGGAATTCGAAGGAAGCGCCACCTAGCGGTCAAAAAAAAAATGTAGTTTAGATCCGACGGCGTAAGAGACTTACGCCTGTCGGATCTAATGGATATCTATGCGTAACTGATTCTAAGAATCAGTCGCATAGATACGACGGGTCAGATTAGGACTTACGACGGCGTACATGGCGCTGCGCCGTCGTAAGTCCTTTGAGAATCTGGGCCAAAGAGTCAGGTTTTTCTAACCTTGAATCAGTGCTGACTATACTTAGTAGCCTATTGTTTTATGATAAGGTCAAATAGTCAAGGCTCTCCATTGTTCTGCATCAGTTTTTATGAGTTTACGTTTTAAATTTTTAAATGATATTTTTGACTGAATTTACTATTTTGTTATGTTTATTCTAGCAACTTCATGCAATAATAGCTGCCTCAGTCTCCATTAAGTCTTCTCAGAAGCTAAAGAAAATACTAGAGGTATGTTATGGATTTGTACGGAGATATGTCCAGTAACATTATGTGTCGGCCCTATTTTGAGTTGCGCTAAAATATGACAAATTGTTTCCTTTTTATGCAGATTATCTTGGCCCTTGGGAATTACATGAACAGCAGTAAACGTGGAGCCGTGTATGGGTTTAAACTTCAAAGCTTAGACTTGGTAAGTAAGTAGGCCAATGATACATTAGCATCAGTGTAACCAGCAAAAGGAGACTAATGCCCTGTACACACGATCGGAATTTCCGATGGAGTAAAATCCGATGGAATTTTCCGTTGGAATTCCATTCAAGCTGTCTTGCATACACACTGTCAGACCAAATTCCAACTGTCCAAAACGCAGTGACGTAAAACACTACGACGAGCCGAGAAAAATTAAGTTCAATGCTTCCGAGCATGCGTCGACTTGATTCTGAGCATGCGTGTTTTTTTCTCCGTTCGGAGTTCCACACAGACGATCGGAAACTCCGATAGGATTTTTTTTCCATCGGAAAAAAAATAAAACATGTTCTATTTCTAAACTTCGACGAAAAAAAGTCAGATGGGGCCCACACATGGTCGGAATATCCAATGAAAAAATTCCGTCTGACTTTTTTCATCGGAAATTCTGATCGTGTATACAAGGCATAAAAGTGTTCTTAGGACTTTAAAGTTGTTGTAAACCTCTGAAAAAAGATGAACAAAGCATGTCCCTCTAGTGCGCATATGCCTAAATCAAAAGCACTTAGTGTGATTTCAGTCTTCTCTGTCATTCCTCTACAGTCTGCATAAATCACTTCTGACAGGTTATGCCAACACCACAGAATTTGAAGGAAGGCCCTGCCCCCATTCCCTTCCAGCACACAGAAAGTGATTGACAGCCCTAGCTTTGCTTTTTCCTGTGGAAATGTGTAGAGGGGGGGTGTGGTCCATATCCTCCACTCAGGTCTCAGATTACACTCACCTCCCTGCTCTATGTTGTGCAGTGTGTAATGTCAGGTCCCCGCACCCTGCCTGCTGGACCTGAGACATAGCCTTGGATATGTGTGTTTTAGAAGGCTGTAGAGAAGAGAGTGTTGCAGATAAACAGGTACAAATTATGTAGGATATGTTTCATCTCTGTGTATCACCTGAGGCTTGTCATTTAAGTGGGTATATGTACAGGTTCATACCCACTTTATGGACAACTTGAGCTGTGAATGCTGTGCCTTAAAGCAGTAGTAAACCGCACTTCCCCCCCCCCCCCCCCCTGCAAGGTGGCATTGCATATTAGCACATTATGAAATACTTACCTTAGAAGAAAGCCCCCCAGTGGCGCGCTGCCACTGCTGACAGGGCTTCCATCTTCACCCAGTCTTCCTTCCAGGTTCCCATGCCTGGGCTGTCTAATTGGCAGAGCCGCGATCATGTCACGAATCGCGGCACGGAGCTCTGAAGGGCTTGCATGAGTGAGTGAGAGACTTGTAAAGCGCAACACATGCGAACTGAATCGCCTCTGGGCGCTGTATCCATTTCACGGGTAAGGAACCCCTTGACCTCAGAAGAGATGGGTTTTAATCTTTCTCCTGAAGGCCAAGTGGTCCGACTCCAGTGGGATGGTGGTTGGCAGTGCATTCCACAGGCGAGGTCCCTGGACTGCAAATCTTCGATCTCCTTTGGACTTGTATCTGGCCTTGGGTATCTGGGGTAGGTTTTGATTGGTGGATCGCAGAATGCGATTGGGGTTATGGGCTTTTATTTTTTCGCATAGATATTGGGGGGCGTTGCCTTGAATACACTTATGTATTAGGCAGAGTGCCTTGAAGGTGATTCTGTCTTTTACTGGCAACCAATGAAGGGATCTCAGTGAAGGTGAGATTGATTCCCATGTTTTTTTTCCAGTCACTAGTCGAGCGGCCGTATTTTGGACGACTTGCAGACAAGTGATTTGGTATTTGGGGAGTCCTAGATAGAGGGCATTTGCGTAGTCGAGTCTGGAATTGATGATTGTTCCCACCACGACTACAATGTCCTCTTTCGGGATAAAGGGCGTGAGTCTGCGTAGTAGGTGCAGCAGATGGTGGGATCCGCTGACTACTGACCCTATTTGTGCATCCATTGTCATGTAGGTATCGAAAATGACTCTGAGACTTTTCACTTTGGTGCTAGGGGTGATAGTTTTACCCAGAATGGGCGGGGGAGTCCATGTTGACGCGGGGTGATTTTTCCGGTTGGCGTGAAACAGGAGAAGTTCTGTTTTTGAACTGTTGAGTTTAAGATAACTGTTTGTCATCCAGTTATCTATTAGAGTATGACGTACCTTCAGAGCACGTGTTGGCAACAGTGCAAGTTTAGGAAGTATTCACTGTATCTACAGGTAAGCCTTATTATAGGCTTACCTGTAGATACAAGTCAAAAAGAAGCATTTAATACCACTGTAAATATGAAGACAAAGGGTGAAGGAATAGACACCAGCATCACCTGTGGTCTACCTGCAGCTGTTCATTCTGCATTACTGACTTGATAGAGGCTGGACCTTGCTTCCTTATATCAGAGCTGCTCCCCTGATGACTGGTGATCAGATGACTGATACAAGAATAATCAAGCAGCAGCAGGGGGTGCAGAAAGCACAGATGCCAAGAATTAATGAAGTAGAAGCAGGGAGAGCATTGCACTGCAGGTTCTCAGGTATGGCTTCCTCTCCAGCAAGGAGAACAGTGAGCAACGTAGTAGTGACATCAACAAGTCCCCCTCCAAAATACTTGTTGATCCTGACATAAAAGTTCCTGATCAGGCGGTTCCTGTTGTGGGGTAGCTCCGTCCACGTTTCCCAGTTTTCTTCTGAGCGGTTATTCTTTTACATACACCCCTAAAGGGAACAGCACACATTGGGCCAGATTCACGTAGAATTGCGGCCGTGTAACGTAACCCGTTTACGTTACACCGCCGCAAGTTTTCAGTGTAAGTGCCTGATCCACAAAGCACTTACCTGTAAACTTGCGGCGGTGTATCGTAAACACGTCCGGCGCAAGCCCGCCCAATTTAAATGGGGTGGGTACCATTTAAATTAGGCGCACTCCCGCACCGGACGTACTGCGCATGCTCAGTTTTGAAATTCCCGCCGTGCTTTGCGCGATGTGACGTCATTTTTTAGAACGGCGACGTGCGTAGCGTCCATTCGTATTCCCGGACGTCTTACGCCAAAACAAAAAAAAATTGAAATTCGACCCGGGAACGACGGCCATACTTTAACATGGCTCGACTAAAGTTAAGCCATGTTAAAGCAGGTGTAAATTTGCGACGGGAAAAAATTACTAGCGACGACCTAACGACGGGAAAAACCTTTGTGGATCGCCGTAACTGCTAATTTGCATACCCGGCGCTGGAATACGACGCAAACTCCCCCCAGCGGCGGCCGAAGTATTGCATCCTAAGATCCGACGGTGTAAGTCAATTACACCTGTCGGATCTTAGGGCTGTCTATGCGGAACTGATTCTATAAATCAGCCGCATAGATACGACAGGAGATACGACGGTGTATCAGGAGATACGCCGTCGTATCTCCTCTGTGAATCTGGCCCATTGCTATTGGCACACACTACTTAGCCAGGAGCCACAGTTTTCATTATTAGGAAGCCTGTCCAGAGCAATGATGGGCAACCAGTTCAGGAATGAGTTCATGTAGAAAGAAAGTGGCTGGATGAAGCTTGAGAACATTAGCAGAGACTGGGACATTAGCAAGGACTGAGATATAAAATAGGATGGAAAAGAGTGTCTTATGGAAGAAAAAAGGGCATATCTACTTTAAAACATTTGTATAAAATGTTTTATATTTATTGTAATCAATCATATCTGTTTTATTTTATACAGCTTCTGGACACCAAGTCAACAGACAGAAAACAGACATTGTTGCACTATATATCCAATGTTGTACGGGATAAGTACTCGCTGGTCGCTCTGTTCTTCAATGAACTCCACTATGTGGAGAAAGCTGCCGCAGGTACGATCATTGTAGGATTGCTATCCTCGGCTGCTTCTCATTAAAGCTTTGTCACTCTGAAGATGCCCATAAATGGGAAGGAAGCTTCACTGTATGTTATAAATAAGTTGTTTTATTATACTCAAACATGCTGATGTGTGATTTACTTTTTTATATGCACTTTTTCGCCCAATGTTTAATTACAGTCATTTGAAATGTGACAGCAAGAGATTGTCTGGTGCTACCGGGAAGGGGCAGAAATGTGGTAACATGCGGTTGTCTGGTACTATCTGGAAGGGGCAGAAATGTGGCAACATGTGGTTGTCCGGTACTACCGGGAAGGGGCAGAAACGTGGTAACATGGGGTTGTCTGGTACTACCGGGAAGGGGCAGAAATGTGGTAACATGGGGTTGTCTGGTACTACCGGGAAGGGGCAGAAATGTGGTAACATGGGGTTGTCTGGTGCTACCAGGAAGGGGAAGAAATGTGGCAACATGGGGTTGTCTGGTACTACCGGGAAGGGGCAGAAATGTGGCAACATGGGGTTGTCTGGTACCACCGGGAAGGGGCATAATTGTGGTAACATGTGGTTGTCTGGTACTACCGGGAAGGGGCAGAAATGTGGCATCATGGGGTTGTCTGGTACCACCGGGAAGGGGCATAATTGTGGTAACATGTGGTTGTCTGGTACTACCGGGAAGGAGCAGAAATGTGGCAACATGTGGTTGTCCGGTACTACCGGGAAGGGGCAGAAATGTGGAAACATGGGGTTGTCCGGTACTATCGGGAAGGGGCAGAAATGTGGCAACATGGGGTTGTCTGCTACTACTGGTAAGGGGCAGAAATGTGCCAACATGGGGTTGTCTGGCACTTTTGGGAAGAATCTACTTCCAAATATGAATGGTGCTCCTATGTGCCACAGGTTATAAAGTAGAGGGTGATACTAAAACTGTGCACAAGATGGCAGTAGAAACCAAATGTGCAAAAAGCAAAAACAGCTTTTAAAATGCAACTGTGAAAAACGATATCCAGGGCGAATAAAATTCTTGTATAACAAATAATGATAAAATAATCAGTGCTCATAGTAATAAACATCAACATCTCAATAAATAAATAATGTCTCTAAAATAATCCTGGGCTGCAAGTGTGAGGAGTGAATAGTGGTGCTCCAATCTTAAGCGTGCAAACTATGAAGTAAGTAAGAGGTGTCTCTTCATTCCATGCAGTGACACCTCTATGTGACGTGGCCTCTCACCTTACTACTGTAAGGTAACAGCATGGGGAAAAATCAATCATTTCGAAATCCTCTGTAGGTCTTTGCATGGCTAGCTGGTGGCTTCGATATGCTGTCTGTTTCTTTTAAGGGTCCTCTTCCCATGAATCCAAGAATCCAAGAGTCAGTATGGGCTAGGGAATGCTGGAGTAGTCAAATTATTTAGCAGTGTAGTTGCCGTTGTATCTCTGAGTCCGGCCGGTCGTATCTATGCGCCTGATTCATAGAATCAGATACGCCTAGATTCGACTAAGATCCGACCGACGTAAGTCTCTTACGCCGTCGGATCTTAACTGCATATTTACGTTGGCCTCTAGGGACGTGTACACTGATTTACGCCAAGAATATGTAGCTAGATAAGCAAATTCACGAACGTATGCCCGGCCGACGCAGTACATTTACGCCGTTTACGTTAGGCTTTTCCCGGCCTATAGTTACCCCTGCTATATGAGGCGTATCCTATGTTAAGTATGGCCGTCGTTCCCGCGTCGAATTTTGAAAATGTTACGTCGTTTGCGTAAGTCGTCCGTGAATGGGGCTGGACGTCATTTACGTTCACGTCCAATCCAATGACGTCCTTGCGGCGTACTTTGGAGCAATGCACACTGGGAAATTCCACGGACGGCGCATGCGCCGTTCGGGAAAACGTCAATGACGTCAGGTCAAGCCTGATTAACATAACACACGCCCACCTCTTCAGCATTTGAATTAGGCTGGCTTACGCCGGGCTATTTACGCTACGCCGCCACAACTTTCTTTTAAGAATACGGCACTTGCCTGTAAAAGTTGCGGAGGCGTAACGTAAATAGGATACGTTACGCCCGCACAAAGAAGCGCCATTCTACCTGAATCTACCCCCTTGTGTATATCATTTCAATATTTGCTGGAGTTTAGCTTTTTTTAATGTAAGTTTTGTGATATTAGATGATCTGTTTGAATTCTTTTCCTCTGTTTTAGTGGGCATGTACATTATAGCACAAAGCTATGTAATCACAAAGTCTGACTGACCATCTGGTCCTCATGGCCTGATTCTTGCACGCACATATTCAAAAACACGTGCAAAATAATCTGAGCTCAATGTTGGTTTGTACCTGTGCATTGCTTCCCCAAGCCCTGATCCCTTTTTTGTATTTACTTGTACTGGGCTTTTATGGTTATATAGTCTTTCTGTGCAGTGTGAGCTCCTTCACATGGCCATAGAAGGTATTGCATTTATATTCCAATGTTGCATGAATTTACAGTGAACCGTGAGTATTGTTTTGCAGTCTCCCTTGAAAATGTCCTATTGGATGTGAAAGAACTTCATCGAGGGATGGATCTGACAAAACGAGAGTACACCATGCATGACCACAACATCATGCTCAAAGAATTTATACAGATCAATGAAGGGAGGCTGAAGAAGTTGCAGGACGATGCCAAAATCTCTCAAGTAAGTCACAACTAAATGGCTTGTTTTTCCTTAACCACTTGACAAACCCACTTGGGAAAAAAATCATTTTTTTGAATTAAAAAATAAGACAACAATAATTTTTGCCCAATTTTTTTATGTATTGTGAAAGATAATGTTACGCCAAGTAAAATGAAACCCAACATGACACGCTTAAAAATTGCGCCCGCTCGTGGCATGGCGTCAAACTTTTACCCTTAAAAATCTCGATAGGTGACGTTTAAAAAATTCTACAGGTTGCATTTTTTGAGCTACAGAGTAGGTCTAGGGCTAGAATTATTGCTCTCGCTCTAACGATCGCGGCGATACCTCACTTGTGTGGTTTGAACACCGTTTTCATATGCGGGTGCTACTCGCGTATGCGTTCGCTTCTGTGCGTGAGCTCATCGGGACGGGGCGTTTTAAAAAAAAAAATTTTTGTTTTCTTATTTATTTTTATAATTTTTTACACTGAAATGAAAAAAATATATATATATCACTTTTATTCCTATTATAAGGAATGTAAACATCCCTTGTAATAGAAAAAAGCATGACAGGTCCTCTTAAATATGAGATCTGGGGTCAAAAAGACCTCAGATCTCATATTTGGGCTTAAATGCAAAAAAAGAAAAAAAATATTAAACTGTAATTTTTTCAAATGACAGAAAAAAAAAATGTTGCTTTAAGACGCTGGGCGGGACTGACGTTTTGACGTCACTTCCGCCCAGCAGAGATATGGGGACGGGTGGGGGCGATTTTTCCCTCACTCGCATTCCCACACAGGTGCCGAACGGACCCGATCTCCTCCGCCGCTACCGACGGCTCCGGTAAGCGGCGGAGGGCGCGGGAGAGCGGCGGGAGGGGGGGCCTCTCCCGCCACCGATAACGGCGATCTCGCGGCGAATCCGCCACGGAGACCGCCGTTATCGTTTACAGGACCGTTGGCACTAAAGATCGATACCTCGGTTGTGGCAGCAGCTGCTGCCGTTACCGAGATATCCATCTTTAAAAACAGGACGTAC
This sequence comes from Rana temporaria, assembly GCF_905171775.1. Lineage (NCBI taxonomy): Eukaryota > Metazoa > Chordata > Amphibia > Anura > Ranidae > Rana > Rana temporaria. Next base: position 186,727,178 of record NC_053494.1, on the reverse strand, counting down.
TTTGGCAATGGGCCGGTTGCCAAGTGGTTAAAGATATTTGATGTCCTCATCCAGTGATTGGCTCTGAAAGATGCCTAAACCCCAGATCTTTTACTTCTTTTTTTAACCACTTCAGCCCTGGACCATTTTGTTGCTAAAGGACCAGGCCCCTTTTTGCGATTCGGCACTGCGTCACTTTAACTGACAATTGCGCGGTCATGTGACGTGGCTCCCAAACAAAATTTAGGTTCTTTTTTCCCCACAAATAGAGCTTTCTTTTGGTGGTATTTGATCACCTCTGCGGTTTTTATTTTTTGCGCTATAAACAAAAATAGAGTCACAATTTTGAAAAAAAAACAATATTTTTTACTTTTTGCTATAATAAATATCCCCAAAAAAGATATATAAACATTTTTTTCCCCTCAGTTTAGGCCGATACGTATTCTTCTACATATTTTTGGTAAAAAAAAAAACTCAATAAGCGTTTATTGATTGGTTTGCGCAAAAGTTATAGCATCTACAAAATAGGGGATAGTTTTATGGCATTTTTATTAATATTTTTTTTTACTAGTAATGGCAGCGATCAGCGATTTTTATCACGAATGCTACATTATGGCGGACACATCGGACACATTTTTGGGACTATTGTAATTTTTACAGCGATTAGTGCTATAAAAATGCACTGATTACTGTGAAAATGGCACTGGCAGTGAAGGGGTTAACCAGTAGGTGGCGCTGTAGGGGTTAAGTGTTTCCTAGGGAGTGCTTCTTACTGTAGGGGGGGTGGGCTGTGTGTCACATGACACTGATCTCCGCTCCGACTTCACGGACTGGAGATCAGTGTCATTGTCACTAGGCAGAGCGGGGAGACGCTTACACAAGCATCTCCCCGCTCTATCTCTCCAAGAGACGATTGCGGGTGTCCCTGCGGCGATCGAGTCTGTGGGACCCACGGTCGGGCTCACGGAGAAAGCGTCAGGGTCGCGAGCGCGGCAGCAGCAGCGCACGCGACCACACGGCGGCATCTTAAGGCCTCGTACAGACGAGCGGACATGTCCGATGAAAACGGTCCGCGGACAGAGAACGCGTTGACGTAGACGACACCGACGTTCTCTATCGCGCGAGTTCAATGCTTCCACGCATGCGTCAAATCAATTTGACGCATGCGCGGGATTTCGGTCCGCTGGTTAGACGTACTAACCAGCGGACATGTCCGACGGACAGCTTTCCAGCGGACATGTTTCTTAGCATGCTAAGAAACATTTGTCCGCTGGAAATCTGTCCGCTAGCCTGTACACACGATCGGATCTGTCCGCTGAAACTGGTCCGCGGACCAGTTTCAGCGGACATGTCCGGTCGTGTGTACGAGGCCTAAGGGGTACGTAAATATACAGGAGGCGGTCCTTCAGCGGTTAAACTACCTGATGCCTCTGCCTGAATTATCTAGAATAGGGGTCTACAGACTTTCCAAACAAAGGGCAAGTTTACTGTACTATAGACTTCAGGGCAGTGGGGGTAGAACATGTCACAGGTCCAGCATGAGTGAGAATAAACATGGCCTCAAGGTTGGTAGTCATTAGTAGGAGTAATAGTACCCCATCATTGGTATCCGTGGAAGAAATAGTGCCCCATTGCTGGTGTCAGTGGGAGGAATAGTGCTTCATATCATTGGAAGAAATAGTGTCCCAAGAGCCAGATAAAGTTTAGCAAAGGGCCACTTCTGGTCCATGGGCCTGAGTTTGGAGACCCCTGATCTAGAACACTATATACTGCACTCTGCATGCAGAGGAGATACATTTTGGGCCGCTGTTATAGTCAAATGGTCATTCCACCCAAAATGACATTTCAATTGCTGGTGGACTTTGGTGGGTTGAATTACCTGCTGATTTTCTTTACTTGTTTTCTAATATTGAACTCTCCCATGTGTGGTACCTGGAATGTTTACTGTTGTCATTCATCTTTCTAATATACCGTATTTATCGGCGTATACCGCACACTTTTTTCCCCTTAAAATCAGGGGGAAATCGTGGGTGCGCGATATACACCGATCCCCGCTGTCTCTCCGAGAGCCGAGCCGAGTGTACTGCGCACTCGGCTAGGCTCGGCCACGCTCGGCTCCGCCCCACGCCGCAGCCTAGAGCCGAGCCGAGTGTACTGCGCACTCGGCTAGGCTCGGCCACGCTAGGCTCCGCCCACAGCCACGCCAGAGGAGCCGAACACACAGGAAATCCGGCTCCTCTCGGCTCGCGCCAAAATCCAAAAACGAACACCGGACACGCTCACCTGGATGGAGGCCGTAGATGGACACGCTGGACGGAGACGGACACCTGGATGGAGGCCGCAGACGGACGCCTCCAAAGCCGCAGACGGACCCCACGCAAGGAAGCCGCAGACGGACGCCGGACAAGGCCGCCGATGGACGCAGGGCAAAGTTTTCTTTTTTTTTTTCTTTTTTACCTTGCTAAGCTTGGGGTGCGCGTTATACGCCGGGGCTGGGCGCGGTATACCCCGATAAATACGGTATGTCATATATCAGTGGAAAGTGGCAGATAAGGTTCCCCAAACTGAAATGGTTTACTAAATGAGTAGAGCATGTCCACTTTGCAAAGGAATTTCCACTTAGCTTAGTGAATGAGGTGAAGCTCTGTTGGCGTCCAACATCCAATCTTGTTCAAGCAAAAATCCTGTTTTTATGTAAAGCTTTTTCCCACGTCATCCAATCATTTTTTTTCTTTCATTGTTCCATACTGTGTTTGCAGATAGAAAGCTCCTCTAGGATTATTAGCAGATGATTAATGGAAACAATGTAATGTGATAAGGCTTTGCTGAAATAAATAATGAAGATTTCCTGTTGTTTTGCAGGATGCCTTTGATGAAGTAGTGAAATATTTTGGTGAAAATCCTAAAACCACTCCTCCATCTGTATTCTTCCCTGTTTTCGTCCGATTCGTGAAAGCCTACAAGGTCAGAAGATTGTCATACAGGATCAACCAAGAGAATAAGCGTCAGCTCTTCTGTCAGCTTTTTAGTTCTGTTTCACATTTGTTTGTCTTTGTCATATTTGCTATACTTTCTTCTATAATACCCTATAGAAAAATGTAAAAAAATCGAATTTCTTCATCAATTTAGGCCAATATGTATTCTGCTACATATCCTTGGTAAAAAAAAAATCCCAACAAAGCCCCTCACACACAGGGGCCCGGATTCACAAAGCACTTACGCCGACGTATCTCCATATACGCCGCGTAAGTGTAAGTATGCGCCGTCGTGAAAATAGGCTTTATCCGACCGACGTAACTTTCCTACGCCGTCATATCGTGGGCGCATATTTACGCTGGGCGCATTTGCCTCTCCCATTGATTTTCTATGCACATATGCAAATGAGGGAGATACGCCGATTCATGAACTTAGTTACGCCCGGCGCATAATATACGTGGTTTGCGTAAGTCGTACGTCCGGCGTAAAGTTATTCCCATATAGGAGGCGCAACTCATGCAAAGGTATGGACCAGGGAACACAAGCCGTCGTATCTTTTGTCGTTTACGTTGTACGTGAATATGACATGGGGTAGGTAACGTTCACGTCGTAGGCAGTGATCCGTCGTATCTTAGGGAGTGGTTCCGACGTGATTCTGAGCATGCGCACAGGGATGCGGCCCATCATTTGCATGGGGTCACGCCTCATTAGCATGGCTCACGCCCACTTCCACCTACGCTGGCTTACGCCGAGGAAACCCAGCGTATCTTTAAGAGCAAGTGTGAATCCAGTGCTTGCCTCTGTGTGCTGCGCCGGCAAAGCGTAAAAGAGATACACTACGGCGGCATAAATATGCGCCGATGTATGTGAATCTGGGCCTATCAGTTTTTCTACAGGTTTTTTCTTCAGGTTTACCAAAACCCCCGCTGAGCAAGCGGAGTCCGTGAAAAGGACACTGCTCACATTAAAAATAAGAAGAATAAAATAATGTTTTAATTAATTTATGGCTTTTATATGTATCTGTAAATCAGCTTGAACGTCTACTAGCATAGTCAGTATGGTAATTAGAGGTGGTAAAGGAAGAAAAATGAATTGTATATATAATTTTTTATATTTTTTTGCATGTTTCAGTCAGTTCAGTATGAATATTGGACAGGTTTTCATGTGTTAAAATTCTACTTATGGCAAGTTATTCTCAATTCTCTTTCATTTTCTGTCTCTCAGCTAGCAGACGAGGAGAATGAACTAAGAAAAAAACAGGAACAGGCCCTCATGGAGAAACTCTTAGAACAAGAAGCCATGATGGACCAACAAGATCAAAAGGTTCCGCTCTATTAATCTGCTAGAAAAACTTGTGTTTGTTTTATTGTTCACCTGAAACAGCTTTACATTTAAAGTGGTAGTAAACCACCAACCAGGGCCGATCCTAGGGTCACAGACACCTGGGTGCAGAAATATTTCTGGCGCCCCCCACATGGGCGTGGTCATCTTACCAACTCTTCCCTTTACAAATGTTTCTGTGGAAACACAGTGGCAGCGGCGGTGACCGGCAGAGAGAGCCGCCTCTGGACATGAGTGAGTGAGTGAGAAACTTATATAGCGCAACACATGCAAACTGAATCGCCTCTGGGCGCTTGGACAAGGACAAGGAGAGGAGGAGGAGGCAGGGGAGCACTCTGGCGCTTCAGTGCCCCCACCTCTGTGGCTCCTGGGTGCACTGCACCCCACGCACCCGCCTAGGATCAGCCCTGCCACCAACTATTTTTTTTTTAAAACTGCAAGGAAAAGCCATATTGTGCTAGTATGCGGGAGCCGCTGTTTACGGCACAGGACTCTGAAGGATAGGCCCGGGTGCTCCGGTGATGTCACCAGCTGCATGTACAGTAAATATTTACAGTACCTATAGGTAAGCCTTATTATAGGCTTACCTATAGGTAAAAGTCAATCAATGGGAGTTTTCTCCTGCTTTAAGACCAGCATAATTAAAAAACTTAGATACAGTATTAATTTGATAGCATTTGTTCAGCTGGGATGTGGATTTTATTTCTGATGCAAAAATACAGTAGATGCACCATCTAGTGGATACAACTTTGTATAGGAAACATTGTCATCAATAACATGGCATAGCCATGAAAAAACAATTTTTTACCAATGATTTTTTACCAAGATATCCAATCACCGGTATATTGATCCTTAGAACCCCATATAGTGTAAATTGGTTTCAGTAGGTGACCCTATTTATACATTTCAGAGTCCCAACAATGGATCCTGAATATGTGTTGCTTATCTCCGTGGTGGATAATAGTGATGAATGTGAAAGTCAACCTATAGCAACCAGTGCTAAAGAAGTTAATGCCTGTGGGCAATGGGAATAGATGCCCTATTGCCAAAAAAAATAAAAATAAATGAAGTTTTGACTATCAAGCATATTCATTTATAAGGTGGCACACTCACGACTGACACGCACCTTATACTAGGATTGAATCACACATTTTATCGCCTACATTTTTCATTTATTACATTTTTTTTGCCAATAGGGCATCTATTCCCATTGCCCACAGGCATTAACTTCTTTAGCACTGGTTGCTATAGGTTGACTTTCACATTCATCACTATTATCCACCACGGAGATAAGCAACACATATTCAGGATCCATTGTTGGGACTCTGAAATGTATTAATAGGGTCACCTACTGAAACCAATTCGGGGGTCCTTCTCATGAGCCCACCGCACAGAGGTGTCCGACAATTTTCACACACACCCTCACACTATATGGGGTTCTAAGGATCAATACACCCGTGATTGGATATCTAACCACCACCCTTAGGCTGCGCCACTACCCCTATATTACACCACTTCAATTTTATCTTATACTCCACCTTATCTTAATTTTATCTTATACTCCACCCATACCGTAGTGCAGAATTTAATACATTTTACTTACAGCATGGGCAGAGCCGCTGTGTCCCAATATGAGAAATGTATGGGTACTAGTGCATGTCCCTGACGCTCTATTCATGCAGCCGCTGGGTCCCCATACACATGAATGGGACTGTAGGCACTGGGGATGCACAGAACATCTGTGCATCCCCATGCCAGTAAAACACAACCCTGCATGGGGCATGGATGTAATAGTTCCATGTGAACGAGGCCTTAGAACTACTGATAGATTTTTATTGCAGTCTGTGTCTCCTCTGGGGAGATTCACCCTCTCTGCATGTCCCTATGACCATGGTCACCAATACAGAAAGTGATGGGAAATCCAACATTTGGTTGTTAACAAAATAGGAATAGAGAAGTCTTCCAATAGGGACACCTATCCCAGTGACAGGTGTCTAACTGGGATTTGCCTCACTTTGGAGAGGTTTCTTCAGACTTCCTGTTGTGTTTAATGGACAGGACGTGAAGGGAAATCTCCTTAACAAGACATGAATGACAAAATAAAAAAACTAACAGGGGTTTATATATAATTTCCTACATAATGTGGTTCTAAAGCCTAAACATTGTACATATCATCACAACCTCCAGCACAAAGGGTGAAACACATATATGCGGCCCCATGTAAAAAAAAGCCCAGTGCAGTGAGACCGCGTATATGTGTTACGTTGGCGTGAAGGGGTTAATGTATTCCTTGCATTAAGGTGAATTTTTTATAGGTATCAATTCCCCCCCCCCCCCCCGTTTCACTTACCTGGGCCCTCATTTGATCCAGCGCTGTGCACATCTGCAGCTCTTCTCTCCACTCACTTCTGGGTCTCGCTGGCTTTGCTGGGACACCGGGAACCATTGAAGTGGGCGGCGGGGGATGTCAATGAACGTAGCAGCGGGGCTCGGGAGCAAGCATGCATGAGTGCCCCCATGGAAACCGGTTTCCCATGGGGGCACTGGACAGAGACAGAGAGGAGGGGCCGGGAGCACCGGTGGTGGACCCGAGAATCGCTTTAAGATGATTCAAAAACATTTTGGATACACTTTGCATACATTTTAAGCTTCTTCATGCAAACATGTCCTTGCTACAATTTCAGCATGTGGTCCATTGTCTACAATAATCCAATATGTTGCTTTCTTGCAGTCTCCACATAAATCTAAACGTCAGCAGCTAGATTTAATAGCAGAGCTGAGGAGGAAACAAGTCAAAGATAATAGACATGTTTATGAAGGCAAAGATGGAGCCATTGAGGATATAATCACAGGTAAGAGCTATTATTTTTTTTTTCCAATTAACATTTTTTTTTTATTGGTATAAAGAGCTATTCTTGCGTTTTATTGGTCTGGCTTTTCATGTCCTGACCAGTCACGTAACATTGCTTTAGGCAGACTGTTGATTTTGGTAGATGGCGCTATACAGGTAGATTACACCAGCCTTTCACTGACTTGTACAAGCAGTCTAAAGGATTAGTTAAGAAATGAGCAGAAAAGATTTCAAAGCGAAAAAATGTATAGATGTTCCACCCATAAAATATCAAAATGGTAAGCATTTGAGCGGAAAAAAACATGTGTCCTTGGCTATTAGGGCATTCCCCTGTGACACAAGCAATACAGTGTTACCATAATAACATGGTACTACCCTGTGGAAGTGATTATTTTTTTCACTGGTATAAACAACCATTTTTCCTGAATGAAACTAATTAATTCGGTATCTATTGTTGGCTGTGATTGGCCCTGCCTGTACTATGTGATCACTGTGACCAATAACAGCTAGCAACACAATTGTACATAAAGAATGGCATGAAAGGAAGCCATTTATTGTTTACAGTTGTCATGTGATTTGTCGTGATTGGTCACAGCGATTGCATGGTACCGACAGCAATCTGGTACAATGATCAGTGATAAGCTGTGTCCAATGAAATATCTCACCACAGAACACATCTGGAACTTTGAAAGTCCCACCCGGCCATCCTTTTACAATAGAATGGGGGGGGAGGGGGGTGGTTGAAGAAGAATTTCAGGTATGGCATGTTTTACATAGTTACATTGGTCCATAACATTACTGCCCTGCCTTTTCATCTCGTTCAATCAGAGTATACTTTGCATTCATTGAGAAAATGCAAATCATTTTCTGAATGGCGCCATGTGCCAAGCGGTCAACCTCCTCTGTTCATAATGCACCAGGGAGCTGCTTGGCAGGGTACCTGGAAGCAAATGGAGATCAGGAGTACCTACTACAGTGATTTCCCACTCATAGAGGGATCCCACAGGCATGGTATATGCATAATTACATTGGTAAACATTGGTCCAAGCTGGACCAATGGTACTATTTAAAAGGTGCTATACCTGGAATTCTTCTTTAATTTTTTATTGCAATCTGTGACTCTACTGGGGAAATTTCACCTCACTTCCTGTCACTTGTGACAGCAGGACAAGAAATGAAGGGAGAAGTTGTCAATGTCAAAAAGGCACAAAAAGTAAAAATAACCCAATAGAGGTTCTCACTGGAGAGATTTATCACTTCCTGTGTCAACAGGATATCAGGGACACACACCACAAATCAGAACCAGACACTGGTTCTATCCTATCCACTCTTTATTCAAAACAAAAAAAAATGTTTTGGCTGGAGTTGGGCTTTAGCATACAATAGGGGTGGGGAGTAGAGAAAGTGCAGCATCCTAGAGCAGCCAATCAGATTTTGACTTACTGTAAATAAATGTGCTAGTAAAATATGAATTCTGTTTGGTTGCTTTGAGATACTACACTTTGCATTTTCTTTATTTTGTTAAAGTCTGATTTGCTATGTCAATTACCAACAATCTCACTGTATGATGTTTCATGCGTCAGCTATTACCAATTACCCGGGGTTCTTATCAGGTACTGCTCTGATTTATGTTCTTTTACTAGTCCAGTGTAGCTTGTTAGGATAAAAGCCAGCTTTTTGCTTTTTAGTGCATAGACGACTGCAGGTTGTGGATCTTCTCAGCACTGCAGCCAATAGCATGCAATCTTGTAGATGTCTAAGTAGAGGCACTGGATCTGTGTATGCCCAAGCCCTGCTTTCTCCTCCAATCACTCTGGCGGATAACTGAATCTTGCTTCTCTATGAATTACACACAGGCCCCTTTCACATGTGCGGCCCGTATGTCCGACGCATTTTCATCCATCCGTTTGCGGATGAAAACGGGGACATACATTGGTCCCTATGTGATTGCGGGTGTCAGCGGATGAACATCTGCTGACCCCCGTAATCACCCGCCTCCGCAAAGATCCGATTTTGCGGACGGAAGAAAATCCTATTTTTTCTTCCGTCTGCGGATCGGATCGGGTGAACACGGACACGCGGTCCGTGTTCATCCGACCCCCCCATAGGGGAGTGCGGAGAAAAGACAGGGCGGTCGCTGCACAGTGTGCGGGGACTGCCCTGTCAGCCGACGGCTCACTGGGGATTTTACGGAGCGATCCCCGCTGAGCTGACGGACACAGGGAGGCGGATCAATACTAATCCGCCCCGTGTGAAAGGGCCCTAACAGAATGTTTATATGTCTCATGAAAAGCTTGAGCAAATAGCTGTAATGGTACCCATATGCACTCAGGAATTGCCATTCAACATTGGTGAGTCAGCTAAACACATAGGACTTTGTCATCAGGTTAAATCAATGTATGGCAATCAATGTATGTGTCAGGCTTGGTTCACAATATACTACAAGACAGTAGTACGACTTTCATCCTACTTTGCTCTGCGACATCAGTCCTACATCAGTCATACATTGGTCCTACATCCATCCGACTTTCATGAACAGGATACTATTTTGATCCGACTTTGTGATAGTCTGACTTGTTCTTTGACCAATCAAAACAATCCCAGAGTGAGATAAATTCCTTTTACTAATGCTGTAATCACCATGTCGAATGTCAAAAGTCGGAGGGTAAGGACAAGGATCCTACTTTGATCCGACTTCAGTGATATTCAATGGGCTGAAGTAGGATCAAGGTCGGACCAAAGTAGTACAGGGAGCATTTTCAAAGTCGGACTGACTTGTGTCGGACCAGTAAGACGGCTCTCATAGGGAATCATTGATTTTCACACGTCATGCGACATGAGCTCCCAATGTCAGAGCATTTGTCGGACCAGTGTGAACCCGGCCTTAAAGCTATACACCTCTTGCTATGATCACCTCTATTACACAGAACATTTTCATATTTTAATTTCAAACCTGACTTGGAATACTGTAAAAAATATGTAAAGTTTATATGAAGTTTTTGTAGTTTTACTCATGATGGAACACAATAGTGGCCAATAATTAAACTATGAAAAGCAGACTCTTTGCCTCTGCCACCTATAGGCACAGGTCTACTCTGTCTAATGGTAAATCCATCCATGCACATTGCATAGTGGTGGAACTATTTCTCTCTCCCTCCATTTCTCCACCCATGGGTCTGAAAAGGGGTCTGCAGAGTTTAAACCATATGTAAGCAAATAAAGGAATAATCACATAATGGCTACCTAAGGTATGGATCTGCCTCCTGGCAAAGTACGATAGCTCAATGTGGACATGCAAGATCTTGAAAGGAGATCTGAAGAGATGTTTCATCTGACTGCTTTTGAGCATTACCAACACCAATCTCTTTCCATTGTAAAAGTATATCACTCAAATAAAAAGTCACACAGGCATTCCTGAGTATGGGTACCTTGACAGTGCCTAGCACTTTGTTTATTTGGTATACTCCTCTGATTCCTCTGGCTTATAATGTCAAACCAATGAGGGCATCGTAAGTAATCCTGCACTTAATACATATGTTTATTTAAAACAAAAATTACAGTAATTTTAAAGCAATATTTGCATAAAAGAGTAATTACCAGTATTTTCCTTCCTGTTACATAACAGCCTAGAAAAGGGACTCCTGAGCTGCTATACAGGTACTGACTTCCAAAAAGTCAATGCATAGACACCCGCCTACATGGAAATGCACTGTCAAGACTTTAATTGTCTCATCAAGAAACCCAGTCATTGTGACATGGGATGAGATAGGAGCGCGTTTATTCTTTGACTATCGTTATTCAGTATTTGCTTTGGCAGTTCAGGAACATGTTAGGAGAGCTCTTGAAGGCAGCATGTAACAGGTAGGTATGTACTGGAACCTTCTATTTATTGCAACGGTTTTCTTTAAGTGGAGCTAAAATATGAGAGCTGCCATTGCTAGATTATTTTCTTCACTATCTTCATCTCTACCTAATAAATCACTGACCTGAAAGATAAATGCAGGGTGAAAGCTCAGACTTCTATGGCTACATCCTTTGTTCCAGGTCTGTGACTCACTAGGTAGTGAAGCCAGGAATAGGATGTCAGTCCAGACCTTGTACCTTTAAAAACAAGGCCACTATGGCAGCTTCCTTATTTCTGTTGTTGACTTTAAAGTTTCTGGGTATAACATGTAAAAGCGCCTACTACAGAGCCTTTTATTTTGTATGGATAATGCCCCGTACACACGATCGGACTTTCCATCGGAAAAACCTTGGATGTTTTTTCCGACGGAATTCCACTCAAGCTTGGCTTGCATACACACGGTCACACAAAAGTTCTCTGAACTTTCAACTGTTAAGAACGTGGCAACGTACAACACTACGACGAGCAGAGAAAATTAGGTTCAATGCTTCTCAGCATGCATCGAATTGTTTCCTAGCATGTGTCGGAATTTTACGCATGAGAATTGCTACAGACGAGGGACATAGGAATTTTTCCCGTCTGAAAATTTGAGAACCAGCTCTCAATCTTTTGTTAGCGGAAATTCCGACAGCAGAAGTCCGATGGAGCATACACACGGTAGACATTTCCATTCAAAAGCTCACATCAGACTTTTGCTGTCGGAATTTCCAACCTTGTGTACGGGGCATAAGAGTGTGCCTGCTGAATCCTCATCATTAGAATGTAAAGTAAAGAAATTTTGTGCTAATCTACATGGGCAGCTTTAAACTCTTGCTACTTGTAGATGTAACCACTTTCCAGTACCAGTCATCAACATGATTGGAGCATTGTGTGATCATGTAAGACTGATTGCAGCTACCTGAAATTTGTGTAGCTTACTCAATTGGTCCAATATTTACTCCTTTTGCTTTGCAACCAGTTTCCACATTTAGTAATGAGTGGCTAGTTTTAGTAGAATGATTGACCTACTAAAAATCTCCTGTATACCTCTAGGCTAGTGAAGTGACTGCCAGCAAGTGGTTAAATCTCTCAGTAGAAAGCAATTAAACTGTCCTTTATAGAAAGCTCTGAAGTGCTTCCAAAAATGTAATTGGAAGATACACCAGGCTTCGGAAGCTGTCTGTGTAACCTAACAGCAACCAATTTGTTTTTTGACCTCCACTGTAATGCTGGCCTTAGATGGTGTTGAAGGAAATGAAATCTGTAGATTTCCCCATCGACACAGTCAGTGTTGATGGGGGAATCCCTCCCACAGAGCTATTGTATACTCCCGATAGGAAAAGGGGGCGGGAGGGCGCATGGGGAGCTGTCCCTGCCATGAGAACACACAGTGATTAATCGTATAAAAAATCAGCCATGCTGGTTGTACCCAAGTCTATCGATGGTACAATCAGCCTGCCCATACATGGTTTTAATCTTGTTCAGTCCCTGCTGAACTGGCTGAGATTCAAACTGTCTATGGGCAACTTGAGATTACAGAAGGAGAATGTTTGTATTCAGTTGGTTGCTGTATGGCAATACAGACAGTGAAAAGCTCAACATTACATTAGTGCTTAATGGTCAGGCCTGCATAACATCCCACTAGGCAAGGAGGAGCACACAAGTCACCACTGGAGTCACCACTTAAGGGAAGTCTGCAAAGGACAACCACATATTTTCCTATTGCTGGAAATTACCCTCCCAGCTTTGGCAACTAAGCTTTGACAGGTTAAAGAGTAAACAGGTTTAACCTTAGCATTATTAGTGTATTTGTCACTTTCCTTGGAAATTTACTTTGAATCCAAAGGATGGGATGTCAAGTCCCATCCTAGCCATATATTGGTGAATCCTCGGTTCAGGCCTCAGAATTTTGATTTATTTCTACCAAATAGGAACTGTTGGGAAAGGTGACTGAAATTTGTCTTGGGTTTATATTACTATGTAAAAAACAATGTGCACAGTGCAGATAGATCTTATATTGCTCTGACCCTATCTGAAGTCTGGTCGGTTGGAATGGGTGACCACACTTTACAATCATTGCTCTTTGCACACCTCTGAGTATTTCAAAATTTGATCTCTGAGGCAGGCTCTCAACAGCTCTCGGGTATCTGAATGTTCAAATTTGTCTGCTAGAAAATACTGTTATTCTGGTACCACTGTTACTATTTGTATTTTAATAACTGTAAGTGTCTACATGATATGCTGCTTGCTCTAATTAATCTCTACAAAGCTTTGACCTTCTGGGCTTACAAAAGCCGGCCTTGTTTATGAAGCATTGTAAAGCCTATTGCCTCAGCAGAGCACTAACCAGTGTACTAATGCAGTAGATCTTAGCTTCTTAATCAGTTGTGTTTGTCTTGTTTGGCTGTTATTTCCCATGCAGTGCTGAAGACAGTGCCATTTACCGCTCGAACAGCAAAGCGCAGCTCACGGTTTTTCTGCGAACCCGTTCTCAATGAGGAATTCCATTACTAAAAAAAATTCTCTCTCATCTGATGCTCTTAACACAAAAAGGTTGCTGTAGGTTTTCCAATACTATTTTCATATTTAGGCCTTGCCACCGATACCAGAGTGGGTTTCCTTGCCTGCTGTTTTTCTTGTGGAGTTGTGATATTTGCCATCTCATTGCATGCCATCAGCTGAACCTTCTCTCCTCCATCTTGTCTCCCACCTGTTGTGCATGAGTCATACAACAAGCTGATCAGCTACATAAAGACTGGTTTGTGAGCACTGTGAAATGAGAAGGGTTAATGTGACAAGGGAGTCTTAATGCATCTGGGATTGCGCTCAGTGATATTTTGTCAAATGTGCCATTTTTCATTGACATGTCATTTATGCATTTGTGAGAAATTACACCTAAAATGAAATTGGCTTGATGACATTTAAACAGTGTATGAGCATTGAAACCATTATCCCTGAACAAGAATGGGATAAACAGCAGAGCCTGGGCATCATTGAATATTCAACCTAACCAGGACTGGCTCCAAAATACAAGGTCTAAGGAGAATATAGGATGTTGGGCCTTATTCCTCAAAAATGAGCCTCTAGTACATGGGTGCTCAACCTGTGGCTCTCCAGCTGTTGCAAAACTACAATTCCCATAATGCCTCAGCCTTTGGGAGACATGCTTGTACCTGTCAGCGGCTTGCAATGCCTCATGGGAATTGTAGTTCCGCAACAGCTGGAGAGCCACAGGTTGAGCACCCATGCGTCTAGTATATAGATAAGTGTCCTCCACAAATCAATATAATGCATGATAATATTACCACTTTCTATCTAGTTATATGACCAAACATGCCAAAAGCATACATATATGTGCATACATCAAAACAAAACCATATATTCTGAGTGCAAATATATGCGTATGTAAGCAAAAATATATACCGGTAAGTGCATAAAAACTAAATATAAATACTGGTGTCCGTAAATATTAATAACCAACTCTGTCCAGTCCACAAAGTGTAGATTTTTCCAAAAACAAAAGTCTTTGGTCAAGTGTGAAGAAAAAAATCACTTCTCCATAAAATTCCAAATGCAGATCCTCTGTGCGCAGCTCACCAACACCCTGTGCTCTTCAGATGCGCTTTCACCTTCTATGGTGGTCAAGGATAAAAGGAGGTCAAAAACAGCTAATTTAAAATAAGCAGGTGAAATTACACTGCCATTTGGACACTTGTACTGGTATAGCTCATATAGAAATGTAAACAAACCCTGTAGTGCTCACTGCAGATATTTTAAGTAAAAATGTATAAGTATAGCCATTCCTGTGTAATCAACATCAACAGGAGTGCATGCAGGTATATACCCTCCTCTACTGTAGCAGCCACATAAGTCTGTGGTGGTTCCAACTCAGCATGATGATGTCGTAGCTACTTCCTACTTGATGCACTGCATCTCAATTGGACTTCCCCAGAGGTAGCAACATGCCAGATGGGGAGTGGCTATGATGTCATCACACTGGGAGGAGACGTTGAATCTGCTGGAGACAATTACATGCACGCTTGAGGATGTTGGTTAGATATGACCTCCAATATACAAAAAAACTAGGGCCACAATTACGTAGGTAGACATTGATGAAACTCAGTCCCTTAAACCATGTAGAAACCTAAATTGAATTTTGCCCATGGGACTTTGGTGAATTGCGCCAAATAAAGTTGATAACAATTAAAAAAAAAAAGTAGATTTCAGTCTGATGTGCACCAATTTGAGTGTAATTGTAATGTTTTATACATCTAACTAATTTACGTCAACATATGTGTATTTTGTCTATTTTATTATGACATGATGTATTGTCCAATGTGTCTGGTTTTAACCTTAATATGGAATAAATTTTGTACTTTTTAAGAAAACTTCTTATCAACTTTATTTGGCACGACGCATCAAAGTCCCATGGACAAAATTCCTTTAAGGTTTCTATATCATTTCCAATAAAATGATTTCATAAGGTGGTAGTATTGATCAAATCCAGTCCTACTGTATCCCCAACAGTTTATGTGTTCCAACCTGTCAGAATAGAGAAATGAACAAATATTTCTAAAGTGCATGTTTATGTCACTGATAAAGAGATTTAGCTGGTGGAAGGGGGGCAAACTGCGACAGGATATGCAGTACAGGCACCTAGATGTGCATAAACCTTTATCAGGCTTTGTAAACCATCATGTTACGGCTGAATTTAAAGCCGCTATGAAAGACATCTTTTCAGTTCTTACTGATAGTGCTGAAGCTTGCCCACCCCATGTTGTCTCCTGTACATTCCTATTGGCCAGTGGGGCTACTCATTAACCAATAGCTATAGCAATGGGACAGTAGGAATGTCCCCTGCTAAGTCAGATGCTAGATCTCCCCAATCAGAAGGGAGCATGAGCATTGCTGATTGCAAAGCTAAAGGTCTGACTTAGCAGGGGTTGTGTTGGAGCTTTGCAGAGAGACAACTGCTTCCACAATGAGAGCAAGGGTCCTTCTCTGCAGCATGCTGGCAGGGGACAGGCTTTCCTACCAGGGCTGTGTCTTTCTTCTACAAGAAATGATTTGCAACACTTGTACACCTTTAGTTTTGATGCACCTACATCCCTTTTTCATTGTAAGCTCTCATGGGTAGGGCCCTCTGAAACCTTTTGTATTGATTTGTATTTTAACTGTTGTGTCTCCCTTAATTTTTTACAGCTCTGCGCAAACTGTTGCCACTTTATAAATCCTGTATTATAATTATAACAATGCACCTTGAATGAATTTAGTTAATTCAAAATTTGAATTTGGGTTCTTTTGTCACATGTCACTGGTTGCTATTGAAATCTTAGGCCACATTCTTGTTTTACCACACAAAATGAAAAAAAAAAAAAGCAAAGAAAAAACAAAAACAATGTGACTTCTCAGCTCTCACAGAAAAAAAAGTATATACACTGTTTAAAGTGATCAAAGCCAAACTATATTTTGTGTAATTTCCTTTTGAGCTCCGTGTTTTGCCAAAAATGTTTACTCTGTTTTGTGACCATACATGAATGTTCCTTTATACTTAACTTCAGATCCTTGCTGTATTTTCGCTGTGTTTTCACTGCATGTCATATTTGCATGAGAAATTACTGCATTCTAAGCATGAAATTCTTTCTCCTCCAAACATTTATATTTCTCAGTTTTTTCACTTTTGAGACAATATCATTTATGTTCATTGTCGATCACAATAGACATTGTTGTCAGGAATTATCGTAATTTGTGAATGCCTTTTGGTTATATAACTAATACACACATTTTCTTTTTTTTAATGGTCATATAGATAAACTCTAACATTGTCTCGAAACTAGAAAAAATTGTATATAGTAGCATGTGCTGATCTTACTTACTATACAAAACACTTTTCTGATGCATTTTAAAGAGTCAGACCACCCAAAAGTTATAGATGATGCCTGGTGGGCTAGGAACCTGGTTTCTTGTATGCCCTGGATTCTCCACAAATAGGATTTCACTGCAACAATTCCCAGCTCTCTTCCTGCCAGGAGATTTGTATTTCCATCCAAATTTTTAAATTAATAAACCATCAAGCAGAAAAAACGGGAACTCCTCATATGTCCACAGCAGGTGTGCATACCTGGGAACTCAAGTGCAGAGATCTTACCAATAAAGCCCCGGGAGATATAAGATACCATCGGGTGGTTTAACTTTCTAGATCACCATAAACTAAAATTTCAGGGTGGGCTGACTCTCTAAAAATTAAGTGCAAACTCATAACAGCGCATGTATAAATAGAATATTAGAGCATTCTAGGTGTTTTTGTGAGTTTGTACTTCCCAGATTGTGTCCGTTTCTTGGGAAGGCTTTATTTCTGCTACTCTTCAACAGGTATTGTTACTGTATTAATGATCTATCTGGAGCCAATTTTCAACGCAGCTTGCCTTTACACCTGTCACAATTCTAAAAAACAATAATTTAAAGCTTCTTATGCTAACAGGGCATTTATCTTGTTCCCTGCCTTGCTCTGCTTAACTTGGCCCTGGCTATCCCTCTTTCCTTCTTGCTTCAGTGGCTAACTGATCCGAGGAACTGAATTCTGAGTTCAGACTATCTTCACCACTCACCCATGTTTTTATTTAACCATCATGTTATGTTTTCTTCTGTTTAGCCCTAAAGAAGAATAATATCACTAAATTTCCAAATGTTCATTCGAGGGTAAGGAATTCATCTAGCACACCGGTGGTGGAGGATACACAGAGCTGGCAAGCATTATTTTTTACTTGGTTTCCTCCTCTCTCTGTATGCCAGACCAGTTATGACTATTTCTGTCAATAAGCACAGTGGAGATGGCCATCTTGTAAATATGCTTACTCTTCGTCAATAAGTTACTGTTCCTTCAGTGGGAAGAATAGACTTGAGGGACTATTTCTACAATGTTGTCAATAAAATGAAACTGGCCTTGTACTAGTAAAATTTTGTATATATTTTTTTATTATAAGAATGTTTGTTCAATTTTCTAATCATTAGGCCCCGTACACACGAGAGGATCCATCCGCTGGAATTGATCCGCGGAACGGCTCCAGCGGATAGATCCCCTGGTGTGTACAATCCAGCGGATCTGTTTCCGCGGATTTTTATCCCCTGGGATGGATTTCAAGCGGAAAAAAATTTGAAGACATGCTTTCAAATCTATCCGCTTGAATCCATCCCAAAGGATTGATCCGCTGGTCTGTACAGACTCACCGGATCAATCCGTCCGAATGAATCCCCCGCATGCGTCGTAATGATTTGACGCATGCGTGGAATTCCTTATATGACAGCGTCGCGCATGTCGCCGCGTCATCATCATGGCAACGGCGCGACACGTCATCGCGATGGGATTTCGGCGCGGATTTCGATCCGATGGTGAGTACACTCCATCGGATCAAAATCCTTGCAAATCCTCGAGAGGATTTATCCGCGGAAACGGTCCGGTGGACCGTATCCGCGGATAAATCCTCTTGTGTGTACGGGGCCTTAGTGGGGTCAAATCAACATTTATTTTCAACCACAGTGACAAGAAAATTCAAAGGAACAGGAAGGAAACTTTTTCTCTTTTTCTAACAATGCATGTAGTTTTCCTTCTGGAAATTGCATTCATTCTAAAATCGAATGTTAACATAAAATTATATTTTGAAGTGCTTTCAAACATTTGTCAAGTCATTGAATGCACTGAGAATTTTTGTACAAATATTTTAACAAATGTTCACTTGCAAATCTACTAGTGCATGGCCAGATTTACTGTTTTATATGAAGCGCTAATTTCTAGATAAATGGTTCTCCTCTTACAAAATGGCCGTTTCCACTTTGTGTAGGTAATGAGTGCACTTTAATAGCCCACTTACATATCTTTAGACTTTTAATGGGTCATACTCTACAAAACTGATATTTCATCTCTAATAATAGCAGAAACACTGTTCACTAGACTGATTTTAAGTATAAGCTGCACCCCATTCTGCATGGCCAAAGCTGCCAGCTTTAATATTAGCCTTGACTAATGACTGTCCATTGATAAGGATAATAAGTATGCTTTTAAGACCCCTTCAATTTTTTCTATCATTAATATGACACACAACAGTGCATGCTAAATGTGCATTGCCACTTATTCGTAATAGCACCCCAGTGCATATATACACACTTGGCTCTTAATCTTTTATGACATCTCATGGCTTGTTAAAATAAAGAATATTTAATTCAGAAATGCTGACTTCATAACTGATATTTCAGTTTTGGATAGATGCTGAAACCTACAGTTTCTTATAACTCTCAATAGATCTAAATACTGCAGTCTGTACTTGCTGCAGCCTCGGCATAAAGGTTTCAAAAAGATTTCACCATGTGGAGAGTTGGCTCCATGTACAAGAAAGAAAACAGAAAATTGTATAATACTTACCACAATTTTCCTTTCCTGGTGCCTATCCATGGCAGCATACATGTGGTAGTAGCCACGCCTACTTCCGCCCACAGAACCAGTGCATAGCTATAAAAAGTTAACACCCACACAACAGCTCATTCCATGTACATCCCTAGAAATGAACTGGGTGGGTTCAGTATGCTGCCATGGATAGGCACCAGGAAAGAAAAATTACGGTATGATACAATTTTCTGTTTTCCTGGTGCCTCCATGAAAGCATAAATGTGGTAGATCAATTACTAGCTACCAAGGGGGGAAGTTTCAACAAATCCTATCATATAAGAAAGTGAGTAGGCTACTGGTTTCCCACAAAAGACAAGTGTAGTGAGGGCTACTAAGCCCAACAGTAGTGCTGATAGAACACGCCATAGTAGAACCTGATTGGCTCTCCTGCCTGTCGGGTGCTGACATCTTTTGCATAAGGTGCCTACGATGTCCAGATACTGCTGGAGCAATTACAGCAATTACTTTTGGTGGCTGCAGCCCAGCCATATAGTGGGGCCTTAGAATCAACTTTAGGAACAGCAAGGTGACTAGAATGGGCTGTTGTGTGGTTGTTAACTTTTTATAGCTATGCACTAGTCCTGTGGGTGTAAGTAGGCGGGGCTACTACCACATGTATGATGCCATGGATAGGCACCAGGAAAATGTATTGCTAGCCATAGCAAACGATCAGCTTGGAACTGTCATTTATACATCTATACAGTTCACGTTACTTCTATCATATTATCTGGGCATTATCATGTGCCAACCAATAACAGAAACATATTTTGATATCACAAATTTACTTTTATTATTGTCCGGGTAGGTTAGAACATAATTTCATGATAGGCTTTAAAGTGCACTCACAAATTACTTCATATATTCCTTACTGTGCTTTACTAGGTCAATGGTAGGAAAAACGTGGCTTCCTGACAAGGGAACTGTCACTGTTACCCATAACAACCATTTAGGTCCATCTTATTTTCTTCTGGTGTATGTTACTACTAGTTTACTAGTTGTGGGTAACACAGACAGTTCTTCATTTTGCCCAAGAGTACATTTGGATGCCACAATTGCATTAAACCATAGTAACCCATCAGGTATTGGATTTCATCCACTAATGTATGCTAGATAGACAAAAACTAATACTTGTTTTAGTGCCAGTTATTACCTGAACTGTTAGTCTTCCCATAGACTGACAATTTTCCCACTAAAAACTTGGCACAGAAATATATCTGCCTGCGCTGACACTGGGAAATCTGTGGTAGTCAGAGGAACTCCTCTAGGGGAATAGCCAATAGCAAGCAATGCTCAAAGTATCTGGTTTCTTTACAGCCATGCTACGGTTTTAGAATGTCATCATTCCTTTTTTTTAAATCAGATTTTATTTAATTAAGTCAAACATTTTGAAAAATAAAGGCAGAACATACAAAACACGTCACACAGGACTTAAAAAATACAACAAAATAAATAAATAAAAAAAAAAACATATTAGCAGAAAATTATAATTATTACTAAATAATATCAACTATATATGACCATCAAAACAAACGAAAAAAGAGAAATAAAATAAAAAAACTCTAAAAGGATTATATATAAACAATATTTATATTTCAAGTTGGTCTATTCCAATAAAGGGAACATAAACTCGATCCATTGTGACCAAATAGCATCAAACTTACTCATTGGGGGTTATTTACGAAAGGCAAATCCACTTTGCACTACAAGTGCCCTTGAAAGAGCACTTGAAGTCCCTGTAGATCTGAGGGGGGCATGCAAGGAGAATAAAAAAAAACAGCATTTTAGCCTGCAAATGATTTAAGATCTACCCCTCAGATCTACAGCGACTGCACTCCCAAGTGCACTTGTAGTGCAAAGTGGATTTGCCTTTCGTAAATGACCCCCATTGAGTTTCTTAAAAAACATGTATGTTTTTCAAAAGAAATAACCTATGGAGGTCAAAAATACAGTCAGGTAAAGTAGGAGTATATGGAGAGGTCCACCTAAGGGCAATTTGTCTGCGAGCCACAAAGAGACCACACAAAATAATATTCGACATTGAAGGAGTGTAAAAATAAGAATCAAGGTAGTCCAATAGGCATGTATGTGGTTCAACAGATTTATTTACATCCAAAAGCCCATTAAGTGTGTGAGCCACCTCCTCCAAAAATCTCTGGAGTTTGGGGCACTGCCACAGAAGATGTATAAGAGCACCAGAATTACCACACCTGGCACAGGCTGGATCAGATTTCAAGCCTATGGAATGCAAGAATTAGGGGTTCTATATACCCTAAGGAGAGTAAAGATCTGGGTCAATCTGTGTGATGGAAGAAGAGGGGCAAGAGGGAGGGACCAACTGAAGAAACTGATAGATAGTGTCATCATTCTTACTTCTAGTTGTTGAAAGATGAGAGCTTATTTTAATTGCACCTACAAAAATCGCAAACCAAAATATAGGCATCATCAAGGAAGCCTGTACCTGTTAAGACAAGGCCCCACTTCAGCCACTCTTTTGTCACTGTTGGATTGCATGAGAAGGGTTAGAGAACCTCTGTGCTGTTTTGTTTTTTGTCTCTGTTCCACTTGGGAAGAGCCCCCCTCATTTCCTGATGACACCATCACACAGTGAGACAAAGGAAGTGAGACAACAAAGGAACAAGGTCCTTCAGCACACAGCATGGCAAAAAAAAGCCCCCCTTTCCCCTTCCCGTCCATGAGCTATGAACCACTTTAGCACCAAAAGTTGCAAATCCTGTCCCTGTTGCTGCAATTGCTTATGCCATTGTTATAGTTTATCCGGATCCTTGTAACTGTCACTTTATGGACCGTATGTCTGCAGGAAAATGTGGAGAAAAATATGAAGATATAACACAAAAAAAAAAGGAATTCATATACATATTGCAATAATGTAGAAAACCCTACCAGTCCACAAGGCAATGTATTATTGCACAAGCTTATGTTACGCAGGGCCAAGTGCTGACCAGCAACATTACAGGCCGCTCCTTTACAGTGTGGGGTCTGAGTACCAATCGTCTGAGGCCTCGTACACACGACTGAGTTTCTCGGCAAAAACCAGCAAGAGATATTTCTTTGCAGAGGAAACCCGGTCACGTGTACATTTTCGTCGAGGAAACTGTCGAGAAACTCGACGAGCCAAAAAGAGAGCAAGTTCTCTATTTCCTTGACGGGAATGGAGAAAATTGGCTTGTCGAGTTTCTCGACGGCTTCACAAGGAACTCGACGAGCAAAATGATGTGTTTCGCCCTGTCAAGTTTCTCGGTCGTGTGTACGAGGCCTGAGCGTAGAAAAGCCACAGGACATGGATTTGGGTAATGACATTCCCCTAAACCCAGCTGGAACAGTTGAGCTATTTTCATTCTTAAAGCTGCATTGACATGACCATTACCGAAGAAAATTACAAAAAAAAATAGAACCTGGCCAAACAAGGAGTGGTTATTTCTGGAAGTGGACTTTTTTTGCCAGTGTCCAATCACCTGAAGGTCTCAGCATAACTCTATAGTTATGAATATAAAGATGCTCAGTGTCCCAAGATGAACGAAAAAGAAACACTATTTTTCACAAACATGGTGCTCTACAAATGTTTAAATTGCTCTTTGCATCTCTGTTTAAGTGATTTATCCTTACATCCAATCTCAGTGATTTTGGGGCTGGAAAACGTGGCAAAATCTTAATAATTAGAACCCAAGCACTTTATAAAAACCTGGAGTTGGGCTGTAATTAGACCTGCTTATATAGGGTTATTTACTAGTACAGCATTTAGAAGATAATTATTATAGATGTGTGCAGTAGATCACAAAATAAGTAAACTCTCACATTATTTAATTAAATAAAATGTAGTTTAAATCTTTCCCTTAAAAGATCCCCATATAAGCCTGATACACATGGGCTGGTGTCAGCCAGTTCAATAGAAACCGGACAACATTTGGCCCATGTGTACACCAGCCGGTCCGACAGAAGTCGGCCGAATGGGCGTGCGGGAAAACCAGCATCTGATGGCTGTGAGCGCTAACTGGTGTGTTCTGGCAGGGGGTGCAGTCCTCCTGTCAAAACACAATAGCTCGGCGGTGAGACTTTTTTTTCATTCAGCCCGCTGAGTGATACAAAAACTGATAGTGTGTACTAGGCATTAGGCAGGCCATACACAGCTAGAGTCTCAGACGGTTCAGCAGGAACCGGCAGAGATTTGAACCGTGTATAGTCAGGCTGAAAGTACCAAGTTGATTGATCAATCAACTTGGGTACAACCAGCATGCCAGGTGACTGAGGCCCCGTACACACGACCGAGTTTCTCGGCAGAATTCAGCCAGAAACTCGATCAGAGCTTTATTCTGCCGAGAAACCCGGCCGTGTGTACACTTTCGGCCGAGGAAACCGACGAGGATCTCGTCGGGCCAAATAGAGAACATGTTCTCTATTTTCATGTTAGTCAACGGGGAAACTTGGCTCGCCGACATCCTAGGTGGCTTCACAAGGAACTCGACGAGCAAAATTATGTGTTTTGCCCGTCGAGTTTCTCGGACGTGTGTATGGGGCCTTAGCTTTTGAGATGCTTGTTCCAGGTCAGTAGCTCAGAAAGTATTGAAATCAGCGTATTCAAATGAGGCCAAGGAAGTTAGCACTTTCAGAAGGAGGTTAGCACCTATCTTGTTTCTTGATGGTTGGCCTTAAGGCCCCATTCACACCTCAGCGTTTTGTAGCTTGAAGCTCAAATACTACAAAACGCTGGAGGAGAATTTTTTTTTTTCTATATGGAGATAGTTCACATATACACTACAAGTCCCCTGAAACAAAATGTCAGAAGCTAAAAAAAAGTTTGGGGCTAGTTTTTGAAGCATTCTTTTGTTCTATAGAAATTATTGATTCAAGTGTTTTAGCGCATTTTGTTGCGTTTTTCTGAGCGTTTTTCTGCTCAAATGCAATAATTAACTAAAGTGGTTGTGAGGGCAGAAGGTTTTTTTTTATCTTAACGCATTCTGTGCATTAAGATAAAAGCCTTCTGTGTGCAGCAGCCCCCCCTCAGCCCCCTTAACACTTACCTGAGGTCCCTCTCAGTCCAGTGATGTCCACAAGTGTCTCAGTCATCTGTGTCTCAGCCAATCAGGAGGGAGAATCTCAATAAAAATCAGCTAGCCAATCAGGGGAAAGAGGGGGTGGGGCCAGGTTGGGCTATGTGTCTGAATGGACACAGGGAGCTGTGATTCAGCTAGGGTGCCCCCATAGCAAGCTGCTTGCTGTGGGGGCACTGAACAGAAGGGAGGAGGCAGGATCACAGAAAAGGGACCGGAGAAGTGGAGGACCTGGGCTGCTCTGTGCAAATCCACTTCAACAGAGCAGGTAAGTATAACAGTTTTTTTCCTATAAAAATAACAATCACTTAAAATAAATAATAATAATTCATGAATATATAAAAATTAAATAAAACACATTATTAAATAATAATAATCATAAATAAATGCAAATAAAAATAAATAAAAACCTAACCCCTTACCCTAATATTAATCCCTAATAATAAATCCTAGCCCTAATCCTAGCCCTAACCTAACAAAATAAATAGATAAAATAAAGAAATGAACCCCTAACCATAACCTTTAACCCCTAACACAAAAAAAAAGTAAATAAATAAATAAAAGTGGATGAAAAGCTGAAAAACATAGCAATAAATGATGAAACATAAAACGCTTTAGAAAAGGCTGTACAAAAATGCTCAAAAACCATACAATCACCTGAAAAAATGCCAGAAAAAACTCTCAGAAAACGCGATGCTTAGGTATGAATGCTGCCTAAAGGAGTTCAACTTCCTACTGTAATTATTTTGAACTCCTCTATCAACTAGGAACCTAAACAGCAAATGTTAAGGAGAAAATGAATACAATAGCAAATTGCCACTGTTTACAGAGAAATTAATTTGAACAATTCTGTCTATAAATCCAATAAGCACTTATTCCCTCCAAAAGCTGCTTTGATTGGCTCCCAGATTTTTTATTTCTTTCTGTTTAGCTCTAGTCTGTCAGACTTGTCCCTAACTCTTCTGTCCTGTTCCAGATCTTAGAAGCCAGCCCTATAGGAGAGCCGACGCGGTGAGGAGAAGCGTAAGGAAGCGATTTGACGACCAGAACCTGCGCTCTGTCAATGGTGCTGAAATACCCGTATGAGACGGAGAATTCGCCACCCGTGTATGTGTGTGTGACGTATCCCTTGCACAATACACAAGACGCCGCCCTCGCCGTGACTGCAGCTTTGTAAACAATGCCATTTTTTTAACCATTGAACTGCCAAGGGCTTAAACTGGACAGAAAAAAAAAATGTGCATAGTGACTGAAACGTGCTGGGCTGTCCACTCCGAACAGATGTGTATCCGACTGTAGCTAACAAGTGCCTAAATCCAAAATACCTGGTCAGACAGATCCAAGCAATAGATGGGGTTTGGTCAGGTAGCATTCACACCAATACGTTACTCAGTATTTTTAACCAAAATGTAAAATACATGATTTTACTTTTGTTACATACATGTCGAAAAGAGTGACCCCCAGTAGTCGCTATAGGTTTCTCGATGATTTGTAAATATGTGAAACTGAAGTACGGATCGATGGAAGGGGTCCTTAAAAAAAAGCATTAGCGTGCTGTGTCAGTCTTGTGCTTACGTTGCACTTAATGGTCTTTAAAGAAGAACTCCAGCCTAAGTAAAACACGGACAATTGTTTTAAAGGTACACTCCAGGAAAATATGACATGTATGCATTTAAACTCATTCAGGTCACTTGATCTACCTAAACAGTTGATGCTCGCCTTGCTACAGCCTTTAGCTGACAGTATACTTATCCAAATTTGAACATGTGAAAATGCAGGCTAGGTGTTCCTGGTTCCAAGCACCGTTCTTGGTAGTTCTTAGAGGGAGGTTGCTTAACACAGAGTCATGTGGAAGGAGCCTAGGCCGCAACTACAATGTAAAATCTGCCTTATCCAGTTGCGTAAAACGCAGAATGTAGATGTAAACTAAGCTAGTGAGATAAAGTGGAGATTTTTAAATTTTACACTGATGCTTGAACTGCATTAGCAGGTCACTGATTGATTTTCCATGTTTCCTGGAGTTACTTTTTACAAAATACAGCTTTTAAAGCTACTAAATATAACTACCGTATTTATCGGCGTATAACATGCACAGGCGTATAACACGCACCCTAACTTTAAGAGGGAAGTTTCAGGAAAAAAACTTTCCACGGCCCCCTGTGTATAACACGCAGGTACACTTTACCCTCTATTTTCAGGGTAAAAAAGTGAGTGTTATACGCCAATAAATACAGTAATTAATACTTTTACCTACTGTTCCTGATAGACGAGACCTAATTATCCGATACTGCCACAAATTCCACGCATGGATTTCCTCTGCTATATCATTCTGTTTCACAGCATAGCTCATGCCAGAGTAAACAAGGGAAAACTTCCAGTGCATCAAGGGAGCTAATATTTGTTTCTTGGTTTAGGCCTACCTAGCTATGACAAACAAAGGTGGAGGATGGCCTATACAAAGAACAAAGGTAAAGAGTCGGTATGTGCACAGAGGCCTGAAAAAAGGCCTTCTTCAGAATTTTTATGAGGTTAATGTGGTGATTTTAGATGCAAAGTGTGCACAGTGGAGTTCTTCTTTAATTTTCAAGGGCTTTTGGTGTGTGTGTGTGTGACGGACATGATTAAAAACACTGCACCTATCAAAAAAGAAGGAAAACCTGGAACAGATCATTAGCATACACTTCAGTTTTCATACATATTTGTCCTGAATCATTATTCAGTAAAAAAAAAAAAAAAAAAAAACTGTGCACATTAAGGTTTTACAAATCTAAAAGGAAGTTGTTTTTGTAATTAGCTAGCACTAATGAATGGCACACTAACTGAATTTTTACCATAGGATTTAAATGCTAAAGAAAATGGTTTATATAACATTTGTAGTAAAAGCGTTCTCAAAATTCCTAAACAGTGAACAACAGGGATTATTTTTTTTTTGCCCTGTTACCCCTCCTTCCCAAAAAAGGCAGGGCAATGATTTCTTCCACTTTGTAAATAACATTCATTCACTGCCTTGCTCCATTTTGGCCATAAGGCTCACTAGGTTTCTTTTATAGGCTAGCCCCTTGCCTAACTGAAATTTACGTTTTGGGGGAGCCGCAATGGGTGCAATCACCTGGCCACTTCCTCAACTCTCTGAGAAGTACATTTCACTTGCCATAAAGGAGGTTTTGGATTATAACTTATTGCAGACTTGGGTTTGAAAGCTTTTTAAAAGAAGGACAGTCAGTGTTTATCATTTTCCCTAGAGACATTCATGTGAGTAGTTGGTTACTAAGGGGCAGCATAGACCATTATCTAGCCTAATATGTCTAGCTTGTGTCTAGACTTGTGCTATAGCTCAGGCTCAAAGAAAGTCTTATATGAATTTTGGTAATGGGGTTAAACTCTTGACCACAGTATCCATATTGGCAAGCATCCTTATCGCCTAGCAAATGTTTTGGTAGGTGATCACTGCCCTCTTGCACTGCTGATCACTATAAATATGAAATATGCACATACAGCCTTAAATATGCACACCATAATCAATCTGTCATTTTACACTTAGCACTCGCTCAGTCATTCTGATATAGATGTAGGTTATGTTTTTACACATCCTGTAATGACCAGTGGGCAGTGGCACCTGAAGACATGACAGAGAGACTGTGCTGAGTTTAAAAGGACAGAGGAACTGCTGCATGTCCCAAAAGCTCAATACAAGAAGCCTGCGACCAAGTCACAGTCATCGGGCACCAAGCACATAATAGCACAATGGCCACATTTTTATTACCTTTGCTTAAAACCACTGTCAAAGCAGCACATTTGATAATATAAGTGTGGTTGGTTTTCAGAACAAAAACTCTGATTCCAGTCCAGTGATCCACTGTCTCTCTAGTATAACTGGAATGAACTCTCAGACACAGGCCAGGTCTAGGGAGTACTATTGTTAGGCAATGTATCACAAGATAAGGAGTTTATATATATATCATTTAAAATTGGTGCTGGACTGGGGCCTGAAGAAGCATGGGTTCATCTATTGCTGTCAAACGTAATGTCCTATTAACAGGTTAATTTTGTTCATGCAGAAGCAAATTTATAAAAACTGGGGCAAAATGGATCTGCTTTCAATTGGGTGTCATTTTTTGAGAAAGCAGTAAGCTGATATCTTACAGTCTGGTGCAGCCAATAAGGATTCATCTAACCCAAGTGGGTAACCAGTCCGCTTTCTTCAATTTTTTTCTGCTTATCAAAGCTCATGCACTTGTCTGTAGAGATGCACCTTGGTGCCTGTTGGTTTCACAAGTGCCAGTGCATTCAATAGACCTATGTGGAGAATGCACATGCAGCATGGCTCATCACTACAATGCATAATTGAAAACACCACAGAAAGGTGCCTAATTTCTGCTTAAGTATAGTCAACTTCAAATCTTTGCTGCCTGTGCATTGGAACTGCATTCAGCATGAAAGGGGGCAGACCCAGACAAAAAGTAACCCTCCTGTTGTCAGACTACACTGCGTGCCCATCCAACTAAAGCTTGGGCATTGTACTACTAAAACAGGCTGAGTATTGGGTTGTACTTCTGATGGAAATGATAAGGAGCTTTAAATAAGACCTTGCATTATGGTCACATTAAAATAAATCTGTACTATGTTATGAGCACCCAAAGTAACAATGATACTGCACAACAAAGCACTATAAATTACCTTCTTATACCATCTCAGTTGTGGCCACATCTTGCACTATTGGAACTCCCACTGAATTTCTGAGCTGGTATTTGAATACTCCAGGTACGGCTGTGATAGCTGCTCTGCTCAGGCACTAAGTGCTGAAGGGTGGCGGAGTATGCATGTCTGTTCTACTCCCAAAAATTTGGATTTTTGCTCTTCAGGAAGTTGGATGACAGGGTAGCCATCAGGGGGATACAGGCATTACACCTGTAAGGGGCCCAAATGTCCCCAGGGGCCCGGACGCCCCCCCCCCCGCTCGCTCGAGAGAGAAGAGATAGATGACTGGGCAGAACCCCCCTCACCGGTTCTCAGCTTGCGGCTGGAGAGTGGGGCCCAGGCCTAAAGCTTTGTAAGGGCCCCCAAAATTTCTGATGACTGCCCTGTTGGTCGGCACTATGAAGGTGTGTGCTTTTTGTAAAGCATGAGTGTTAGTTTGGCTGCTAAGAACAAATTATGGGTTTCTTTTAAGAAATCTGTAAGCAGTACACTATTTTAGCTGAATATACGTTTGTATATTTGCTAATGCCAGTGTCTTGCATTTCATGTGTAAATCATTTTTCTGGATCTGCCCCTTTTTGATTGTCTATGGACAAGTCTTTCTTGTTTCATTTTGCCTTCACCACATCTGAAGCCTCAAAAAACACACAGAGATCTATATGCACCCAGAACTGGGTAGCAGGGAGAGTGCTGACATCACATATCACATGACCACGGCACAGAGAGGGTTGTCCTATTTGTTCAGTAGTTTCCCTAAAAGTGAGATGAAATTGATAACAGTAAATTAAAGGGGCAAAGCTCCTCACACCAGAACCAAACAGATAATGTTCCAAATTTTATTTACAGAACAAAGTTGAGTGGGTAACATTTAACTGAAGGGAAAAAAATATATTTTTATTATCAACCAATGTCTCTTTACGGTTATTAGTTTTGCTTGCCATGGTCAGAAGAACCAAACCCGTAGCTTGTTTTCAATATCCACTCTGCAGACATACAAGATAAAGCCTTTAAATGAGCACATTTATCAATTACAGATATTTTATGTACTCTAATTCCATGAACAGGACTCTAAATTCAATTTAACCAAGTCATAAACTCCTTTCCTCCCTCTCACTCAAACACTTCCTTTTCTGCTGACCTTACCTGATAGCATCCTAATATGTTTATTGTATAAAGAATAAAATTGTATAGTATTTAACAGCCTTTAGGGGAGAGTTACAGAACATTTCCCTCTGACTCTGTTTTGGGTAATAAAGTACCAGAATAAAACACAATAACGGCATGAACTTCAGCAAAACTTTACGACCTCTCCCCGTTCCTCCTGCTTAAAGCACAACTCCACTCTCTGGCAGGTTTGAAATCGTAAGGCAAGGCAGGAAAATCATCCACTTTCAATAATACTATTAAAACCAAACAACAGCCTTATAAGGTGCTAGACTGACTCTAATGCCACGTACACATGATCGGTTCATCCGATAAAAATGGACCGATGGATTTTTTCATCAGATATCCGATGAAGCTGACTTTCATCAGTCTTGCCTACATACCATCAGTTAAAAATCCGATCGTGTCCAACGCGGTGACGTAAAACACAACAACGTGCAGAGAAAAATGAAGTTCAATGCTTCCGAGAATGCGTCGATGGATTTCCCCACAGACGATCGTTTTTTTAACCATCACAATATTTTAAAACAGGTTCTATTGTTTTTCATCGATGGGAAAAAAAATGATGGGGCCCACACACGATCGGTTCGTCCGATGAAAACGGTCCATCGGACCGCTTTCATCAGACGAACCGATCGTGTGTACAGGGCATTACACTCTAACATCACCTTGGTGAAAAGTCCATCCGCCATGATTGCTCCAGATATCTGTAGTCAGTTAGAAGGGCTGCCTTGGAGTAACCACTGGGATAGTGGCTAGAAACACATGAGAACATAATACCAACAAGGCACAATTGAAATGACATGTGGGTGTCATATATGCACAATGTGATTAGACCTCAAAGGGCTGACTGGCAGTAATATCAAGAGCCCAGGGGACACATGTATCCATTCCATATAGGTTTAAAAAAAACTGTTGAGATGAATGGTGGTTATCAGTTGATGACCTTCCCTGTACCATAGGCATGCAGGATACATTGAAAAGAACCGGGTACCGTAGCGAACCGTGAAATCCAAGTAGGAACATTCTCGCCAGCCACGGCAATGAGGCAGGCAGATCCACGTCAACGGAAGTGGCGTAGCTGGAATCAGGAAGTCTGTAGTGGTGGACTCTCAAACTGGCACAGACCAGAGAATCATGCTGGTTGCCAGGATAACATGTTTCAGGGTACGCCCCCTTTGTCAAATCCCCTTTTTTCTGCTACATAATTTCTGGTGACGTCTACTTCCTGTGACGTGGATCTGCCCGCCTCCTTGCCGCGGCTGGCGGGAATGTTCCAACACAGATTCCACAGTTCTCATTGGTATCCCCGTTCCTCAGCATATTCTGCTATCTATGGTATCGGGCTGGTCATCAACTGGTAACCACTGTTCATCTCAATTGTTTTTTAACCATGTGTGGAATTAATGGATACACTGCCCTCTGGGCTTCTGATATAGCTGTCAGTCAGCCCTTTGAGGGCCAATCACATTGTGCATATATGACACTCACATGTCATTTCAAGAGCGCCTTGTCATTGTTATGTTCTCAATATTACTATTAGCTAGCTTGTTCTTGTATGTTGGTACAAGATTCTTGATATCTCAAACGTGCCTAATATTTACATTGTGCTTGTTGATGTGGGGAAATTGTATACACACAGAATGCTGCGTCTGTATGAAAATTGTGTACAATTTCTAAAAAAGCATATAGTACCTGGAAAGCCTGTACAGGCAGACAAGAACAAGATGGATAAAAAATATAATTTTGAGAGTTGGCGATTTCACTGTCCTGCCTTACAGTGTTGAATACTCTAGAAGGCGGTGTTACACTTTAAAAAGCAACTGAATCAAAAATAGTTTCTGCTCTTGGCATAGTAGGGCAAGGTACTTATCTGGTTTTCTCTGCTCTCCGTCACTCCACGGGGCAAGTCCTTCCCCAGAACAGCTGTGGTAAGTTCACTTATTGTTCTCCGTGTCATCCTAAGGAAGGCATGAATAATATGCACCCTTTAGTTGTAAACACCATAGAAGTAGACAGAAACCTCAGAGGGTCAATCACACAACCATTTGCTGTTGATCTGCTTTTATTCCCCATACAAGTCAATGTAAATGCAGAAGCAACTCAGAAGCACGGAAGCAGTTTGAAGTAACTTTTTTCACCAGATAAAAGTGAAGCAACTAAATGCAAGTCAAAGCAAGCACCTGAAAACATACAGCATTTGATTTGCTTCCGATGTTCCGTGTATATGAATCATTAGGCCGCGTACACACGATCAGTCCATCCGATGAGAACGATCCGAAGGACCGTTCTCGACGGTTAACCGATGAAGCTGACTGATGGTCTGATGTGCCTACACAGCATAGGTTAAAAAACCGATCGTGTCAGAACGCGGTGACGTAAAACACAATGACGTGCTGAAAAAAATGAAGTTCAATGCTTCCAAGCATGCGTCGACTTGATTCTGAGCATGCACGGGTTTTTAACCGATGCTTTTGCATACTAACATTTTTTTGACCGAGGGTTAACTGATGGATGGGGCCCACACACGATCGGTTTGGACCGATGAAAAAGTTTCAGTCCGTTTTCATCGGTTTTGACCGATCGTGTGTACGCGGCCTTAGACTTGTCACAACTGTAGTCAGGCTGAAAAGCCAACCACTGCTTCTTCCAGTTGTAATGGGGTGAAGGGAAACCTGGAATCTAGACAGTGAGACTTGCACTCTAAAAGCAGAAAACCATTTTTGGGTGGAGTTGCTTCTTAATTTTGTGTTATAATAATTTCTGAACATTTCCAATTTTGGTGTCCTCTATTAATACAGTATGTAGTTTTATGATACTCTGTTTTTAAATGTACAGATATTTTGCTACAAAGTTGGTGCAGTTTTTTAAGTTTTTTTGTTTTGTTTTATAATTCCTTAATTCCCACTTTAGCCGCTGGGTAATATTGTAAATATTGTTTAAAATAAAACAGAAATGAAAATCGCATCAGCCTGTGCTATACAATCTGAATGTTATTTTAACTTATAGTTTTTTTTATATTTAACTAAAAATACATTTGGGGATCAAAGTTACAACATTGACATTTGCTTAACTTTACAGTTTGTTTCTTGTGTACAACTGGCAGTACTTGTTACATTTGCACAAGCGTGTGTACCTAATGTACCGAGGAGAACATGCCAATGTCAGACGCTAATTTTGTATAATGATAACGAACTCACATTTGTAGAAGTGATCCTTTCGAAGAGCTAATAATGGTAACAGGATTTAAAGTGCTTTCTAGCTGGGAGATGACAGGCAGACATGATGGGGGAATTACAAAGAGTCCAGTACAAAATATACATGTGCATAATTTACAGAACGTAACAGTTCCTAATGATAGCTTTGCCCACACTACATGGCATGCTGTCCATGAGTGAAAGAGTTTCAAAGTGGAACTTTAGTCTTTTTTTTTTTTTCATACATGAGAAAGAGATCGGCTTAATGTAATTAATCTTATCATTGTTTGTAAAGACTGGTGCTCACGGGCAGAATTCTGTTGAACCAGCCAACATTTGGCCAGTGTGTACAGCAGCCGTTCTGGCTTCTGTCCAATGGGCATGCTGGAATACCAGTAGCCAATTGGCATTCAGCGCTCGCAGCCAATGGCTGCAAGAAGGGCTGCTGATAGGGGGTAGCACTGGTCCTCCTGTGTATCTCTCCCCTGTGTGTCTCTCCTTGCAACAGTTAAAATCCGGCTTCTCCTCTCCCTTCTGCCAGCTTTCAGCTGCTGCAGGGAGAGACATACAGGGGGGTTTATTGAAAATATGTATTTAATATTTTGAGAGGGGGGCTGTAAAATAGGCTATACAGGGCCCCATGATTTCTAAAGCCTCGTACACACGATCAGTCCATCTGATGAGAACGGTCTGAAGGACAGTTGTCATAGGTTAACCGATAAAGCTGACTGATGGTCCGTCATGCCTACACACCATAGGTTAAATAACCGATCGTGTCAGAAGGCGGTGACGTAAAACACAACGACGTGCTGAAAAAAACGAACTTCAATGCTTCCAAGCATGCGTCGACTTGATCCTGAGCATGCATGGATTTTTAACCAATGGTTGTGCCTACTATTGATCGGTTTTGACCTATCGGTTAGGAATCCATAGGTTAATTAAAGCAAGTTAAAGCAAGTTGGCTTTTTTTAACCTATGGTTAAATAACCTATGGGGCCCACACACGATCGGTTTTGACCGATGAAAACGGTCCTTCAGACCGGTGTCCTCTAGTTAACCTATCGTGTGTACGAGGCCTAACAGCAGCCCTGACTGCAAGCACTGATCAGTGTGTCCTGGCAGGGATAGGCTCCATGTCAGAACACAATAGCACAACGGGGTAGAATGCTGTACTAACATCACTTGTGTCAGGCTGAACGAAAAAAGAAACAGTGTGTATCCCGCATTAATGTTTTAAAGATCTTGTTAGTATGTTTAGGTTATACATGTACATTTGCTGGCCTTCACATCATCTAATCTCTATACATTCTGTAATGTTGTGAAATACCCTCAATGCACCTGTGCTCAACACGTGAACGGCCCTGGTAATTACAACTTTATGAAGCTGCTCAAATCATTTTGTGACTTCACAATACACGTTAATAGGAGTTCCTCTACCATAAAGAACTTTAGTTGATTTCAATATAACATAACATTTAAAATTGAACATTTATCCAACCAGAAATTAATGCAACATTTTGTATCAGCAGCAACTTACTAAGAAATAAAAGTGGATGTAAACCCTCACATATACCCAGTAAAGTGAACAGCCTCTGGTGATGCACAGAGATGTAACAAATCCTCCGACATACGTTTTACATGTATATCGGCTGTTATCCCCTTTCTACACTCTTTGGAAAGTGCAGATTGTGTTAGAAATCTTTCTTCCTCTTTCAGTAGTGGGTGTGGAATCTGGACACATAGACAGAGGAACGGAGGAACATGCAGAGCTGTACTCTGAAAAGATAAGCTGTGTGCTTATCTTCCAAATTTTCAGCTCATGTTATCTTATGTGTCAGGCCCCGTACACACGTCCGAGGAACTCGACGTGCCAAACACATCGAGTTCCTCGTCGAGTTCAGTGTTGAAGTCGCCGAGGATCTCGGCGGGCCGACTTTCCTCATTGAACAACAAGGAAATAGAGAACATGTTCTCTATTCGGCCCGACGAGTTCCTCGTCGGCTCCCTCGCTGAAAAGTGTACACACGACCGAGTTTCTCGGCAGAATCCAGCTCCGATCGAGTTTCTGGCTGAATTCTGCCGAGAAACTCGGTTGTGTGTACGGGGCCTCAGAGAACTTGTCAGAAGTGACTCATGCTGATAACAGAGGAATGAATGGAGCACCAGAAAAAAACAACACTTAGAGCTATGGAGAGAGATAAGTAAACACTACAGATTTATGTGCTTAGGTCAAATTTCATGAAAAGGGTTTACAACCACTTTGAGCTACATCTGGCCACTGATCAACTTCTGTTGTATCTTGTATCCCAAAAGCTAGAATCTGATTGGTGGCGATCGAGAAATAGCTTCAGTTCTTATGCCCCATTAAAGTGTAAGTAAACCTATCATTTTCAGCCAATGAAGCTGCCATCTTTGCATCTGTTTAATCTACAACTGCCGTGATGCTGCACATGTGATCAGTTTAGACACCAGCCATTGGATGGTTTGACAGTTTGGTTGAGAGCACAACCAATGGGAGTGTTACGTTGCCGGAAATGAAATTTATGGATGGGTTTACTTCCACTTTAAATTGTAGATACAAATTTCCCTATAGGGTTAAAATAATGTGGACAGGATTCCAAGTTGTTGAGTACAGGTGCACAAGTAAGCTCCATAAAGACATAGAGCTAAATTCACTAAAGAATATCTCATGAGATAATTGAATCACGTGACCTCAAAAAACAAAAACGCTTGGTAAATACTAGGAATGAGCCGAACCCCCCCCCCCCCCCCCGTTCGGTTTGCACCAGAACATTCGAACTGCCCGAACGTTTGCGCGAACATTTAGAACCCCATTGACGTCTATGGGACTCGAACGTTCGAATTCAAAAGTGATAATTTTAAAGCCTAATATGCAAGTTATTGTCGTAAAACGTCTTTGAGAACCCGGGTCTTGCCCCAGAGAACATGTATCAATGGAAAAAAGTTTTAGAAAATGGCGTTTTTTCAAGAGCAGTGATTTTAATGATGCTTAAATAAAAAAATAATATTGTACCTGCTACAAGTAGCTTTAGTTGCACACTGCAGAGGACACAGGCAATAAACCATGTAAGAATACTGCAGCTAGCACAATCACCTGCCTGCCAGTAAATTAGGAAGAACTGATCTAGCTAAACTATACAGTGTATAAATATATGTACAACACCTGGGATGTATATATATCCTCTACACACTGTAACATTGCCTGCCTGCCTGCTCTATCTACCTGCAAAAAATGACACTCTCTCTGTCCTCTCTTAACCACCGCAACACACTACACAAGGCCGACCTGCAGGCGGCCTTTTATAGTGTGGGGCGTGTACTAAACCCCCTGAGCCATAATTGGCCAAAGCCACCCTGGCTTTGGCCAAATATGGCTCTCCGTTTTTTTAAGCTGTGATTGGCCAAGCATGCGGGTCATAGTTCATGCTTGGCCAATCATCAGCCAGCGATGCCGCAGTGAATTATGGTCTGTGAAACGTAACTCGAATTTGGCGCGAACGACCCGTTTTGTTCGTATTTCGACGAACGATCGAACATACGATTTTCGTGTCGAACATGAGTTTGACTCGAATACGAAGCTCATCCCTAGTAAATACCTTATAAAACTCAATTCACTAAAGGAAATAAATGCACGAGTTAAATAGGTAGTGGTCGAGGCAAGAGGTGTTTAAGGAATGTAAAAATATAATGACCAATTTGGAGGAGTCCCTACCTTTTTGGATCAGTTTCTCAACAGTTATGCGTAGAATCCTAAATATAGAAAAACACAGAGACGTCAGGGCTGATTTTCTTAAAGTATAACTAAAGGCAAAACTTTTTTGTTTTAGCTTTGGATAGAGTGGAGATGGATTAGGACCCCTGTCAGGTTTTTATTGCTGTCGGTGTCCCCATTATGGAGATTCATCCTCTCTGTTTTCTTTACTGTTATAATTAAAAGTAAAAGAAAATCCCAAATTTTGGGTTGTCCCCAGAAAAGCATTAGAGGGTAAATCTTCCAGTGGGGACAATGGTTCTGGTGACCTGGAGGTCCCCAAGGGATTCCTTTAATTTGTAGGGATTTCCTCTCATTTCCTGTTTTTGGCTTTGTGACATGAAGTGAAGGGAAATCTCCCCATTGACAATTCTGTCTTTCTTTTGTATTTATATATGTGCATGATTCTTTTTGTATACTAGTTGCATTCAATATTTGACATTTTATAAAGATATTTTGTATTTACCTAATTTAACTTAGTTGTTTTTGATACGCCACATGTGTCCTGTGAAAGCAGCTTTCCCTTAACTTGTATTCAGTCACCTTTTTTATTTTTGTAATAATACATATGCTGCAGGGACCGCACTGACTTAGTGAGTTGGCATATTTCTACGGTATAAACCATTTTACCTCTTTATTAGCAATATAAATTGACAGGGGTTCTAATCCTTCTCCACTGTATTTATCCCACTGAATATCAAGAGATAAAATACCAAATGGTTTCACACTTTTTGCTTAACTGATTCATGCTTTATTTTATGCTCCCTTCACATGATGGCGTTCCGAATCGCCATGATTCTGACGTAATTCAAAATAGCAGCAATAGCAGCAAATCGCGGGACGCTCATGTGATCCCCGCCACTTCCAATGGCACTCCAATCACGGGAGACAATCGCTGTAAAAAAAATGCAAATATAATTGTGGGACGCCTGTCACCCAATATAAGTTATTTTGGGCGACAGGCGTCCTTCAATTCTGTTTTTGCGATTTTACAGCGATTGTTTGAATTTATTTTTTGAAAAATGCTATGAGCTATTTTACCTCAGATTTTACCTCTTGGTAAATTAAGTCATGGTTTGATGAGCTTTATGTGGAGGAACGATCAGTGCTATAAAAATGCACTGATTACTGTGAAAATGACAATGGCAGGGCGCTAAGGGGTTAAGTGTGCCCTAGTATGCGATTCCTACTGTAGGGGGGCGTGGCTTGGCGTGTGACATCACTGATTGTCGTTCCCTATGACAGGGAACAGACGATCACTGACAAGCCACTAGGAAGAACGGGGAAAGGTTTGTTTACTTTTACCTCTCCCCGTTCTTCAACTCTGTGACCCGATCGCGGGACATCGATGGCGATCGGGTCTGTGGGTCCCACGGGCGCGGTCACGGAGCCTCGGACCGGGTTGCGAGCGTGCCGCCGGCGGGGCGATCGCGACCCGCGGCTGGGTTCTTAAAGAGGACATACCTGTAGGCCCTTGTGCCCAGCCGTGCAATTCTGTCGAACTATATCGCCGTGCGGAGGTCCCCAAGTGGTTAATGCCCATGGTTATGGAATGGGATGTCCAACAAAGCTCAAATATGGGGGAAAGGTCGGGTCCACATATTTTTGGCAGCATAGAATACAAGTGAAAATAAATGCCCTATCAACTTAGAGATCTGATTCAGATTCAGGTAGCAGTAATTTCCCTACTTCTCGAAGGTTTTGTTGGATAGCACATACATTTAGCATCAGTCATCAAAAAAAAAATTGTATTATTTATCTTTACATAAGACCCAATATGATCTTTCCTAGTATTGAAATCATACTAAAGCCTCGTACACACGATCAGTCCATCCGATGAAAACGGTCTGAAGGACCGCTGTCTTAGGTTAACCGATGAAGCTGACTGATGGTCCGTAGTGCCTACACACCATTGGTTAAAAAAACTATCGTGTCAGAACGCGGTGACGTAAAACACAACGATGTGCTGAAAAAAACGAAGTTCAATGCTTCCAAGCATGCGTCGACTTGATTCTGAGCATGCGCGGGTTTTTAACCGATGGTTTTGCATACTAACGATCGGTTTTGACCTATCGGTTATCAGTCCATTGATTACATTTTAAAGCAAGTTCTCATTTTTTTAACCTAAGGTTAAATGACCTATGGGGCCCACACACGATCGGTTTGGACTGATGAAAACGGTCCATCAGACTGTTTTCATCGGTTTAACCTATCGTGTGTACGAGGCCTTAGAAGCTCAAAAAACAGCAAAAATAGGCTCTTTTTTTATTCAAGCTAATAATGTGATGTGATAACAGTGACATATTATTTTTAGACCACATTTTAATGTTAGGTCCATGTTATGAAACGTTCCTTTCCATGCCACCAATTCCTTTGTCTTAGGAGAATTTGCCAAATAATTATTGGCAATGCAGTTATTTCTGTAAGTTATGCACATGAGAATATAATAAGCATCTGTGATTGTAAGTTTCCAATTGCATAAAAAAAAAAAAAAAAAAGCAGGAATAGCAAGAAACAAAAACCCCAAATGACTCTTTAAATCTCTGTATGTCTGAAAACACATTCAGCCTCTCTGATCACCAAAGTGACATTGACCCGCCCATGGTGAATTAATAGGCTGAAGGTGTATTTAAAGCAGACAAAATGACTAACTGTGAATTGATGACAGGTACACTTTAACTCCATGAGAGTCCAATACAATGCTCATTTTTTTAATATAAATCTAAGCTTGGAAAACTAAGGTAATTAACTTGCCTGGAATGTTGGAAATGTTGGCATGTTTTCTTTAGTTTTACTCCAGCTTTTTAGCAATATTAGAACCAGTCCATGTTACGTTTCTGCTCTGTCCATTGCATATGAATAAATAAACTATTTACACTACTACGTCTCTATGGTCTCATGTTGTACATGGTATTCATTCAGTCGTTAAAGAGCTCTAAATTGCAATAAGAATGTTCATCTGTACTTAAAGTGGTTTACAAACCCTTACAGGCCACTTTGTCATACAGGTAAGCCTAGATTAAGACTTACCTGTAGGTGCTAGAAATATCTCCTAGACATGTGCAATTCGTTTAGTTTCTAATTCGTTTTTTAACGGAAATTCGTTAATTTCGAATTTTCGTTTTCACAAATTTTTTATTTCCGAATTTTCGGACTTCCGAAAATGTTGAATTTCCGAATTTCTGAAAAATTCGAATTTTCGGATTTCCGAATTTTTCAATTTCCGAAATTTTCGAATTTCGGAATTTTTTAATCTCCGAATTTCGGAATTTTAAATTTTCGAATTTTCGTATTTCTAAATTTCCCGAATTTTCGTATTTTGGAAATTCGGATTTTGGGAAATTTCGAATTTTTTATTTTTTATTTCCGAATTTTTCAATTTTAGACATTTCGAATTTTTCAATTTTAGAAATTTCGATTTTTGTTCGAATTTTTCAATTTCGAATTTTTCAATTTTGTATTTCGAATTCGTTTTTTTTTTAATCTTAGAAATTCCGAATGTTCGAATTTATCATTTTCGATTATTCAAATTTCGAATTTTTCAATTTTCGAAATTTCGAATTTCTTACTTTCGGATTTCGAAATGTTAAATTTTCAAATTTACGAACTTTTCATTTTCGAATTTACAAAATTTTCATTTTCGAATTTTCGAGATTTTTCATTTTCGAAATTTCAAATTTGTCATTTTCGAATTTTCAAATTTTTCATTTTCGAAAAATAAAAATGTTTGAAATTGTGGAATTTTCGAATTTTAGAAATTCCGAAATCCCGAATTAAAAATTGTGGGACTCCTGTCAGACAAATAAAAAAAATGTTCTCCTCAGTTTAGGCCGATATGTATTCTTCTACATATTTTTGGTAAGAAAAATCACAATAAGCGTTTATTGATTGGTTTGCGCAAAACTTATAGCTTCTACAAAATAGGGGATAGTTTTACTAATAAACTGCTAAATACCTTTTCTCATCAGCAGTAAATAGTCTTGTGACTTCAGTGTCTGGTTAATGCCTGTAGAAGAAGTTTTCATACTGCACTGGCTGGATCAGGATTCAGGACTTCCGACCCTCTGTCTGGACAGTTCTGATTGGCCCTGTGCTGATCACATGCATTTCCCAAGAAAAAACCTCTAGAAATACACACCAAACTGAGCATGTGCAGCCTGACTTCAGTAACTCCGTCTTATCCAAACCTGTTTTGTAGTCAGTGGAAGAAGAGGAGGATTTGTGCATACAGGATCAAACAGCCTTTTTACACAATGCAGAGGATTAACCCCTTAGGTTCCACCGTGAGTATAACAATCACGCTTTATGCCGCGTACACACGATCATTTTTCAGCATGAAAAAAACTTTGTTTTTCAGCATGTCGAAAAAACTAAGTTTTTCCAACTTCATCATTAAAACGATGTTGCCTACACACCATCGTTTAAAAAAAAAATGATCTAGCAAAGCGCGGTGACGTACAACACGCACAATGGCACTATAAAGGGGAAGTTCCATGCGGATTGTGCCACCCTTGGGGCTGCTTTAGCTGATTCCATGTTAGTAAAAGACGATTTGCGCGTTTCTGTCTGTTACAGCGTGATGAATGTGCGATCTCCATTATGAACGGTAGTTTTACCAGAACGAGCGCTCCCGTCTCATAACTTGCTTCTGAGCATGCGCGGGTTTTTTACGTTGTTTTAGCCCACACACGATCATTTTTTAAAACCCGAAAAACGACATTGTTTAAAACGACGTTAAAAAATGCAGCATGTTCGAATTTTTTTTTTGTCGTTTTTCAGAACCTGAAAAATGATGTGAAGCCCCCACATGATCATTTTAAATGACATTTTTTGAAAAACTATGTTTTTTTTTCATGCCGAAAAATGATCGTGTGTACGCGGCATTACTACAAAGACAGAATGATTTTACTGTTGTGGGCTTAGAAACACTTTAATACGTGAAAACTGTTGATTTGAGTTGGTCATCTATTCTTTAGCGCATGCAGCATTTGAGATTCTCCAAAAGCAATAACGATAGGAATTGATGCGTTAGAGCTAGGCTCCAGGCAAATGGTTAAATATATAACTGACATATTATACAGGTGCATCTCATAAAATTAGATCATCAAAAAGTGAATTTATTTTAGTAATTAAAACGGAGGTTCACCCCTAAATTACACTTTTTCCCCTTAGATTAATGCTCGTTTTGTCTAGGGGAATCCGCTAGTTGTGTTAAAATATGAGCCATACTTACCGTTTACGCGATGCATCTTTTCCGCCACTTCCGGGTATGGGCTGCGGGAATGGGCGTTCCTTCTTGATTGACAGTCTTCCGAGAGGTATCCGACGGTCGCATCCAACGCGTCACGATTTTCCGAAAGAAGCCGAACGTCGGTGCGCAGGCGCAGTATAGAGCCGCACCGACGTTCGGCTTCTTTCGGCTACTAGTGACGCGATGGATGCGATCTCGGAAGACTGTCAATCAAGAAGGAACGCCCGCTCCCGAAGACCCATATCCCGGAAGCGGCGGAGAAGATGCATCTCGAAAACGGGTAAGTACAGCTCATATTTTAATACAAATAGCCGATTCCCCTAGACAAAACGAGCATCCATCTAAGGGGATTTTTTGAAAAAAAATTCTTATGGGTGAACTCCCGCTTTAATTTCAAAAAGTGAAACTCATACATTTTTACTTCAATCTAAATTTCTTGAAAATTATTATACAGACATATGCAAGTTCATACATAGATGGCATAATCTTTATACCATCAAACGTATTACAAAACATTTAAAGGAGTTCTCTGACCTAAAAGTTTTAACCCCCGCTGTGCCCGGGCTGTAAAAAAATAGAAAATAAACTGTCACTTACCTGCCTACGATCCCCCGTTGTTCCGATATCGCCGTCCCGTTCTCCGGTCCCGGGCCCCTTCCGCTTCCTGTGTGTCGGTGACTCATAGTGCGCTCAGCCTATCAGCGGCCGCAGCAATGTCCCGTCGCGGCCACTGATAGGCTGAGCGCACTATGAGTCACCGACACACAGGAAGCGGAAGAGACCGGGACCGGAGAACGGGACGGCGATATCGGAACAACGGGGGATCGTAGGCAGGTAAGTGACAGTTTATTTTCTATTTTTTTACAGCCCGGGCACAGCGGGGGTTAAA
The DNA here is from genome assembly GCF_905171775.1 of Rana temporaria. NCBI lineage: Eukaryota > Metazoa > Chordata > Amphibia > Anura > Ranidae > Rana > Rana temporaria. The sequence continues at coordinate 186,683,671 of NC_053494.1, read as the reverse complement.
ACTTTTAGGTCAGAGAACTCCTTTAACTCATATATTTCATAGATACGTTACACACAGAGCGATATATTTCAAGCATTTATTTCTTTTAATTTTGATGATTATGCCTTACAGCTAGTGAAAACCCCAAATCCAGTATCTCAGAAAACTAGATTATAACATAAGACCAATAAAAAACATTTTAATACAGAAATGTTGGCTTACTGAAAAGTATGTCCATGTACAGTACAGTATGCACTCAATACTTGGTCGGGGCTCCTTTTGCATGAATTACTGTATCAATGCGGCGTGGCATGGAGGCGATCAGCATGTGGGACTTATGAGGTGTTTTTTGAAGCCAAGGTTGCTTTAATAGCGACCTTCAGCTCATCTGCATTGTTGGGTCTGGTGTCTCTCATCTTCCTCTTGACAGTACCCCACAGATTCTCTATGGCGTTTAGGTCAGGTGAGTTTGCTGGCCAATCAAGCACAGTGATACCATGATCACTATACCAGGTATTGGTAATTTTGGCAGTGTCAGCATGTGCCTGCTGGAAAATGAAATCAGCATCTCCATAAAGCTGGTCACCAGAGGGAAGCATGAAGTACCCTAGAATTTCCTGGTAGAGGTGCTGAGCCGACTTTTGACTTGATAAAACACAGTGGACCAACACCAGCAGATGACTTGGATCCCCCAAATCATCACTGACTGTGGAAACTTTATACTGGACCTCATGCAACTTGGATTCTGTGCCTCTCCACTCTTCCTCCAGACTCTTGATTTCCAGACCTTGATTTCCAAATGAAATGCAAAATTATCCAGTCTAAGCAATGCCACAGGCTGATCGCCTCTATGCCACTCTGCATTGATGCAGTAAATCATACAAAATTTACTATATCACAATATGGTCGGGATCAGCCCACAACCCTGGACAAGCACTCAGCTCAGGTCAAACCGCTGAGAGCCTGAGCCAGCTGCCCCCGCCATCTTCCCCAGTGACCCTCTCTGCTCAGGCATCCCTGAGAACAGAATGATCAAGTGTTTGATCACATGGTTCTCAGTCTTAGAGCCCATGCTGCGTCAAACCGGTTCCCCCCCCACCTAAGATGCCGGCGCCTTCACTCAAATACAATTAAAGAATCAGCCGGGGTGCGGACATCGCTGAACAGGTAAGAGTCCTTTTATTTAAAGTCAGCAGCTACAGTATTTATAGGTGATGACTTTTTTTTTTTTAAATGGGGGGGGGGGGAGTGGAGCCCCTTTTTAAAGGGGAAGATCACTTATAAATGCGTACCCACCTTCTCTTGCAACAGACACTTACAGTGGTAGTAAAGTTTCCTACTTGAACCTACAGCTTAGCCTATAATAAGACTTACCTGTAGGTACTGTGAATATCTCTGAAACGTGCACCATTGAGGAGATATTCACACTGGATGCAGCCGGTGACGTCACTGGCACATGTGCTCTGAAGGAACAGCATGCCCATGCCATCCTTTCAGAGCTCCCTATCACGGCCGTGACTCCCACACACATACCAACCAGATGGCCAGAGCACTTAAACCCGGAAGGAAGACCGGGTGAAGATGGAAGCTGTGGCAGCGGTGCCAACGTGCCACTGGAGGGCTTCGTTCTAATGGCAAGTATTTCATAATGTGCTAGTATGCAATGCACTCATTGTAAAAAGTTGGGAGGTATGTAACCATCAAGATAGATCCATCTATCTATCACTTAAAGCGGAGGTTCACCCAAATAACATCTATATCAGACCAACTTCTTTATAATTCTAACATGTACAGTCTGCATTTCTTTAAGCTGTACATACCTAATAATCTAGATTTGCAATCAGGCTTCCGGGTACTTCTCCCGGCGGGAGTAGGCGTTTCTATGCTGAAGAGGAATGTCATCTGGGAGGTCGCCCAGATGATTGACGTCCTTTCAGAAAAAGTTCCCCCCGGCAGATAAGGCCCCGCCCCCCGTATTGCGTAGGCGCGTCACATCGTTTCCGAAAGAAGCCGAACATGCAGATCTGCAAGTCCGCTGTATACGGCGCCTGCGCAGTTGGCTCTACACGGCTCCTAGTCTGTGCGCAGGCGCCGTATAGAGCCGACTCGCAGCTCTGCATGTTCGTGTTCTTTCGGAAACGCCGTGACTCGTGGCACGCCTACGCAATACGGGGGGCGGGGCCTTATCCACCGCGGGGAACTTTTTCTGAAAGGACGTCAATCATCTGGGCGACCTCCCAGATGAGATTCCTCCTCAACATAGAAACGCCTACTCCCAGAAGCTGGAATGCAAATATAGATTATAAGGTATGTACAGCCTAAAAAAAAAAAAAAAAAAAAAAAAAAAAAATGCGGACTGTACATGTTAGAAGAATAAAGAAGTTGGTCTGATATAGACGTTATTTGGGTGAACCTCCGCTTTAATAACCAGACCAATTTTCAGTTTTCGGTGCTCACATTTTGAATGACAATTACTCAGTCATACAACATTATAACCAAATTAAATTGTTGTCCTTTTTTTCCACACAAATAGAGCTTTATTTTGGTGGTATTTAATCACCGTTGGGTTTTTTATTTTTTGCGCTATAAGAGGAAAAAAAAGACTAAAAATTCTGTAAAAAAAAAACGATCTTTTTCTTTGTTTTGGTTATAAAATTTTGCAAATTAGTAATTTTTCTTCATAAATTTTGGCCAAAATGTATACTGCTACATATCTTTGGTAAAAAAAGTACAAATTAGTGTCTTTGTGAAAGTTATGGAGTCCACAATCTATGGTGCCAATATCTGAAAATTGATCACTGAGGTACTGACGGCCTCTCTCATTTCTTGAGACCCTAACATGCCAGAAAAGTACAAATACCCCCCAAAATGACCCCTTTTTGGAAAGAAGACATTGCAAGGTATTTAGAAAGAGGCATGCTGAGTTTTTGGAAGTTGTCATTTTTTCCCCACAATTCTTTGCTAAATCAAGATTTTTTTTTCTTAATTTTTTTATTTCACTAAATGTTCATATTAGCAGGTTATTTCTCACACACAGCATATGCATACCACAAATTACACCCCCCTAAAACACATTCTGCTATTCCTCCTGAGTATGGCGATACCACATGTGTGAGACTTTTACACAGCGTGGCCACACACAGAGGCCCAACATATAGGGAGCACCTTCAGGCGTTCTGGAGCACCCAGGCCAATTCTGACATTTCTCTCCTACATGGAAAAATCATCATTTATTTGCTAGAAAAGTACATAGAACCCCAAATCGTTATATATACTTTTTTAGCAAAGACCTTAGAGAATACAATGGTGGTCGTTGCAACTTTTTATCTCGCACGGTATTTGCGCAGCAATTTTATGAAAAAAAAAAAAAAGTTTTTTTTTTTTTTAGCACAAAAAACAATACCCAACATGTCACCCTTCAAAATTGCAAATGCTCGTGGAATGGCGTCAAACTTTGCTACTTAAAAATCCCCATAGGCGACGCTTTAAATATTTTTACTTGTTTCTTTCAAGAAAAAAAAATAAAATACAATTTTTCCTCAGAGTGCTGAGTCCAAAGGGAGCCATACGTCCTTCTCCTTTGCTAGGCAGAATGAAACTGAGGCTGCATGCTGCAGTGAGGAGGGTTATGTCTGGAGGGACTGCCCCCTGGGCGGGCTGTTCAACTCTGTTAAAGTAACATGTATTTAATTATCCAACATGTTTCTGCCTAGTCCACTCCTGTAAACAGGGAACATAACCCACTTGTCAAGATTTAAAGGAGCTGTGTCCGTCCATGGATGATAAGAGAAAAGACCATTTTGGACTGACCCGAGAAAAGTAATGCCGCGTACACACAATCGGTTTTCCCGTCGGAAAACCTTGGATTGGTTTTCCTACGGAATTCCGC